>NC_136488.1:24108115-24340615 GCF_053919585.1 Euprymna scolopes
ATATATGTATATATATAAACAGAACAAAAAACAACAGCAAAAGTTATAAAAGGTTTCATCGTAAACGCAAAACGCGAAACGGAAACTAAGTACTTATACAGAATAGAGACCCTGCTGAAATAATAACCTTATGATTTAGAAACTCATTCTTAACATGGCGATTTTTTCTTTACTTTTTGTTTTTTTAACAATTCTGTATTTTCGCCGAAGAATTTAATAAGCAAAAGATACCATAAAAATTGAATTTAACTTGAAAATCCTATCTGAAAACTAGCACGGTCCGTATTCTGCAAAAGTATCGAAAATTAGGTTGGAAAAATATAGTCACCGTCATTATAAGCAATCGAGAAAGAGACCAACTGAGAAAGAATGATAACTCCCGATCATAATTTTATTAGGTTTTTTAACGAGAGCATACGAACTCGAATTATCTATTTTTAACTGGCATTTATTGTTTATAAAGATGGCGACTATTTTTTTCTGCGTTACGTTCTATTACGTTGTGTTTGTCCTGTGAATATGATAAAAAGCTAATTGTTTTACTTACTTTCCAACTTAACAATCACCTTGGCGCTTCTACACTATTTAGAATGTAATTTAGTTATCGATAAATGGAGTTTTCAGATAAAAAAAAATGGTTTCTACTGTTTTTTTTAAATTCTAATAAATTACAATATTAGTTTCCAAATTATGCAATCGAAATTACCTGAATATTACTGAATTATTAAAAAAACAACAACTTTAATTATGTTAGCAGGTGAAAAATTGTGGCCATATTGTTTTTATAAAATAAATCGAAACGGAAAACTACGTTTCTTTTGAACTCTCCTGTGTCTTACATAAGTAAATGCGATCGTTTTCTTCAAATTCTATTTTTTTAAATAAATAATTTTCTACCTTATCGTTTTTCGTAATTTTTGGTTATAATCATCTTAAAAATACGAGGAATGCGTAGAAACCATTGTTTTAACATGAAATTCAGTATTACGATTTCCGAAATTTCGTTCTAATAGTGTAGAAGCGCCACCACCTTTAAAATGATAACTTAAATGGGGTTTTAGGTATGCTGAAAACGAATATCGCATTAAAATTTTCCACAAGTAAATAGTTTTCTGGATATTAAGCAACGTAATTCCTTATGTTATAAGTGATGCTTATTGTTATACGCGCATATTTTTGGCGCGCGCTTGTGTGTACAACATTGGTCACCACTTTATAACATAAGGAATTACATCGCTTAATATCCAAAAAACTATTTGCTTGCGGACAAATTTAAATGCGATATTCGTTTTCAGTATACCCGAAAACCGCTAAAAGTCATCAGTTTAAAGGTGATTGTTGAGATGGAAAGTAAGTAAAAATTTACCGATAAAACTTGCAATAATTCAAGTTCATAATTAAGAAATAGAATATTTTATTCTTTATTTAACTTTAAGGAACTCACACTTTCTAAAAAAATCTATAATAGTATTGGAAACAATGAACAATCAACAATTTCTCGGTTATCCATCTACCATGATGTCTGTTATGTGGTAGAGATTAAGAGAAAATTGCTTGTCCAGAAGTTCGCCTTAAACTCCACTTTGGACTCCACGTGCTAGTCTCTCTGTAATTTCCTACTACGGACGGAGACAACACTAGATGATCTTATAATACCTACCTCCCATATTTTGGATATCATTAAAAAACAAAACAAAAATTGGCATCTCCAATGCATTTGGGTTAGATATTTTCCGTGTTATAGGAAAAAAATGCTTTACTGAGCTGGACCATGTCTTCTTCAAACTCTATAATAAATGCCTTCCTGAATCTTGCTTCCCCAATAACTGTAAATTTGCCTCTGTGGCACTAGTTTTCCAGAACTCTGGTGAAAGAACTGACTCGTAAAATATTGACCCACAAGTCTTTTCCGGTTCTCTGCTAAAATGTTTGAATCAATTATTAATCTAGAGATAGTCTATCATTTCAAATATGTTAAACTTGTTTCTGACTAACAGTATGGATTCAGACAATATCGTTCTACTGCGGATATCTTAATGATCATATCTGAACGCATATACTGTACATTGTATAAAACATTGGAAAGCTAAGTGCGGTAGTGCTTGATATATCTAAGACATTTGACAAGATCTGGCATGAAGGTCTTCTCAGGAAGATTTATTTATACGCTATTACTAAATGAATATTCAATATAATCGGATCTTCCTTAGCTAAAAGAAAGATCCAGCTTCTTTTTCAAACATCACATTAATGCAGATGTTCCTCAGAGGTCGATGATTTGATTTTTTTTTTTTATCATTCCTGGTCTTTATAGGCAACCTTCCAGATGCAATCGCATCCGAGATGAACACATTAACTGATGACACCACGCTCTTTGAAGGTAACGTGTATTGGTATGAATATATAGAACATACTGCCAAGTGTGCTGCAAAGAAAGTGGGTTCCCTCTATTGGGCTAGAAAATTTCTCCCTCTTGCCAGTATCCTATATCTCTATAAACCCACCATTCGTTGATACATGGAAAATTATTAGCACATCTGGGCACGAGTATTTTCTTCTTGTACGAGTCCAAAAAGAGCCTTTAATTTTTAGGTCCCATATTCTCTACCAAGCTCCAATCTCTATCCCATCATCCACAATGTTGCATCCATGTGCTTGTTTTACTTTAATAGAATGTGCTCCGATGATCTAACTGCACTTGCACCCCATCAACGTAAACACACCCGATCAATCGGACTAGCAGTAAAATCCCCCCTAACAAAATTAAAATAAATTAAATCAGTAAAAAAAAAAAAAAAAAAGCAATAAAATATAATAAAACTAGCGGTGGGCTTTACCGGTTGTAAAATACGCTTAAATATGATATTTTAATTTGTCCAGATTTCGTATATATTATTACAGAGTCGTGATTTCAAAAGTAAAAAAAAAGTATTTGGGTGTCATCAGCTAGAATCGAAACCGAAAACAAAACTGTAGTATTCAAAGCTGGTGACGTTACCACTGTACCAATGTGACACGCATACGGACTGATTAAAAATCAAAATTAAAAATAAACTAAAATGAATGTCCAAAATGTATAACAGTTTTTTCAACTTTGATCCATGTTTGACCTCTTCAAAACTAAAGACCCATAAAACAACTGCCCATAAAAAAATCAAATCATTTGAGGCCCCTAGTGCTGCTTTGCAACTTTTAGTTTTGGAGGAGATCGAGTTTGAAAATGTGGAGACAGACAGATAGATGGACAGGCAAACAGACAGACAGACAATTAGCCTCTTATATATTAGACTAGTGGGATTTCGTATATATTATTATAGAGTCGTGATTTAAAAAAAATGTATTTGGGTGGCAGCAGATAGAATCGAAACCGAAAGCAAAACTGTAGCATTCAAAGCTGGTGACGTTACCACTGTTCTAACGTGACACGCTTATAAACTGCCTAAAAATTAAAAATAAACTAAAATGAATGTACAAAGTGTATAACAGTTTTTTTTTCAATTTTGACCTATTTTCGATCACTTTCAAAACTATTTTAATCGGCTAAAGACCCATAAACGAACGGTCCATAAAAAAAATCCAATCATTTGAGGCCCCTAGCGCCGCTCTACGACTTTCAATTTTGGAAGAGATAGAGTTTGAAAATATGGATACAGACAGACAGAGAGACCAACAGATAGACATATAACCTTCTATATATTAGACTGGCCTGGGTGCTCGGCGTTGCCCGGGTGTTTGGAGATGTGTGTTGAAAAAGAAAGTGTTAATCGGCAGCAGGCAGGCTTGAACCCGTATTGCGAAGGAAGAAAAGAACATAAAAAATGACATCTTTGCCGTTGCGCCCATCGCCAAACTGGAAGTGGCGAAGGTTTGAATTAAGGCTAGTCAATCGAAAAGAGGGGATGACTTTCGAAAATATCGGCGAAAAAAGCGACCCCTCCATGTAGAAAAGTGATTTGTTGAGGGTAAAGAAATTAATGTTTTTGGCCAATTTTTCGATATTTGTCGTCTGGGGGGTCGATCTTTAAAACGATTCCGATCTTATAAACACCTGTCGCCTCTATCAAAAGTTTTAGGCATACATACATACATACATACATACATACATACATACATACATACATACATACATATATTTAAACAGACAGGCGAGATGAATATTATAGATTAACTGAAGTTACTTTTCATACACACCCATGCACACACATATATAATGTTAAACTAATATATGCTTCTTATTTAGCGTGGTTGGATCATCTGTGTCCTTTTGCGTACATTAAATGATTGCCACCGCTCCCACGTTATTAGATAAACTTGGAAAACAGATGAAGAGAAATAGGTAAAAAAAAAAACAAGAAAAGAATCCATATAGCGCATATCATCGAAACTAAAGATTACCAATGCATTACCTTCATGAGGAATTGAACTCGTAATCACAAGTTAACAATAATCACGATGGCAGATATCTTGATTTCTTGTGTGAAAGGTGTAACGTTTTTATTAACTAAACAGATGTTGTTTGTCGATTACTTTGAAGCTTTTCCCATAACTTTAATGAGATTGTGGTATCATTAAGACTTTCTTACGTAAGTATTTGTGAAGCATATAATGTCTGGTCGACTGAAGCGGTTATTAGAGCTTGACAGCGTGGTTTTTATATATTTTCTAATTCACCAATTGTTTCTCTATTAAAAATCAGTGAGTGCATCTTTAAATTTGATCCTGTAACGTAGTCATAACATGTCGCAGGGAAACAAAGACAAGGAAAGAATTCAACTCACTTTTTTACAGAGAAATAACAGACATTTATTTGTTATATTGTTAGCTACCGGAAAACACCGGAAAGAACAAACAAATATTATTATGAATTTATGAATTCATGATAATCGACAATTATTATTAATTCAGAAATTGTATTTTGTAAATGATATTTTAGGTAATTGATATGTTGAAATCTTGGTTGTTATTGTTATTGGCGTCGAAGTCATGAATATTGTTTATAGTTAGAGTTGAAGTTAACAAAATAATTCTGTAAGGAATTCGAAAATCTATGGACTAAGTCAGCTGGCAACAACGTGAATCGATATTCTCATGTTTGTGAGCGTCATGAGTGACGTCATAAGAATTTAAGTTTTAGGGAAGTTGATATCAAGAGATCGAGGAGACAGGATCGACTTCATAACGCCGGAAGTGACGTCAAGGGAAATATTCATGATGTAGTAACGTGGCATTTGTGGTTCTACGAAAGTATTTTGGCCGTTAATAAGAAATGTATGTATGTTTGTCTTTGAAATAATATAGTATTTTTCAGAATAAGGCCTTGCTTGACTCTTGTTCAAAAGTCTTCTCGTACGCCAAAGTGCTTAACAAGACTCTACTGTATTAAACACATGGTGCTCTGTCTTTGTCCAGCCATGTTTATGAGCCGTATTTTCCTGTCGCCCTTGGGCCACGTGTGTATCACGTCTATCTTTGTCCTTTTCGGCCATAATCTTCTTTTTTTTTAATAATATTTTTCTTTCCTTCTTCTTCGCTATGACACCTCACACATGACTCGGTTATTTGCATATAGCTGCTGCTACTGCTGTCATACCAATCATTTTTTTTATATTCTGTCTTCTTTTGTTTATTTTCCATTCGTTCTTTCCTATTTCCTTTATCTCATTAATCTCTCTGTTAAATATTAGAGTTGGCTTGTAGATATATTAGCTAGTACATATTAGGCAGGGGTTGTTGCAGACAGGTAAAAAAATATCAATCGGTTGATCTTGTTTGTAGAATCCAGAATCGTGAGTAAAGGAAGTCGGTTCTATGTAGGCGAATATGACGTTAGACGAACGACAATGAGTTTCAAGTGAAACATCTCGCTAATTCTTTGTGGACAAGTAATGAGACAAGAAATATTAATTATGATTTAAACTGATCATAATTATGATCACAAACTGACTAAAAAATATGAGTGATAATCAAATGAAAAATTATATTTATGATTACGACAACAGGCGTAGAAAAATTCTCATGTAAATATCATTTGTTTAACGGGTTTAAAAATAATAAAAAGATTTTAATTTTTCAGCTATCTTGGGTAGATATACGCGCCTTTTAGATACTAAAAATATACAGATAAATTAATGATTAAAAACTAGGATGGCACTTTTCCAAATATCGTTATTGCATGAATATTAAAATTTCAAATTTAAGAAAGTCAAACGATGAGTGCTTTCTTTACTATACATTAATAAATATCCATTTACCTTTAAATATAAATATTTCGTTTAAATAAAAAGGCATCGTTTTGTTTTTTCTTAAATTTCAAATTTTAATAATTAAATCAAATTAAAAAAATTTTTTTTTTACTCTATTGTATTTCCTCCGTAATCCTCTCTTTTAATTGTACGCGTTAAAATGGAAAAATAATTCCTTGTTTTTAGGTCACTTTTGATCCATGTTTGTAATTCCCCCTGCGATTTGGTACAACGCAGCTACTAGACATATTTGTGAATTAAAAAGAAAATAGTAATTTATCTCCTTCTGGTCATGTCTTTCGACCTATTTCTGTGACATCAGCAGGCCACGTGATTTTAGTGCAACGGCCTCCTAAGGCGGTGGCTTCGCTTGAATTCATCGATAATATGACAACCCCCTTTTTTGTGACCGATGTGTTTCAAAGCATTATGGGTTATCACAAACCCAGCGTAAACGTTTAAAGATACACAATGAAAACGTGAAAAAGAAAAATGAAAATCACAAATCACTTTAAAAAAAAAACCCGAAGAGACACTAGAACCCCCCCCCCCAAAAAAAAAACCCAAAACAAAACAAAACAAGAAAAAACAAACAAAAAAAAAAAACAGGTTTAAATTAAGAGTGAAACCACCAACATTTGTTGTTTAATTATTTAATTATTATTGATCCTGTAACGTAGTCGTTACATGTTTACCCTCGGGACCCACACGTTGTATGCAGACAGTCGGAGGGAAATAAAGACAAGGAAAGAATTCTACTTACTTTATTTTACAGAGAAATAACAGAATTTATTTGTTATATTGTTAGCTACCGGAAAACACCGGAAAAATGAAAAATTATTTATATTATTTAATTAATTAATTATTTAATTTTATATTTTCATTTTCATATTTTCAATTATTGATATAAGTTTGAATGTTTATAACGCGTTTCGCGCGGGTTTTACGCTCTCGTTAGATACTATGTGGTACAAGATAGGTTTAAAGAGACTATAGAATATGGGGTGTGAGTCGGTGTTCACTAATTCATAATCGGGATCTATAGATTTTTAAGACCAATGTTGCAGGTGCAGGAATCTTTAGCGGTCGAAAGTAGTAGAATATCACCGGGACCGTTAAAGGTAAATTTAACCAAATCTCCGATTTACGGATGGGTTCCACTGAACCACATCTACATCTATATAAAATAAAAAGACGTGAATAACGACACCCGACAAAAAAATTCGAGGTCGCTGTATTGGGATAAAATAACATTTATTTACGTATTTAAGACACATTCATTCAAATCATCCCAACGTTAGGTTTTTGCGACGAGCGTTCATTAGACAGTCTTTGCTAATAAGTATCTCGTGGAAAGTGCATAAAGTTTTCATCAACAGAAAGACACACGTGGTTATTTTCTGGAGGAAAAAGAAAGTCATAAGCTATGTAACCATGATGCGTGTGTGTTAAGAAAACAGTTGTTTGTTGAATAAATGATGCGTGTGTGTTAAGAAAACAGTTGTTTGTTGAATAAATAATTCTCGTTCGATATGGTAACTTTCCATGTTAAGAATTTAGATGCATGGCGCACAGAAAGTTATGTTAAGTGATTTAACGTCCCACAAGAACCGAGTCTGGCGTAAGCGCCGTGGACGGGCAGCAGTGATGTTTACTCGTAAAACTGCATCCTGGACTAGTTTGATTTTCGCGGGCAAAATGTTATATACGCGTGTTCTATTACAGTCTTTCTGTTGTATCACTGCGCGTGAAACGTAACATAGTTCCTTCATCGCATGTGTGCGGTGACGCTTATTCGTAAAACTGCATTCTGAACAGGCTTGATTTTCGCGGGCAAAATCTTATATACGCTTGTTCTAGAACATTCCAGTCTGTCTATTGTATCACTGCGCGTGAAACGTAACATAGTTCCTTTATCGCATGCGTGTGGATGGGAAAATTATGACGTTATGTGTTTGCACGTTCTGCGCGTTGAAACGGTGATTGCTATGAAAATGTCTCTGCTGAAGATTTGTTCCAGCCGTCTGTAGCGGATACTACAAGACCATTCTGAAAGCTTATGCCCTGCATGCGAAGTGAAATGTGTTTTAAAATTGCCCTTTCTTCCCACTTAAGCGTAGTCCACTGTTTGGTTAGGTTGCGGTCAGGTTGAGTTCCTTCAGTGAAAATTAATTTACTTCGCCGTATACCCGTGTTACGTCTCACAAGGTAATTCTTCAAGAAAGATTTGCTCAGAGAATCCACTTACGAGAAGCAAGAAATCTGCGTCCTTTCTCAAAACTGAGTAGATTTGAAAAGAAAGATTTTCGCGCTGGAATTTGTGACGTCAGTCGAAATGAGTTGTTATGATTTTTATTCAAATTAATGCAAGCTTCGTATGAATATTAAAAGGTACGAAACTAAATTCACAAAACTATAAAATACAGATATAATATAATGTTCGAACCAAAATAAAAATATAAGGAAAAAAATATACATACGGGTTACATAATTATTGGTAAAAAAATTTCGACATTACAGACTGCGAAGGGATCGCACCATGAAGACACCGACTGGAAAAGAACATTTAATTTAGTGAATTTATTTAAATTATAGTTATTTATTTATTTCACCAGTGTTCACAAATATTCTTTTTCAATTGTCAGTCCTTTTTTTTTTAAATTACAGAAGGCCTCAAATTTCGATACAAATAAAATTATAAGGCAACTTCGCATGCATGGGTGTATTTCTCACAAGAAAGTAACTTAGATAATTACGCATTGAATTTTATTTTATGGTTACTATTGATCGACCATTTATTGAAATCAAAATTGCAATAGCGTAAATTTACACCCAATTTAAAATATCTTATTTAAAACAATAAATTAATTACGAAAATACATTTCGATTTCTTCTTAAACAAGTCAACCATTTTAGTCTTTTGTTAATAATTGAAAAACAAAAAAACAAAAAAATGAATTATTTCATGACTCTTCGAAATCTATCTGTTTATTTTATGTCATCGGTGTTTTTCAATTTATAGACTTGTGTGATATATAATAAAATGCGTCAGAAAATCTAAATCTTTTACCTACATAGTTAGTGAATGATACTAGGAGTTCATATTATTAATGCTAACATTCTAATAATACATTTTTTTTACATTATATGGTCACCACTCATCAAGGCTTGGAGGCCACTCAAGGATAAGGGTTAATGGGTACCGTAATAGAAATTTGATAAGTTAATTTATTTTAAAGGACAGCTCTTAAAAAAAATAAAAAATAAAATAAAGACATCTCGAACAACTGTCCAGAAAACAAAAAGACTACCGGTCTAGTATACAGCCTTTTCTTTCCCCTTTGTCAGAAACATCACTCATTGCAAACAAAAACCAAGAAACAAAATAGGAGAAGCGAGAGTTACAAAGCTTCCAAAAACGCACCCACAATGCATTTTCTACACTGCATACTAACATTATATCATTAGTGACAACATCTAGGGTTTATATGCTATTCTAGTTTTTTTCAATCATTTCTTTTCAAACCGTTTTCTCTTCATTCCTGCCTATGCTGGCTTTCTAACACATTATTTTTATTTTCTTTTTTCATATCAAACATATTTAACCATATCTGATTTCCACAAATAAATACACGCAGGAGCATTATTAGACTTGTTTAGTGTCTAAGAGAGATGGAGAAAAATGATAGACCGCTTTCCTTTGTCCTTTCATAACTGTCAGAATCTGATTTTAAACCCTGAAAACAATTCTTTTTCAGAAAAATTCACCCAATTAAATGTATAGTAGTAATATCACAAATAGTCTTACCGCAAAGAGACAAATGGGTGTGTTCTTTCTGCCACTCGCATATGTAAAGAAGAAGAAAAAACAGAAAACGCAATAAGTGTACCTGGTTTTATGCAAGAAGACCCGAAGAACGTGATAAACCACCACGTGATAGAGCGAGATTTAAGGCTTGGAGAGAAAGGAGCCAATTCTTCGTTACGTTTTGTGTGGGCGGAAACGTTACGATCAGAAGAAAATGCAACTCGTAAATGTTTTTAAAATGACAAAACAAAATGACTAAATAAAAACAGGTTTGTTTTCAAATATTTATTAACAGAAACAAAAGAGGCTGACTAAGTAGTGGCCATTCATTGCCTGTATACATACCACATGATTTTGACTATGGAAAATCTGTAATAATTGCGACTAAACTGCTATTCGTTTCATAACATTTTTTAAAGGTTTCCTTTCTAGCAGTTGTCATGGTTTGGATTCTGGTCCTTGGATTTTTTGAGTTTCGAGAATATTTCTTGGAATTTGTTCTTGGGTTTGTTCTAAAAAGAAAATCAACAAGAGAAAAGAATTAGAAAAAGAAAATCAACTTTTCAATTAAAATTCCATAAACATAAAAATGCTTGGGTTGTTGGTATAGGAGTTTGATGATTTAAAACCTGAAACCTACATGCTTCGTTTTTTATTTAAATGTTGCAAGAGCTAATGGAAGTTATGATCACTGACAAAGGTGGAAAAATTCCAAGCGAACTTATATGCTTTAGCGCATCGATGCCACCGGTCGTATATATATATATATATATATATATATATATATATATATATATATATATATATATATATATATATATATATATATATATATATATATATATATATAAATATATAAATATATAGAATAAACGATAAAAATTTATATTCCAAACTTCATGATGTTGACAATCTTATAGTTTATTCCTTTAAATCAGTTGATTTATACAATTCTTGACAGTATCTGTTTCGTAGCGCAAAATCAATCACTTAATTATTGATTGAGATTGTTAGTACGAATAGTTGATTTTTCCTTTATTTGTAGCTTAGTTTAGTTTCGTATATTCGGCCATGTATATTAATTTATATTTTGCTGATATTATTTTCATAAGTATATATACATAACTTAGAATTAATAAATTTACTAATTATTAAATAGAACGTTTTGGTAGAAGATTCATAAATTAATAAACTAGTTAGTACGAACAGTCGGGTTTAATGACTGTGATTAAATTCAATATGGCGTTATGGAAAATATAAAAGTAGCTGCAGCTTCTATTCCAATTTTCGGATTTTCACCATGTCAAATCACATTGTAATTCCTTTTGACGAATTGATTGTTGCTATTTCTTCTAATAAGTAAAGGCCATAATAGATTCACAAATTGATATAATAATTAAGTGATTGATTTTGCGCTACTAAACAGATACTGTCAGGGATTGTATAAATCAACTGATTTAAAGGAATAAACTATAAGATTATCAAGATAATGATTTTTGGATTATAAATTTTTGTCATTTATTCTATATATTGCCCTGTAATCACATTGAGATTCTTATATAAGGATTTATATATAATAAGAAAAATATATTTCTACAGAAATATATATATATATATATATATATATATATATATATATATAAATGTATATATTAATATATATATGTAAATAAATATATATATATATAAATATATATATATATATTCATGCATATATATATATCTATATCTCTCTATATATAAAGATATATATATATATAATTATATATATTTAAATATATATGTAAATATATATATATAAATGTATATATAAATATATATATAAATATATAAGTAGATTGTAGTTTGCTTGAAGCATTGTTGAAGAAAATTATAAGGTAAAATTAAAAGCCAAGAACAATGCGAGATTTTTTTTATATAGAGTAAAATTAATAAATTTCTTTTTTTTGTTGTTTGTTTTTTCTTTTTCACACAAATTTTAACTCTAAACAACAGTAAATAGTATCATTGCTTATATGGACAAACTCGAAAGACACACCCTTAGTACCTGCTACTCTTATCTCCTTTTTACTAGATATATCGATGACGTTTTAATTATCACATACTCCCGCGAAGAAGCTATTAACATTTTCCACAAATTCAATAATGCCGACCCAAACTTAAAATTTACTATAGAACACCCAGACTCTTCTGAATCTCTTTCTCTACTTGATTTTAAAATACAAATAAAAAAAATGGTGCCATATGCACTGAATTCTACAGAAAACCCGCCAGCAAACGCCTCTTCGTACATTTCAAATCTGCACTACCTCTCAAGGACAAACTAAACTACGCACATGCCGAAATCTCACGCATACAAGACAAATGCACTAACATCTCCGACAAACATACACACACTAACAATTTCCTACAGACCCTCTCACTAAACGGCTACCCTAATACGATCCTATCCTCACTTAAAAAGAAAAAACGCAACACCCGACCCTTCTCTAACAATTGTTTTCTAAAACTACCCTTCCTCAGTGACAAAATCTCATCTTCAATCCGAAAAGCCATCCGCAGCGAGGGACAACATTCAACTCATCCACACTGGATCTACTTTAAGACAACAGCTCAACCGAAAACATCCATCGCATACACCTTCCCCTTGTTCACTCTCTAATTGCCCAATATCACACACAGGTTTATGCTTTAAGAACCACGTTGTTTACGACCTACAATGCGCTAAATGCAGTGCATCTTACATTGGAAGTACTACCAGATTGCTTCACCACCGCATTAAAGAGCATTTAAACACTACTGCTTCGTCGTTCTATAAACATATTCGCACTTGCATTAATTCAGAACCGGATTTTCACATCAATATTCTTGCTTCTTCAAGAAACGTAGGTCAACTGTAGGTATTCTCGAATCTTTAATTATTTCAAAAAATACTCCCACACTAAACAATAGACTGGAATTGAGCTCCGCTTTTATAATATAAGTTTAAAACATAAGAAAAACAATAATTAAAATAATAATATAAAAATAAATAAATAAATAAAAAAAAAAAATTATTGTTTTAAAATAATTAAAAGATTAATAAAATCTCATAGAGTTGCCCCCTTCAACCCTTGCTTGAATAGTCATCTCCCTTGATTCACAAACGCAACAAGTATTTTAAACACCAACTGATTTATTTTAACGCTCTCCTAACGTCATTTTTTGTTCTATATTTCGCGGTATCACGTGGCAAACTCTATAGCTGCTTTTCCAATTTTGAACGCTCTTCCGCTGTCTTCTCTTGAAAAAGGACTAATAGGTCTGAAATATATTGAGATTTATAACACCATTGAAAACATCAGGAAAAAAAAATTACTGTTGTTTAGAGTTAAAATTTGTGTGAAAAAGAAAAAACAAACAACAAAAAAAAGAAATTTATTTCTTTTGTTTTCATTTAATTTTACTCTATAAAAAAACATCTCGCATTGTTCTTGGCTTTTAATTTTACCTCATAATATAAATATATATATATAAATATATTTATATATATATAAATATATATAAGTACATATAAATATAAATAAATATATATATAACAAATATATATATAAATAAATATATATATAAATAAATATATATGTAAATAAATATATATATAAATAAATAAATATATATATATAAATAAATATATATATAAACAAATATATATATATATGAATAAAGATCTATATATATATAAATAAAGATAAATATATATATATAAATATATATATATAAATAAGTGAATATATATATAAGTATAAATAAATATATATATAAATATATATAATTATATATATAAATATATATAAATATATGTATAAATATGTATAAATATATATAAATATATAAATATATATATATATATATATATATGTGTGTGTGTGTGTGTGTGTATGTATATATATTGGTATGCACACGATTCACTCTTAAACAACTTAACCGATTATTATGAAATTCGGAACACAGCTGCTTATAATAATAGGTCCAAATATGGGCTATATTTAGTTTAATTCAGTTTTATAAAATGGACTAAAAGAATCCACATCGGTGTTCGAGTAGTTTTGTATCCACAAACAAGAATCTGAGTTCATGACGATGATATTGATGTTTAATAGTTTGTATATCCATCGGTAATTGGAAAAGTTTGAGTGACACAGCTGCAAATATGTCCATAAACAGAATCCACATCAACAATCACAAATGAAAACATAATCATAAACACATTCTTTCACTGTTTAGAAATATAGAAAAGTTTTGTAGTTTTATTATTCGGCTGATCTACTTGAAACTTACTTTGCATTCTCCATTAGCTGCTTTGTAGAAGATCCTTTTTTTCCTTTTAAGTGTTTGAGAGAGAATAAAAAAATATTGTATCGAAAATAATCTCTCTATCAGTTATTAATATAATGCAAAAATATTTTTTATAAATCAACATCGGTGTTCGAATGGTTTTGTATCCATAGACGATCAAAAACGGTTACAATGATGACACAGATGTTTAATGGTTTGTACAACAATCGGTAAGTGAAAATACAGAACAACGTGCTTGCATCTCGGAATTGTCTGTACCAGTAACAATATGCACATGAAGGGTGCATATATTTACCAGCTGAACTCTTTATGAAAGCGCGTATATTTATGAAACTAAAATCGAGTTAATCAAAGTTTGCCCCTATAAGGCCTTTGTCTTATAAATTTTAATCACACAAAACACATGCTAAACTATTTCACAGTTTTGGGATTGAGTTATGTTTGAAAAACTTCCATTTTAAAAGTTCATATTACCTTCAGTTTGTAATTAACTTACCAAGTGACTCATCTCTTATTTAATTACCATCTAACACACACACCCTCTCTCACTGTATGTTCCTAACTATACCCGCTCTTGTTTTATATGGTATCTATCACTTTCCCTTCCGTCACTCTCACTGTTTATTAATAATTCAGAAGAATAAAGAATGCCGAGATTGGAATAATATCACCACTAGTAGTGAATACTATTTAACCCGTAGCTTGAGAGAGAGAGAGAGAGAGAGAGAGAGAGAGAGAGAGAGAGAGAGAGAGAGAGAGAGAGAGAGGGGGGGGGAGAAAGAGGAGAGAGAAAGAAAGAAATAAAGAGAAAAAAGTCTAATTTTTTATTTTATCTTGTTATTTTTATATTAAACTGGTCTTGTAAGCCCATTTTTCCTGACTTAAACAATCTAATCTGAGCTCTGTTTTTCTAATATATATATATATATATATATATATACATACATATATATATATATATATATATATATATATATATATATATATATATATATATATATATATATATATATATATATATATATATATTCCTCGATTATATTTTAGTATACAGGCTTGAAACTTTATATATAGGAGATTTGGATCCGTGGAGTTAATTCGACTTGGTCTTTAGCTGCTAAACTGAAAAAAAAAATTGGAAATTGGCAGGTAGAAGACGACTTAAAGTGCTCTTGTATGCATGCGCAAATATACATTAATACGTTAAAGTTGGTTCATTTGTACTATTTCCTATCCATCTGACGATAGCTCAAATGATAACGACTAAATCTAGGGCGCAAAATGTTTTGGTTTTGATACTAACTGCTGGCACCCAAGTCAATGTAAAAACGTTCTCTTGGCGTATGACCTCAAGTGATCGTTGCTCAGCTGTCTTTTCAAATTCTCGTTTGTCTTTAGCTTTTTTTTGTGTTTTTTGTTTTTTTGTTTTTCATCTGATGATGATTTGACAAAAAACTGAAGAGCTATGATACAGCGAAACAGTCTGTCTGTGGAATGTAATTATTTTTAGTTTTGATTAATAGATTTTTCATTAAATATTTGCTTAAACCTGTTTCTTATACGCATTAAAATAATACAAAAGAATTAGAAACCTATGAGAATTTTTCTACGATTAGATGTTGATACTCTTGTTTGGTTTCTTGAATGTTTTACATGATGGCAGGAAGGACGAGAAGTAGGGAGAGAAAAGAATTAAGAAAAAGAAACGTGGCGTGAGGAGGGGGAATAGTAGTAGTAGCAACACGAGAGGAGAGTAAGAGGATAACATAAATAGATTAGTGACGTAGAAAAAATATATAATTATATGTTTCATTTTGTTATGTGGTAAGCTGATCTACTCAGTTCAGGAACAATGGACTTACCCAGAGACAATATCGATGTAGCGATTTGTGGCAGTTATGGCCCCAGAATCATGATGCGTATTTCCGTAACATACTTTTGCTAATAGACTTTTTGTTACCTATACCTCTGTGTTTGTCTTAATTATTAACTGGCATACAAGTCTACAACAAACTTCAGTGTAATGAATAAACTAATATCCGATTTACCAATGTTTACCCAACAGGTTGGCTTTTGTTTTTAATAAAAACCTGCTTTAAAAACCCCATTATATAAGTTAAATATTCCATTCAGCTTTAGTAAAGGCCATTTCTTTCTCAGTATAAGGAGAGTAGAAAGTGAATCTTGGTTTTACTTTTGGTAGCCATTTCGGCTTCTTTTATTTTGTCCTTTAGTCCTCACATTCCATAAGCGATATTTTTTAGCAAAAAGGGGAAATTGCTGATTTCTGATTCAGACAACCCTTATCGCTGACTACTTGTAGACATTGAAGTAGTATTTTTATCTCTTTTCGTCAACTGCTTCATGCATTTTCTGAAACTATTTTCATTTAAAAAAAAAATGAACTAATTTATAATTGTTACTCGAGCAATGTTGACACAGTACCTGAGCAGGTCAATGCTCATATTTATGTAACTTATATATTATTTTATAACTCGTATGGAGATAAATATTTGTGAATTGCTGTGGACAATAATACGATATTAGTAATTACGTAAAAGAGCTAGTAACTACGATAAATTCATTTACGTGTTGCTTTTATTGGTAAAAACATTCGAAACTTTTTAAACAAAAATAATTCATTTCGAACATATACTGAATAAGCTTTATGTTTACATTTTTTCGGATTATATATATATATATATATATATATATATATATATATATATATATATATATATATATATATATATATAAGATCACTTCGTTTCAAAATAAAATATGTAAATTTTGTTTGTATTGCTGTATGACTTTTGAATTTTCAAAACACGCATCCAGTTGAAAATTCCTTTAGACTTACGCATAATTCGAACGTGGATATTGATATCTGCCTGTTGCATTTTTGATCAATCAATAATATGTTTCTATTTGCGCACGAACAAACTAAAACATCATAACATTAACCCAGTATAATTCGGAATACTACAAATTTGTTTATATATATATATATATATATATATATATATATAATATTTTTTATTTACATAGACAAATATTGCATAGTCGTTACACTAGCAGTGTCAGAAGTCGCCATTAAAAATGCGTGACAAAAACTTTAATAATTAGACTCATTATCTTTCGAAGCTTATAACTACTTGAAAAATGTAATTTAAACCCTAATTTTTTTCAAGAGAAGGAGCAAAGACCAAATTTTAAAATAATAACAGGTTTAATAGCAAAATATGCTATATTTGTTTCTTTTTAAATCGTTTTTCTTTAAAAAAGATTTCAAGAAAATCAACGAATTTTAACTTACTTCGAATATAATATATATATAAATTCCAAAAAATCACTTACCTATAAAAATACTAATCAATGGGCAATTCCAGTCTTCATTGTAAAAAATTTATCCATATTTATATTTTATATTCCAGGTACTTTTTAGATAAAATATTTTTTTAAGCAAAGATTAAAAAATACCGCGATTTTAAGTTGTCATATCAGATAGTCACTGAGCGGGGTTGTCTCCCTTTCTTTCAGTTGAGAACAACGGTGGCCTAAAAGCGCCATAATTAATCCCCCTTTCTTTTTCTGACATGTGTTTGCTGTCAACAAAAGTTAGTCCAGATGGGTCACCGTACTTGAGAAATGATCACATTCACTCATAAGTAAGCTTACTTTTATAAACAACCCCCTCGACAAACTTTCCATTTTTTTAAAATTCTCTTAAAGAAATACATGAGTTTTTGATTTAAAATATTTTATTTCTTCTTCATAGAATGATTTTTTTTTAATATCTAAAATAAAACAACATTGAATGAAATAGAAAAAAAATTATAGTTGGTATCCAATATTACTGGACAATATTTTCAAAATATAAGGTTCTACTTAAAAAATATCAACGTGTTCTCTTTTTTTGACTTTACAGGTAAATTTGCACATAACTATTCGTTTGTTTTTGTTTTAAATTAGATTGTTTTATTTATTGATCGTTTATCTTCAATTTCTGATATATAAATATGACGGGAGAAAATTATTTTCATTTTAATAGATATTTCAAAATGAGAGCAGTGAATTAAAAAAAGCGTTTGTCTAGAATTCAGTTTATTGGAAAGAGAATAAAATTTCACATTAAACCTGCAAATATCGTAAAAATTGAACCAATAGAATAATTTTGATAGATTTTTAAAGTGAAAAAATTGAAAAAAAAATTAACTCGTAAAATTCAATTCATTTCATTACGTGGAAAAAATGGCTGTATGAGCGCGCGCATGCACTTTGTAAACACTTTTTTAAATAAAAAAATCATATTTCTATTATGTTTTAAAAAACTTTATTAGTTTATTTTGGAAATATATTTCATAAAGAAATAGACCAACCCACTTTAAAAAAAGAAATTACGAGTTTTTATATTTTATTCGCCATTTTGTGTTAGGGGTGTCAAAAATTCCCAAAAGCACCTCCTGAGGCGACAGAAATAAAGCTTGTCTACTATTAAAAATAGCTGGTTCTTAAATGAAGAGAGAGAGAAATACATTTTTTTTAATTATAAAATTAAAATATATACTCGCTAACTTGAGGTGGAAGGGGTGACATTATAAACTCCCAAAGAAGGTAAAAGGGACGACGGCTAAAAAGAAAGAAAAAAGAAGTGATAGCAAAAAAAAAAAAAAAAAAAAAAAAAAAAAGGAGAAGAAAAAATAAAAGAAAAAGAAAAGAATAGAATGGAAAGGGGGGAGGAAATGGACTCAGTGTATTTACATTACATTACTATAATGGATGGGGAGGGGTGAAAAGAATATGGCAAGCAAAAAAGCGTTTAACATGACATGTCAAAGGAAGAAAGTGACTTAAAATGGGTGTGTGGAAAGTGACAGGTTAGTAAAAAGGATTTTATAGATTAGGTTTCCACCCAGATACGAATACTCATGTCATAAATCTATAAGGACAGCGAGTAAATATTTTAATTTTATAATAAAAAAATATATTTCTCTCCCTTCATTTAAAAACCAACTATTTTGCAGAGTAGAAAAGCTTTATTTTTGCCGCCTAAGGAGGTGCCTTTTGGCTTTTTCAATAAGCCAATTGTTCCGAACCATTAGCATGTTCAGTGTAGCGACTATGTAATATTTGTCTGTATAAATAAAAATATTATACTTTGCTCTATTTATTGAGCACTCTTAACCTCGTTTTAATTCATGAATTTTATCTCCCGAATACTTTAAAACTTGGTATATATATATATATAAAAGTGAAAATATCTCTGTGTATCTGTGTATCTGTGTGTCTGTGTGTCTGTGTAATTTCCCTACGCAATAACTCTGCCAATTTTTAGTCTACAGACTCGAAATTTGATATACAGATTACTGAGATTTGGGAAAATCGATGTGATTGGTTTTTGGCCAGAAATTTGGCGTCAAGAGGTCAAAGTTCAACGATTTGACCTTTGAAAACTCTACCAAACTCCTCCGACAATTTTGGGTCTACGCACTTGAAATTTTAGATATAGGTTTCTTGGACATGGATCTAAATTAATAAATTGATTTGAGCCCAAAACAATAAAGTGTAAGGGGTCATAATAGGGATCAAAGTTAAAAAAAAATTGACCTCTGCGGTCTCTTCCAAATTACTCAGACAATTTCTGGTCTAAATATTTGAAATTTTACATAAAGGGTATTCAGAGATAGGGCAAACTTTTTCATCAGTTTGGGTCGAAAATTTTTAGTTACCAATACAGAAATGTATGTATGTATTTCTGTTTGCATGTCTGCCTTAAACTTTCAATAGAGGCGACGGATTTTACCAAGATCAGTATCGTTTTAAAGTTCGACCTTTCATACGACAAATATCGAAAAATTGTCCAAAAACATTAATATCTTCCCCTTCAACTAGACACTTTTCTACAGGGGGGGGGTCACTTTTTTCGCCGATATTTTTTTAAAGTTATCCTCTCCTTTAGATTGTCTAGTCTTAATTTAAAAAAATGTCGCTTCCGGTTTAGCAGTGGTCGTAACAGCATAAACGTTAGGTTTTACCCCGTTCTTTTCCTCCTTTGCGGTACGGGTTCGAGCCTGCCTTCCTACTACCACTTTTTTTTTTTTGCTCAACATACACATCCAAACACTCGGGCAACGCCGAGCACCCATGCTAGTATATATATATATATATATATATATATATATATATATATATATATATATATACGAACACATACACACACACACACACACACACACACACACACATATATATATATTAAATTTTTAGTCCATTAAAAAAGAACAAAAGTTATAGATCGTTGACTTAGAGTGACTGCTTGACTGCTTTAGGGCAAATTGATGTTTTTTTTTTACATGGAGGTCACCACTTACCAAGGCCCGGAAGCCACTCAGGGATAACGGTTATTGCGTGTACAGTAATCAATGAGATAGTATTGTAGTAATCATTAGTATTGGAGATTTGATAAAGTGTCTTACTTAAGGGGGCCTTTGTATATAGTTTAATGCACTTTTTACATTAAATACAGATCATTTTAATCCCTAACTGTATACTGAATAGATACCACAATATTTAGTTCGTTGCACCATATCACAATAAAGGTCAATACAATATTTCAGCATGATCGGCGCAGTAATTTCCGAGAAAAAGTGGAATTTAAATACTAATCAATATTAATATCTAAATGTGCATCAAACTGATACTATAATACTTAGTTCGATGCACAATATCATAACAAAGGTCAATGCAAAATTTCAACCGATTGGCCGAGTTGTTTCTGAGAAAAAGTTTAACGGACAGACAGACAAACAGACAATGAGTAATATGATATAAATTGTAGAAAATTAATTAAGGTATATTTATGCATTATTGTCCGTGTGACTTCAGAAAACTTAAAGATGAAACAGCATTTAAAAAAAAAGAAGAGAAAAGCTACCTTGAAACGTAAAACCCTGAGTTTTTTGTAATCCATGGGCGTCATTTGGATATTGTCAACTGCATTCACATCAGCGCCGAGTTCAATGAGGTAGTCAGCAATAGTGTCGAGTTTGGCGATGTTAGCATGATGAAGGGCTGTCTTGCGTTTGTTATCGGCAGCATTAACATCCGCACCGTATTCAACAAGGAGATCCAGGAAGTAGATTTCGTCTTTCTCTACAGCATAATGCACCGGGGACAAACCCTGGAGGTCTCTGGCATTGACATTTGCCTTGGCTGCGAGCAAAACGTCAACCACTTTCCGGTGACCATGTTCAATGGCAATCATTAGAGGTGTTTTACCGGTGCTCGTTGTCTTGTCGACAAGCACCGCGTTGTCAATAAGCAGTTTTACAATCTTCGCTTCGCCGACCTCTGAGGCGATGTGCAGCGGAGTCTTGTGGCACATGGTTGAAAAATTAACATTTGCACCGTAACTTATTAGCAGTTTTGCAATCGGATAACAATTTACAGAGCAGGCGGCATGAAGAGGCGTTCGGCCCATCAGCTTCTCTTTGGTGTCGATAGTCAGGATGCTGCGGTTAAGAATCTGTTTTGTGATCTCTACGTTGCCGGCTAGAACGGCATACTGGAGTAAAGTTTTACCAGCTTCATTTCGCATGTTGACGTTAGCACCGTATTTTATCAAAGTCTTTGAGATTTCAGGCTGGTTTGCTGTAATGGTCAAATGTAGTGGCGACTGCAATGACCTATTCAGCATGTTAATAGAAGCCCCATAATCCAGAAGCAGGTTGACGATAGCCACATTTCCGATTATCACAGAGTAGTGAAGGCAGCTCATACCATTTTCGTCGCACTGGTCGGGCGGGGAACCCTTTCTTAACAACAACTGTACAGCGTCGTACTTCTTACACAAGGTCATCTTATGCATCAATGTTTTCCCGGTCTTCCGGGATACCACTTCGTTAATCTGCGCACCTCTGCTTATGAACATTTCGGCCAATTCAAGATGTCCGTATATCAAAGCATAGCAGAGAGGACTGAAGCCTTTGTTGTTCCTGCAGTTAAGATTCACGTCCAACTCCATGATCTTGGTCAGAATGGTCAAGCGGTTCCTCCGGATAGCCAAATGGATCGGGGTTTCACCTTCCATGTCGATGGTCGTGCACACCTCGCCCGAATGAGGTAAGCTCCCCAAAACCTTTATAAATTCTTCATCATTACGGTGGCATATAATTTCACACATCCTGTTGGCCATCTGGTCCGATTGATCAGCAGCTGACTGACGCATATTCTGCATTTTGTCTACTCAACATCAAACTGAAAAAGAAAAGAAAAAAAAAAACGATGTTTATAGGCACAATAAGCCGTCCCCCCTTAAAAATATATACCAGATGTTTTGCCCATTAAAAAGAAATAAAGTTATAGCCGCTAACTTAGAATGAGGTCTTTATGCAAAATTAATGGTTGAATAAGATTAAATTAATGCTCATTTTTTCATTAAGTACTAATCTCTATTAATCCCTATTAGTCCTTAACTGTGCATCGAACGCATATCATAATACTTAGCTCACTGCGTCTTATAATATCAAAGGTATACAAAATTTTAGTCAGATCGGTTCAGTGATTGCTGCGAAAAATACAGACGAAGAGAAATATAATATAGATAAAATTAAATCTGACAACAAGTACTACTGCTGGTCCCCACAACTGGAAACCAGTAGCTGTGGTTGAAAGCATATACGGTAGACAAATGCAATAAAGTTGTCGCAACCAGACACCACCTACATCTGTGGCATCTGTAACAGAACTGATTGATCCAGGATAGGCTTGCACAGTCATAGCAGATGCTGAAATTTGCCAATGGACAAATCTGAGGCGCAGAAATCCATTGATACGTAGAACAAACAATAATAACTAGTAATAGTATTATTAGCAAGTGATAAAACGAATAAAAATACATCCAGATATAAAGCTGAATGAAAGATTTGATTAATAAAATAATAAAAGTATTAAATTAATCCCGATTGATAGTATTGATAATACAAAATTGAAATTTAAAATGGCGTAATGTAAATATATTATAAGGTATTTACAGCTTCTCTTCCAATTTTCGGATTTTTAATCATGTCAAAACGCACTTTGTTTCCTTTTGACGGATTGATTGTTGCTATTTCTTCTGATGAGTTAAGGACAAAATAGATTAACTGATTGATATAATAATTAAGTGATTGATTTTGTGCTACGGAGCAGATACTGTTAAGAATTGTAAATATCAACTGAATTAAAAGAATAAATTGTAAGATGGTCAACATCATGAACTTTGGAATACAGACTTTTGTCATTCATTCATTATAGTATTGGTAATATTTATCTTTATTGAAAAAAAATAATCGTTCATTTAATAGACGAAGCGTTAGTTTGGTAGTGCGACATTGCGACAAGTCCATTCTGGATTATTTTTGTTTCCGATTAGAATGGGAAAGTTGTTTCCTCCGTCACCATCTGATCCGTGAAAAGCAAATCGATTTCAATAACTTACCTATAGGGTCGTGCGAAACATAATGGTATTTATTAGGTACGGGCAAAAAAGGGTGGACAACGATAGGGGGACCTAGTTTTGAAAGCCGATTTATCATAATTTTTTTGTAGGTTTCCGACTACTTGTTGATTGTATTTGAAAGATTAAAGACTAAAGTTAATTTCCAAAAGGAAAAAATATTTGTACACGTGAAAAAAAAAAAAAAAAAAAGGTTATGAAAAATGTTTTCACGGCGAGCTACTCAATTCAGCTAAATTTTGAAGTTAAATAAATTCATTGTAAAAAATCCTTTAAAAGATAAATATTAGTTTTCTGGGTCTATTTAAAAGATAATTAGTAAAGTAAAGTTCTAAGATATTGAATCAAATTAAAAAACAACAACACCTTGTTTGTGCAAAAAAACTTAATTAGCCCTCAAAAAGCAAGTAATTTACCGTTCGCCCAAAACGCAACAAACTAAAAAAATGTAAACACGATTATAAGTAGACCCAAAATTTCAGCCAATCAAAACGCTGTTTCAAAATGAAGTCATGATAGTAAAAGGAGGCGTAGGTGTCAGATTTCTTTTTTTTTCCCAGACGTGCATCCATACATTTCTATTCTGAACGTTTGTATCAATTTTTATCATTTTTTAATTTAATTATTTTTCTGTTCCTGTTTTTAAATTATTTTTTTTTTATTTATTGTTCGAGATTATATAAAAATTATGTTACGCTGAAAGTTTCACATTCTTGCGAGCAAGGAAATTATTAAAATCTTGCATAAAAAAATTATGCGAAATCTGTAATTAAAAAAAAATGTAGAAATATTTTCGCTATTATAATTTTTTTGTGTGAAAATATTAAATAAACAATGCTTGATTCAATGGTAATATCGGTAGTTCGAGAAATTCATTCTTCTTCGAGGTATATCGAATTCATTAATACGGAATTTAGGGGCTTTTTTCGTAATGTTCCTGTAAAAATTATTATTTTTTTTTATCATTACAAATTACAATGCATTATTTATATAAAAAAGCAAAAATAAATTCTTGCATTTTATATTTATTGCTGAAAATTATAATTAATTATTTAGTAAAGGTACTTTTTGTTTAAACAAAATAATACATTTCCGCTCAGATTTAAATAAAATTAATTCATCTATTATATTCCACGATCATTAATTGATAAATACTGAAGATTTCATTAAAATTGGTTAATTTCCTGATTTTTGGTGAATTTTTAAGTAAAGGGAGTTTACACATTTTGAGCATCGGCATTCATTTTGCCCGTACCTAGTATTTATGTTACCGCGATAAAGGCGAGTGTGTACGTGCATTAAAAGTTGCCGGACATGAAAGCATGAGGAAAA
The DNA here is from genome assembly GCF_053919585.1 of Euprymna scolopes. Taxonomy (NCBI): domain Eukaryota; kingdom Metazoa; phylum Mollusca; class Cephalopoda; order Sepiida; family Sepiolidae; genus Euprymna; species Euprymna scolopes. The sequence continues at coordinate 24,133,329 of NC_136488.1, forward strand.
TAAAATTCTGCCTACAAATGCAGATGAGAATTTACCAACCATCCTACTCTTTGCATTTTTTTTTAATTCATAAAAATGCCCCCCCCAATTATTTTTAAAAATCAAACTTTTTTCACGTTTATTAAAAAAATCTACATTTGTTCTAATTTTATTTTCAGAACTTATACAAAGAAGTCACTGTACTAAAATAGTAATGTTATTATTTAGAAACCCATTCTTAACACGAGGAAGTGAAGGTTTTGTAACTATTCTGTACTTTAGCGATTGACAAAATGGAAGGGTTGTTTAAGAGTTATTTGACGGAGTCCCTCAGGTAATTATCTATTTAATACGAAATTTTCGCCAATTATTAAATGAAGAATGAACTTCACAACAGTGTAATTTATTTTTCATATATATATATATATATATATATATATATATATATATATATATATATATATATATATTATCAATACAGCGGGAAAGAAATGTTTACCTGATATAATGCGAGATAAACTTCAATTTAATATCCCCCCCATCTCCCCCCCTCTCTCTCTCTCTCTCTCTCTCTCTCTCTCTCTATATATATATATATATATATATATATATATATATATATATATATATATAAAAGCTCAATACAGACACAATAGAAAGTAGAGCTTATTACAGCGAAAAATAAAAGAATTTAAAACTGTAAATTAAAATTTACAATTAAACTTTATTATTCTACAGAATACTCCAAAAGCAATTTTCAAAGTCCTTATTCCACAGATTTTCAAAGAATGGCACTCTTGCTATTCTTCTCATTAGAGGAAACTAAGAAATGAGCAAATTATGATTGTAGCAAAGCTAAAATTTGCTTGTTGATGCATTAGATGAAACAACAATTTATGATATTTAGTCATAAACTACAAGAAAAACATTAAAAAAAAATATATACATGAAACAATTGAAAAAGAGCCCCGAAAAGGCATGTTTTTTAAACCCTAAAAGTCCCAGAGGGATGCGAACAAAAATTTTGGCAGGTTCACCCATACTAAAGTTATATTAAGAACAATGGACCCCACATTTTGGCCAAGTTTCAGGAAAATCTAATAGATGGATCAAACGCTATGGGGCAAAATGTGTCATTTTTGGCCATTTTGGGGCATGTTGACCTGTTTTGAGTCCCTAGGGACGCCAAATCCCAGTGTGAATGGATAACGGTGCCGTTTCAGGCCTTAAGACATGTATATTTGAGTTTATCACCGTGAAAAACCACTATATAATCAGACATATAAAGTTTTTGTTGAGAAATATGAAAAAAGAGCCACAAAAAAGAGGCGTTTTTAGCAATAAAAGTCCCCGGAGACGGGAACCAGAATTTTGCGAGGGTCACCTATACTGGATTTAACAATAGGCTCCACATTTTGGCCAAGTTTAAAAAAAAATCTAACCAAAAGTTATGGGGCATTTATTTTACCACTTTCGAGCCCTTGAGGGCGCAACGGGAAGTTTTGTAAAAATATTTCTTTTTACTGTGCACATCTATTTAATAAAATACAATTTGTGGCAAATTTTCAGGAAGAACTAATGGACGGTAATCTGGCAATAGTACAGATGCACAAAAACATGGACGCCACTGAAAACATAGGTTCCTCTCCGATAAATCGGGGGATAAAAAACAGACAAACCGGGAATAACATTTTAGCCTGGGTATTGAATCCCTCATTGGTGATCCGCAAGGCGAAAGAGAACTCCTTTTAAGAAACAATATATCAAGAATTATAGTTCCAATGGCTTAAATTTCAAAATGTGAATATATATATATATATATATATATATATATATATATATATATATATATATATATATACATATATATATATATACATATATATACATATATATATATATACATATATATTTACATATATGCATTATATATATATACATATATATATATATATACATATGTACATATATACATATATATACATATATATACATATGTACATATATACATATATACACATATATATACCTGTATGTTTTCACCACCTGCGCCCTGATCCCCGTTTGGCCCTAAATGAAATGAACGGCTATCGTCTTGAAGCATCCTGCTTTGGCAAGCTTCTGAAACTGAGCTTCAATCCTAACCTAAAACCAAAGTAGCTGAAAAAAAATGATTGTATCATTCTTACCATCCCAGAAAGTATTTCACCCCTGACACACTGCTCTACCTGTACAAAAGTCAAATAGTCATAAGAAGGAGTACTACCGTCATATCCAAGGAGGAGCTGCCAAGAGTATCCTTTCCTTCCTTGACAGGATACAAAATCAAATTCGAAATATAGTGGGCTTTTCGCCTCCATACTTCCTTTTCTTTCGAAGAAGAGAGGTTGCGGGTCTATCTCTGCTCTATCGTTATTTTCATGGCATGTGCTCGACTGAACTTCTAAGCATACCCTCCCGTAAAACATTCGCAACAAATACTCGTCTAACTACAACAGTTGTCAACAATTTCCCCTACTCTCTATCTTTGCCTAAAATTAAACGAAAATTCTATAAGCAAAGTTTCTTTCTCAGAACTATCGATCTGTTGAACACAATACTGCCAGGCTACTTCCCAGCTAACTATAATAATATATTAATTAATAATTAAGCCCTATCCAAGTTTCACTGTTACTGATCATCACGATGTCTCACCGTCCACTTGACACTCATTTAGCCATTATCGTTGAATGGCCTTTAAGCCTTGATAAGTGGTGACTTATAAGTAAAAAAAGAGTATCAGTTATTAACAACTTTAGTATTCCTTGTACTTATAATTTTCCATCGTATATCGACGCCATCGTCCGATTCCATGAATTCTGAATTTGATCTGTCATTCTTGGCCAGATAGTTTTCCTCATAACTTCAACCTTAGTCTTTTTAAAGACTAATCGGCGCAAATAACAACGAACGTCCCAAGAGTGTCTATGATGTTTGTTGTATACATTAAGAATATCTGGTACTCAAATTTAAACGTCTGAGTAGCGACCATGTGTTGGCTTGCTTTCTTGAGACTGGCAGTTGCCATGCTGTAATATAATGATTTCTGACAAGAATCGGATGTAAACGGAACTATTATAATGATAAAGAAACGCTAATACTAAAGAGAAAGTTGCATTTTCACACACACACACACACACACACACACACACACACACACACACACACACACACACACACACACGATAAATATAAATCCGATCTTAAAAATAGTTTTTCTTCTCTTATAGATAAAAAAGAACTTTTACAGGGAATGTTTTACGTTACACTGATGTAACCTTGACCGATATACTGTAAAATATTCCCCCCCCTGTAAAAATTCTTCTTTCTTATCTATAAGAGAAGAAAAACTATTTTTAAGATCGTTAAGCCCATATATCAGCTGACGTGATATTGTAAACAAACATAGACGGAATTTGATGAGCGACATTATCATCATTATTATTTTTTTTCTAATTAATCCACCAGGCAAATTATTCCTAGTAATATAAAATATTCACTAGAAAATTGATTCGATAATAATACATACGCAATCTACATAAATTAAAATATCATGTTTAAGCGTATTGTACGACCGAGCAACAGCGGGCGTCTAGCAAGTATTTATATATAAACTAAATCATAATTTTATACAGTTTATGTTGGTATTTACTTGCTTCTTATTAATGCGGCGGCATTTTGGTTGTTTAAAGATAGTATAGAAAGGATCGATAGGCATTCTCCGATATAGACACCTTAGGCGATTGACAATAACTTCTGACGGTGGAGGTAATGCCTGAAGGAGTGCATCTTCTATCTCTGAGCTGAACTATATCTCATACCGAAAAACATGATATGTGATCCAAGTCAGTCACTAGATTGACAAAAAACGACCCTCGGCTGGTATAACATCTTACGAACATAATCTATGTCATCTACTGGTTTGCATAGAATCGACTTCCCAAACTTCAGGAGAGTTACATAATTAGCCGTAATAGTTACTGTGTGATACTATGGACTTCCCCTTAAAGTGTAAGGAAGTTAAAAAAGAGGGGGGGAAATAAGAAAGTGAGGTTAGTAGAAAGGCAATAGGAAGAAAGTTCTTCACCAAGGCATAAAAAAGGTGTTAAAAACAGGATGGTTAATCAAGGTGTGGCAGTGACTTAAGCAAAGAACATAGAGATCAATATATTTAGAGTTTACAGACAATTTTAGGAATGAGAGTAAGTTTTATTACAGTAAACGGCAGTTTATATTTTACGAACAGTCTAGAGTTTGCAACCATTTAAAAACACTTCCCAGTTTGAGGCAGTCGACGATAGATTACTGCTTAAATCAGACCAAAGCTTAGCAGTCCTAAATAAACTGATGTCAACCGACGAGAAAGAGGCATCGACAGATGACTAACATACGGATATAATTGTTTAGAGGATCTATGATGTCACATACGCACCCAGAGCCAAACTGATAATTACGGAATGTGTGAAAATTTGTGTGCTCTTTGTTGGAATCTTCTATTTCTCTTACATTTTTTATTTTTATACTTGTGAACCAATGATTGCCGCCTCAGTAATCGCCAATGTGAAAGACGACGACACGACCAGAAGGAGAATGGAAACTAAAAGCGAAAACCACGGAAAAAACTGTAGGAGTTGGAAATTTTTTTCGAGTGAGGAAATACATGGAATGTTATAAGATCTGTTATGCCGAGTTCAAATCCGATCAGACACATAGACAAAATGTTAGCGTACGTATAACATTATATATATATATATATATATATATATATATATATATATATATATGTATGCATATTTATATATATACGAGCAAACAGTTAATAAAACATGTTAAAAACACTTTGAAAAAGAGTTAAAAACATATTTAATCTGAAAAGGAAACACTTGATAAGTGGATAGTCCTTAATCCGCGGAGTTTCGAATAAATATTTTCCTTCTCATCAGAGGGTAGGAATTAGCAAAATGCGGGATCGGATTTGGCATACAAAAGTATTTGATGAAACAACAAGTAAGTCAAAGATCTTACTTGATAACAAAAAAGTGAAGCAGAGGGAATATTGTGAAGAAAAAGGTGATTACACGTGAATGGATAGTCTGGTGAAAGATAAATAATCCAATGACGGTAAAATCCAAAAATATAACTTCAAAAAAGTTAATTGAATTTCCATTTGCACAAGTATATATATATATAAATAAATAACCCCTCTGCTCTTGAACGCTAACAATCTACTCCTTCCAACCTATCCGCCACTAAACTCCCACATTGCTCCGGTGCTCCGCATCTGTAGTTGAATCGCTAACTTCCAGCCCCTAATCCCTCACATGCAAACTGTTTTAATAACCATCACTAAACATCTATACATTTCTACCTCTAAGGCATGCATTACAGCTCATTCCTATCCAGTAAGGGACTTAACAGCCTATGCACACAAAGGCAGGTACTTAACAGCCAAAGTACCCAGAAACAAAGCGATATGCACTACACAACTGTCTCGAGTTTTGCAACGATTAATTACGATATTGAAACGACACTCCTTGTTATGCAAAACGCCCCATGACTCTTACTAAAAAATACCTACAACTCCAACTCTATTCGCACCTACTGAAAACCTGCCCATATATATCTATTCACCTAATTACGCATGACTCAATACTTGCTGTCTTATCCATGCTATATTGCACTTACATCTTAACCCTCCTATCATCTAAAATAGCTCGGGCACAACTCGTAGCTCAATTCTTAATACCTACTCATACTGTAACACTATACTAGACCTAAGCTAACATTAATAAAATAAAAAAAAAGGGTACGACTAAAATCACATTATCTCCTCCCTAACAAGCCCTCTTACAAACATAGACGCTTACACTGCATGAACTTCACCCACCCCCTTTATCCATTAACAAGTAAATAGCATGTCCCTAAATCACTTTGAGGAGTGTAACTAATCAGTAGATATAATCCCCAACAAACTAACCCAGTAACACTAACAACGCGGGGTCGCAGAAATACCTGGATTAGAACCTAGGCGCGGAGAAAACCCTCTCAGGGCTGACGGACCCAGTAGATCTTCCCAGATCATCCGTCTAGGAGAAGGAAAACTCTGAAACTAAACCAAAGGGGAGAGAGGCCTCTTCAGTCTTGGATGACAACCTTCCTAGAGCTGGTGACTCAAACAAATTCACCGGTTTGCAAACCTAAATTGCTTAAGGAGTAGATAGGCTCTGTCTATCGCCCGGCTTCCATACTCCTTCTTTGCCTATTAGACAAGCGCAGAGACACTATCTCAGTGATTCGACAGAAACACCCAGCGGTAGATCTTGTTTCCTGGCTAGGGCAATGAACGCCGTTCTTCCCCATTCCCAGCATGCCCCACCCCTAAAACTGAACATTTGGGAGTGCTTGAGTATAAGATATGCCTGAGCAGTTAGATTGGGTTGACCTTCTCCTAAAGGGTTGAGGGTACCGGATTGACAGTTCCTGGCTGCTGTTCCCGACTGGTAGTACAGGAGCCCTAACTCTTTGGTAGCGCTTAGAGCGGCTGCTCCATCAACAGTTGAATAATATCGGGTTGTTTGCAGTGCCATGACGCGCATGGAAAGGGACCCTGCACTCATCCCCGGTGGGCTTTCCTGAGGCCACAATCCTAATTGGAGAAAGGTCAGCTGATGGTCTACTTGTGATGCATGTCTGAAGCTCCGCATAACCTCTTGCTTAGCTCCCCCTTACCGAAACTCTTAAAAAAAAATATGACGACAGTACAATCTAAAAATAAGCTTAAACCAGGATTAGGGACAAACAAATTCAACTTGCCTCCTCCCTTGAGGCTCTCATTCACAAATATCCGTGGGCTTAGAACTAACTTAGCTGATGTTGAAGCATTTCTCTTAACAAATACCCCGGATATCTTAGCACTAAGTGAGACTAACCTACACTCCTCCATTCCCTCTAACCACTTTAACATGCCTGGATATCTCCCACTCTGCCGTAAGGACTCTGACAGACATATGCACGGACTTGGAGTTTACATTCGTAATACCCTTCCCTTGACTAGAGAAACAAACCTAGAAACAGATGATCAAGCCTTTATGTGCTTTAGACTAAACGTGCAACACAGTATTAGCTACTATTATTTTCTCTACCGCTCTCCCTCGACTCAGGACTGCTCCATAATAAACAAAGTATCTGACAGCATAGACACGGCACTGTCCCTCGACACTAGCGCACAAATACATGTGTTTGGTGACTTTAATGTCCACCACAAAAACTGGCTTGGATTCTCTGCTCACACAGATGCAGCGGGCAGCACAACCCATAGCTTCGCTATATCTCACTCCCTATCACAAATTGTTACGTTTCCAACCCGTTTCCCTGACCAGGAAGAACAACACGCATCACTTCTAGATCTGTTTTTGACCACAGTTCCCGATGACTGCATAGCGAAGGCCCACAGCCCACTCGGGAACGCTGATCATGCAGTGATAATGGTTGAAATCGCCCTAAACTCTAGACCCAAAACTGAAGAGCCAGTGCTCAAAACAACGAGATATTATAATAAGGCTGACTGGGAAGCCATCAGGGAACTAATTAGAGATGCTCCATGGAAAAATATTTTCTCTCTCCCTGCTGAACAGTGTGCAAACGAGACCACTGACTGGTTCAAAACTGCAATCGAAGCGCATGTTCCCATGCGGAAATTTTATAGTAAGCCCCACTCTCCCCAATGGTTTACGTCGACTTGTGCAACTGCCATTACTCAAAAGCAGCATGCATACCGTAGGTTTAACCGACATAAGTCCAGTTCAAACAGACTGAAGTATATAGAAGCTAGAAATAACGTTAAGAAAGAAATAGCGACAGCTAAGAGAGAATTTACGGAAACCACTAAAAAGCGCATCGAAGCACAAAAACTAGGAACTCGAGACTTCTGGAAAATCTACAACAGTGTAGTAAATAATGGGCAATCGACAATTCCCCCACTAACCAACAATCACGAGGTTGTCTCCTCAGCAACCGACAAGGCTAACATGCTTGCCAGTCGGTTTGCCTCAAACTCCACACTGGACCCTTCCAACCACCCCCTACCTGACTTTCCTATGCGGACAGACGCCACACTAGACGATCTGAAAACCACCCCTGCTCAGGTGCATGCTATCATAAAAAACCTTGACACCTCAAAAGCATGTGGACCCGATCTTATCCCAGCTGTGCTATTAAAAAAGTGCTCAGCCGAAGTAGCTCCAGTTCTCTCCAAACTCTACAACAAATGTCTTAATGAAGCTTGCTTTCCGGGCTGTTGGAAAACTGCTTCTGTTGTACCAGTATTCAAGAATTCTGGTGAAAGGACAGACCCATCAAATTATCGCCCCATTAGCCTCCTTCCACTTTTTGCCAAAATATTTGAGACCATAATTAACCACGCTCTAATCCATCATCTTACAGATGCTAAACTACTGACTGACAAACAATATGGATTTAGACAAGCCCGTTCCACAGCAGACATCCTCACCGTGATCTCTGAACGTATATACCAATCACTGGACAAAGCGGGGGAAGGCAGAGCGGTAGCTCTAGATATATCTAAGGCTTTTGACAGGGTATGGCATGAGGGTCTCCTCAGTAAAATCAGATCATACGGTATCACTGGTAGAATACTTAACATAATTAAATCCTTCTTAGATAAGAGAAAAATCCAGGTAGTCCTCGACGGTCGCACATCTAAACAATATGATATAAATGCGGGAGTGCCCCAGGGTTCTATCCTTGGACCTCTATTGTTCCTGATATTCATAAATGACCTCCCCGACAACATTGCCTCTGAGATGGGTATATATGCTGATGACACTACACTCTATGGCAGACACGACAGGAAGACGAATGAACACATTTCTAAAGAAATGGCAGAAACACTAGAGGAAGACCTCCAATCTGTAGTGGAATGGGGACAAAAGTGGTTGGTCGCGTTCAATGCTGCCAAGACTAAACTAGTTTCATTCAATAATTACAAGAAACCCTCTCTACCACCAATAGCAATGGCCAACGACTCTTTATCTGAGAGTCCATCTTTCAAACTCCTTGGCCTAACGTTCACAGGAAACATGAGTTGGAACAATTACATTGAAGGCATTGCCAGGGCCGCTGCAAGAAAGGTGGGCTCTCTCTACCGTGCTAGAAAACTACTAACACCCGAAAGTATCCTGTACCTCTATAAGGCCACCATTCGCCCATGTATGGAGTATTGCTGCCACATCTGGGCTGGTGCATCTGCTACTAGTCTCTCGCTCCTTGACAAGGTTCAAAAGAGAGTCGCAAATCTGATAGGCCCTGAACTGGCATCTAAGCTTCAGCCTCTGTCCCATCGACGAAATGTTGCATCCCTCTGCCTGTTCTACAAGTATTTTAGTGGTGAATGCTCTGATGAACTGCAATCACTTGTGCCCCCACGACGCGAGCACCCTCGACAAACCCGACAGGCTACTAGATCCCACCCCCACACTGTAGAGGTCCCTAGATGTAAAAGATCTTTTTACTCCAATAGTTTCTTCCCCAGAACCGCAAGACTCTGGAATTCCATTCCAGGTCCCTGCTTCCCCAACAGTACTGACGTGCAGAAGTTCAAGTGTAACGTGAACCGACACCTTGCTGCCCAAATCCCTACATAGTACCCCAGTAGTTGTTGCCCCTGATAGTAGCCCCCTACACCAAAGTGGCAATTTGCCTTGTTTGGGGTGAAAATGTAATAAAAAAAAAAAAAAAAAAATATATATATATATATATATATATATATATATATATATATATATAAATGCGGGTGTACCTCAGGGATCGATCCTTGGACCCTTATTATTTCTGATATTCATAAATGACACCTGATAAAATTGTCTCTGAGAGGGGTATATTTGCCGACGACACCGCGCTATATAGCAGGCACGTAGGGAAAATTAATGAGCACATATTTAAGGTAATGGCTGAAAGCCTAGAGGAAGATCTTCAGTCTGTAGTGGAATGGGATTATAAATGGATGGTAACGTTCAACGCTGCCAAGACAAAGCTCGTTTCCTTTAATAATTACATGAAACCTTACCAACCACCAATAGCTATGGCTAGAGATATTTTACCTGAGAGCACTTCGTTCAACCTTCCTGGCTTAACTTTCACAGGAAATATTAATCGGAATAGATACATTGAGATCATTGCTAAGACTGCTGCAAAGAAGGTGGGCTCTCTCTATCGTGCTAGAAAGTTACGCCTGAAAGCCACCATTCGCCCATGTATGGAGTACTGCTGTCACATTTGGGCTGATGCATCTGCTACTAGTCTCTCACTCCTGAACAGGGTCCAAAGAGAGTCGCCAACCTAATAGGTCCTGAACTGTCATCTATACTTCAGCCCCTGTCCCACCGACGAAATGTTGCATCCCTCTGCCTGTTTTACAAGTATTTTAATGGTGGATACTCTGACGAACTACAAGCACTTGTACCCCCTCGACGAAAATACCCCCGACAAGCAGCTAAATCCCACCCCTATACAGTTGAGATCCTTAGATGTAAGAAAGCCTTTTACTCTAATAGATTCTTCCCCAGAACTACAAGACTTTGGAATTCTCTTCCGGTTTTCTGCTTCCCCAACTGTACTGACATGCAGAAGTTCAAGTGTAATGTGAACAGACATCTTGCTGCTAAACTTCCCACATAGTACCCCTAAAACTTAGATACTTGATAGGAGCCCCCTACATCAAAGTGGCAATATGCCTTGTTCGGGATGAAAATGTAATATATATATATATATATATATATATATATATATATATATATATATATATATATATGAAAAAGCCTGAAGGCACATTGACTGAAACGTAATATAAGAATCAATGTAGATGAGGAAAACAGTCAGAAAAAAAATTACTTGAAAAAATATCAAGATTCAAATTATTAAAAAATAAATGAAACGCTTCAAATAGGAATGATTAAAAATTAATGACAAAACAAAACAAAACTGTAAGCTGTTCATCGAAAAATTCTTGTAATAATAATAATAATAATAATAATAACAACAACGACAACAATGACAACGACAACAATGACAACAACAACAATATTACTAGCAACAACAGCAGTAGCAACAACAACAACAACAACAACAACAACAACAACAATAATAATAATAATAACAGCAACAACAATACTAACAACAACACTAATAAAAAGTCTGTGTGCTTTGATATGGCTTACCCCTGTATTGGAAGTCAGTCTTCTAAGTGGCGGTAAGTAGTGCTGTTGTTACCAGCGCACCGGATACGAGTTTTTTAGGAGCTATTGCATCACTTTCATTAATATACTTGAGAAAAGTTGTACATCCATCTGTGCTCTCTCTCTCTCTCTCTCTCTCTCTCTCTCTTTCTCTCTCTCTCTCTCTCTCCAGCTATGGATTAAATAGTTGGCCAGAATAGACTCACACGTCGTGGCAAGACAAGTTCAGAAGATGAAAGACTCCGAAATAAGATCAGTTTAAGTAGTTCTATCACTGTTCTTATAAGAATCTACACATATTATAGTCATATAATTGCTTGGAGAGACGTGGTTTAAGCTGGAATGAAGAGGCAGAATTTTCTCTCCGTGAAAAAGAGATTCGTCTATACACAGGCATTTAAAGAGTTTTTGTCTTAATCAAGTGCCTATTTTTTCATCACTCTAAAAACCCATCTTGTGTTTAACTCTGCCCTCGCGGGAGGCAAATAAATAGGGAAAGCATGCTTCGAATTGAGATGAAAGTGTAGTATTCGTTCAGATAAGAAGAAATTCTTCTCAACTGAGGTAATTTTTATTTGCGCTTCAATCTAGAAATACCCTTTAAGGGCTGCTAGATCTTCACATTCAGTTTTCTGTGGGGAGGACGTAAATAAGGATTGGGTTGAACGTCTCTTACTGTGAAAAAAAAAAACGACACTAAAATAAAAAAAACAAACTCGTTTTCTATTTAACGGTATGACGTGAAATGCGAGATAATTTTGATTTGCTGTTGAGTGCTAAGACAAAAGCATTATGAAAAAAAGGCCTTCACAGTTTGACACTATTTGCTTCCGTTTTCGATTGTCATCTTATACACAGACAGACAGACACACAAGTAAACACACACGCGCGCGCACACACACGCACGCACACACACGCGCGCACACACGCGCGCACACACACACGCGCGCACACACACGCGCGTGCACGCACACACAACAACAACAACAACAACAACAACAAAAACAAAAATGAAGATGATAAAATTAATAAAGCGCTCTTTTTATGGATTCTTGCAATCATTAATTGATCAAATGTCATCATCCATATTTTTTAATCAATCATAAAGATTTATTTGTGAACGCGAGAAAGAGGCGATGACCATCAAAGCATCAAGTATGACACAGGGCCGAAAAATTATTTGTCCATGCATAGGAAAAAAAAAAAAAAAATTCCGAATGCGAAAGATACGAGTGACAGAAAAACTATTTTCAGGCACCCAATTCTTCGAAATTCTTTTTACAATCGTTGTCTTATTCGATACAATTCTTTAATAATTTTTGCGTCTCGCACATTTGTAGAGATGGTTTGAAATGATGAAGAAATCGACTAGGTAAGCTAAGATTTTCCGCCCTAAAATAAAAGAACATTCTTTTTCTGGTGGTTCAAACAATGAATGGAACTTGGAAAGATAGTAGCTGCTTACCATTTCAAATCATACGTGGAATGGTAAGAAGGTAAGAATTAAAGAAATTAACTACGCAGAAGCACGCATGAAGCTATGGCAGCTGCACAAGTAGAAGTAAACCATTGGGGAGAGTGGGGCTTGCTATAAAATTTTAGCAAACACTTGAAAAGTGCAAGCTAAAAATTATATATACATTCAATAATACAACAGACGGAGGAAGAGCAAACAGTGCAACGTAAATGAACATAATTCGTACGCGCTTTGTTCAATCAAAATGCTACAAAGAGCGAGGATTTTTCAATGCTCGGACAAAAGAAACGTAATTCCAATGAGCGCACACACAGTCACGATCGTCTAATAATTATAAACAACATAGTTGTGCGTTCTCAGTTTGGCTTCCAATTCAAAATTGATCACTGATATTAAACTGCAACCGTAATATAACTTCTGGTGAGATTTTCGGATTTCCTGCATCCTGCAGTTTAATTTTCCCTATACTTAACTATTAGCAAATGATCAAAACTATATTAAACTTTTAGTAATAAACTATGCGTAGTATAGTACAGAAACAAAAACATTTTATTATATTTCTGAAAGAAAATGAAACCACCTATTTTAGTATCCTCCTTAACAACAACAACAACAACAACAACAACAACAACAACAACAACAACAAAAAAACAAAAAAAAAACAAAAAAACAAAAAAACAAAAAAACAAAACAAAAACAGTTCATTATATTTTCTGAAAATATGAAAAGTATAATAAACGACTTATGTGGGTAAATTTTATTTTTGAATTTAAAAAATTTATTATTTAAGATACAAATCAGCAAAAATAAAAAAAAGAAACAAAACAATTCTGGAAGAGTAAAAATTAGTAAAAAAAAACCCTCACTTTCTTTGACATCTACGAAATTGCGGTTGACAGCCATCTTGATTTTTACTCAGTCCATGTTTACACACTTCTCGAGTTTATATGCGTAAAATAGATGAACTTTTTACTCAAAATAACTCCTCATGCAATAATGTTTAAGATAAGAAACATTTTCAATGCCTACACACACTTATTTTTCTCATATCACCCACAAAGCTTACTTAGTGACATTACCCTATATAATTTCCAACCAAAACAGGGTGTCTTTAATATCAGGAATCAAATTTAACCTAACACCGTTTACTGCGAACTTAGAGTTGGGAGTTCTTCTGGTTTGCTTTTATTTTTACTTCCGCATTCACAAAACTATTTCAAATAATTAACCGAAAAATAAATCCGGAAGTGAGAATCGCACATTAAAAAGAGAGAGGAAATTAACATAAACATAGAACATATAACACTGCATCATTTGTGGCCAGGTTAGATGATCGTGAGTGTATTCGTACGAATACATCAAAGTCACGTTAAATTAACGTTTTCTTTGTTTTTTATTTTTCAATTTTAAATCACACAAACATTCTCAGCAACACATTTTTACGCGGTTTCCGGATCTTTTATTAGATGCAGATAACAGGAAATAGGTTCAGTCGAGGTCAGTTTAGTGCGTACTCGGTTGTCAGCTCGACCTCCTGTATATTAGAAGTGAGCGTGATGTCATATGGCTAAAAGAGGGAGGTGAAAGAACATTAGCCAGTTGATTAGAAATCTCGAAGCCAACCGCTTGGTAGAAAATGGCTTAAAATTGTTAATAAAAATTCATTTTCTTCTTTACGAAATTTCTTTATAATACCTCTTACTTTATTTCTCTAACGCTGCTACCACTAGCTCTAACTTTTCATTTCTTCTTTATTTACGTCATTACTTTACTTCATAATTTTATTACTATCAGTATTCCTCAATATTCCGTTAGTTAGTGTGAATGTTGACAAGGGCCACTCTTAGTGCATGTCATGACAACCTTAACCTGCAAACTGAATTGTACTCAGAGACGGTAACAGAAATTTGAATTTTAAAAAATAAAAATCCGCTTTTTGGCAACAATAAATGAAAGTAAAAAGAGGGAAAACAAAGGAGCGATAAAAAAGAGCAAATAAAAACTAGAAGTCAATTAGGTCCGAGTTTATTGAAGAAATAAGAGTTACTTTTGTTTCCCAAAAAACAAAACAAAACAAAAAATAACCACAGAGACAATTATGAAATAAAAAAAGGCATAAAACATACAAAGACTACTATAGCTTCAGACCTCATTTATGTTCCTAGTTCAATATAGGTGATTCGACCCTCCTCTCCCAAAAAACAAACCAACTAAACGAGAAAAACCCCAACTAAACAAGACCCCCACCCCCAAAAAAAACCCAAACAATATAATATTACTCTTCCAAGTTGATTCAAGCATTTTCATTATTAAAAATTAACCTTTAAAACGTGGAGAAACATAACTAAACACGCATATCCTCCTGAGATGTTGTTACAAGAGTTTTATTCTGGCGTAGTGCACAATATCTCCTTCAACATGATCTCTTGGTTGAGGCAAATTCTTGTCATAAATGCGAATGTGTCAGTATGGAAGTGCAGAAGAAAAGGTTCCCACTCAGTTCGGTCCGTTAGCAAAGGGAACAAATTCTTCCATTATATCGATTTGAATGGAAGGCTCCACTATAATTTGAAGCTCTGTGAAATTTTAGAGCTAGTTTACATGTAGAGCATTAAGATGCCAATGGAAGATTGGTTTTTCTATCCTCCTTTGCTACGAATCACCTTAGATCTGAAAATAGGGTAGAAATCACGCTATATTAGAACTTTGAGATATAGAAGGCCTGTTAACTGAAAAATGCCTACAGGCAATGTAGGTAAGATTTGTCGAATTGTTACTGTCGATACTACAGAGTGTCCTAAAAGAAGCTGATGGTTAAAAAATTCATAACTTTCTTAATTTTGTATATTTTTCTTTTATTTTTTCAGATCATCTCGAGTAATCCTTCCAAGGTCATCATAAGTCGTTACATTACCGAAGAACGGATATTTATCGTAGAGTCGTATTTTCGGTTGAATGAGTCAATATCAGAAACTCAACGAGAATTTCGACGAAACTTCAACACAAGAAATTCCCCTACTCCCAAAAGCTATGATTGCTCGATTTCATGAGCAAGGGTCTGTATGTGACCTTCCCAAATTTGGTAGATTCCGTACGGCAAGAAGTGATGAGATTCGTCAGAGATTAGCAGAGAGTGTGGCCAAGGATCCCTCCACGTCAGTAAGAAGGAGATCAAGTCAAATTGGGGTTTCTCGACCATCTTTTTACAGAATGCTTCATGAAGAGGGCAAATTTCCATATAAAATTCAATTGGTGCAAGAGCTTCAGCCAAACGATCCGGAAAAAAGGCTAGAATACGCCATGCAATTCCAAGATATGGCCAATGGGGATCCAAACTTTCTCAAAAACCTCATTATATCCGATGAGGCCCATTTTCATCTAAATGGGTTCATAAATAAGAAATATTGCAGGATTTAGGGATCAGAAAATCTCCATGCAACAACACAACGGCAATTATACCCTAATAAATGTACAGTATAGTGTGGAGTAACGGTGGATGAAGTAATCGGAATTCGTGGACATTTGAGTAACATAATTTTTTATAACTGTAATTAGAACTTGTGAAAAACATACCCTAGATTAAGTTGTGTAAATAAAATTAGAATAAGTAGACTATGATATCTTACTATATCTCAAAAAATCATGGAGAGGCTCATCTCCTACATATGAAAATTAGTAAGTATAACTTAAATATTGAAGCAGTTAATCAAATATAAAATCCGTCAGCTTCTTCAGGAATACCCTGCATATGACGGCATTTTTAAACAGAGCATTAAAGAATGTTAAAAAAGAAAAAAAAGGAACCCAATTCGATTAATGAGACTGAACTTTATTCAATATAAATATTATCTATGTAAAATTACGTAATTTTAAAGCAATATACAAATTAATACTGATAAAACTGAATTATGAATTTAGGGAACAAACAACTAAAAAAACATAAACAATTCTTGATCAGAGTAGTAGCATCTGTTCTGATGCTACAATTCACCTTTTCTGTCTTCGGCCGATGAAGCAGAAATCCTTCATTACTGAGAGAATTTTTATTTTTGTTTCTATCCAGAGTGCCCCTTATTGGGAGCTGGATTTTCCCCAGAAGATTATATGTTGAAATATTTAAATAACTATTACTTTTAATACAGAAATTACATTTAAAGTTTTGGTTTTCTATTCTATGTTCATTTTTCCCCATGTTTTTCATCAAAATGTGTCGCGTATTTTCATCTTTTACATGGTTAGAAATCATATACTCCACTGTAGTCTTCATCTTCATATCAGTGCAGAATACATGAATACGGAAATGAAGTTCACATAGCTACTAAAAGGACATCATACCATAATGTGAACATTGGTTAAAAACTAAAAAAATATAGTAAGCAATCAGGGTGGCGGTGAATTTCGGAGGGGACATTATTAATATTGTTTCACTCACTACGTGTTGTCTCACAGGCCATCATCAGTGATCGCTCACTGGCAGTAACCTGTGGTATTCGCTGGAGACCGCATGACAACAAGTCTCCCCAGATTTCCAATGTTCTCCACCTCTTGACCACTCGTGCAGATGATTACACGTTATTGCAACAGCCGTTTGCCATTGATTTCTCGTTGGCATCGGCCATTGGTGTTGCCTAGGTTTGGATGACAAAATGACTCCCCAAGGTACCAGATTTTAACTGCACACTTCCAGTGGAGGTCTTGTTAGTACCCTCCCACCTCGGACTTTCCATCGTCCCTGATCCTTCACAACTTGTTGGTGTGGCGCCGGTCGATTTAAAAAGAATGTTTAATCTTTTCAAATGTTGGAGACAGACAATGGCTATCGTTTTTTTTCTGTTCAGGAAATTCGAAATTTTTAACGTCTGTATTTCATTGTAACCCCATATTTGTTACGGCATATATCATTGTAACCTCATATTTGTTACAGCATATTTCATTGTAACCTCATATTTGTTACGACACCACAGATGTATGATATCCTGGTCGCGGTATCACAAGTGTAACCCTATACTTGGTTGCGTCACCACAAAATACATCATAGCCTTGGTTACGGCGCCTCAAATATAACCACGGGTTCCACGGGCTCCACAGGCTATTGCCCACCGTAGTTGCCGGATCTTTTATTAGATGCAGATAACAGAAAATAGGTTCAATCGAGGTTAGGTTAGTGCGTACTCTGTTGTGAAATATTCACCGCGATCTCAACAGTGAAATTCCCAATTATATCATCGTCTAGTCTCGGAACCTTTAACTGTATGCAGGTAATTCAATGGACGCTGGAACCGCACATATATCGACGAATTTAGCTTGGATGTACAAATACGTGCAAACTTAAAGTCAGTGTGGTAACACAATTACCACTTCAACGGGTTTTCGGAGGTGCTAAAACAGATCTTCTATTCCCCGGAACGTCGCTGAGTTTGGTCATCTGGTCGCTGGCCGTACTGGTGGTCTCTTTTTTCACCAAAAGTCACCATTCGCCTGGAAGCCCTCGTCATTGGTCTGGTTTGGTAATGTCTGCGAAATAATTCGTTTTGCGAATTTGTTTGTTTTGCAAATCTCGGTAAACTTGCCGTCCACACTAACATGGCGTCCTCAATATTCGCTCGGGAGTCTCTCAATTGTCTGAAAAACTTCACTTTTTATTGTATCTCATTTTATCCCCTCCCTCAATGTGTCTTTATCTACTCCAATAACCGTTTTCTTTCTCTTCTCTTTTCTCCAATCAGAGAGTGTATAACCTTATTTTGTTTATTTTTTCATCCTCAATTCACATTTCCCTTTTCTTTTTTTATTTTGTCTTTTTCTTTATCAAAATACTTTCCCAGAATATTGTCAGAATATCTGTCAGTGGTTTGTAAAAATCAACTTATTTGATTTTCGTGACCATTCTATTTTGCTAGCTAATATTTCTTCAACTTTTTTTTTTAAGAATTAAAATTCTACCGTTATTTTTTTCTATTAGTCATAATGATTCGTGAGAGATTTACCAACAATGTACGATGTGCCTTCAATAAGTTTCCAGACATTTTGGAAAAGAATTTAAAATTGTCGTAGACTCTTTAAAATTCAGTATGTTATTGCTATACATCTATGAGATGACAAACCAATTTTTGCGATTTTAGGTTCAAATAAACAATTACAGCAGGAATTGGATTACACCATAGTAAAGCCTGATTGTCAAAACTGGTGAATTTCAAAAATGCAATTTGGACGTGATTACACGTTAGAAGAACGATCTGCAGTAAAATTCTGTTTAAAACTTGGAAAAAATGCCACAGACACGGATGGAATGCTTCAGACTGGTTTTGATTGGTCAAATAAAGAATTTCATGGATAAGGACAGTCGTGTGTCTATAAAAACAATAAGTGCACAGTTTGATGTCAGTGTAGAAACTGTAAACACACTTATTCGTGAGGAACTGACGATGCGGAAGATTTGCGTGAAGTTTATTCCAAGGGTGATTAGATAAAATCAGAAAGAAAGACGTTGTCATGACAGCAGGGAAATGGTCAAGCTGATTATTTCAGATCCTGCAGTTATTGATGATTTGGTTATCTGCGATAAAACTGGGTCTACTGCTATGACCCAGAGTTCAAGAGACAGAGTTCCCAGTGGAAGCATGCTGGCTCCCCCAGACCAAAAGACAGATCAAATATACCCAGCAACTTTTGATGATCCTTTTTTTGACAGCACGAACATGACGTACATGCACTGGGTTCGCACTGGACAGTCAACAAGGAATACTATGTCGAGCTTTTAAAGAAGTTCAGGAAGATTCTGTCGGAAAAGGCACTTCCACCAGGATAATGCCCTAGTCCACAACTCCATCCTTGTAACAGACTATTTAACCAAGATGGGAATCAAAAGTCCTTCACTCTCTTTATAGTCCAAACCTTGCTCCCTGTGACTTTTGGTTATTCCCTAAACTGAAGGAAAACCTTAGAGGCTGTCGTTATGAGACAATTGAAGAGATGAAAGAGGCTGTGACGAGAATTATTGACACGCTCACACAAAAGGATTTCTATGGGGTCTTCCAGAGGTTGTTGGAACGGTACAACACATGTATTGTAGCCGGAGGAGATTACTTCGAAGGGGACTAGACTTTCATGTGTATACTATCAATCCGAAAAAGTCTGGAAACTTATTGAAGGCACCTCATACCAGCTAGGTTATTCGGCTTCACTTAGAATGCACAATGTCACAATCTATCTATCTACCTGCCCCCTTTCACTTTCAAGCGCACATAGATGTTCTGTCACTTGGATGTTTTATGTGACTATCTCTCTTTTTAAATAAACTTTTTTTTATAAACATCGCCGCTCGAGTAGGTTTATCAGAACACGAATAGAACCTTGCTTTTCAGCGACATGGGCGTATAACGTTTTATACACATAGCGTTAAGTGAACATGTAAGACGGACTCGAACCCTAAGCCTTGCGGTTAACCGCCAAAAGCAAAAGCAGCTGTGCCATGAATGCGAACTTAAAAAGATCATTTAAATGACTTACGGGTTCACCACTGTTTGCTTGCGTTTATGGACTGACCGTTGTTTGTGTGCGAGTTTTTGTTTTGAGTTGGTATGCCTAGGTCACGTGGCCGCCAGATTTTAAAACAGGGTTTCCCAACCTTTTTCGCCTCAGAACATTCGGATACCTACTACCACCCACTTCCCTACTTGCATCCTTACATAATACTGTTAGTTGTAGTGGTAGTACATACTTAAAGTGAAAATAATTAAATATTCATAATAGTTTATTCAACAAAATTCTACTATGTCGATCGAATGGGGACAGTAAAAATTATAAATCAAGTGGGTCAATTAATAAATCATTGCTAATACAATAATCAATAATAATCAAAATAATAATCACAGGAATCACCAATAAATGTGCAGATTTTCATTGATGATTAGCAATAAGTTGAGAAACACCTAGTAATGTTAATAGAAATTCGGCCTTTCATCGGCCCTTAAGGATTTAAGAGATACCATATACGATAAATTTGGCCATCGCCTACCTGAAGTCTCGTACCGCCCCTCCCAAGAGTCGTACAAATCCCACTGGGAAACCCCTGTTTAAAACATTGAACTGAAGTTAAATTTTACACACTACAAAAAGTAAAAGCGAATGTTATTTCCGGACACTAACGAAAATATTCTGTTTTATGAAAAAACAAAGTGATTTATGTCACGTATCAGTGACTCTGCGTCAGCAGCGATTAAATTAGCTAGTTTGAATTTTGACAAGGCCAAACTGAGTACATGATAACAGAGATCTGTAAAACAGAATTGTTCCTAGGGTTGAATGAAAGTTGAGATAAAAGGCAGAGGCCAAACACTGCAGAAAAAAAATGATTTTCAGATCAGTCTTTCCGGGAATCCGTGCGAACGAGACACCGCCAATAATTTAGGAAAATGTAATCTAAGGCGAATATTACTTCAATGTCTTTCTGTCTGCATCACTCATTTCAGTAGGTTAGAAAGTAAAGTTAAAAAGTAAACAATTAGCTAAGATAACATTAGTTGCTCCCTCCTATCCTCTATTTCCAAATAAAACCTTGAAGAAAACTCACCGAACTTCTCTTTGTGTCTTTCCTGCATGAAAATAGTTTTATTCGTCTGTTAAACAGACGCGTCGATCGACAGACACTCATGAAACATGGCGAAGAGAAACGACAGCGTTAGACGATAAAAGACCCACGTATAAATACCCACTCACATGTATAAAAGCTTTTATTATATTATTGACAATTTTAAATTTAGTTGAAAGTAAAATATTCGAATTATAGATGATGGGATAATGTTCCAATTTAATATATAAAATAACAATAAAGATTTAATTTCATAAAGATTAATTGTAAAAGAATTATTTTTTGGTCTAAGTAATCACACTTGTTTAGGTTTAGGTTTAATCGTGTGTGGGCAAAGAAGCCAAAAAGTACGTCTATTTTTTATTATTAGAAATCAGAAATAATGGGCCTCACAAAGAAAATTTATATAAAGAGAGAACGTATCTTATTTCGTATAAAAATATAGAGTATATACCAACCATAGCCAGATTGAAACAAAATACGAGAGCCGTTCCAAAAGTAAGGTCTCTTATTTTAAAACTAAAATATCTAAAACATTGAAGAGCTACGAAGACGAAAGTGATACCGTTAAAACGAGCGACCTTTTGTGCCACAGAATTTATTTTTCTACATAGTCACCACGATTTTTAATGTACTTTTGCCAGCCCCTTTTGTTGCAAAAGTTTAGATCACGCTTTATTACTTACATGTCTTTCACACTTTGAAATCGACGAACTCATCTCTTAAATAATTGTCTGGACAGTCACGGTAGGGACACCTTAGATAATAAGCAATAAACTTACTCTACCCGACGGGAAGCAACGGTCTGTGAGACTGAATCTCTTAGAACTGCATAGGACATCATTTGTTCCTCAGCTAACAAACAAATGAAGCCGAGGTAACAATCAAAAGAGGTTTATATTTATCATTTACTAGCAGGACCCGTGGAAATTCCACAGTAGTTAAAATCTTTTAAAACACATCAGTAAGAAATTCCTTATTGTTATATTATAAAAATGAACGTATGGAAGCAAGTAGAACAAAGAACTTTAGTTTAAACTTTTATTGAAGGTCAATGCGACCGTAACTGATGCTGTTGATATTATCAGGAAGTGCTGGTGATGATTGAGGCGGTGACGGGGACGTCGATCAGCTGCTTGGAGTGAGAATAGTGGTCAGTAAGCAGGTTCTTGGGAGTCAGACTGTGAATTAAAAAAAAAACGTTGACATTGTTGACATCGATTTTGTGAAAGTTCTGATGACCCCAAGTTGTTTAATATTTCAGGACGTTTATGATTACACGTGTGAGTAATGAATAGGTCACAGAAAACTGCCATTGCATCTTGATAAAGCTGTTGTAGATTCCTAGGACTTCCTGTAAATGTAGATGGTAGAATAACTGGTACACTAGAATAACCATCTTCATTCCTTGCTAAATGATCCATTAAGCCAGAATATTGAGCAGCTCTCAATGAACTTTGATAGCACTATTGCAAGAATCATGCTGAAAACCATTCTTAATATGGGGAGGGGGTTAACTATTTTGAAACTACATTTAACAATGTAAAAAAATAAGGGAAAATATATGTATGAACAATAACTATTTCTTCAGTTAAATAAAATATTCTGTACATCTTTTAATAAGGAATAAATATTTATTTAAACCATAATTATTGAAACAAAGTATTTCACTGCATAAAAAAACGGTTATGGGGAGAAGGGTTAACTATTTTGAACCTTCACCTAAATAGCGATTTAATGAAAAAAAATTTAATGGTCTTGTATCTTTTTTTAATAATTTGTTTTAAAATAAGGGAAAAAATATCTTTGATACCGCTATTGTAAGAATCATGCTGAAAGCCATTCTTAATATGGTTTAATATGATTTTAACTATTCTGAAACTTCACCTAACAATGTAATAAAAATAATGGAAAAATTCTTTAATTAAATAAAATATACTAAAAATCTTTAAATAGGAAATAAATATTTCTTTAAATAAATTAAATCGTAAGTAATGAAACAAATATAAAAAAAAATTGTTGTGTCCATTTTTTATAGTATTTAAATATGTATGCCCTGTCGGTGGGCATTAGAAGATGATGACTGCCTGTAAAAGAAGCAAAATAAAACAAACAAAACATAAATAATAACTATGCAAACAATGTGAAGCTGTATAAATGTTACAAAATTACTCGATTCGGCATTAAATAACACGAAAAAGGATTGATATGCCGTAAAACAAAAACAAAACAGAACAAGACGTAAAATATGTTTTGACTCTGAGTTACTCAGTGTATTTGCGAATGGTGACTTTGGTGATTTATTCAATAAAGTCATCCTTGACTTTTGTAAGATGCATTTCTAAACATATTTTTTGTTATGTAAGGCTCACTCAAAAGTAAATAAAAATATAAGAAAAGATAAAGTGGCACAGTAAAAAAAACAAAACAAAAAAAAAAAACAAAAAAAACGAACTCGTAGCGTTAAATGTAAAAAATATATTTATTACTGAATAAAATAAAATAAGCGTTCCGTATTCACTACAATAATAAACAGAAGACATCGTTAAACATGTAAGTAAAATACTATACTATTTAAACTATGGAACGATACCTTCTATGCATAATTGTCTTTAAAATAATCCGGAACCATAAATAGACAGTTCATATATATATATATATATATATATATATATATATATATATATATATATATATATATATATATATATATATATATATTGTTAGGGAAGTTTTGTGAAATAAAAGGGTTAAATGATTTTTAATTATAAAGATTGAACAATAAAGGGAGATAATTCACATTAATTAATGTTTGCGATGATGATGACGCGTTTCATTAATTAATGTTTGCGACGATGATGATGTGACACCGTACGGACAAGCATATTAATATATAGATTGTTGTTTATATTTAATTATTCATTGTTGTTTATATTTAATTATTTATTTTTGTTTATATTTAATTATTTATTATTGTTATAAATCTCCGTTTGCAAGTATATCCAGCTCATTACATGGAAGAAAGAAAGATAGAGAAAGAGTGAGTGTGTGTGTGGGAGAGATAGAGAGAAATAGAGAGAAAGAGAGAGAGAGAGAGAGAAAGTTTCGTGCATAATTAACAAATTAAAACAGGGTTTCCCAACGGGGTCCGTACCGCCCACGAAGGGGGTGTTACGAGACTTCAGATGGGCAGTGACCAAATTTATCATATAAGTGGTCCCTGAGATCTTTTACGGGGGGTGGGGGGGTCGGTGAAAGACTGAGAGCTTCTAGTAACATTACTAGGTCTTTCTCAACCCATTTTCTTTGGGATTCACAATTTATGTGGAAATTGGCTGCATCACACTTGTTTTAATTGGAAAAATTAATTCGAGAATCACTCCCTGTAATGTTGACAAAACTATATGAATATTCAATTATTTATTTTCACTTTAAATATGTACTACCACTACTACTAACATTATTATGTAAGGATGCAAGTAGGGAGGAGACGGTAGTAGGTATCCAAATGTTCTAGGGGGAGGGGGCGTTTGCCGAAAAAATTTGTGAAACCCTTGATTAAAAAAAGATAAAAACAGATAAGTATTGAGAAACATACCTTCTTCTCGGTCGCCTGTTACTTCACTTACAATGAATTCACATATGGTTGTAGAGTTCAACGTTTGTTTCACAAAATCTGCCACAAACACAACAGATGAGGACACCGATAGATTTCACAACAGGGTTAAGGCAGAGAGCTGCGTAAAAGGATTCCCATGACAAAAGTGAAAAGAGCGTCGAATCTAGCGGCAAAAGGAGAAACCCAAGACAACCAGTGCCCTTTCCACGGCGACAGAAGCATTCCGGAACTTGAGTTCATCAAAGGGCTGCCGATTGTACGTCGCTAAAACAATTATTTTAAATGGTCGTTGAAACTACAAGCAGGTTCATTCGATTTTTGTCAACAATTTTTATTCTGCCGGGTGACTAGCCACCCTATTCACGATTAAGCTCTGATGGGAAAACAAGTTTAGTCATTAATGACACAAATTGCAACATGTGGATTAGAGTGTCAGTAACATTGATAGAATTATTTGACACACAGAGTTATACTAGTTTTTGGTGCAGGATCAAAGTGCTGTATCCGTTCTATCTTCGGTCGGAAGAAATAACAACATTATAGACTGGCGTTATTAATTTTTTTGTCCTAATTCATAGTGACTATTTTTAGGTAGCTAAATTTTCTTAAATTTAAACCGAATTTGTGTATAACTTTGCCCTCGTGGGCATGAAAGTAAATAGAGAGACACTTCTGGGCATATAGACACGTCCGCAATCGCATAAATTTAATCGATTATAGTTTGTTCGAAAAACAATGATCGATCTCAGAAGCAAACATTCATTGAGCTCATGTGTGTATGGAGGTTCTTCTTCTTCTTCTTCTTCTTCTTCTTCTTCTTCTTCTTCTTCTTCTTCTTTAAAAAAATTGTTTTAGAATAATCCAATACCGTTTAAATATACATTTCTTCTTTTTTCATCTTCGTTATTAAACAGGGACCTGCAGAGGGGGTTGCTAGGGGTGCCCAAGCACCTGCCTTCTTTTACTCCTGTTTTAAAAGTGCCCTTTTCAGAGGAATGTGTTATAGGCCTGTGCCCCACCGAAACGCCGTTTTTTTTTTCACTTGAGCACCTGCCCTAAAATAGTTCTCTGCACGCCACTGTTATTAAGGATGTCTATGCTTTAAAATTGTATTCTTAAATACTTTTTCGTAATTTTTTTCGGAGAACACATCAATTAATGGAGCATTTAACATTAATTAATTAAAATTATAAATGAAATCAACAGTATTTTCCGAATGAGCAAATATAAAGTAGCCCACTTAAAAGGAACCCAGCTGGAAAATGTAAGCGAGAATAAAGCAGTGGAAGTAGGATTGCACTTGTTTGAGATTATCTGCATGCACGTGAGATGAGATAAACAACAACGAAAAAAACAAAACAAAAACAACAACAACAACAACAACAACAAAATACTGGGATCAGAGACGCAAACAATATCGTAGCTGAGAATCCAGGTTACTTTTAAATGGAGCAGCTTGTATAATTTATTAAACTTGAAACTTTCTTTCCAAAAGCCATCAGTCATCATCAATTAGAATTAGTGTTGTAAACAGTTGCACAAAAGAAGATTTTCAAGAGTATGGGGATTTTTAAAACTACTTTTTTTTTCGTCCGGTCAGTATGGATATAAGTTAGCTGCATACGAAGTGAAAATGCTTCAGAATTGAATTAAAGTAATAGTATTTAAATATTATTTTGAGTTGTTAAAGAAAAAGGGGTACGTGTTTACCTGTGTGTGTGTGTGTGTGTGTGTGCGTGTGTGCGTGCGTGTGTATGTATGTATGTATGTATGTGTGTGTATGCATGTATGTGTGTATGTATGTATGTATGCATGTGTGTGTGTGTGTGTGAAAGAGAGAATACAGAGACATAGAGAAAGAGAGAGAGAGAGAGAGAGAGAGAGAGAGAGAGAGAGAGAGAGAGAGAGAGAGAGAGAGAGATGAAGAAGCTAAGATGTTAGTAGTTTCCATAGTAACAAATACTGTTTGGAAAGTTGATTACATACTTCAGAATTATTTTCTTTACCGGCAGTTCGCCTGGCATTGCCCGGTCGTAAAAGACGCTTAAATATGCTAGTTTGATTAATGCAGATTTCGTATTTATTATTATATTATATTGGACCCAATATTCAAACACGGTAGTGTTTCACTGATATTGGGTCCAATATAAGTGTTAATTTTATTCATTTAGAACTGCTTTAAAGTTTCACCGTTCACTCATTTTGCGACCAAATTTCAAACAATTTTTATAGTTCATAGTTCACCTTCTCAGCTATATTTTCAATTAAAAATTTTCAATTTTCGTTCATTAAAACAAAAAGTTATTATAAAATTGCTGGTCTTCAAAAGTCCTCAGAATTAGTAAGGAATGTAATATACGGTTTCTTTTGATTGGCTGTTGGTTACCATAGCAACCTTTTCAACATTGACGTTTTAGAGACGATTTCTTCTGATTGGCTGTTGGTTACGATAGCAACTTTTTTGCCATCGACATCTTCATAAATCATAGCTGAAATGTCGCTCGCCTGCCATCTTATTTGGGTTATATATAGAAAGTTTACTAAAGTGATGCTCTTTATCGTGTTAGGACTAATAATAGTTCGCTTACGACGTCGTCCATTAATTCTGTTTCTCTCTTTTTTGTCCTTTCTTTTTGCTTATTTACTTAATTACGTCTTTATTTGATTTTTTTATTCAGTTAATTAAGGAAGTTGGTAATAATTTTTTATGGATTGGTTACAATGCGTATGATATTGAACACAAAGGTGAGTAAAAAAGATTTTTTTTAAAGTAAAGTCTGGAAAAATCATGAATTACATAGAAAAATGCGTGCATGAAAAGTAAAATAGTTAAGATTAAGCTTAGAAAAGTAAAAGGACTAGTTGTTAAATCTGGAAACGATATATATATATATATATATAAGTAAAAGTGTCTGTCTGTCTGTGTCTGTCTGTCTGTGTACATTTCCTTACACAATAACTCTGTCAATTTTAAGTCTAAAGACTCGAAATTTGATATACAGGGTATTGAGATTTGAAAAATTTGGCTGTTAAGGGGTCAACGATTTGACCTTTGAGAACTTTACCAAACTCCTCCGACAATTTTGGGTCTAAACTTGAAATTTTAGATATAGATTCCTTGGACATGGATCTAGCTTAATAACTTGATTTGAGCCCATGACAATAAATGTTGAGGGGTCATAGTAGGGGTCAGAGTTAAAAAAAAATTTGACCGCTGCAGTCTCTACCAAATTACTCAGACAATTTCCGGTCTAAACATTTGAAATTTTACATAAAGGGTATTCAGAGACAGGGCAAGCTTTTTAATCTGTTTGGGTCGAAAATTTGAGTTACCAATATATAAATGTATGTATGTATGTTTGCATGTCTGCCTTCGACAGAAGTGACGGATTTTTACAAGATCAGTATCGTTTTGAAGTTCGACCTTTCAGACGACAAATATCGAAAAATTGGCTAAAAAAATTACTATCTTCACATTCAACTGGACACTTTTCTACAGGGGGTCGCTTTTTTCGCCGATATTTTCGAACAGCAAAGGCGTCAGGTTTTTTCCTCGTTCTTTTCCTCCTTTGCGGTACGGGTTCGAGCCTGCCTTCCTACTACCATTTTTTTTTGCTCAACATACACCTCCAAACACCCTGGCAACACCGGGCACCCATGCTAGTATATCTATAAAAGTGAAATTCTTTGTTTGTGTCTGTGTGTGTACACTTCCCTACCAAACTGCTCTGTAAATTTTCAGTCTACAGACTCAAGATTTGACATAAGGGGTATTGAGATTTGGAAAAATCTTTTTAATCGGTTTTTGGTCAGAAATTTTGCTATCAAGAGGTCAAAGTTCAATGATTTGACCTTTGAAAACTTTACCAAACTCCTTCGCCAATTTTGTGTCTAAACAATTGAAATTTTACATGTAGGTTACTTGGTTATGGATCAAAATTTTAATTTGATTTAAGCCAAAACAATAAATGTTATGGGATCAAAATTGGGGTCAAAGTTAAAATGATTTAACCTCTGCGGTCTCTACCAAAATATTCAGTCAATTCTTGGTCTAAACATTTGAAATTTTATATATAGTGTATTCAGACATAGAGATAACTTTTTAATCGTTTTTAGGCGGAAATTTGGGCTACTAAGGGATCAAAGTTCAAAAGGTTTGGCCGTTGCGATCTCTAGCAAAATATTCAGGGAATTTTGGGTGTAAACATTTGAAATTTTACATAAAGGGTATTCAGACATGCAGCAAGCTTTTTAATTAGGTTTTGGGCGAAAATTTCGCTGCCAAGAGGTCAAAGTTGAAAGAGTTGACCTTTGCAGACTCTACCAAACATTTCCGGTAATTATGGGTCTAAACACTTGAAATTTTAGATGTAGGTTACCTGGAAACTTTTTAATATATATATATATATATATATATATATATATATATATATATATATATATATAAACAGCACTTAGGGTCCGAGCAAAGCCGGGCTGAACTGCTATATATATATATTTCAGTTGAATTTTAATATATATATATATAGATAAATAAAGTATATATATATATATATATATATATATATATATATATATATATATATATATATATATATATATTCAAAGGTCTAAGTTAAATAAATTTATGTGTTCTTATGACAGCAACCTGTTTACTTGGGTTGTGATTTCAGAGACTATAGATATCTGTACAGATTTTTTTTATATCGTAGGCAGATATCGCTTCCTCCCATTTCTGAAAGTATATTCGTTGAGCTGATAAAATTTTCCACTACATCTGTTGAATTCAGTTTCAACGATGTAATGTATCGGCAAATAGAAGGTGTGTCGATGGGCTCAGTTTTGGGCCCGATTATGGCGAATATTTTCGTAGGTTTTCATGAAGAGCAATTGCTCTCTGGACCCATCAAACCCTTGATCTATTTTCGCTATGTGGACGACACATTTTGCCTCTTCAATAACCAAAAAAGAGGCAAATAATTTTTTTTCTCCTTACTTAATAAGATGCATCCCGCGTTACATTATACTTACGAAGGGGAGTCTAACTCGTCCATAGCTTCCCTCGATGTATTGATAACGAAAACACTATCCAGTTACCTGACATCAATATACCGCAAATCTACATTCACGGGACTCTATACACCCTAAGATTCCCCCCCCCCCCCGAAAACGTAAGATAAACTTAATTTTGACCCTAACACATCGTGCCATTATGATCTGCTCCAAATCAAAATTGGATAAGGAATTTTAAATAATTAGTGATACCCTATCTAAAAATGGGTATCCTTTGGATGTTATTAGGTCAGTTATGCAAAGGAAAATAGCGAAGTCTTCTGTAACTAAAATTCAAACGGCTAATAAATGTCCGGTATATCTGCGTTTACTTTGGCTGGGGACAGTAAGTGAGAAATTCGTAAAGCCAATCAGCTCAACTGTGCAAAATTCTTATTTTGCTTCAAATGTGTGTGTTGTGTCCTCTACGAGAACGTTAATGTCATCCTATCGAAAAGATGTTCTACTTCCCCAATAATAATAATAATAATAATAATAATAATAATAATAATAATAATAATAATAATAATAATAATGTAATTTACAATTTTGAATGTAGTTGCAGTGTCAACTATATGGGTTGAACAACATTAAGATTGGATGGAAGAGTCCAACAACACGCACCTACCAAAAGCAGAAATGGGACATACCTAACAACAGACGTAATTGCCAATGCATACATAATTCAATTACTGACCATCTTAAAAGAACTTGTGCAGCGAACTTTCGCACAAACTCTTTTTTAATCATGTTCTCTTCACTCATTTTTTTCATTTAAAGATCTTGGAGACTGTTCACGTTCGGTTGAGAAGGCCTTCCCTCTATAAACAAGGAATGCCTCTTGGGTTTGAGCGTGATTAGTCTCTAGAATCTTCTAGTAATACAACGTTGCTGTATTTAAACGCTTTCCTCCATTTTTTTTCTCCAAACAACGAAACGCAACGTGATTTTATTTGTACAGATTTTCGATTCCCATTCGTTTTTTTCCTCCAAAACAAATCACTCGATACAGCTTTGATAAATCGAGGGCGAAACCGGTCAGCTGACTCCCCCATTTTTTCTTCTCTTCACCCCGTTGACTTTATTTTCAAAGTTTTAATCATGAATTTAAGTCTTCCCTCCATGATTGCGATATATATATATATATATATATATATATATATATATATATATATATATATATATATATATATATATATATATATAATCAAATATAAGATTGAACAATAAAAGCATCAAACTAGCAAAAAAAGATGTCAGAGCATCTAGATTTACTCTACTAAAGTCGTCATGAGTCATTGCATCATCAAGGAGTCGATATTTATCGTAGTGGTACTTTCAGTTGAATTTAAATTTCAAATCCGTCAGCGTCTTTTGGGACTTCCTGTATATATATATATATATATATATATATATATATATATATATATATATATATATATATATATATATATATATATATAGAGAGAGAGAGAGAGAGAGAGAGAGAGAGAGAGAGAGAGAAAGAGCATAGAAAACCAATGAAAATTACGAAAAAATAAATATGCATAATTACATAAAATGGATGAGGTCATAAATTAGAAATGTGTTTAGCAATATTATAGATACATAAACATAAATACTGCGCAAACAGTTCACGGGTCCTCTAAAATCCCGTGGCGTTTGTAGTTTGTATGAAAGCAGCAGTCATAACTTCTGGCTGATATTTATCTATATAATGCTAACAGTCTGTGTGGTCGAGTTGTCTATTGTTCCATCTCTCTTTTCTTGTGGACGTCTTGGTTATTGTTCTTGATGGAGACCCCTTTCTTTCGAAGCGTATCCAGCCCGGGAGGGAAAGTAGTTATTTTGTTGTCCGACAAGTCTAACTCTTTCATGGCCGACAAGTGGCAAATGGTTTTCGGAACAGAAGTGATGAGATTATCACGTAGTATTAACTCTTCAAGGCTGAGCATATCGGAGATATCATGCGGGATAACCTGGATGTCATTGCTAGATAAATCCAATTTCCGCATACGGTAAATACAGGTAAAGCTCGGAGGGAATTCTGCGAGTTGGTTGTTTGAGAGCATAAGCTCCCTCATCGACGCCATAACATCTTCTTCGCCCTCACCTGGAAACTGGGCGATTTTGTTGTGAGATAAATCCATGTATAAGAGTTTTCTCATATTTCCAAGCCCGGCTGGTACTTCTGAAATACTGTTATGGGAAAGATCCAGGCGTGTTAGATAATCCAGCTTGACAATGCCCTCAGCGAATTCAGATATTTGGTTTTGAGATGCTTTCAGGATCTTCAGGTCACGCATGTTTCCAATAGACGACGGAAACGCCGTCAATTCGTTACTGCTAACACTGAGTTCAGTTAGATTACGCATTTTACATAGGAATTCTGGGATGGATTTCAAACAGTTGTTATCCATTATAAGACTCTCGAGCCATTTATAACGTCGAAAGACCTCTGGAACTTCTTCTAGTTCGATTCCACTGATATTGAGATGAGTTAAACTATCGATACATTTTTTATCCCCGTGTACATTTATAATTGGCTTAAATCCCACACTTGAAAGAGTAATCGAATTCTCTGACAGGTCAAGGTGAGTGACAGTGTTTGGTAGCGTTATGCTTCCGATGTTGCATCGGGCCAGATTAAGCTTCCGCAAAAAATTCAGGGATTCTATATTTTTCGGCAGTTGTGTGATAGTGTTATCCGAGAGGTCAAGCTCTTCGAGTGCATAAAAGCGCGTCGTATCCATGAATTCCGATAAATTGTTCTTCGACATGACTAGACAACGAAGCAGTTGACTTTCGCCTAGGGTTCTCGGGACGACATTCAAACCGTTCTCACTCATCTTCAGCGTCTTCAGCGTTCGGATCTTGCCGAGTTCAAATGGGAGAAATTCAATGTCATTACCAGAGACGTCTAAGGAATTTATACATGGAAGTAAACATATGTCTTTTGGAACGCCGTTCAGACGATTTCTTGCCAATGAGAGGTGTTCAAGACTCCGAAGGGGAGAGATGAATTCCATAGATTCGAGTGCGTTTTCCGAAAGGTCTAGCACTTTTAAGTCTACCATATTGAGGAAGCTGTCTGGAAGCTCGGTAATATTATTTTGCGACAGGTCAACTGTCTGGACACGTTTCATTGTACCGAAGTCAGCAGGAAGTTTCTCGAGTTTATTCGACTTGAATGACAGATATCGCATGCCATATTCCCAACCGATGACAGAGGCGGGCAAAGTGACCAACTTGTTATAAGAAACGTCCAAGTGTTTTAGTTTTATCAGTAATCCCAGTTGGTTGGGCAGCTCCTAAAATAAGAAAAAATCGTATCAAACCGTTTTAACAAGACCGCAGAAAATCTAAAACAATAAGCAAACGAGGATTAGTTATGAATACAAAGATAAAAAATAAGGTTGAATATTATAAAAATGTATGACTAATGTTGAGTACCAAACACTAGCCTATATTACTAAAATAAGCTAAATATCTAAAATTAATTTCCAATTTCTGCAGAATTTGTCCAGTTTACAATTGACCCAACATGCACGTATGAAAGGCAAATATACGCCTGACGAAAAGAAGTAATTTCCGAAATATTGCAAGATGGATACTCGATCTGACTATTTGACACGAGTAATAATCAATGATGAGTCGATTCCAACATTTTTCACATTCTATTACCGATTCCGTACTAAATTCCCGATTCCGATATAATTACTGATTCCGCTTCCGATTCTTTGTAAATCGCTAAATATTTAACCATAAAATGGTTATTTTTTCTCGATTACCGTAAAACACACATCTTAAATGTACATATAATTTCTAAAACGTAAAAACACATTTGTATATGGGGTGATCCATAGATTTTAGTTTTACTGAAAGTTTCAGTCAATAAACATTAATTATTTTATTATTACTACCACCAGCAGAGTAAGATTTTATTCAAAATGATAATTAAAGGAATCGTTTTGGCATCAGACAATAGACATAATTATTTTCCGATTCCGATACTGATTCTGATATCCAAAAAAGCTCAAAAGATTCCGATACTGATTCTGATATCCAAAAAAGCTCAAAAGATTCCGATACTGATTCTGATATCCAAAAATGCTCAAAAGATTCCCGATTCCGATTTCGATTAATCGTCCCAACACTAGTAATAATAAATATGTGGTAAATACTCCCGAAAAACCCAAGAAGCAGAAAAATCCCATCCCTTCACTGTAGGGATCCATAGATGCCAGAAAGGCTTCTACTCTAAAAGTTTCTTCCCCCCGAACTGCTACACTAGATTTCCTGCTTCCCTGACTACTAAAACGCAGATGTTTAAATGTAATGTAAACAGATATCTCGCTGTTTTAATGTAATGTAAATAAACATCTCGCTGCTCAACTCCTCACATATAGTCCCTGTAGATATGAGCCGAAATAGAAACCCCTTACATCCAAGTGGCACGGTACCTTCTTTTGGGTGAATAAGAGGAAAAAAGAAGTAGCGAGAGATTTAAAATGGAAAAAAAATGCATACACTCTCTAGAGAGCCTTTTCTGAGACCAGAATTTTGAAATAATTATTTCGTTGTATCAAAGAACGTGCTTATAAATCTGACTTTTATTTACAGAAAGAATACGCCGTCCTCCCAAACAGAGTGCTTGATATCCCCAAATGGTTATGCATTTACTACTGTCCAGGGTCAACGTCGTTTAAGCTCTGTTGTTGTATTTCTGTCGTGTTTAAAAGAATGCCGACACACTGGCATACGAATATATAACAATATATCTTTATTTGTTGGATATTTGGCAGGTGACCCTAGGAAGAGAGGCATTCGATGGATTGCACACACGCAAATTAATTCCATTTGACGAATACGAGGCTTTGTCTATTGGAATACATAATCACCCCAGAAATATCGGTCAAAGGATTAGAACAATAGACAATGGGAAATAGTAAACATTCAGGTTGAAAGAATATTTATATAAATCGGCACAACAGAAAGCGAACAGTCCGACACAGCGAGGATAAGCTGATACATATTCTTCATTGCCAAAACATCCACACCACCCACGCACCTGGACTGATGTCATCACTCGTCATAACTAAATCGAAAACTGTTGTCAGCGAAAATTACCAAAATAACTTTTATAGATCAGATGTCTTTTATTCGCTATCAGTGTGTATATATCATAGACCAGTGATAAAAATCGATTTAGAAACTATATAGATTGAAAAGCACATTTGAATGGCCGGTTGATGTGAATATATAACATATTGTCGGTGAAAGTTACAGATGGTTGGTTGCTAGGAGGGAGATGCATGCACGAGAATTTGAATTGATTCTTCTCGATCCCAAATCATCAACCAATAATATTTTTTTTCGGTTGTTATTCTATAACCATTTATAACTTCCTGTAACGCCCACTTGGAACGGAATTGACACTGTAGCCACACTAGAAGAGCATTTTATTCGGTCATCGCCGTTTCACTTAATTTATGTAAATTTAATTACACCTGTGTAATCTTTAGCAGAAAATATCCTTTCAAACACCATATTTTTAACATCATCTTTTTGACAATTGATTATGTTTGTTGTTTTTTCACAAATTTTAATCAACAACACAAAAATACTACACCACGAAACAAATGTTAAGGAGCTAAAAATCCTTGAAGCTATTTATATAAAAACGCAAAAATCTACCTTAAATCAGATCGCATTCCGAAATAGTACCAACACCCTTAAATGGCTTGCATAACTCTCCCGCTCCTAACACCCAACCCATTCCTGGCACTAACTCTAGAACTGGCTGTTACCCATGATACTAACCCTCCTACCGTCGACAGCAGATCCACTGGCTCTCACTTGCACCTTCGTTCGAACCCAACTACTATTTAAATAAACCTACCCATAATTCGTAGCGAGCCTCTCACACAAATTCCTGAAGATGTATAAATGAGTACACGAAAAGTTAAAAGTTACCGAAAAAAAATGCTAGGACCATACATCCGTACCTTCGATGTATATACAAAAAAAAATAAGAAGAAAAATTGAAAAAAACAAAAAAAGGTATTACAAAACAGAAGTTTAGTTTCCTAGAAGTACATCCAATGAAACAACATGTGTCTACCAAAGAGTGCTCAATGAGTAAACAGAGCAGGTATATGAAATTTATTTATACAAACATTGATGGCTGCATATGTGCATACATGTTTCTGTAATCACTTGCGTTGGGGGACTACATCTTCAGGCCAAGAATTATCGTCGAAAACTGTATAAATAAATTTCATATAAATAAATTTCATATATATATATATATATGAGGTGATATATATATATATATATATATATATATATATATATATATATATATGAGGTGATTTTTTTTTTGTCAATTTAATCACCATAGGATTATAAACATTAATCCCTCCCAATTCGCCTCTCCCCACAAGTTACACTTATTGGAGGTAGGAGTAACTCGCTCACAAAAACCTAAAGCCATCAATTATCGGGAAATTCTCATTGGATACATTTTAAGCACATACCTTGATTGTTACATTTCTTCATTCCGTTATATTATCTGTCACCCACTATGACCCCCCTAAGTAAATACAGATCGATCCCGTCAGCTTCTGGTCTTTTTTAAAATAATACTTTGATTGATTTATCATAAGCCTATTCAATAATAATGAAATTTAATTGGTCAACGATTAAAAAATGAATTTGAAAAATAAAACATGGCGTCTTCTAACCTCCACCCCATTCAGCAAAATACCAGAAAAATGCTAATAAATTCTATTAAATGATACCAGTTCATATCAAAATGTAAATATACATAATTGTATCAGATTTAGATCTAGTTTCATGACCGTTACACATTCTATACGCAACAACATTCTACGTCACAAATCAGGTGTCATTGATATCATTCCGTTACTAGTAAACATTACACAAAACAATATATTTACTACCACAAACATTTAACTCACAATAAAATGATTATTTTCAAGTTAATTTATCTGTTTAGTTCCATCTTTGTTTTTTTATTTGTTTTTTTTTTTTAATTTTCGAAATACTTCCTACTTTTAATCAGATTTATAATTTCTGCTTGTCTTTTGCTTTTCTTTTTAAAACAATTTCTTTTCTTTGCTTGGATAACAGAATTTACCTAAACGTGGAAGAATTTAACTTGATAACATGGTATGCGATTTATTATCAGAAATATATGAGTTAATATCTTATTCAAAAGTAATTGCTTATTTGATGTCGAAAGTTGAACACAAGTTGAGAAATGTACGGCGTTTATCTTTTTATGAAATTCTACTTTTACAAAATGTATATCATTCTTTTTATCAAAAATGTTTGTGTTTACTTATGTACAACATAAGAAAAATATAACTTTTATTACCTTAACAATAAGAATAACACGCATCACTTCTAGATCTGTTTTTGACCACAGTTCCCGATGATTGCATAACGAAGGCCCACAGCCCACTCGGGAACGCTGATCATGCAGTGATAATAGTTGAAATCGCCCTTAACTCTAGAGCCAAAACTGAAGAGCCAGTGCTCAAAACAACGAGATATTATAAAAAGGCTGACTGGGAAGCCATCAGGGAACTAATTAGAGATGCCCCATGGAGAAATATTTTCTCTCTCCCTGCTGAACAATGCGCAAACGAGACCACTGATTGGTTCAAAACTGCAATCGAAGCGCATGTTCCCATGCGGGAATTCTATAGTAAGCCCCACTCTCCCCAATGGTTTACGTCGACTTGTGCAACTGCCATTGCTCAAAAGCAGCATGCATACCGTAGGTTTAACTGACATAAGTCCAGTTCAAACAGACTGAAGTATATAGAAGCTAGAAATAACGTTAAGAAAGAAATAGCGACAGCTAAGAGAGAATTTACGGAAACCACTAAAAAGCGCATCGAAGCACAAAAACTAGGAACTCGAGACTTCTGGAAAATCTACAACAGTGTAGTAAATAATGGGCAATCCACAATTCATCCACTAACCAACAATCACGAAGTTGTCTCCTCAGCAACCGACAAGGCTAACATGCTTGCTAGTCGGTTTGCCTCCAACTCCACACTGGACCCTTCCAACCACCCACTACCTGACTTTCCTATGCGGACAGACGCCACGCTAGACGATCTGAAAACCACCCTTGCTCAGGTGCATGCTATCATAAAAAACCTTGACACTTCAAAAGCATGTGGACCCGATCTTATCCCAGCTGTGCTATTAAAAAAGTGCTCAGCCGAAGTAGCTCCAGTTCTCTCGAAACTCTACAACAAATGCCTTAATGAAGCTTGCTTTCCGGGTTGTTGGGAAACTGCTTCTGTTGTACCAGTATTCAAGAATTCTGGGGAAAGGACAGACCCATCAAATTATCGCCCCATTAGCCCCCTCCCATTTTTTGCCAAAATATTTGAGACCATAATTAACCATGCTCTAGTCCATCATCTTACAGATGCTAAACTACTGACTGACAAGCAATATGGATTTAGACAAGCCCGTTCCACAGCAGACATCCTAACTGTGATCTCTGAACGTATACACCATTCACTGGACAAAGCGGGGGAGGGCAGAGCGGTAGCTCTAGATATATCTAAGGCTTTTGACAGGATATAGCATGAGGGTCTCCTCAGGAAAATCAGATCATACGGTATCACCGGTAGAATACTTAACATAATTAAATCCTTCTTGGACAAGAGAAAAATCCAGTTTGTCCTCGACGGTCGTACATCTAAACAGTATGATATAAATGCGGGGGTGCCCCAAGGTTCTATCCTTGGACCTCTATTGTTCCTGATATTCATAAATGACCTCCCCGACAAAATTGCCTCTAAGATGGGTATATATGCTGATGACACTACACTCTATGGCAGGCACGACAGGAAGACGAATGAACACATTTCTAAAGAAATGGCAGAAACACTAGAGGAAGACCTCCAATCTGTAGTGGAATGGGGACAAAAGTGGTTGGTCGCGTTCAATGCTGCCAAGACTAAACTAGTTTCATTCAATAATTACAAGAAACCCTCTCTACCACCCATAGCAATGGCCAACGACTCTTTATCTGAAAGTACGCCTTTCAAACTCCTTGGCCTAACGTTCACAGGAAACATGAGTTGGAACAATTACATTGAAGGCATTGCTAGGGCCGCTGCAAGAAAGGTGGGCTCTCTCTACCGTGCTAGAAAACTACTAACACCCGAAAGTATCCTGTACCTCTATAAGGCCACCATTCGCCCATGTATGGAGTATTGCTGCCACATCTGGGCTGGTGCATCTGCTACTAGTCTCTCGCTCCTTGATAAGGTTCAAAAGAGAGTCGCAAACCTGATAGGCCCTGAACTGGCATCTAAGCTTCAGCCTCTGTCCTATCGACGAAATGTTGCATCCGTCTGCCTTTTCTACAAGTATTTTAGTGGTGAATGCTCTGACGAACTGCAATCACTTGTGCCCCCACTACGTGAGCACCCTCGACAAACCTGACAGGCTGCTAAATCCCACCCCACACTGTAGAGATCCCTAGATGTAAAAGATCTTTTTACTCCAATAGTTTCTTCTCCAGAACCGTTAGACTCTGGAATTCCATTCCAGGTCCCTGCTTCCCCAACAGTACTGACGTGCAGAAGTTCAAGTGTAACGTGAACCGACATCTTGCTGCCTAAATCCCTACATAGTACCACAGTAGTTGTTGCCTCGGATAGTAGCCCCCTACACCAAAGTGGCAATTTGCCTTGTTTGGGGTGAAAAATGTAATTAAAAAAAAAAAACCCTACGTACAAGATGTAGGTCGCGAATGACGTAATCGAAATTGTTAAAAACTTGATTTTATCAATGGTAAGACACAAATATAAAAAATAATTAACGATGCGATATAAATCATCATCATCATCAACAACAACAACAACAACAACAACAACAATAATAATAATAATAATAATAATAATAATAATTTATTATATAAATTGTAATTTAAAAGGGAACTGATTTGAAATGAAGAATTATTTGTCTGTTGCTAAACGAACCTCCATTGAATATTTCCCATTCATTGTCTTTCCAATATAGGGGAAGATAACTTTGCTTGTAAAACAAGAGTAATAATTCTTGGGTACAGAATTACTTCCTTTATTTTAGAAAAATATTGCATTTTTCTTTTAAATATAAAATATTAAAATATTATTTTCTAGATGAAATTTATTATTCATTTAACAGGGATCGAGACTTTAAATTTAGTTTCACCTAATATTATCGAAAAAATGTCAATTTTGTTTCGGTGTTTAACTCTAACTTGAATAAAGCATAATATAATGATGAGTCTGATTATGGGGATTTATGGAAAATATAGTAACTTTTTATTTGTAAAGATTTGTAATAGAGGCCATTTTAAATTTGGTTCTACTATTTGGAAAAGTTTTTTAAAGTTTTTATATGAAAAGAAAAAAGACAAAAGAAAAAAGAAGTGAGATTAAACCTTACCTGAAGCTGATTATATGATAAATCTAAATAGGTTAACGATGGCGCCTTGTTTATGGAATTGGGTACTTTAGTGATCAAATTATGAGACACGTTCAAAATGGTCATCAGAGTCGTCTTATTCTTCTTGCAAGCCACTTCCGGAAGTTGCTGTAGACGGTTGTTGCTGAGGTCGAAATCGGCCGGGCTCATATAGATCGTTTTCTTCAAGGTCTTGATGAGATTGTTAGAAGCTTCCACAGTTTCGAGGGTTTCAATCAGATGTAGGTTGGGTGGCAGTTTCCCAATGCGGTTCCGTGAGGCATATAACTTGCGTAAAACAGAGCATTTATGCAGATTGGCCGGCAAAGACCCTATCAAATTATTGGTAATATCAATTATTATCAGATTAGTGAGGGTACTGATCGTTGACGGTATGCCGGTGAAAATATTGTTTTTGATGTTAAGGGTTTCGAGTCTCTTCAGGTTGCCCACATCAGGGCTCATCTTCTTTATGCGGTTGTTATAGGCATACAGCTAACCAAAAACATAAATCAAAGAATAGAAATTATATTTGTGTACATTGTGTAGCATGGCACATGGATAAAAAGACGTAAACCCAGATGTAAGAAACATAAAACAATTGTTGTTTGTGCAAATGCTCAACAGTAAAAGAAGTATGTTACTGCATATGTTCATCATTTTCCACAAATCGTCATGCTTTAGCAAAAGGGCAGCATCTTAATATAAAATATAAAGCGCATTAAACAAATTGAAAATTGAAAATCACTACCTAAATGTTATGATTTTGTAATAAAATTATAAATAAAAATTTTATCAAATATTTTGTCTGCTTGATTTCAGGTCACGAGTCCTATTGATTATTGTGTATGCCGCGCGAGTGTGTGCGCACGTGCGTGTTTGTCATTGGCTTGTTTATTTTGCTTTCTAATATTTTTTAAAATGAGCATAAAAATGTGTGCCTGTTCCCGTTGAAGCGATATTATATATATATATATATATATATATATATATATATATATATATATATATATATATATATATATATATGAGGAACCCCTCCCTGGACTTTAGCCATCTATTTCTATCCAGAGCTATTTAAGGGCGGATGAGCACCAAGTGCCGACGGCCATCTAGCAAACTCCTCCAGGTATGGGATAAATACCTTCGCCAACCCACAGGTCAAGCGTGGCGAGTATGGAAAATTCCAGGGCTATGATGTACAAGAATATATATATATATATATATATATATATATATATATATATAAAATAAAATAAAATAAAATAATTCCTATCCTCTGATGAGAAGGAAAGTATTTCTTCGAAACTCCGCGGATTAAGGACTATCCACTTATCAAGTGTTTCCTTTTCAGATTAAATATGTTTTTAACTCTTTTTCAAAGTGTTTTTTAACCTATTTTATCAACTGTTTGCTCATATATATATATATATATATATATATATATATATATATATATATATATATATATATATATATATAAATCTTATTAATAAATTTTAACCAAAAGTTTAATATATTAAAATATATCAACCAATAGCAATGTACATATACTAATAAAAATTAATTCAAGTAAATTGACTCAAATATTAAACCTCATGATTATCAGTTCTGTAATCGATATATATATATATATATATATATATATATATATATATATATATATATATATATATATATATATATATATATTCAAAACCACGATAACAAGGAAAACAGAATTTGCAT
Source organism: Euprymna scolopes (assembly GCF_053919585.1). Taxonomy (NCBI): domain Eukaryota; kingdom Metazoa; phylum Mollusca; class Cephalopoda; order Sepiida; family Sepiolidae; genus Euprymna; species Euprymna scolopes. The sequence continues at coordinate 24,175,574 of NC_136488.1, forward strand.
AATACTTTTTTCAATAGTGTTACTATTGTTTCAATATAATTCAGCAATTTTAAACTTTAAGTTGTTCAAAAATATTCCAGATTGGTATTTCATCAGACAATTTGAAAAAAGATACAAAGGCCAATACGTACCTGCATAAATTTTCATCCTGTTATTAACGGTACCAAGCAATAGAATCCGCCTCACCATGTTTTTATTTAAATTATTTTCTGATGCCTGTGAAATTTTTTGTGACACCCTATTTTTGTATTTCTATTTTAGGATTTAAATTTCATTAAATTGTTAATCTTTATACTGCCTTAGACTCAGACGTGTTTCTGACCTAATTATATTAGTAATATATATAATATTATATTACAATAGAAAAATGCGAGCACGAGCATGAAAAGTAATATGGCTAAGCTTAAACATGGAAAAGTAAAGGAGTAGTTGTAAAAACTGGAAAAGAAAAGGACAAGATATTTTAGTAAAAATATAATAAATTTATAACTTAAAATATTGCAGCATAAAGAATTGATTATATAATGTTATAAATTGAATAGAAAAATCTTTATGCTGCAATATTTTAAGTTATAAATTTATTATATTTTTTAGTAGAATATCTTGTCCTTTTTTTCCAGTTTTAACAACTAGTCCTTTACTTTTCCATGTTTAATCTTAACCATATTACTTTTCTTGCTCGTATTTTTCTATTGTAATCCATGATTTTTCCAGGCTTCCAATAAATTCACTTGTTCTTTGTTTGAGTGCAGTCTTATTTCCCCCCATAAGCATATATGTAATAACAATGTACGACACTCGTGTCTGCTTTCAATAAAATTCCCCCAATTATCTCGCTTTCATGCTTTCATTAGTGAATTAGTAGTAACAGTAGTTGTTTAAGCGACGTAGTTGCTATGGAAACCAGTCATAAAACCGTCGCCCACCTCCTTATATTTTTTAGGATTTTGAACACCAGAAAATTAACCATAACTTTTGTTTTACTGAACAAAAAATGAAAATATTTTTTTTCACAATATAGTTGAGAAGGTGATATATAAACTGTAATAATTGTTGGAAATTTGGTCGAAAAATGAGTGAGCCGTAGAAGCTTTAAAGTAGTTCTAAATGACTAAAACTTCCACTTAACCATATATTCAAACACGGCAGTGTTTGAATGATAATATAATTATATATTAAAAGTAGGATTTGCCCACCACAGATACAAGCACTGAGAAAATTTGAATTAGACATGCTAAACTTGGTGAAGGATTTAAAAAGCACAGGTAATTGAACGCTAAAATGAAAATCAAAAACAGAACATTAAAAATAATCCAACATTATAGTTCTAACAGATAAAACCATGAACATTTATGCTATGAACTTCAGAACATATGATAATCTTATTCAAGGCGAACTTAATAAAATATAAAAAGGCAAATAACGAGGATCTCTATAGCATAAATTTACAAGCATTGAAACTATGTAAAAAATTAATATTCTGAATAAAATGGCAGTATATACCCCTTTCAACCCTAGAGTTTTGCTAAAAGATCAAAACCTGACTTCAACAATAAACCTTGTATGAGATTAATCGCACGATACGTTTCTTATTTAGGTAATATAAGTAAGAAAATATTCGACATAATTATTCCATCTCTTAAACTTAGAATTAAACATAAACTTCGGATTTCTTTTTGGGGAGGTAATAAATTGGTTCCAGAAAACAAAACAAAACAAAGACAGTAAATTCATTATGTTTGAAATTGACTCTTATTACTCTTATTTGAGAAATCACTAAAATTAGCAGAAAATGAAACGAACATATCAAAACTAGAAATAGAGATTATTAAACTAGCCAGGAAAACCCTATTTAGATATAAGGATGAATTATGTACAAAAAATGATAGAGAGAACCGCTTTGATGTAACGACGGAAACCGGACTCTCCGGAGTTAACTGACCCGGTAGGTGTATATATACTAAAGAAGATAAATAAAAAGGTACCGGGTTAAATGAGGGTCTATATAGGGATGATGCATTAATTCTAGTTAACTCAAGTGATCAGATTATAGAAAAACTAGGAAGAATATTAAATTATTCTTTAATGAACATAATATGACCTTCACCTTCACCGAGGTGCGCGACTTGACACACACAAAAAAAAAACAGCCTCTTAATCAACTGCTAACGCACGCGTCACTGTAACGTCCAATGACAACAACAACAACAAACTTCTCACTCGACCTGCCTTTTATACCACTATCTCAATTCCTCCTCTTGCGCATGCGCTCGTAGATTCCTGACAACCTCGAGACTTCCGCTTATAAAAACCCAAGTTTTGTTGTCGCGCATGCCTATACAAGGCACAAACACGTGGGCGTTTGTTTTGTTGGTAAGTACTACACTCCCCCCTGATCTGATGATCACATAGAGTGCACTCCGGGGGTGGCCTCTTAGTTCGTTGGCTTCTGCGAAGGGTGGTATTTACAATCTCGGATTCAGCTTCTGGTTCTGGTTCTGAGTGTGATTCTGGTTCTGGTTCTGATCCTGCCTGATCAGACGAACTACAACTACCACTCTCTTGCTCGGTGACCTCACTCATCAGCAGCTCATCATCTGATGATTCATCGCTCTCTGTAGTTGTGGGATGTACTTCACTAGCTGGGCGAAGATCGCGCACGTGGCGTGGGGTTCCATCAACAAGGACTGACTGCTGGCTGACCACTCCAGATATTCGTCCTCGCTTGAACTTGGTGGTGCACCGGTTTCCAGGGGGTCTAACCCAAACTGGATCCCCTACCTTGTATTTGTCATGACTCTCCTCGTCGATTGGTTGGACAGTGTCAATGCACTTTATCCTAACACGGTATTTGTGTATGGCATTGGCCGGTGCTGTTGGTAGTGTCTTCCCATCCTTTGGTGTGATGTTATACCAATACGTGGCCTCCGTAATGGTGCATTGCTTTCTGGCAGCAATTCTCTTGATGCTGCGATGGCTCCTCTCAGCAATGCCATTCCCTGATGGCACATGAGCACATCGCAATCGTAGTCGGACACCCCACTCATTCAACAACTGCCGAACTTGGTGGCTACAAAAAGCAGCATCGTTGTCCGTCAATATCTCTTCCGGCGCACCTCGCTCAGAAAAGATAGATGACAGTTGGCGGACAACATTCGCTGAGTCCTGCCTGATCATTTGCCGCCACACTGCAAAATGAGTGGGTCCACAGTCGATAAGGGTTAGAAAGGGCTTACCACTGTAATGGGTAATATCCATCGCTAATCGTTGCCACACATGATCAACTTCCAATCGCCCCTTCTGCCATTGCTCAGGTGCAGGATCGATAGACTGGCATGCCTCACAGTGCTTGATGATCTGCCTGACACCCGCCCTTGTCACTGCCGGGTCCACACGCCTCGCAAAATACAAAGTTCTTTTGATACCTGGATATCCACTCTGCACATTTGTATTTAGCATGAGCTAATCGCGCCAACTGCACAAGATCGAGCAGCAAACTCCACGCCTGTCTTCACAGCTTCATACCATTTGTGAGGCACATGGGTTAGTTAGTCTGCACGATTACAGTGTGATGCCACGAGCGTTACACTCACCGACAGGTCATACTCTGATACCAGACTCTTCAGGGTGTTTAGCCTCCGCCGGATTAACATTTCACTGGCTGCCTTAGTGCGGACTCTCGTTCGTCCCGAAAGAGTGTCGGACACCCAGTGGTAGATGCAGAGAGAATCCGTGTACAAGTGTAACTTCTTTGACTGCCATTGCAGTGCCAGATTTAAACCCTTCACAACAGCATCCAGTTCCGCCAGGTTGATGTGTTGAGCATCATTCACGGGTCACAGCCAGCACGCGTCTTCAATTACATTTCCACGTTGCTCCAATAACACTCCCAATGGCAAAGAACTAGCGTCAACCCACACATTCACAGTGTCCCCATCGACACACCATTCTCCACGGGCAGGGTCCTCCTTGTTAACTCTCTCTAGGGGTTCTGTCGTTATCAGAGTTAGAAGAGCATCATCAGATACATCATCCCAACCTGTAGTTACTAAACTTGCCCTGCGTTTGATGACACCCACAGCTGCTCGGAGCCAACCACACGCTGGTAAGTGACCAATAAGTTTCCCACACAAGAAAAAATAGTCCACCGCGTAATAACATCAGGGATGTTTGGAATCTCACTGCCACACCTCCATCGTAAGGTACCGTCTTTCCCGCAAACGTCCAATCCTAATACCCGTGCTCCATCCCTCAGACGTTCGGGATCCTTGCACTCCAACCCGAATTGAGCTAACTTTTCTCTGACGTGCGACGCAGATTGTACGTCTTCATTGACGTACACATCGTCAATATAGGCCGATGTTGCGTCCTCAGTGGTCTTTTCCTGGGACAACACTGCATTTACGATGGTCTTCATGATTTACAGTGCCACATTCAGCCCAAAGCCAAGTTGAGTAAGGCAGTATCTCTGACCCCATATCTGGAACGGCCACAATGTCTCATCCACTCGCACCTGCAAATAAGCCTTCCGCAAGTCTACTATAGACACATTGGAGCCCTTCTGGCGCCATTATCTCAGCTTGCTGGCGCACACGTCAGCATCGGCAGTGTACGTCTCAATGTATCTATTGAGTTCACGATAGTCCAGCACCGGACGAACTTTTGATTTGTTATGCTGGACTACCGCCATTAAGGGAATCAGACCCTTGGGTGGTCCCAGCTTGTTGGGGTAGGGGATCAGCCATCCATCCTGGATCCATGCCTCAAGTTCCTTCTCGTATTCATTACGGGCCTTGTCGGGTATCGAGTACTCTGCAATGCTATTCTTGAGTTCGGTTGGCGCCCTTCCTTCTGTCCACTTCCACGATGCAGTCCATGCTTTTTGGTGAGGGTCGTAGTCCACCTTAAAATCAGGCCGATCAATGTGAACTGCAGCACACACTGGGGTTTCCAAAAATCGCACAGTCCCATCTCTGCCGATAACCACTCCCTCCAGTGCCTTAATAGCATCATATCCCAACAGTACATCGAATCCCAGCAAATCCCCTCGCATCACCAGCACATTAATGTCTACGGCCACACCAGAGTCTGTGTGGACTTTGACAGTTCCGGCTCCACAGCAAGCTTGCGTATTGCCACCTATTGTGGTTACTTTGATGTTCTGCTTTGTTCAGTTTCGACACAACTTGGCACTCATGATGGTGTGTGAGCACTCGGAGTCGAGAAGAGCTGAACAAGGCACTTGGTCCACGTACACATTTATTAAAGTCTTTCCATATCGGCTACACATATTGGGCGCCATTACGATGTAATCTAAAATATGCATTGAATTATGTCCCCTGCTTTTGCAATTTTCACCAAAAAATTGAGTAACTTTTTTACACGAATTTTGGTAATTTTTGTATATTTTTTCGACGTGCTTAAAAGCTCATATTAAAAAAAATCGATCTGTCGCCTCTTTGAACAAGCACCAAAATTTTTTTATTTTTTAATCCGAGATAACGTGCTTTTTTTTTCTTTTTGCTAAAAAGCAACAAAGCACAACAATCGTGACACGTATGCGATGTAAAAACGACTACGTTCATGTTGTCGATCCTAGAATTTAAATAACCGGCTTTTTTTTTAAGGCGTGATAGTGCATGCGTTGAGCAATGATGCTATTAAAGCTTAGCAAGCTAACAACGAAATTCTGCCAGCGTGCACGTGGGTAGAAAGAAAAGTCGTTCTTGTAAAGTCGGAATTAAAAAAAAGTTCGTCGTACGTACGACTTGGAACACGAGAGGAGGACAATTCTGCTTCATGCCTCCTCTCGGCTGTGTGCGTGTGTGCGCACAATCTGCAAATTTACAGCTTGCCATTTCTGCCCCGATCAGTTCACCAGCTGTGCATTATTATTGTGCGTATTTTTACTCATAACACCGAAGTGCTCGCTTGACACACACACACACACACACACACACACACACAAAAAAACAGCCTCTTAATCAACTGCTAACGCACGCGTCACTGTAACGTCCAATGACAACAACAACAACAACAACCTTCTCACTCGACCTGCCTTTTATACCACTCTCAATCCCTTATCTTGCGCATGCGCCTGTAGATTCCTGACAACCTCGAGACTTCCGCTTATAATAACCCAAGTTTGTTGTCGCGCATGCATACAAGGCACAAACACGTGGGCGTTTGTTTTGTTGGTAAGTACTACACATAATTTAGAAATAATGATGTACAGCAATTGTAAGAAGGTGAAATTTTTAGACGTAACTCTAACTCTTAACGACAACACTTACGAACCATATCACAAACCAAACATTATTCTATAAAGATTATAATTCCAATCATCCCAAATACACGAAGAAAGCCATTATCTCCAGTATATCTAAAAGAATATCTGGGCTATCTCAAAATGAAAATTTATTCAACAAAAATAAGGATTAGTACAATGAAACCTTAATTAGATCTGTATACCATGGGAAAATGAAATACATAGAGGAAGTTAATGATAAAAATAACACACGATTTCATACAATGTGCAATGAAAAGAAGAGGAAACACGAAGAATGAAAACAGATTTAAAAATAAGAAGAATAAAAAGAACGAAGCCAGGAACAATGAGGAAGCACATAAGAGTAAAAATAGAAGAAATAGACACAAAAACAATTTTGGTTTAACCCACCTTTCAGTGAGCACATTCAAAATAATATCCCCAAGGAATTTTACAAAATAATTGATAAAAACTTTCCATCAGAAAATAAATTATGTAAAATCATTAATAATAACACAGTTAAACTCTCTTTCTCGACCGGTGCTAATCTTGTAAACACTATAATAGGCTCCAACAATGGTAAAATCTACAAAATGTTGAATAATAATAGAACTAAATCAGGCGAATTAAATTTGGGGAGAAAATCTGACTGTAGAATACAGAACGAATTTCCACTGGGAGGGAATTGCTTAATTCCAGAAATTGTATACAAATGTGAAGTTAAGGCGGATAAAAGTAGGAGAGTGTACCTGGGGGTACGAGTTGTCCGTTTAAGGACAGATTCAGAAGCCACGTTGCATTATTTAAAACCGGACCCGAGAAAGAACCTAATAGGATAGGAATAATAATGTAAATGAGAATAAAACAAAAATAATTAATAAAAACAAAAAAGAAGAACACAACTGCATTAGGGGATTGGATTAGGGAACTACGTAAATATAATAAAGCATTCGACATAAAATGGTCAATAGTGGATAAGGGTAGGAAATACTAATCTAGCAAATCAAAAAGATGTAATTTATGCTTACTTGAAGTTCATTACATAGAGAATTCTAAAGAAGAAATTTTAAACAAAAAATTAGATGCTATACAAAGTTATCTTCAAAGAAATAAATTCCTGCTCTCGCGCCTAAAACCTGGCTGAAATAAATTTATAAAGGGAATCCACGATATATACTAATAGTAAAATATAGGAAGAACACATAAATTTAGCATTAAATTTAAAATGGCGAAATATTTAAATAATTGAGTAGGTGTCCAACTTAACATACCGGGAATCAAATGATTATAACTGAATAGGGAGAAATAGAAATAACTTTAATATTAATAATAGTTACGGAAAATAGGATTAAACCCTGATAAATTCAACTACAAAAAACATAAGGAGTAACCAAATGCCAGAAATAGCTGGGAAAAGATTTTAAAATTAATTTTGAGTAATATATAATATTGAAAATAAATGGAAAATTCAAATTAAATAGACATCGTGATGGTTAGACTAGTGATGTTTTATATATGTCTCGCAAAATTAAAGAAAGATGATTAATAAATAATAAATCCAAAATATGATATTAGAAAAACTCATGACTTGAGATTTTTTTAAAACAATAAAGTTATAAATGCTGGAGTCCTTCAGGGGTCAATCCTGGGCCCAACTCTCTTCCTGATCTACATCAATGACCTCCCTAAACACATACTTAAATCATTCGTTGACATCTATGCTGATGACACGACCATCTACGGCAACACATCAAAGGCTATCTATATAAAAGCCAAGTACGTCCAAGGATGGAATACTGTTGCCATATCTGGGCAGGAGCTGCCAAAAACAGCCTATCATGCCTTGACAGAGTACAAAATAGACTTTGTGGCTTAGTGGGGGATGCCCTTTTCTCTACCCTGCAACCCCTCTCTCACAGAAGAGACGTTGCGAGCCTATCCTTGTTTTATCGTTATTTTCATGGCAGGTGCTCGTCTGAACTCCAATCCCTGATCCACCTCGCCAATCTTTCACGGAAAACACCCGTCTAGCTGAATCCACTGTGAAAAATTTCCCCCACTCTATATCTGTGCCTAAATCAAAACGCGGATTCCATGAACAAAGCTTCTTTCTTAGAACTGCACGCCTGTGGAACTCTGTTCCGTCTGCCTGCTTCCCTCCGGACTACAACTTGGATGTCTTCAAGTCTAATGTTAACAAATTCCTAATGAACCGCCCCCTTAAGTAAACACTCCATCAAATCTCCACACTAACGTAATGTACTTGCAATAACCATTATCCCTGAGTGGCTTCCGGGCCTTGATAAGTGGTGATCACTGTGTAAAAAAAACAAAAAAACAAAAAATGACGAAGTTCTCTCTGATTCTCTCTCCTCTGATCTCGAGCGCGTGGTTCAGTGGAGGAAGATGTGGCTAGTTACCTTTAATGCATCCAAAACCAAACTCCTATCCTTACATCATAAACGCTCTGATCCCCATCTGGCATCAATTGTGATGGATGGCTCTCGTCTGGGTGAGGCCCCGTATTTTGACAAGCTTCTGGGTTTGACCTTTACTCCTGATCTGAAATGGAACACGTACATCAAGTCTGTTGCCAAGGTCGTTGGAAAGATGGTGGGATCCTTCTACCGCTCCAGAAGATATCTCACTACTGATGCAATTCTCTATCTATATAAAAGCCAAGTACGTCCAAGGATGGAATACTGTTGCCATATCTGGGCAGGAGCTGCCAAAAACAGCCTATCATGCCTTGACAGAGTACAAAATAGACTTCGTGGTTTAGTGGGGGATGCCCTTTTCTCTATTCTGCAACTCCTCTCCCACAGAAGAGACGTTGCGAGCCTATCCTTGTTTTATCGTTATTTTCATGGCAGGTGCTCGTCTGAACTCCAATCCCTGGTCCCCCCTCGCCAATCTTTCACGAAAAACACCCGTCTAGCTGAATCCACTGTGAAAAATTTCCCCCACTCTATATCTGTGCCTAAATCAAAACGCGGATTCCATGAACAAAGCTTCTTTCTTAGAACTGCACGCCTGTGGAACTCTGTTCCGTCTGCCTGCTTCCCTCCGGACTACAACTTGGATGTCTTCAAGTCTAATGTTAACAAATTCCTAATGAACCGCCCCCTTAAGTAAACACTTCATCAAATCTCCACACTAACGTAATATACTTGCAATAACCCTTATCCCTGAGTGGCTTCCGGGCCTTGATAAGTGGTGATCACTGTGTAAAAAAAAAAAAAAAAAAAAAATCCGCAGTTATCCGCCTTTCAACATGTTTTTTTTTCTTAGATTAATGTGTCTTAAGTTAAAAAAACAGAAGTCTTACCACATATGTGTGTCGGGCGAGGTAGGGCGATAAAGAGAGAGATTAAAGATGGCGCCTATTGTTTTATAAGCTGTGGTTATGCGAAATCTCGCCGCACACATGCAAATGGGGGAGATAGGCTGTGTAAAAGCAGCCCGAATTGAGAAGTAGGATTGTGACCGTTGACGATTGTTGGATTTCTAGCCCCACGTTTGGGGAATCACTGTCACGACTTATTACGAGTTAATAAAAAAAAACAAAAACAAAAAAAAACAACAAAAAAACAAAACAAAACAAAAAACAACAAAAAAAAAACGAAACAAAAAAAACAAAGCAAAACAAGCTATTTCCGGCCTTGGCCACCGGCCTGAACAATATGATAAAGCCATTCAATGGCGAAGACGTTGTGGTAGTTTGGCTAAATAAAGTGGACCTAGAGGCAAACTGTTATTCCTGGAGGGGGATGTATTAGACCTATATTTGAAGCTGAATGAGCGGGAACAAGATGACGCTGACGCAATTAAAGTCAGATTGACCCACGTGGATTCCTGAGGCGAGCAAAAGCAAAGCATTAAATTGCATTTTACCCTTACTTATATCGAAAGTTTCTGCGGCTCACTCCTATCGTATACAGAAATTCTAAATTAATAACCTTTATTTATCTTTCGTCTCCTTCTCAGATCTGAGAGATGCTTGTGTTCCCAGATTTTAGAAAATATATTTCAGTAGTCTAGTCTATGGTATTGTCCACCGACATCTACAACTCCATCCGAAAAAACTTTTGGCAGGCTCACAGGTCACACTATTATTCGAATATCTCCATTCCCGAAAACAATTAAATCACCATTTCTCGCTTTATTTAATAATTTTGTAGATTTCCTTTTCTTATTTTCAATCTCAAATGATTTTGTGCTATTCTTATTTATAATTGCTGCCACCAGATAACACAGATCACGAGAGTAATAATAGAAAAAGAGAAGAAAAGAGACAACAAATTACTGCTACGTGTCATCTCCACTACAAAATTTAAATTGCCCGCGTGGGGAACCGCTATCCAGATAATCTCCGCACTTAGTTAATTGGAAAATATATTACTTTTGCATTTCTTGATTATTTCCATCATAAACCAAAGACCATACACCCTGTTAATTTAATATTAAGAAATTACACCCCCCCCAGAAAATAAGCTCATTAATTGCTCTGGAATTGAATTAATTTAATTCTTACGGTAAATTTTGTAAATAAAAATGAAATACATTCATCGGACGGGGGAAGTCTCGAAAACCGCATCATATCACTGCAACTATCAGTCCTAAGAGGCAGGAAATTTCTATCTTACTGTCTCGTACATCCCACATTACTACCGGTACACATCTGTTCAATTTCTAACGTAATCTCTAACGAAAATTTCCCATTTTCTTTCTTAACTAAACTTATGTAGAATTTTCCATTTCTAAGCTTATTTTTTACACACTCAGCTTATAATCCTGTCACATTGATATTTTGTAAAACTAACAAACAAATTAATCATAAGTAGACATCGTCCATCTCTAAAACATATTTTTGAACAAAAATCCGACAAGATAACTTTATATGTTAGATTCAAGGTATGTTAAAAAGGTAATCATTTATAATATAAATCTAACTTGTCTGTTTAAATGTATGCATGTATAAATGTATGCCTAAAACTTTTGATAAAGGCAACGGATTTTCATGCGATTGATATCGTTTTGAAGCACGACACTTCGGACCATAAATATTGAAAAATTGGCTAAAAACATTAATTCCTTCACCCTCTACTGAACACTTTCCTACCATGAGAGGTCGCTTTTTTCGCCGACATTTTCGCAAGTCATCCTCTCTTTTCGATGCCTAGCCTTAATTTAAACCTTCGCCACTTCCGGTTTGGTAATAGACGCAACAGCAAAGGCGTCACTTTTTTCACATTCTTTTCCTCTTTCGCGGTACGGGTTCGACCCTGCCTGCCTACTACCACTTTTTTTTGCTCACCTCCTCCCAAACACTCGGGCGACGCCGGGTACCCAAGCTAGTACTAATTAAGAATGATTCTGTATAGTCCTAAGAGGTCCACTTTTTAAATCTTTGTCTTGTCTCTTTGAGAAGAGGTTAGTTTATTGGCAATCACCCGAGGCGCTCCTACCAGGGAATGGCGATGGGATTGTTCAGGTATTTTTGCAGATCAGAGTGCACTTTGTCTAGTTTTCTGGCTTTTCAAATCCCTACTTGACTTTGTGTCTAACAATAAAATAGCAATGACCACAGTGTAGTATCTGTTCTGATGCCACACTTCACCTTTTCTCTCCTCGGTCAGTGGAAGAGAAATCCTTCATGACTTTGATAATTTTTATTTTTATTCTATTTATAATGCCCCTTTTTGAGGAGCTGGATTTTCTCCACATTAAAAACCGACATCGTGTCTAACATGCCATCGTGGGATGGCAAGTAAATAGGAACAATAAAATAGCAATTCAAATCTAATGCAAACTTATGTGGAACAGATTATTGGACAGCGTGACCGACCGATGAAGAGACAGAAACTCTTATAGAAATCATAGAAGCATCTAACACAAAACACGTTTACTGATCAAAATAGTATTTCAAACTTAAGTCTAACCGACTTACGACGGACAGAGCCTCATAAAGAAATGCGCGGACGCACATATAAAAAACTACTTAGTTTCACTTCTTTCTTCATTTGTTTAAGTTAATTATACTCGGTTAAGGATTAAAAGGCTATTTCAAGCTAAAGTCTGGCAGATGGTAGAAATTCTATTCCAAACGTAAGCATGATAGACTAACCAGTCAACTGATCTAAATGCACGTAAAAAGAAACTATTGATATAATATGACTCACTCCGATGCATTTCTTGCATATTTCTTCATTCAGGAAAAGGTCACCGAGGATGACTCGCATTCCCTGGGTCGAAAATTGCAGATCAACATCAAATTCATCTCGCCGTTTGATCTGTCTCTGGATTGGGAACGGAAGTGCGTTAATCCGACTTCCTGGTCCAGTTTCCGGTGCCCGTTTTTCATTCTTTGGTGCTTTCTGTTCCTTGTCTGCCTGATCCGCCATATCTGCTTAGCGACTGCATAAGGTATACAAAAAGAAAATTCAACAGATATGGGGAAAAGATGTAAATGAAATTGTAGATCACGTTTCTACATAAAAAGAATTTTTTTTTTTTTATCTTGACGTCATATATAAATTAAGGAAACAATGGGAGTTTGATGGTTTGACTGAACTCAATTACTTACCTTCCTTTGCTTTGTGTTGGCTGTGCCTGGTTCATGACATATAAATCTCAATGGGTTACAGTGGGTTCGAAATAAATAGAGAAAAATAATCACAGAAGGATGCAGAAAATTTGAGGAAAAGCGTTTTAAGCATGTAGTATTAGAGCATGCACTTAGAAAGCCGGGTGAACTCGCAATTACTGCCGAATAGCAACAGGAACTGAAACACACAAACTGTGGCATATTTCTTCTGTCTAAAACCGGCTTAGTAAAGCATATAAGGTCACACAATGTCAGGCATTACCAACAATTGTATAAGGCTGTGCTGCTTTCCAGACCGCACAAGTATTGCTGTAATATCTCTGGTTTCGTCTCTAATTCAGCAAGCGTTTTGACAAGACTCTCAAAGGTGCACAGTGAAGTCTCATCATAAACAACACCAAATACTGGCAAGTTCCCCTGTCACCTCTGCGAACGATTTTGCGAAAGTATACATCAATTTGAAGAAATGGCAAGCTACTGTCAAGAAGTAACAACCATCAATTACGAAGAGCAATACATATTACAAACGATTCATTGTATGCAATTAATTTTACACGTGTTATTGTTTCCACAGTTGAATATAAACTGCCAGTTCGCACCTTTTCTGACAATATTACTGAATACATCTATTGTGCTGTTTTTTATGAAAATCGCCCCCAGACAAAACATGAAGCCATTTCATGTAAGGGACTTAAAAAAAACTATTTAAAAAAACTCTTCGTTTAAACTCCTAAGCTTAACATTCACATGCAACATGAATTAAATCAAATACATTGAGGACGTTGCCAGGGTTGCTACAAAGAAGGTGGGTTGCTCTATCGTGCTAGAAATTTACTCACACCTGAGAGTATCCTGTATATCTACAACACCATAATTCTACGATACATAGAGTACTGCTGATATATCTGGACTGGTGCTACAAGTCTGTGGCTCTTAAACAAGGTCCAGAAAAGGGTGTCCAATCAACACTATCAGCTAAACTCCAACTCTTATTCCATCGCCGAAATGTTGCGTCCCTGTTTTACAAGTACTTTAATGAAATGTTCTCTGCCGAACTCAGGACATTTGTACCGTCTCAACGCAAACACACTTGACTGCCTCAATAAGCTGCAAAATTCACGCCTACACTGTAGAGATTCTTAGATACCGGACAGCCTTCTAGTCTAATAGCTTTTCCCCTGAACTGCTAGACTTTGGAATTCTCTTCTGGGCCTCTGCTTCCATATCTGTATTGATATGCAGAAGTTCAAATGTAGTGTGAATAGACAACTCGCTGCTCAACTCCCTACATAGTATTCCTGTCGAATTACTCCCCTTCCGTCAAGTGATAATGTGCTTTGTTGGGGTGAAATAACAGTAAAAACAAACAAAAATAAACAAACTAAAGTTTTAGATTGATAAATTTGACTCAGAAGACAGCAATTCTTCCTCCTTAGTCGGAAACATTACTAATGGAATGTGAGGACTAAAGGTCAAAATAAAATAAATAGAAAACTGACATAGTTGATTCATTAAGAAATGCTTCTAAATAATTAAGGATTGTTTATAAAAGGAAACACACACACAAACACATAAATTAAGTTAAACTATATTGATAAAATGAACTAAAAACCAATATTTTATTTCAAAAGTTCGTAATACAAACAAGCATTAGAACATAATAGAACATAGCGTTTCGATGTTAGTATTGCAAACTAAATATTAAATTGTTCCAAAAGAAATCAGGCAAAATAGAACATTAAAAAATCGTCAATTAACATTAACTTTTACAAAGTGATAGCTATTGGATCGTCGAGATAAAACTATTCAAAATCTCTCATTATTACCAGCAGAAATCAATTACTTCCCGAACCCCTTATACATTGAAAAGGCATAAAATTTACGATAGTACACGCATATTTACTCAGCGCACATGCAAATATGTCTCTGAAAAGATAAAATTATATATAGGTTTAAGGAAAAATTTATCTCGAATCACGCAGTCACTTAAAACAATTGGAATTTTATTATATTAAACTGGAATTTGATATATGTTTATACTCAAATCTGTTAATTACACCATTTAATTGTGTTTACTAAACATAATGATTTCGCACTGAACACGATAAATAAATAAATATTTTTTAAAACTATTACAAGAAAATATAGAATCATAATCTCACCAAACAAAATTCTGTAAAAGTATATATATATATATATATATATATATATATACATATATATATATGCATATATATATAAATTTACATATATATATATATATATATATATATATATTAGTTACGTACATCACATAATATATCCACAAATCATATCACGTTTGGACGACAAGTATGAAAATTAACGCTAACATCAAACAATGACATAAAACGGTATTGGGGTTCTAAAACGTATTAATTTATCCTTAGTAGTTAAACAGTGGAAGTGATATTATTAAATATACTATTCATAAATAGAAATTTAATTATTAATTAATAACTATAGTCCAGTTAGATTGACTTACTAAATTTTACAGTCTTCCTGTCCTTTCACTGCGATTTATAAGTTTAAATCAACAATTAATCAGTTCATTTAATTTAATTACAATTATTAAAGCATATAAAGTAACATTTGTTATATACGTAACCCGGAATATTTCAGTTGTTATGCCATCAATTTTTCTTATGGAATCCTATGGAGAATTCACTAGGTTGTAACAATATTTATTCAGGGTGAACTGTTTTAAGTGTCTACAGCTAATATATATTTCATCCCTTTGATTCAGCAATTAATCTTTATTAGGGAACGTAATACTTGTCACTTTGTCATTTACACACACACACACATACACACACACACACACACACACGAAAAAAGAAGTAACGTTGTCTAATGTACGGGTTGAAGAGGCTCAACTTCAATACAGATACTTTATTTTTATTATTATTATTATTATTATTATTATTATTATTATTATTATTATTATTATTATTATTATTATTATCCCTTAGGAATCATATGTATTTCAACGATGCCCTGTTACTTTTCTTATCTAGGTTTAAAAAAATGTTTCTGTATCTAACCTTAAAATCAGTATTTTTAACTCCTAAGTAAAATTTTCCTGACGAGAAATAGTTTATTGGAACACATTTCCTAAATAAAGAATTCTTTAAGTTAAACATTTTTCTCGAAGCGGGCATTCACTTTTATTCCTACAGTTACATTAATAATAATAATAATAATTATTATTATTATTATTATTATTATTATTATTTTCATCGTCGTCGTCGTCGTCGTCGTCGTCGTCGTCGTCGTCATCATCATCATCATCATCATCATCATCATCATCATCATCATCATCATCATCATTTAAATCCATCTATTACGACTCTTAATTATTTAAAAAAAAGTTATTCGTACAACTATAGCTAAGTTTAACAGTAAATTTATTAAATATTTTATGTAGAGTGTTGTTTGCAGGAAAATGCCAGCTTAAACATTATTTTTAGACTCAACTGACAAATAAAACCAGAAGTCCATACTAAATAATGTTCTGTTTTTTTATGTTATAATACCCAATCGTAGTGTTTAGGTAACAACTCTATTGAAGAACGCTGTTATATTTATAATAATTTTTATTAAAACGTCTTCACTATTGGAATTATGCCAGTTCTATGGCTAATTGTTGTTGAGATATGTTTAATAATAGAATTTGAATGATTTTATATGGGATTAACGTATATTGAATAATAATAATAATAATAATAATAATAATAATAATAATAATAATAATAATAATAATATTCTTTTACATGTGGTCTATATGTGCAATGGATAAAGTTGAATGTAACATCTAGAAAATTGATAATCTAAATTCCACCTGTGATTTCAGTTTATAATATTTCATAGTCTTTTCTATATTTTTTTCTGCTTTGGAGTTAGTTGCATATCTACCTATATCCAGTCCATTATCGCTATATAGTCGTATATGCTTCAAATTAATCATACCGATTCAATTTTATATGAAATAAAGAGTCATACAAAATAATACATCACAGTAAAAATGAGAATGAGCTCATAACGACATCAAATGAATCTTTTTTTTTTTATCGATTTTTCGTTATCAAAATTTATATATATATATATATATATATATATATATATATATATATATATATATATATATATACTAGCAGTTCGGACCGGCTTTACTCGAGCCCTATGTACTGTTCAGACCTTAATGTGCATATGGATATATATATTAAAATGTCTGACTCATGTCCAGTTAACCTACATCTAAAATTTCAAGTGTTTAGACCCAAAATTCGCAGAGGAATTTGGTAGTGTCTGCAAAGGTAAACTCTTTCAACGTTTACCTCTTGGCAGCCTAATCTCAGCCCAAAACTGTTTAAAAAGCTTGCTGCATGTCTGAATACCTTACATGAAAAATTTCAAATATTTATACCCAAACTTGGTTGAATAGTTTGCTAGAGAAAGCAAAGGTCAAATCTTTTGAAGTTTGATCCATGCCAGCCAAATTTTCGGCCTTAAACAAGTTAAAACGCTTGCCTTTTGTCTAAATACACTTTATCTAAAATTTCAAATGTTTAGACCAAGAATTGGCTGAGTAATTTAATAGAGACCGCAGAGATCAATATTTTTTAAACTTTAACTCCACTTTTGACCCCTTAACATTTACTGTTTTGAGCGCAAATCAAATTAAAAAGTTTGATCCATGTCAAAGAAACCTACATCTAAAATTTCAAGTGTTTAGACCCAAAATTGGCGGAGGAGTTTCGTAGAGTTTTCACAAGTCAAATTGTTGAACTTTGACCCCTTGACATCGACATTTCTGTCCGAAAACCGGTGGAAAAAATTTCCCAAATCTCAATACCTCTTATGTCAAATCTCAAGTCTGTACACTGAAAATTGACAGAGGACTTTGATATGGAAATGAACACACACACACAGACAGAGAATTTCACATTTATAGATATACTAGCAGTTCAGCCCGGCTTTGCTCGGGCCCGATGCACTGTTCATAAAGTTATATTCATAACTTTATATATATATTTATATATATATATATATATATATATATATATATATATATATATATATTTAAAGGAGATTAGAACAATAGTCTAAAGAGCGGAGTGTATTTTAATGTAACAGTGAAATTACTAGTTTAATTAAAATACAGGAAATAGAAAGTGCTCGTTGTAATTTAGATATATAATAAGCTCGATAGTTAAATGTCCTAGAGCTAATTCAATATTAAGTAATGTGATTTATAATTTAAAATTTAAAAATCAAATTTTAATTAAATTAAAAATCCGTTTCATAAGAAGGAACAACAACAAAATCAATTATCTGTACGATCGTTTCGGAAAACAATGCTTTTTATTGTGGTATACATCAAGTTATGTAGAATAATTATATATAGTTTTTTGGTAAGCAAGGTCTCATCAGCAAATTTAGGAGGGTTTTTATTGAATTTAAAAGACACCATAAATAAACCTAGCATTAAAAGTAATGCAGATGAATCTTTTAATTTTTCCTTTTTTGAAATCAGGAACTGTGGTTAAAGTAGTCATTTAGATGTTTGCTATAGCTTTTTATCTTATTGAATGATGAATTTTAAAAATTCTCTGGCTATGTTTGTTTCTAGGTTTTTGGAATATGGGGGGTTGAACCATAGGATCTCCTTATGTCTATTCTTATGTTTACGGGTTTTGGTTTGCTGTTTATTTGTATTATTATCTAATATTTGTGGTTTAGTTTTATCTTTTTTTTGTCTCTTGGTTATTTTTCTTAACTGGTATACGGGAAGACATTGCCATATTATATGTTATTACGCTCTTAATAGGTTTATTTTCAATGCAGTTTATGTTTCTATCATTTTCATTTATGAATTTAATTTGTGAATTATATCCAGAGTTTTTAAGGGCTTCATTATAGTATTTTTCATTTTTGGTAAATATGGATTTAGTAGAAGACAGTCTAGAAATTCTTAAAGCGCCAACCCCCCATATTCCAAAAACCTAGAAACAAACATAGCCAGAGAATTTTTTAAAATATTAGATAAGAACTTTAAAGCCCCCCATAGATATAATAAAATTTTCAATAAGAATACAATTAAAGTCTCTTACTTTACTATGCCTAACCTTCATCAGAAAATAATTAGCTCTAATAATAAGAAAATTAATAAACTACAAAATACACCTCTACAAAATACATCGGACTGTAACTGTAGAAGAAAACATAAATGTCCCCTACAAGGCTCATGTAAAATTAAAAATGTTATCTATAGCTGCACAGTATCAAAAACTCCAAATCTACATGAACCTATTAACAGCCATAACTCAACTACCAGATTAAATAATAACACCAACTTAAACCAATCTACCGATCAATTACTAATCAACCCACCACATAATAATCCAACAATAGACCTAACGGAAAATAATCACAACAAGCAAGAGGTAATATACATTGGTTCCACATCTGGCCTAATAAGACATAGAATTTACACGCACAAACATTCTTTTAAAAATAACTCTCTGTGAAACCAAGCTACTCTATCCAACTATATTTGGCAACTAAAAAACAGCAATATTTCTTTCAACTTAAAATGGCAAATAATTGAGACTTGCAAATCATATAAACCAGGAGATAAATTTTGTGCACTATGTACAAAAGAGACCCTAAAAATTTTAAAATATGAAGATATAAAATGTACAACCAAACTATTAAATTCAAGACAGGAGCTTCTGACATGTAGTCATAAACGTTGGTTTAAATTTAATAAATATAAACCACCTTAAATCATTAAAAATTACTTATTAGTAAAAATAGATTACAATTATTTTTTTTTTAATAAATTAAGTTAGACTAATTACCTCCCTTACACCCGTCAAATAAATAATAAATAAAGTCAAGTAAACATGACAATTATCTCCCCTTAAAACTTGTAATAAAAATATTCTCTACATATATAAACCGTAGCGTCTTTAAATCAAAAATACGCTAACGGAAACAATTTATTGCACGAGCGTCCCCTTTTTAAAATTCATCATTCAATAAGATAAAAAGCTATAGCAAACATCTAAATGACTACTTTAACCACAGTTCCTGATTTCAAAAAAAGAAAAATTAAAAGATTCATCTGCATTACTTTTAATGCTAGGTTTATTTATGGTGTCTTTTAAATTCAATAAAAACCCTCTTAAATTTGCTGATGAGGAGACCTTGCTTACCAAAAAACTATATATAATTATTCTACATAACTTGATGTATACCACAATAAAAAGCATTGTTTTCCGAAACGATCGTACAGATAATTGATTTTGTTGTTGTTCCTTCTTATGAAACGGGTTTTTAATTTAATTAAAATTTGATTTTTAAATTTTAAATTATAAATCACATTACTTAATATATATATATATATATATATATATATATATATATATATATATATATATTAAAAAGTTTGTCAGGTAACCTACATCTAAAATCTGAAGTTTTTAGACTCAAAATTCGCGGAGGAGTTTGATAGAGTCTGAAAAAAATCCACTCTTTCAACTCTGACCTCTTGGCAGCCAAATTTTTGCCCATAAACTGATTAAAATACTTGTTGCATGTCTAAATACCCTTTATGTAAAATTTCAAATGTTTAGACCCAAAATTGGCTTAATAGTTTGCTAGAGACCGCAAAGGTAAAATCTTTTGAACTTTGCCTCCTTGCCGGCAAAAATTTCGGCCAAAAACTGATTAAAAATCTAGCCCTATGTCTGAATATACTTTATGTTAAATTTCAAATGTTGAGACCAAAAATTGACTGAGTAATTTGGTAAAGACCGCAGAGGTCATCTTTTTTAAAAAGCTTGGACCCCAATTTTGACCCCTTAGCATTTATTGGTTTGGGCTTAAATCAAAGTAAAAAGTTTGATCCATGTCAAAGTAACTTACACCTAAAATATTAAGTGTTTAGACCCAAAATTAGCGAAGTAGTTTGGTAAAGTTTTTAAAGGTCAGATCATTGAACTTTGACTCTTTGACAGCCAAAATTCTGTCTGAAAACGGATTAAAAAGATTTTCCCAAATCTCAATAGCCCTTCTTGTTTCATTTGTACTCCTTGTTGAATAAATAAAATTTTGTATACCTTCATTATAGGTTTATAAGTTCTTGGAAAATTTGAATAAATTTCCAATATAAAGACTTTTATTTTATATTATATTTAAGCTCTATCTCTTTGTTGAATTTATCGAGCTTTTACATCTGTTTTCGATTATTATATAAATATTTATACAATATTTATATTCATTTTTGAGTTTACATTTTTCTTTCTGTGAACCAAAACCCTCCTGTTCAATTTAAGCTCTTCTTGAGTTGAACTTTATCATCTTCTCCAGATATGTTTGACAAGGAATACATACCACTCTCTGCAAAAAATATTCCTATTCTTTTCAAACGGGAATACATTTTTAAATTTGTCCAGGCACTTAATACATTCCTAAAAAAAATGTAAGATGGAATGCTTTACATTATGACTTAAATTCCACCAACAATTATAAATCATCTAATTCTTCTGTTTCTCAATCTGGAATCTTTAAATAATAATCTTCCTATTAATTCTGACTGGGAACAAAATAAAATTAATAGAATAGCAACTAACTTTTACGGTCTTAAAACCATTGCCCGCTTTAATCAGTACCCCATCTAGATGAATTTGAAAATTCCATGCTAAATTTAGTTAAGAAAATCTAATAAAAAAAATACCATTCAAACCCATTTACTATGAAAAGTAATCACTTTGCTGCAAAAGTAAAGAAAAAATAAAT
The DNA here is from genome assembly GCF_053919585.1 of Euprymna scolopes. Classification (NCBI taxonomy): domain Eukaryota; kingdom Metazoa; phylum Mollusca; class Cephalopoda; order Sepiida; family Sepiolidae; genus Euprymna; species Euprymna scolopes. The sequence goes on from NC_136488.1 coordinate 24,197,272, forward strand.
ATTTATTCTTCCTCGACAAAAATTATTATAAACTCGACTACCTTACATATAAAACTCATTTATAAAAAACTTCATAAATCTTATAAAATAGTGCCACAAAACACTCTGGATCGTATAAAATTTGGGGCTAAAACATCATTGACCCTCTATGAATATCCATAATGCCACTGAAATTTTGTCACCAGGATCACCTAGATTTACACTTAAGGACCAGAAACCTAACTTTTATAATAACCCATCTATTAGATTGATTTGCCCATCTAGTTCATATTTAGGTCCAGTGAGTAAGAACATCTTAGATAGAATTATCTCCTCTATTAAAGAAAAAGTTAGCCTCCCTCTCAGTCTCTGTAATTAACTGGTTTCTTACCCTAAAACATGAAAGTATCCTCAATTTTATAACCTTTGAAATCACCAATTATTACCAATCTATTTCTCCTATCTTCTTAAACAAGACCCTTATTTTCGCTAAGAAAAACTCTGATTTAACAGATTTGGAAATTAAATTAATCCTTTTAGCTAGAAAGTCTCTTATACATTTCAACAATAAATTTTGGACTAAAATAGACACCCCAATAACTTTGATATCCTAATCGGATTCAGATTCTGTGTCGGATTTAGTTTACCTTTTGAAAGAACTTAAATATCATTTTAAAAACATCCAAAGGGGCCTTTACAGAGATGATTCCTTATTCGCCAAAAGGGCTAGATCAAGAGAATACAATAAAACGAATAAGAATCTATAGTTTTTCAACAATTTTGAGCTATCTATATCAATTGAACCTGACAAAAAACTTCTAATTTTTTGACACCATGCTACACCTCAATACAATATCCTACAGTCTCTACCATATGCCCAATTTAAATCTTTTCTATGTTCACAATTTTTCCAATAACTCTAATTCTATTATAAAATCCATAATAACTTCTGTCTGTAGAAGAATTACATCACTCTCCGCAGACAAAAAAATCATTCAACTACAATGCAGCCTTCTTCAATAACGCCTTAAAAATTTCAGGGTATAATGTAAAAAGAAAAAATAACCATAATAACCCAGTTACTAGCCGTCTAACATCCGTAATTATCCATAATAAAAATAAATCATATTTCAGAAAGCAATATAAATTACTGAAAGCTTTTTATATATATGTGTATATTATTTTATGGATCTACATAAAATGTTTTGTAAATATTTTTAGCATTTACTTCGACAGTACTCGATGCGTGTATATATATATATATATATATATATATATATATATATATATATATATAAATTGAAAAAAATATGAAGTATTAAGGTTTTGTATTGTTGTCGAATAATAAATCGTAATTTCTAATTTACAGAGTTTATATTGATTTCTTTAATCTTAATCGCCCTAAAACAAATAAAAACTAAACTAATCTAACACCTAAAATAGAAATAAAAAGTATTCCAAACTCGATCATCTGTCTTCAAAATAGAACAAGTGAGATGGAAATAAAAACCTGCAGAATTGAAAGAACCCATGACATTGACTAATAAAAACATTAACCTGTGGATGGGATAATGGGTGTATATGAAACATTTGATAAAAAATTCCATGCATTTAGCCTGGCAAGTTCTTACGGTGATGTAACCCGGAAAATTGTATAGCTTAATTGCTGTATATGTGTTCATAAATTACTAACTGGATGTACTGATTTGTCAAATACTGTTAAAATAAATACTGAAAACCGATACAGAGAATATATTTTCATTATATATATATATATATATATATATATATATATATATATATATATATATATATATGTATATATATATATATATATATATATATATATATATATATATATATATATATATATATATATATATATAAAGCTGAACTAGCAGTATCAGAATTTTGGGGGAATTTTCAGCCGAGTCGCCATTTTGAATATACACCTATATTTCTATCAGATTTTAATAATATGAAAACGTAATTTAAACCCGTAAATTTTATTTCAATAAAACGAGCAAAGACCAAATTTTAATATCATAAAAGCTTTAATAGAGAAATAAACAATTTTATTTATTTTTCCTTCGATTTCTTCACTTAACATTACACGGATTGTCGATTAACATATTACTTGAATCTTACGATAATTATTTTAACTGCAAAATAAAGAACTTACCTGGTTAATGAGTAAGATATGCTTTCTTTTAATCTTCCTGTATGAGAATTTATTCATATTTATGTATTATAATCCATGTATTTTTTAAATGGAAGGATTTTTCCAACACACATAGCGACAACGCGTGTCTTTCAAGAAAGTTTTAAAGACACCGGAAGTGAAAATTATCAGTTACTTATGTACGGAAGCCTATAAGTGTAAAAAAAAAACACTAATTCAGAAACCTTAATAACTTGTCCTTTTTTTATTTTTGCGCCTTTACGCTATCGTACATGAAAACTGGGATTTTTCATTTTTGTATTTACACGGATTACGAAATGACGAAGATATGCAATGTTATTTTTTTTTAATATCTTAAAGAAATACCTGAATTTTTTTATTTATTATACTATAAATCTGCATTATCGGGTTTCGTCTTTTTTTTATATCGAAAAAAAGGAAACCAGGAATTAAATATAAAAATATACACTGACCGACCATTAATGACTGGAAAAATCTAAACAAAAGTTAAGCTTCCACGTAAAAAAAAAAACAAAAAAAAAACACGTGGTTATCGAAAAAAGAAGGATTTACATTTTGGACTTTACCCGTAAATTTACAGATAAGTGATATTTTTTTGTTGTTTTAAATTTGAGTATTTTATTTATTCATGTTTTATCTTCAATTTGTGATATATAAAACGTGCCGACCAAAATTAATTATTAAAATTCTCATAGACATTTCAAAATGGGGGGGGGGTGAATTTATAAAACAACGTTTGTCTAAAATATTATATTCAGTTTATCGGAAAGAGCATAAAATTTTACATTCACCCTGAAAAAAAAAACGTAACAATTGAACGAATAGGAAAATTTTGATAGATTTTTAAAGTTTAAAAATTGAAAAATATTCATCTCATAAAAATCAATTGATTTCACTACGTAACAAAATGGCTCCCCAGAGCGCACGCACGCACTTTGTAAACAATGTTTTTTAAACAATGAAAAATAATATTTCTATTATTTTTTAAACAACTTAAATAGTTTATTTTGGAAGCATATTCTATAAAGAAAATAAATAACCCACTTTAGAAAGAGAAATTACGAGTTTTCTATATTTTATTCGCAGTTTTCTGTTGGGGGTGTCAAAAATTCCCCCAAAATTCTGATACTGCTAAAGCTGAACGTCTGTGTGTGTGTCTGGTCACGAATAGGCTCCTATATGGTTGACTATTATAGAAAACTGATTACATATAATGATAGAAGATGTATCGTGACACAGGAATGGGTATGTTTGATCTGGCATAATGATGATTTATTAAAATTGTGGGGTCATCGTACGCGCCTGGTCCACAAAGTATGGAAATAAATAATTTAAAAATAAAAAAATAAAACGTTTACAAGTGTTTTTTATATAGATGTACATAATAATACTTTGATAAGTATGTTTTAACTTAAATAGGGATGGTATAATAAAATTGTCGGGTCTGCGTTCGCGCCTGGCCTCCATAGAATGAAAATAGACACAAACTTCAATAAAGACTTTTCATATCTATCTGCGTAAGTATTTTGATAATTATGTTTCAGTTTGAAGAAATATGGTATAATAAAATTATGGGGTGTTCGTTCGCGCCTGACCTCCATAGAATGTAAATATGTCAAAAAGTTGAACAATTTTTTTTAATATAGATCCACAGAATATTGTGATAAATGTTTCAGTGTGAACAGGTATGATATAATAAATTATGGAATTTATCTATATTATTTTTACTTTCATCATATTTTGCTTTGGCTTTGATATCCCCAAATTTTAAGCTATCTCTTTACAACCCTTCCTTTTCATAACCTATCATACTTTCATAAATCAGAGTCCATTTTCTGTAGGCTGTTTTTGAACTCAGTCAACGACGGATACTTTTGCTAATATATATATATATATATATATATATATATATATATATATATATATATATATATATATATATATATACGTATCGAGTACTGTCGAAGTAAATACTGAAAATATTTACAAAAAAGTTTATGTAGATCCATAAAATAATATATATATATATATATATATATATATATATATATATATATATATATATATATATATATAAAGCTTTCAGTAATCTATATTGCTTTCTGGAATGTGATTTATTTTTAGTCATATTTGGGTAATTACGGATGTTAGACGGCTAGTAATGGGATTATCTCCTTAGAACATTTTATGTGGATGCATGAAAAACGGTAAACTACATATTAAGTTAATGCAACAAACAAATGATTCATTGCTATTATAAGAAGATATTGTATAGATATTCGTATTCCATGTGTTTTATAAAGTTTGTAATGAAAAAGAATTAAATATAACCTTTTGGTTATCGTATATAAAGTAAATTTCACGGCGTATTAGGACTATTTGATACTGGAGATATTCATAATCGTACCTTATTTCCAAAAGAAGGGAGATATAACATATGAGAAATATTTGAAATTAAGTTTCCCCCTTACTGTTATTTCAGATCATTTGAAATCATAGCAGCAAGTTTTAGTCTCTCCTCCATCAAGGCCAGAGGCATTGGGAAAATATCAGATATTTTGTAATTCATATGCAAAACTAGAAAAACAAATGACTATGATAGAAACACTCAGTTCATTCTACAAAAATCACTCTCAGGATGTTTGCGACTTTCTCGTGATACTTACCTTAAATATCAGATGTATTTAAAAAAAAGAATTCTGATTAAAAAGTTATCGAGGAAACCAATGTCAACAATAGAATCTTTAAATTCATACGATAAGATAATGATGAAAATTAGTTACGATAGCAATCTATCTATCTATCTATCTATCTATCTATTTTAATCGATATAACAACGTAAGCTTACATGGATGCAAAAGCGAAAATATATCTGATTGACTATAATGTGTATTATGATAAGGTTGTTCACTGGACATATCAGCAAAGAAGGCAAAAATAAAAAAAATAATAATAATAAAAGGAATATGAAAATATAAAATGTAAATACGTCAACGCCTAGTAAAAAATCCGACAGAATCTGGAGAGCTCCAGTCGAAAGTTTCTGTCCAACTACGGACGCATATTCCGGCAAAACGAATATGTTGAAAGAAAAAGCCGGTGAGAAATCGTATGATTAATACACATTTACATAAAATGGATGACGTCACAAAACGAGATTATTTGTCCAAATGTTGTCGAAAATTACAATCATTTATGACGTTATTTATTTTCAAGTAAATATGTTCTTGGAAAAAATGTTATCAAAAAATGCTAAAGTTTAAAAAAATATATTTAATTATAACAAATTTAGACTCAACGGTGATGACTAATACAATATACAGTGTAACTCGGATATAAGATACTCGACTATAATAAAAACTGATATAAGAGAAATTTTCTCTTATCCTAAATTAGAACCTGTGTTTTCAAGTTACAAGTGTGTAACCCGGATATAAGAATCCCGTATATAAGCATGACCCGGATGTAGGGACGGGAGAGGTTTTTTTATATCCGGGTTACACTGTACTACAAAACATGCCCAGTTTTTCACAGGAGAAACAAAATTAAAAAAATAAAGACATCGATTATAATTCATTTTTCTGGTAGTTCGATAGTATCCAAACGGACTCCTTTTTTCTATTTTTATAACTGATTCCTCGCTTATCGGACGGGTGCTTTCGTGGGGAAGTGTGAGATGGTGAAGAGTCTCCCACACACTCTGAAACGTGAGCTCAAAACTGATTTTCTCTGCTTTGCACCCCCTAATATATGAAGGATTGTTGTGCGTCGTTGGTGAGCGACATGAAGTTTCCATCTAACCAACCATCGCTCGTTGCATCACACTGTGGTTCGGCCTGATTTGATAATCAGCCATCTCCCTCATACATTTCAATCAGGTAACTTTCTACAGAACAAGGTTCGCATCAACAATTTTCTCATGTCACTGGCGGCTTCGGTTGACCTCAAGACAACCCTTTAGCTCAAACAATCGGCTAGATATCTCCAAATAATCACCTTTACAGCAATATTGTTTCATATTTTCGACTTTGTTTTTTTGCCGTTATAAAGAAAATGTATTTCACATCAGCGACCACGCCATCTCTCTTTCTAACTGGCAGGGTTATCTGCTATCTTACGAGAATTGTTGTTTAAATAAAAAAGGCTCTAATTCATCTCTCATTGGGCCCCTTTTGGAGAAATTTTAAACCATAGCTCTAACTTAGCTCTTCGTAACCACCCCCTCTGAGATAATCTCTTACCATCGTGACTAGTTGGGTCACAGTAGTTATACCTGCAGACAAAGCAAATAATTAACTATATTGCCACTGGCTTAGAAAATACGTGTAAGACGGCTGTGTGTGGAAACGACTAATAATAAAAGTCTTTCAACTGTAAAAAAAACCTGTCAAATTTCTTTCCTTTGTTTCTTTGTAAACTTTCATCCACAACGTGTTACAATGTAACGACTACGTTAAAAACAAAGTTTTCGATCACTTGAAATTTAAAAAATCTCTTGCTTCACAGTAACAATTAAGACTTAAGATCCTGAAAAGCGATTCGCGGTTAATTTAGCTCCCAAAGGCGGAAATGATCAAATTAATGATGAAGCATTATAAACCAAATGTAGGACGATATTTGACTAGTTATTTCTTTTCACATCGTGAGTCGAGGAGAATTTTATTTCAAAACATAAAATATATAAAAGAACAAAAATAAAATAAAAATGAATGAAATTTATCTAGCTAATATCACGTAAAATCTAATCGATTTTTAATTTATTTTTTAAATCGTAATTTATTAAAAATTATACAATGTATACACGTTATTTATTAATGGAATTAAAGGTAGAGAACTTATGTTTATATACATCCTATTATTACAGTGGTTGCAAAATTGTAAAATTTATAGTGTCACATATTACTAATTGTCAATATTTAAATAAAAAATGCAAGGATAAAATAAATAATAGCCTCAAAAGATAGCTAAGATATCTATTAATATAAAATAAATACATAAAAATTATGAGAATTATGAAGATATAAGAATTAATATGGAGTATACATACATTAATTTATACAAAAAATATTTGAAATTATATAACGGGTTTCACTTGGCTTTTACTGCTCCTTTGTATTGAACTTGATACTCTTATATCTCTATTGTACATGAAACTTTTTTTTGGAGTAATGCTGCACCGCATTGAAATACTTTTAAATCCCTTTGGCATGCATAAAAATACATTTTATGTACAAGGAGCGTTAGAATTCCGTTAGAATTTCCTTATTCAAGAACCCGGATTTGGATTACTTCTTCGATTTGCTTCATCAGTGAGTTTTCAGACTCATTACAGACATTGATATATTTCGTCTAGATTATTCTGTATGCGAGTGTACTGGATGTAAACTTTCGTTTCATTTTATCCTCGAGTATACGTAATTACTGATGGATTATCTTACAAGACTTTAAGTTAATTTCACATGGCATTAAGGTTTACTTAACACGATCTCCAGCTACCGTATAGCTGGAAATGTCTTCTCAATTATTAAATAATTTCTCTCTGATAGGTTCATAAGAGTAGTGGTTGATGGGCAGAAATCAGAGGCTCTCAATATTAATGCTGGAGTTCCTCAGGGGTCCATCCTGGGACCAACTCTCTTCTTGATCTACATTAATGATCTTCCAAATCACATCCTTACATCATTCGTAGACATTTATTCTTATGGCACTACTATCTATGGTAGCACATCTATAACGGTAAACGACTAAGTTCTCTCTGATTCTCTCTCCTCTGATGTTGAGCAGCTGGTACAATGGGGAAAAGGTGGCTTGTTACTTTTAATGCATCTAAAACCAAGCTTTTATCTTTATATCATCAACGCTCTGATCCCCATCTGGCATCAATTGAAATGAATGGCTCTCGTATTGGGGAGGCCTCATGTTTTGACAAGCTTCTAGGCTTGACCTTTACTCCTGATCTTAAATGGAACACATTCATTAAATTCGCTGGAAAAGTGGTGGGATCCTTCTATCGATCCAGTAGATATCTCAATGCTGATGTAATTCTCTATCTATATAACAGCCAGGTACGTCCAAGGATGGAGTACTGTTGCCACATTTGAGCAGGGGCTGTCTTGATAGAGTTCAAAATAGACTTCGTATCCTCGTAGGGGATGTCCTTTTCTCTTCCCTGCAACCTCATTCTCACAGAAGAGATGTTGCGAGTTTGTCTCTACTTTATCGTTATTTTCATGGCAATCTATGGTCCTCCTCGCCAAACTTTCACAAGAAACGCCCGTCTAGCAGAAAACACTATCAACAATTTCCCCCACTCTTTATCTGTGCCTAAACCTAAACGTAGATTCTATGAGCAAAGCTTCTTTATTAGAACTGCATGCATATGGAATTGTCTTCCGTTTTCCTGCTTTCCAGCTGACTACAATATGGTTATCTTCAAGTCTAACGTAAACAAGTTTTTGATGAGCCGTTCCATATAAGGTAACAAATTTACCGAATTTCCATTACTAACGATTACTATATTGTCCAATTTCTACTGTACACTCTTTAACCCTTATCCTCGAGTGGCCTCTTGGACTTTATAGTGGTGATGCCTATGTAAAAAAAACCCAAAACATACCTCGTCGCAGTGACTTAGTCCACGATACATTGCAGTCTACATTGCACTGTAGATAATCTGCTGTTGATTTTATAAAATCATCAGTGAATAATGACTTTAAGAATTGAAGTTTCTTTACATTTTAACTTTCTTATTTTTTCTTATTCCTTTTTCTTATCCTTCTCTTACGTCTTGCATACTTAATTTGTCCCGCTTTATTTATATTTTATATTTTTAACTTTTTTTAACAGAACTTTATTTTTAATCTTTTTGAACTTTTGAAAAATTTAAAACAGTTTTTGAAATAAATAAAAAATTGTTTATATATATTGGCTTTTATTTTTTGCTGTCTCTTCTAACAGTTATCCGCATCATATAACTTCCACCCCTTTAAAAAGCTTTTCTAATCCTAATCTCCAAACATGTTTCATTTCTAATCTGAATGTTTTCAAAGTTGGTGTTGTCTTTACACTTTTTCATTTAAATAATGACGGATTTTTTTCCTTCTGACGAGAAGCATTCAGCTTCGAAATCCCATGGCCAAAAATACTCCTTCCTCATTTCTCTCTCTGTAACCCTTATTGACTTCTTAATATAATAAAGTTCCTATGTAACTTTATTATTTGAAATTCTCTTTTCTGTCCCTCCCTCTTTCTCTGTATATATATATATATATATATATATATATATATATATATATATATATATATATATATATATATATATATATATAAAGTGCAAAATTTTGTTGAAAATTCAAAGACTCACGTTTTCTTTTTTTATAACCTTCGTTTATTTCCTAGATTTTTTTCCATTACAGTCAATTTTACGATTTATGTGTCCATAAAAATATCCTGTCCCCAACAACTTCTTCAGATGTTTTTCCATTAGAGTTTTTCAACAAAAGATATATTTTTAACATGCTGAACATCATATTCGGGTAAAAAGACTTCCAAAGATATGCTTCCTCACTTCCGCCATCCTTTTGTGTTATGTGAAGATAGTTTTCCGTTTTAATCCGTAGTTTCGTATTTCTATTTTTTATTTATTTTTTTATTCACTTATTATTTATTTTTGTTTTTAACTCCCCTTTTTTTCTTCCCTATTTGTTTTTTTTCCAATTATCTTATAATTTTATTTATACATTTACGTGTTTTTATTTTAATATTCCTTTTTTTTTTTGCTTCTGGTGCCTCTGTTTAAAGGGGAGGTCACTCTCATGGTATCAGATTTTATACCAAGGATTACGTCCCTTGCACCTTTTATCTTTCTTTATATTATACGTTTAGTTTTTGCTACTTTTTTTATCCTAATCTACTCTAGTGCGTGAAATAAAGTATTTATTTCTGTGCAAACATCCGTGTATTACATCTAGTCGTTTGTTTAATAATTTTTCTTTTGATATCAGTATATGGTATGCTTCTAATATACGTGTTGCATCTTTTCGATTTGCTCGGTTTATATTTTTCTCCTTTATCAATTATTGACTATCTTAATTTATATTCAGTTTTATTTTTCTTTAATACCTTAATTCATACTGTTAGTGGTTGAGTTTTTCTTGTTTTTTTCCGGTTGTTTTCGTTGTTTCTATTGGTTCTGTTTCTATTTTTGTTATAGTAATTGTAATTGTTACTATTGTTTTCATTTTTATCTACATTGTTGTTGTTTTCGTTATTTGTGGTGTTATTTTCTTTCTCAGTTTCATTTTTAAATGATGTTAGGTGATTACGATTATACTATTGAGTTCTTCATTAATTGCTACTCTATAGTTTTTTATTGAGTTCCTTCATAATTAGTTTGTTGTAGGTTTCAAAATCCATGTTGTATATAATCATGGTTTTGTCTGCTGGAATCATCAAGTTCGGATTATCTTTAATATTTTTAAAGGTATTATTAATTTTTTCAATTGCTGGGTTATATATTTATATTTAATTATTATAGTAAAAAAATAATTATGACAGCCCCTTTAAGAAATTCATTTTTTATCGTTGAGCACTTTCAGTTGAATTAAAGTCGGTCAATTTAGCTCTTATGCATAGATCATCGTATAACGATTAGATCACTCTCTGACTGACGTAATGAACATTTAAAATTAAAAATGTTTAAATTCAACGTTATTTCACGCGGTTAATGGTAGCCGAATGGATACGGTCGCCGCTAATCGAGCTAGAGATGTTGCGGGGTTCGAATCGTTCGGCTGGTGTTAATCGTGACACCCTGCACTGAAGAATCCCGAAAGGATGAAACACTAGTGTCTGTAGGTATTTAATTATTATAGTAAAAAATAATTATGTATATATATATATATATATATATATATATATATATATATTGTTTTCATTCTTGTATTTTAAGGGAGGTCATGTTTGATCAATACTTCTGGGGAGCCATGATTTAATATACTGTTTTTGAATCTATGAAACAATGTTTCATGATAAACAACTGATGAGTTCTTGAAATAACATTAGGTCTATACCTTTTCCAGTTCAAAATGGGAATAGTTCAGTTCAAAATAAGAAATTTAAAATAAAAATTTTTAATTTATAAATATCTTTGGTGCCACAACAACGTATTGCGTTGTTAATTTTTTTCAGCCTAATGGTTAGGTCAACTGAAAACCGCGATAACATGAAAAGCGCAAAGCACGTATCTTGGAGGTATATGAGATGGATGGAAATTGGAAAGCCCTAGCGGAAAATCTTTCTGTTCCGAAAACGACTCTCTATCACTGATACAAGAGGAGGGTCTAGAAATTTTAAAATCAAAGAGGTTCATTTGGATTTTATTCAAGCACTGGTGGACGAAAATCCTAGGATCACATTAAATGTGGTCTGTGAAAGGATTGAAGCCCAGTTTTTTGTTAAATTGTCCAAATCTACAGTAGCGAAGCATCTAGATATGATGACTTATACGCTTAAAGCTGTAAGATTTGTGCCCGAGAGGGCAACTTCAATTGAGAATAAAAATAAACGCAGTTTATTTTGTTAAAAATTATTGAATTACCAATCAACTGGAAAACCCATTTTATTCATGGATGTAACGAACTTTAATGTTCATATTTACACGAGAGATGTGCGTTTTCTAAAGGGTAGGCGATGTAATGTAGTTTCAGCCGGTACTCAGGGTGCTAATATTCACGTTATTGGATGCATTGGTCCCTATGGCCTCGTGTACCATGAAATTCAAAGAGGATCTTTTCGCAAAGAAAGCGCACAGTCTTGGATGCGAGAATTTTTGAGAGCTACAAAGAGACACTATAGGGGTCCAGTTGTGATGGTTGTTGACAATACTCCATGTTAACCAAACATTGAAGAAGTTTTTAGTGGATAAGAATTTCTAGGATGTGAAGTGTTTAGGTTAGGATCATACAGTCCAATGTTTAATCCAATTGAACAAGTATGGTATTTAATCAAAGCTTATATCAAGCAAGAATTGGCTGCTAAAATTGTGAGTATTCTTGCAATGGAGAGAAGAGATGTCTTGTCAATTACTGAACAAAGGGCAAGAGCTTTGACTTCATTAACTGAGGAAAGATTGAGAAGGGTTACACCAGAAGTATGCAATTGTTTCATAGCTGGAATTCAATCTAAAATTCCTGCAGCTGTAGCATTAGATGTTATGTTCTAATAAATGACTTGAAGAATTTTTTTATATTATAAAATGTTAACAATTTTATTGCTAAAATAATTTATAAAATAGACTGGTAAAAATTACATCTTATTTTAGGCAATTCGAGAGAAAAAAAAGATCTGCAGTATTATAACAAGCACTAGTGTAAATTCGTGAAAGCAAATTAATACAGTAATTGCAAGAGATTAATTAACTTACTAGCAAACTAATTTTCCAACAAAGGACTGAAAATCTTTTATATAGTTTGAAAGGTTGAAAAATGTTAAGCCATTATGTTGAACAAAGATGGCGGCAGTAAATCAAATCGGCGAATAATCAATGTAATCACGATCTCGAATGTTGAATAATTCTCTAGAACAAAGATGACGACATTAGATCGGCTAACAATCAATGTAGTTCAAATTAGCAATGGTTTGTTTAGTCGTGTCAAAACGGAGACTGATAGCAAACTGACTTGAATCCAAAATTCGATATTTTTATAATGAGGTCATAGGCGTCTCATTGGTTGATTGTCCTTACGCGTAGTTATAAATAAAATCGTCCCAGTTCTTCTAGTCATACCCTCACTATTCATCAAAAACATTTTTGTAATAATGCCTTGTTTTGGCTTCACACGTATATAATACGTATTTTATTTTATTCAAACTCAACCAGCGCTTCTAAGGAACAAAAATCTTAACGTGAATCCCGGGTAACCAAACGCACCGTTCCGAGATTTAAAAAACTAACGTCAAAACAACAAACGGACTTATACTTGTTGATTCTCTACCCCAGCAACAACATGGCAAAAAAAGACATACTAAAGATGAAGGTTTCCTTCGAAATATATTTATGAATTTCAATATAAATTTAAAACAAAATAAATGTCTGTTTATTTTATAATAACGCGTTGTTTTGGCTCCAAACCTATTTAATACGTATATTATTTTATTTGAACTCAACCAGCGCTTCTAAGGAACAAAAATCTAAACAACTATTTGTTTATAAATCAAAGTTTTCGACATCATAGCGTCTTCGTGAATGTAGACAGTCTTTTTCTTCTTTCTTCCCACGTGGCATGAAGCCACTAATAAAAAAAATAGGTGTGGTGTTATTCAACGGTGATTTTTTAATGTCCTAGTCAAGAGATACGCGAGGTCGCGCGTGGAATTTAATATGAAGTTTTTTTTTTCTCCATGATAAAAGCGTTGTTAAATTGTCAATTCAAAATTTAAGTTTAGTAAACCAATTCAAGGCAGATTTTTTTAAAAAGAAAAAAAAAAACATTTGTTTGTTTAACTATCAAACTTTACGACGTCGTAGTGTTTTCGTTAGGCGTGGGTCTAACATTTAAAAATTACCGTCAGATCACCAAAGTTAAGCAACGTTAAGACTTGCTACTGGACATAAACAGTGCCGATTTAGGAAAGTTGTGATTAGGAATGGTGCAATCCTGGCCTCACACTTACACGCGCAACTACCCTTACATGTTTTAGCTATTGTCTTTCGAGACTGAACAGAAGCGCATATATATATATATATATATATATATATATATATGTTTTGAGAAAAAAATAGAAAAACCGAATGAAATTATTAAAATAATCAACGTTTCGTCCTTATTTCAGAGGACATCTTCAGGATATTGAAGTAAAAATGCAATATCCTGAAGATGTCCTCTGAAATAAGGAGGAAACGTTTATTATTTTAATAATTTCATTCGGTTTTTCTATTTTTTCTCAAAACATAACGTAAACCACCGCTGGTATTTTTATTTTTATTTTTTATACATACACACACACACACACACACACACACACATATATATATATATATATATATATATATATATATATGTATATATATATATATATAGAGAGAGAGAGAGAGAGAGATGTAGATATATAGATATGAATAAATATACGTAGGCACAACTTTAGATGAAAACTTACAGTCAATTGTGCAGTTAATACGCAGAAAGATGCCTAGAAAGGTCATATATCATCCCCTTGAATAGAGGTCAATATAAATGCTTATTATCGGAGACGAAGGATCGGTAACAAAGCAATCCACGTGTTTTCATCCTGTATCTTACACACGTGATCATTAAAGTCATGGCAGGAAATAAATATGGCAAAGAATAACGTAAATAATATAATAAATACGAATGCCTAAACAAACAGATAGATAGATAGATAGATAGATAGATAGAACAGTACGAAAATAAATAGATTTTGAAATGGCTCAGTGGATAAATGTAAGCCGATACCGCCCTCACAGACTATTGTCCACAGTCGTAGATTACAACTTAAATACGAGGGGCGTGCAATAAGTAATGCCCTTGATCCACTTCCCATAGCAGCAAAGCAACCAAACTTGGCACAGTTATTAGTCTTTCTCTACATAGGAACCACCATGAATTTCTCCCATCGTTTGATGCAGCTCTGGAGACCGTTTTTGTAGAACACCCAGGTTAGTCCCCCAACCACGACGTGACTTCAGAAATCAAGGCGGCATCATCTGGGAAACGCTTTCTTTTCAAAAACAACTTCATGGCTGGGAAGAGGTGAAAGTCAGAGGGTGCAAGGTCAGGAGAGTAGGGATCATGGGGAAGAATTTCATTACCACACATCCGTGTTTCTGGCGACATGCGAGTTGTGGACCGGAGCGTTGTCCTACAGGAGGACGGTCCCTTTGCTGATCTTGCCCCGCCTCTTAATTTTGATAGCTTCCCTTAATTTCCTCAAAAGTGAAGCATAATAGGCTCCTGTAATTGTGGTACCCTTTGCCAGGAAATCTGTCATGGTTTCCGTCCTGGTCCCAGAAGACTGTGAACATGACCTTGCCAGCGGAGGGCTGCACCCTTGCCTTCTTTGGAGGTGGTGAGTTCAAGTACTTCCACTGCATTGACTGGGATTTGATCTCTGAATCATAGTGATGGACCTAGGTTTTATACTGTGTAATCAGTCTTTTGAAAAGCTTTGACTCATCATCATGGCACATCTTCAAATTCATCCTCGAGCACTCGACGCGTTCTCGCTTCTGGAATGGTGTGAGTAACCTGGGAATCCATCTGGCAGACACCTTATGCATATGCAAATCATTATGAATAATAATTTCCACAGACCCTGTACTAATCTTGACATCTTGAGCTATTTTGCGAATAGTAATGCGCCGATCTTCCAAAATGGCAGCGTCAACTTGACGGACAGATGCCTCATCAATGGCAGAAGGGGGCAACCAGGTCTGGGAGTTGTTTCCACAGACTTCCGGCCATGTTTGAATTCACGATGCAAGCGTTTTATAAGATCATATGATGGGGCATTATCACCATAAGTTTCTTTCATTTCATCAAAAAAGTCTCCTGTGGTGTGCGTTCTTTCAAATACAAAAACCGGATCACTGCTCGACATTCAACAGACGCCATTTCACACCTTATTCAGTTCAAACACCTGTAAAACAGAAACCACAATTAGTTCAGAGCTGTAATTTGCCACATAACCCGTAGAGATATAAATCATTGAACATGAAAAATTTCAGCTAGATCAGACAACTGGAAGTGGGTCAGGGGCATTACTTATTGTACACCCCTCGTACAATCCCCAACTGCGGGATCACAAATGTAACATCATCTAGTTTTGGACCCTTTAAATGTATTCAGGCATTCATTGGATGCTGGAACCATACGTATATCATCAGATTTAGTTCCGACCTGCACAAAAACGTGCAGACCCTAAGTCCTTGTGCCAACACAATTTACACTTCAACGGGGTTTTAGAGATATTAAAACAGTATTTTCGCTTTTCGGAGTGTCTTAGAGGTTGATCGTCAGCTCGCTGCTAGTAGTTTGATTTCTTATACAATGTCACCAAACAATTTCACTTAAAGGAGAGGTTAGAATCTAAAAAGAGGTAAAGTGTCTGAAATAGCGAGTAAATGTTACTTATTGGTTTAGTAGGTAATTCAAAATCTTTGCTTGTCATCTTTATTCTGGAGATGGAGCATCCTACTGGATGACAGACATTGACTCGCTATTTCAGACACTCTATCCTCGAGTGGCTTCGGTTTCTCTGTACAAAGGTTTGTCAGGACAACCTGGCATGAGATTCGCCACTATATAAGTAAACCTTGATCAAATAACCAAAATAACATATGATTCGAAACCCAAGTAAGATCGCATTGACACAGCTATACACTGACTCATATAACGTTAGTCACGCGATATTACTTCAAGTAACATCACTTTGCTGAATCCACCACTAAACAAGGTGAATTCTTGTCTGTGAATCGGGTAAGACCAAGAGACAAAATAGTTTTACTATAAGATACTTAACTGGTACATTGAGGAGAGGAATAATAATCTTCTTTACTATCTTAACGTTTGAGAGGAAGAGGAGCATCCTGATTGAAAACGAATCTGTTGCGGGCTAGGATATAAATACCCTAACTCGCTACAAAAGAAAATAATGAAACGAATGGAATGAAGGAAACAAAACTCAATTGCTGAATAAAATTAACATGTCGTTTATTTTCTGTCAAAAATAAAATGGTTTAGGTGTAACACGTGTTCATTCAGGCGTTGACAACTACATGCGTGGAAAAGAAAGGGCTGAAGTCGAGGACGAGAAATGGCCGTCCCGCATGTAGAAAGGAAAATAGAAAGGGAGTGCTTGCCTCAGCAAAACCGTGCATTCATAATAGCAGTCGTCCACGTGGAAAAGTCTTCAAACGAAGAGCTATGGACGTCGAACTTGCCTGGTTGATGAAACCAGGAAAAAGGGAAGAAAGAGGAAGTTGAATTGTGTTGTGGACTTTTATATCGGGGTGAGTGTTCTGACTGCGCATGTCTAGAATTCCTTTCAGGGGAAGTGACATTTCGCATGTGTGCGTACTTGTGCGTACATGTGTGTGTGTGTGTGTGTGTATGAGGATGTGTGTGCGTATGTGCGTGCGTACACGTGGGTATGTATATGTGAGGAAAAACATGTTCGAACAAATCTCATACAGAAATCAAGTGTTAGCCCCAGAAAAGGGACCCATTCATTTCTGAGAATTCAATGAAGTAAAATCATAAAACATATGTAAATGTATTTGAATAAGATAGAAATTACATTTCTATGTTTTTTTTTCCTGTTATTTCATCCCAAACAACGCATCTACTTGCCTCCCTACGAGAGCAGAGTTAGACACTAGGTCAGTTTTTAACGAAAAATCCAGATACCTACGAAGGGGCATTCTGGAGAGGAACAAAAATAAAACTTGTCTCAGTCATGAAGGAGAAATTCTTCACTAACCGAGAACAGAAAAGGTGAATTGTAGCATCACAATAGATACTACACTGTGATCCTGGCCTGAAGACTGTGAAGATTAGATTGGAGGCACAGTGTTACTTAGACGTAAAAGGCTACTATTTGGGATCAAATCTACTGGGATACAATGTAGGGAGTTAAGCAGCAAGACGTCTGTTCACATTATATATATATATATATATATATATATATATATATATATATATATATAATCAGTATTTAACATACTGCGATTTGGCTGTGTAGAAAAAAAAAAACAATTTGTAAGCGATCGAGGAAGAAAAAAGCGTTAAAGTTATTTTCAATTAGAGACGGAGTAACTGGTATAAAAAAAATCCATGGCCAGCGAAAACTGTTTTTTTTTCCTATAGAATAATTGGATTACATTTATTTTGGATTTTTAATTTAGATCGCTTTATTAGTATTGCCGATTACAACTCGGACTACTTCTTATGAGAACATTGAATCTTATGACCAATTCGCCTTTTGGAGCAACCTAACAACTGCATATCTTTCCAGTTGGATTTTTCATTTTTTTAATGATTAATTTTAATATAATGCAGTTTCAATTTATACCGATACCAGCAAATTCATAGCTTCGCTATAATAATTATTTGCTAAAATCTTTCCGCTGATGAAAAGAACGCATTCATTGAAACTCTGCGGATTAAGGAAATCTTAATATTTCTTTTTGCGTATCCTGTCAGAAATAAATTCTTGTAAATTATAATTTACAGTCTTCAATTGTATTCATATATATATATATATATATATATATATATATATATATATATATATATATATATATATATATATATATATATATATATATATATATATATAATTAGTTTTTTTTTGGAAAAAGAAAT
Organism: Euprymna scolopes; assembly: GCF_053919585.1. NCBI lineage: Eukaryota > Metazoa > Mollusca > Cephalopoda > Sepiida > Sepiolidae > Euprymna > Euprymna scolopes. The sequence goes on from NC_136488.1 coordinate 24,215,836, forward strand.
CCAGCAGAGTGCTCAATTAAAAGGAAAATTCCAAAAAAATAAGAGCGTATTTATATTTTGTATTTTGTGTACAGAAAGTTGTTAGATGAGATAAGTCATTGGTACCGTCGGTTTCAAGCCCGATAATTAGAACCGTTTTAGATATCCATATCAAGCTCTCTTCAGCCAATACTCATCTCTAAAAGAAACTCTGAATCATACTTATTAGAGAATAAGGATATATACGAATATAACAAAAATTGTGCTTAAATAAGGAACAAGTTCGTAAAATTTTATAAAAAATAGATTGTCGTATGTAGAATTGAGTTAAGTTTGTGAAATGTAAAAGTTAAAAACATTACTTTAAATATAAATAATTGATGGTGCTGATATAGATAATAATATGAATAAATATATAAATAAATTAATAAAAAATGAAAGTAAATGGAAGTAACTAATTAATTTACAATTCAACATTAGTGTACGTGAAGTATAACTTAAGAACTTATGATTATCGATTGAAATAATCTGTAATACTCACATTTTGTATTGGAAAAATTAGTAAATTAATTTAAAATATAAGTCGATTTAATTAAAAAAATAATATTGAATGAAAGAGATTAAAACTATATTAAAATAAAACATTAATTATTAGTTGAATATGGATGTCTATGCGTTGTGAAAAATTAATACAGATAAGTAATGTTTATTTCAGAAGATTTGTTCCAAGGGAGATAACTCTGCCTGCACTGTATTAAGTTAATTCAATTATGGACAATTTACGATATAAAAGAATTTTCAGATTATTCTAAACTTAACAAAACGTAAGTATAGTTTTTGAATTGTATGATATTAAAAATTATAATTGTATGTATTAATGTGTATGATGGTAATAGCTAATAGATTTGAATTATGTATAGTTTTCATTTCGGATAAATTGTTTAGTTATGAGAACTGATTAAAATGATCAATCATTTTTTTGAAGCTTAGTTTAGTTTAGTATATATAAACATGCATGATAGTTTATAATTTTGTTGATATTATTTTCATAAGTATGTATGCATAACTTAGAATAAATAAATTTACAAATTATTAAATAGAGCATTTTGGTAGTAGATTCATAGGTTGATTGAGATTGTTAGTACGAATAGTTGATTTTCCTTTTTTTGTAGCTTAGTTTAGGTTCGTATATACGGACATGTATATTAATTTATAATTTATATTTTGTTGATATTATTTTCAAAAGTATACATAACTTAGAATTTATAAATTGATTTTTTATTATTATTATTATTATTATTATTATTATTATTATTATTATTATTATTATTATTATTATTATTATTAGATAGAAAGTTTTGGGAGAAGATTCATAAATTAATTAAATTGTTAGTACGACTGGAAAAATAGTTACAAAAAAGGTTGTAAGGGAGATAACTTAGGTTTTTTATTACTAGCTTTTGTCACGGAGTAATAACAGAGTTTGAGAAAATATATTTTACTTTGTTCAGAATATAAGATCAAAAAATCAATATTTACCCAGTGCCGGCTTATTTGTGAGGGAGTTTGCAATAGGGCTATTTAAAGAAATTTCCTAGGATCGGATTTTATCTCAGGAAATTTGCCGGAATCATAAATAGTTGAAAAGTCGCCCCAACTTAGCGTTCCTTCTCAAACCTGATTATGACGATATCAGCGTCTATTTATATTCATGTTAATTCGAAGCTTCTAGATTTTCTAAAAATGGAACACCTCTTCTAGAGCCATCGAAAAAGAACACTTTTCTGTTTTTTTGTTAAATCTCTTCAGAAATGTTTAAAAAGAATATTTTTATTTTCTAATTGTAATGTAATGTATTTTAACAGTTAAAGTTTTATATTATTATTATATATTATATAATTGTTGTGGGGTACAAATTACCGCTATTTGAGAACTAAGTGGAATCAACCAGTCCTATCAATACCACTGGTTTCAGAGACTAAATGGAGACATTCATACCATGTTTAACCGCATGCTACGAACACGTTCCTCTCATACGACTTTAGTGGCTCCTGTATTCTTTATGATATATATTTTATACACTTTACACTACTTGTGGTTTCTTTCATTTGTAACATCTAGCACGGGTCTACAACAATAATATATTTAATTTTATATATATAGTTTTTTTTATTACATTTTCACCCCAAACAAGGCACATTACCACTTTGATTTAGGGGGCTAATATTAGTGACACAGGCTACAGGGGTACTAGGTGGGGAGTTGGGCAGCAAGATGTTGGTTCACGTAACACTTGAACTTCTGCATGTCAGTACAGTTGGGGAAGCAGAAACCTGGCAGGGAGTTCCAAAGTCTAGCGGTTCTGGGGAAGAAACTACTGGAGTAGAAGGTTCTCTTACATTTAGGGATCTCTAATGTGAAGGGGTGGGATTGTAGTGCTTGTCGGGTTTGTCGGGGGTATTTACGGAGAGGGGTACAAGAGCTTGCGGCTGGTCGGAACATGCACCGTTAAAGTACTTGTAGAACAGGCAGAGGGATGCTACATTGCGTCGATGGGACAGAGGCTGAAGCTTGGATGATAATTCAGGACCTATTAGGTTGGCGACCCTATTTTGAACCTTGTCAAGAAGTGGGAGACTAGTAGCAGATGCATCGGCCCAAATATGACAACAATACTCCATGCATGGGCGAATGGTGGCCTTATAGAGGTACAGGATACTTTCAGGGGTCAGTAGCTTTCTAGCACGGTAGAGAGAACCTACCTTTTTCGCAGTGGTCCTGGCAATGCTCTCAATGTAATTGTTCCAACTCATGTTTCCTGTAAACGTTAGGCCGAGGAGTTTAAAAGATGTGCTTTCAGATAAAGAGTCATTGACCATTGCTATTGGTGGTAGAGAAGGTTTCTTGTAGTTATTGAAGGAAGCAAGTTTAGTCTTGGCAGCATTGAATGTGACCATCCATTTTTGTCCCCATTCCACTACAGATTGGAGGTCATCCTCTAGTGTTTTGCCATTTCTTTAGATATGTGTTCATTTGTTTTCCTGTCGTGTCTGTTATAGAGCGTGGTGTCATCAGCATATATACCCATCTCAGAGACAATTTTATCAGGGAAGTCATTTATGAATATTTAGAATAATAGAGGTCCAAGGATAGACCCTTGAGGCACTCCCTCATTTATATCATATTGTTTAGATGTACGGCCATCGAGGACAACCTGGATTTTTCTCTTATCTAAGAAGGATTTAATTATGTTAAGTATTCTTCCAGCGATACCGTATGATCTGATTTTCCTGAGAAGACCTTCGTCCCATACCCTTTCAAAAGCCTTAGATATATCTAGAGCTACCGCTCTACCCTCCCCTGCTTTGTCAAGTGAATGGTATATACGCTCGGAGATTACAGTTAGAATGTCTGCTGTGGAACGGCCTTGCCTAAATTCATATTGTTGGTCGGTAAGAAGTTTAGCATCTGTAAGGTGATGGACTAGAGCTTGGTTAATTATGGACTCAAATATTTTGGCAAAAAGTTGGAGGAGGCTAATGGGGCGGTAATTTGCTGGGTCAGTTCTTTCGCCAGAATGCTTGAAAACTGGTACCAGGAAGCAGTTTTTCAGCAGGTGGGAAAGCAAGATTCATTAAGGCGTTTGTTGTAAAGTTTGGAGAGGATTGGAGCTACTTCGGCTGAGCACTTTTTTAATAGCACAGCCCGAACAGATCAGGTCCACATGCTTTTGCAGTGTCAAGATTTTTTATAATGGCATGCACCTGAGAAGGGGTCATTTTCAGATCGTCAAGTGTGGCGTCTGTCCGCAAAGGAAAGTCTGGGAGAGGGTGGTTAGCAGGGTCTAGTGTGGAGTTGGAGACAAACCGACTGACAAGCATGTTAGCCTTCTCGGTTGCTGAGCAAACAACTTCATGGCTGTTGGATAGAGGGGGAATTGTTGATTGTAGTGGGGGAATTGTTGATATATTTTATATTATGATATATTATAATATTAATTTATATCATTATTTATATTATATATATATTTATATTAATATTATATTTATATTATTATTTATGTAAGAAATGGTAATTTCCTCACATTTTAAAGAGGAAAATTGTCCTCTCATGACATAGAGCAAGCATGATAGTAACTTTATTCAGGAGAGCACGCTAGGCCGATAAGGGTTACATCCGGTCACAGGTAATCCAGGGTAAATAGTGTCTGCTATACTATAACATTCCATGCTTAATTGTACATGTATATTTTTTGTCTGCTTTGTCTTTGATTTATAGTGTGTGATGGTGTTGTGATTTATGGAATTAGACCAGTCTTTGTACTAAGAGGATGTTTTTTTTTTTTTTTTAGTTCTGTCCGATTTAGTTTAAAGTGTGCCAATTTTGTTTTTGTCTAGTGTAGTTCTAATGATGTTGGGTTTTGTGATTTTGTCTCCAACATCAATCTCTTTTGGTTTTGTCGTGTCCTGTATGATGTCAAGATTAGAGATATCAAAGTGGACCTTTTGTTGTCACTGGAATTGGTATGGCGCACACATGGGCGCGATTGTGACAGTCTAGTTCCATTGGGCGTCTCTACTATGTAGCTTTTACCTCCTTCGTTATGCTTGACAATGGTTCCATGGTGCCATGTGTTGTCGAGTGTATTTAGTACCTGTTCACACTGACCTGGGAATAATAATGGTGGTAATTTTCTTGTTCCACTATAATGATCATGATGTGTTTTCATGCTTGCTAATCCCTCATGTAATTGTTCATGATGTTCTCCTGTCCTGGTTCTGATCACTTGGTAAGGTGGTTGGTATATCTTCCAAAAAGCTAGTGATGATAGTTTTCTGTCTGTTGGTGTTGCTCTTATCTGTAACAGAGCAAGCTGGATGTTAATTCTTTTTTCTTTTTTTTTTGCATTTTTTCATTGTTGATTTAATATATCTCACATATTTCTCTATAAAGTCATTGCTTCTGGTGCTGTGAGATTAGCTGGTGACATGCCTGATAACTCAGGAATTGATGAAGCTCTGAAAAGCCTGTCCAGAGTACTGTGTAATGGAAAGAATGATTTTTTTTGTTTGAAAAGCGCTATGGCTTCACTCAGATCTGGGTCGGACGTAGTCATTGTTGGCAGATGTGTCATAATGTTTTGTTCTTATTATTTCTTCTTATATATATATATATATATATATATATATATATATATATATATATATACATATATATATATATTTACCAGTGGTGAAAAAACCGGACTAGAGTGCTCAATGTGTAGCCAGAGCAGTATATAAGAAATTTATTACTGTGAGTCCAGAATGAGCTTATGTATTGTTTCAACTAGAGGAAGATCCTCAAAGAGAGGAAATATCCAGCTAGCATCGTCAGAATTCATAGATGGATACATATATTTAATCCATAACATTAGTTATTTATTATCTTCTTCAACAGTTTGCATTTTGGAGATGGAAATCTTTCGAGATAAGTCGTTGCTATATTAATTTTAATTTTTATCTTTTTAGATTCAAATATTAATAACTACATTTTATTTCAGTACTTAATTTATATTTTTATTTTTTGATTGTTTTTATTTAATAATAGCTTTTCTCGTACATAAATGTTGTTTATTATATCTACCAAGTTGATCTTAAAAAGATAGCATAGACTCAACAATTATATTCTCTTTACAGACCCCCCACTTTCTTTTTATCTCGCAATTCCTTAAAACGTCACTAGCCGAAGTTCAGAATACGATCACGTTTTTTTAACGGTTAATAAAAAAAATGTCTTTGGAACGCTGATGTTTTTAAAGCTAATTTCCCTTCAACAATTTGCATTTTGGAGATGGAACTCTTTTCAAGATAAGCCGTTGCTATATTAATTTTGATTTTTATCTTTTTAGATTCAAATGTTAATAACTACATTTTATTTCAGTATTTAATTTATATTTTTATTTTTTGATTGTTTAATTTAATAATAGCTTTTCTCGTCCATAAACGTTGTTTATTATATCTACTAAGTTGATTGCATAAGTAGATTAGGCAATTGTATTTATTTTCAGTTAGTGAAAGGGAAATCTATCACCATACTTTTCCTTATAGGCGCAAATAGTACTTTTTTAATGTCTCTCAATCCTCATTTGTAATGAGTGATTTTTCTGACAAAAAGAAGAAAAAGGTGAATCCTAGGTTGGCAGTATTTTGCACGAAAAGTTGCCAGAGATGTCGGAAATTTTCTGTTTCTATGTCTATCCTTGTAGCCATGTCACTAATAAGGGTGCTTGAGGTAAACCGCCTGATAGTTAGGGACTCGAACCTTGGATTAACAATTAAGGAGGCTGTCCTATCAGCAGGTGCAAAGTACTGGGGCTGCAGTATTGCCATTTAGTATTATTAGATTTGATGTACGTATTCCATTTAAGATCAGGAGTAAAGGTCAAGCCAAGAAGCCTGTCAAAACTTGAGGCATCCTGAAGACGAGAGCCATTCATTTTAATTGATGCAAGACTCATGATCTAAAATGGAACACGTACATCAAATCTGCTGCCACTCTTTTAAGTTGTGGACGACGAAACGCATGTCAGTGGATTTAAAATTTTAAAAACAATACATATGCCGCTTCCCGTTTGGGGATACGAAATTGTTAAAAGGAAAAATTATTTCCAACTCGCATTTAGGTCGCTGGAAAAACGGTGTTATGTAAAAATCCATTATTCACTGTTCTGTATCTTCATCGTTAATAAACTAACGAACCGCAAAAATTGGATCCAACTTGAAAAATTAAATCCAAAAAACAAATGTAGGATATAACGGGCCAACTTACCAGAGTATAGCTGCCCGAGGGTGGGGTGGGGAGGTAACGATGCTCTTCTAATTTCCAAAACGAACGATTGCTTTCCAGCTATGCTAACAGGATGGCAGTTTTTTTATTTCTTGTTTTTTTATGGCGGCTTACAATAACCAAAAGTTTTAGACCAATCAGAAATTATTTTATTTTTTAATATATTTTTATTCTTTAAAGTTTATTATCATTTATATATAGATACATTTTTATTTTTAGTTTATATTTAATAAAAATATCAGAAATACGACACCACAAATGCACTGGCGTATAAATAATTGAATTAATTCAAAAATTATCGCGAACAAAAAAAATAAATAACATTTATATATATATATATATATATATATATATATATATATATATATATATATATATATATATATATATATATATATATGTATACAGCCAAGCAACGTCACAGCCCACAAAAATCATAGAAACAAATAATAGTTATGGCTTTTGTGAGCTGCGTCTCTCACTCTCTAATATATATATATATATATATATATATATATATATATATATATATATATATATATATAACTACTTCATTTACTCACATAAAATTAATATACGAAAGTATAGATTTATGCGTAAACTTTAAGTATTTACTTCAAAAGTGCTCAATACGTAGGTAGAGCTAGTTAGTAATTTATAAAATATACATGGCGATTAAGCTACACTGAATATTTGGCGTTTCATCCACTATAGGATTCATAAGCCTGACGAATCCTATAGTGGATGAAACGCCGAATATTCAGTGTAGCTTAATCGCCATATATATTTTATATATATATATATATATATATATATATATATATATATATATGAATGTGAATGAATACTTGGGCACAGCTATAAACGAAAACCTATGATCGCCTGTGCAGTTAATACGGAGAAGGATGCTTAGAAAGGTCATATATCATTCCCTTGAATAAGGTCAAAATAAATGCTTATTATTGGAGACAAGGGATCGGTATCAAAGCACCCACGTGTTTTCACCCTGCATCTTAGCCGCGTGACTATTAAAGTCATGGCAGGAAATAAATATGGTAAAGAATAAACGTAAATAATATAATGCAAATGTCCAAACAAACGGATAGATAAGATACAATAGTACGAAATTGATAGATTTTGAGATGGTTCAGTGGATAAATGTCAACCGCTCTCACAGTCACCGAGACTTACGAGTTAAATGCAATCCGTAACTGTGGGATCACAAATGCAATACCATCTAGTCTCGGACCCTTTTAAATGTATCCAGACTGGATGTCTTTCTCTAAAGTTTCAGCCATTGTTTTAGATATGTGTCCATTCATTTTCCCCTCGTGTCTGTTATTAAGCGTGGTGTCGTCAGCAAATATACGCATCTTTGAGACAATTTTTTCAGGAAGATAATTTATGAATATCAGGTACACCCGCATTTATATCATATTCTTCTGTGTCATTTTATTTTATAGTTTCAGTTTTAGGTTGGACAAAGTAGGTGTGCATGAAACCAACTATAAAAACACAACTAGAAACACACAACTAGAACATCATTCGACTCTTCATCCACAGGAATGTGGCCCCAGGAAAGTTCAACAGCGATAGGTGTGGGTCCCTTTCTATGGGCGACATAGCACTACAACCATCCTAATATTATACAACTGATGATAGAGCAGCTGCACTAAATCTACCAAAAGTGTTAGTGCCCTTGTACTGTCAATCGGAATACAGCAGCCAGACAAACTGCCAGACTGGCACCATCAAACCTGTCAGACAAGAATGGTCCAGTCTGATTGCGTGGACATATATGGTAATCAAGGACCCACAAGATACACAACTTTAGGGGAAAATAGTGAGACGGAGTGGGGAATGGCGTTTATTGCCCAAGTCAGGAAACAAGGTCAAGTACTGGGTGTCTCTGCTGAATCCCCGTTATCGCTCCGTTGCATCTAGTTAATAGGCAAAGAAGCAGTATGAAAGCTGGGCGATAAGCAGAGCCTATATTCTCTTTAAGCATTTTAGGTTTTCAAACCGGTAATTTGTCTGAGTCACTAGCTCTAGGAAGCTTGACGATCAGGATAAATGAGGCCTCCTTCCCCCTTTTATTCGGCGCCATGGCGTGTGAAGTCAATAGCACAGGCTAAACATGAGAATTTTCCTTCTACTAGATGGATAACTTGACGAAATCTACGGTCTATCAGGTGTAGCCCCGCACCTGGGTTCCAAACCAGGTTTTTCGGCGCCACCACATGGGTAATTAGGATTAATTGATTACTTACGATTGTGAATAGCTACTTATAAAGTTACACTTCTTCCAAAAAATTAAATTAAAATTGAAAATACGTTCTCCTTTCGTTAAAAGTGTTAGAGAATAGATCCAGAGAGAGAGAGAGAGAGAGAGAGAGGAGAGAGAGAGAGAGAGAGAGAGAGAGAGAGAGAGGGAGGTGTGTAAATTATATGAGGCACGTTAACCGGAAGTCAGGATCAGCTGATCCAATTGCGTGTGAGTCACGTGAGCAGGTTAGCTGTATCGGAGAGATTTGGTTTGGGCGTAGAAGGCGACGGACGGCTATCACAGACGTCTCCTCCCCTTCACTGCGGGGGGGGGGGCGCTGACGTGTGTAGAAACGAGACCAAGAGTACCACGCAAGCCAGAGATTCACTTTCCATCTTCTGCGAGACATCTGGAAAGTGAAATAAAAACTATAAAACAAATTCATCGTGTTGGAGTGAATGAACCTTCATTCAAAACAGGTACCAAGTCTCCCCTCCAAGACGAGCGATTTCCAGATGGACCAACATCCAAGACGCAGAAGGTATGTTGAAAATACATGTACCACACACACACACAACGGCATATGAACAAATAGACAGACCCACTAGACGATCACATGACATTAACTCTGACTAGACGATCACACACAATCCCCTTTATGATAGATGATACAAAAATACAATTTTGGTAACCTTATTTGATATAACAACGCAACAAAAGTGGAAAAGATGGAAGAAAGTATAAAGCATGGGATATAAACATCAAGTTAGTATCTATTAATTCGATTTAAAAGAGGAATAAAATATGGTTAAAAGATTGTTAATAAATAAATTAGTAAAATAAGAATAAGAAAGTAAAGAGTTAAAGTATGATTCAGAATGACGTTAGAAGTTAAAATCTTAGTTTTCATATAGAAACAGACAACGTCACTGCATAATTTAGCTCAAATAGGGAAAAGAAACTGTAGCAGTCACAGAGAACTATTTTCTCTGGTGAATTAATGCCCCTCCCCTCTGAGTTCTCCAGCAACAGGCTGACCAATAAGCTAACAGAGCGCATTAATTCACCTGCTCCCTAAAATCTGAAAGGAACGTCAGACAGTCAGATCCGACCACCAGCTTAGCAACATCTATCCTCTTTCGTCTCGTGTCCACCGGACATCTCGCTATAGCATTGACGGTCTCGATTTGAGACAACTGCTATCCAGCCAGGAACGACACGGTACTGATTGACCTTTGATGACATTAAAAGAACTTTCTTTTGATTCTTCCTTTTTAACAGCCTGACCTGTCAGTTCCTGCTACAAATAAAATACTCTTCATTGTTATTGTTTAAAAGAAAGTTTGTGTTTCTTTTGTGTCTTGTTCTTTGCTATAATTTATTAGGAAGGTAAAACAATTATTTACCCTAAAAACACATTGGGTTTGAATAGAATATCAATAAAATACAGTAGAAAATAAACAAATATTTGTTAAGTTAAAAAGGAAAAAAGAAAACAACACTTAGCTATGACAATTTCTTCGGTACCTTGCTTAACTAGTGTTTTCGAGTATTATCAAATTTATTTCCAAAATTGAAAACGAACTACAATTTGTATTCAGGCGGGAAGGCTATACTTTTTTCTTCTTTTACTATAAGAATTAATTTGTTCATTTTTAGTTTATTTTATCAATAAACTCGAGTTTTTAGAATATTTTAGCATACTTTAGCCTACATGGATGAGAGAAACAAATTAGCTTTGAACATGATATCAATAAAATACAGTATAAATTAAACAAATATTTGCGGAATAAAGAAAAGAAAAACAAAAAACATTTAGTTGTATGGTTATGAGTGGCAAGCAAGCGTCACAGAGTTGTTGGTTTAAGTGAGATGAGAAAGAAAAGCAATCAGAGGAAGAATGGGTTGTGTGACTGTATTCGTTGTCCTAATCAAGAATCAAATCCAAACACTAAGTGTCTGATGAGAACCTGGATTGTACCTTTGCATGTGAATAATAAAATTAAAGTTTGCAAATCAATGAATAAGTTGGAGTCATCAACTCTAAGAATATTGCCGACCAGGACTAAGGAAATCTCCAACACCCAGTAGTTTGGTACAATGACTAGTGTGGTCAGAATGACAGGTTATCAAAGTTTTACTTCTCCTAGATAAATGACTTGACTATGTCTGCGGGTCATCGCACCAGATTCTAAACCAGGTATTTCTACTCCACCACCAAAGAAATATAAATAAAAAGTATCAACTTAATATGTACATAATTTTAAAATATAGATATAAGATATAGATAATAAGTGTCTACTCAATACATATGTAATATAAAATAAAGATATAAACTATAGATATTAAGTATCTACTGAATATAGATATAAATATAGATATAAAATATAAGTATTAAGTATCTACATAAATGAAGTGCTTTTTTCTACAGTTAAAATAGATAGAGGATAGGTTCCCAACCACATCATGTATGAAGTATTGATAATTAAAAAAAATATTTACAATCTTACATAAGTGATTCCGTAAGGTAATCAAAAAAAAAACAAAAAACACTCGTGTTGTTTGTTTTTCTTTTGTTTTGACATTTCGATCTACTTTCAGTGGTTTCTAGGAGTTATAGTAACAGTAGTAGCAATAGTAATATTGAAACTAATATAAATTTTTGTTATTGTAGAAATCGATGATTGTGGGGAAAATAGAAACGAAAATACAAACGACCTACCTGTGAAGCGCCCACGTATCTGCCTGTCATGCGCGTTCGACAGGAAAAAGAGAAACCAAGACAAGCATCTGCGATATTTAACGGAAACGGTCTCATGTGATCTCGTGAGGTCACATGAGAATCACGTGGCTGAATGTAATATAAAACATGTCGCTTGGAGGAGGGGAGGAGTTTCACTGTACGGACGCTAAACAGGTGACGTTACAAGACGGTTACTCAGTACATTGGAACGAGCGAGGAAAGTTCCATTGTTACAAGAACAAGTCTTCTGTTCTTGTAAGTAAAAATGAAATAGGATAGACCGAGAATTCGAACCTGGAAAGCTAGGTTTGGAATTAGGATTCAGGAGGATTCCAATTGTTAGTTTTAAAATAAATAGCAGATATGTTTGTTTGAAAAGGAATTCGATAGTGTAGAAATGTTATTGTGAAAAAGGAATTTGATGATTCAATTCTGTTATGAAAAATGGTTTAAAATAAGGTTATCTAGAAGCGAACAATAGAAAATGAAAAACAAGCTATTTTCAGCATGACGTCAGGATTTGATCACAAGCTAATTCCACTGTTTGATGGCAACAGCGCTGAGCAGTTAGTACAGGAATGGGTGGAACAGGAAGAATTGATATGCCAGCTCAATGGTGTGAAGCGTCTGGAATGCGTGGCCCCAATGCGCCTTGCTGGGGACGCGTACGCTATATACCAGCAACTAACGGACGAAAAGAAGGCAGATTTCACCTGCATCAAAAACGCCCTCTACACAGCGTTTGCACTAGATCCGGTTGCTGCATGGAAAGAGTTTATGGCACACAAATAACACCTCGGAGGATGAGCTCGCCCCCCCACCTCCGAGGACTAATTCCTCTGATGGCCGTCTTACAAGATAGCAAACAGAAGGTCCGACCCCTCATGGACTAACGTGAGCTTTATGAACATTTCGACCCGTACATGGCAGCGGCGGATGTTTGTGCGCTCAAATTAAGGGAGTGGCGGCAGCAAGGGTTGGACGTGGCAATTCTGAACCTGCGCAGGGCCTACCTGCAGATACGCATTGAAAAAGCACTGTGGCCATTTTAGACTGTGGAAATTAAAGGAACTCGCTATTGTCTGACCAGGCTAGGGTTCAGTCTCAATGTGGCAACAGGCATAATGACGGCAATTATACACACGATCCGGCAACAGTACATGATGCCACGCTCCTGAGCATGCTGGCGGAAACTGTGGCCAGGGTGACTCGTGGCGATCCTGTGTGAGGGAATTGGTGTGTTAATGGGAACGAGTTCAAGGTCTCGATGGACGCTAGTTCATTAGCCCTTGGAGTTGTCCTTGCGGTTGATGATGACATTATCGAAGAGGCCTGTTGGCTTCGCCCAGAGAATGATTCTAGGCACATAAACCTGGCCGAACTTGATGCCACATTGAAGGTAGTTACTCTGGCGCTTCAGTGGTAAGCCAGGGTACTACATATTATCATGGACTGCATGCACTCATCGGTGGATAACCGATGCATTGACTGGAAGAGCATGGTTAACCACACGGGCAGCGAGTGAGATGTTGATACGAAGGCAACTCACCACTCTGGTCGATACGATCAAAGAGTACAACCTGACTGTAGACATAACGTTGAACAAGTCTGAAAGCAACAGAGCCGATACGCTGACACGAGTACTACAACGATGGCTGCTGGCTGATTCCTGGAAAAGTTCTGAGATGCTGCAACGGCCATGTGCAGCTGTCGCGTGTAATATGGATGCGGATCGTATAAGTGAGATTCATCGGCAGTGTGGATACCTAGGGGTTAAAAGGACACTATATTTTGCCAAGATGGTTGACCCAGAAGTAAGAAAGGCAGATGTCAAGAGAGCAGTGGAAAGTTGCGAAGCATATCAATCAATCGAACCGGCTCTGATACATTGGAAAAAGGGCAATAGGGAGCGAGAAGCACATGGCAGAGGGTGCGCATGGATATCACACAGTACGGTGGCAATCACTTCCTCACCCTCATCGATAGTGGACCTACATGCTTCGTGGAGACCACTTGTGCGCCAGGACTCCTACTATATTCGCCAGCTGTCATCTGTGTTCTTTGAAAGAGGCCCGAAGAGATGCTAACGGACAATGACCCAGCCTTCTGGAGCCGGCAGGTCAGACAGTACCTGAAGGAGTGGGGAGTGTGGCTGCAACTGCAATGTTCTTATGTGCAATCTGGCAACGGTATTTCTGAGAGGAGCCATCGCATCGTCAAAAGAATTGCGGCCAGGAAGCAGTGCACCATCTCAGAAGCCATATATTGACACAACATCACGCCGAAGGAACAGCATCTGCAAACGCAATGTACAAATATCGAGTCCGAGAAAAGGGAAACTACCCCAACAAAGAAGTCAAACAGTAAATCCGATATTAGTAGCCTCTCAGGGGAGACAGTGTTCTTAGACCCCAGACTGTGGATGAGAGTGCAAGTGAACAAGAGGCCTGCACAGTCCCCCTTCGAAGAAGCACCCGACTGAAGAGAGCGCCACCTCCTTGCCATATCTGTGATCATGAGATCGGGGGGGATAATAGAAACGAAAATACAAACGAATTACCTTTGAAGCGCCCACGTGTCTGCCTGTCATGCATGTTGGACAGGAAAAAGAGAAACCAGAAAAAGTGGAGGAGTTTCGCTGTACAGGCAGTAAACAGGTGACGTTACAAGACGGTTACTCAGTACATTGGAACGAGTGAGGAAGGATCTATTTCCACAATGATACTATTATAAATTTCTGTTATTGTAGAAAACTTTCATGTACTATACAACCTCAAATGTAATAGACAAAGCAACTATAAATAAAAAAACGATTAATAACGAGAAAAAAGTATACATAGTCGCTACAGTAAACACATTTAAGCGAAAGCATATAGAGTTAACTGCCCACTGGAGAGAATATAAATTCCTACTAAAGAACAAATTGAATGTCTACTGAAGAGAAATAAAATACCTACTGGAGAGAAATTGAATGTCTACTGGAGAGAAATTAAATACCCACTGGAGAGAAATTAAATACCTACTGGAGAACGAATTAAATGCTGACTGGAGAGAAATTAAATGCGTACTAGACATTATCTCCGAGTGTTTAAGGTTTCTCTGTACATGGTTTTATCAGTTAACCTGACATGAGGATACTTTTCCCGAAAGTAATCCCTGACCAAATATTCAAAATAACATAGTACTTACTTCCTCCGTATAGCTATCCCACGCAGGCTTTATGAGGAACGGTGATGATACTTCAAGTAACAGAACAAAACTGAATACTCCATCAGACTAAATTAATTTTTGTCTTGGAATCTGGTAAGACGAAAAGACTCCAAGAAAGATATACTTTAAATGGTCAATTGAGGAGAGGAAAATTATGGTTTCAACTTCTTTACTAACTCAGTGTTTGCGAAGAGAGAACTTTAATGGAATATTGGTTATATATGTATATCATAGAGTGTTAACCCCATGTATGGACCCCCTTAATTTCTGAGAAGTTCGACTTAAGTAGGAACAATAATTAAAGAAGGAATCGCAATATAAATTGGGAAATTTTAAAATTAACACCTTCCTATGTCATGATAAAAAGTGTAGATTATGTTGAGAAGGAAACTATTAAATTATAAACTTCCAAATCCAAATTGTTGAACAAAAAAACAAAAAACAAAAAAAAACAAAAACAAAAACAAAACAAAAAAAAAACAAAAGCAAAAACAAACAAAGATTCGTTGCTAAATGCCGACATATAAATATTTGTACAAAAGTGAAACATCATTGGCTCATGAAATTGTGGTAGATTTTGCTAGCAAATCTTTCACCGCTATTCCGTCCTGTACAAATAAAACTGTGAACATAATCTTGTCAGCGGAGGGTTGCACCCTTGCTTTCTTTGGAGGTGATAAGTATAAGTGTTTCTACCGCATTGACTTGTCTTCATCCTGTGTACTTAGTCTTTTGAAAAGTTTTGACACATCTTTCGTATGTCTCCGAATTCATCTTTTAGCACTCGATGTGTTCTCACTTCTGGAAAGATGTCAGCAATCTGGAAATCCATCTGATAAACACATTATTCTTACTCAAACGATACTTATGCAATAAATAATCAAACCGAAAGTTGTTTATAGCTTCAACAACGTTTCATCTTTATTCCAAGCCATCTTGAGGAAGTCTTTGAATAAAGACAAAATGTCCATGAACATAAAAAAAACTTTCGATTTTCCTTTTTTTCTTCTTCAGATATATTTTACTCGATAGTTTTCACACATCCTGGATTGATCTGGACTTTTTAGAGTTTTTAGCAAATAGTCGGGCGTCGATCTTACAAAATGACAGTCTCAACTCGACATATATGCCTCATCAATAGTAGAAGGGGTAGGGGCGACCCGGTCTAAGAGCTGTGTCTAACGGTTTTCGGTCATGTTTGAATTCACGGCGCCAGCGTTTTTCATGATCAAATTATGAGACATCATTGCCATAAGTTTATTCCCTTTAATAAAAGTCTGTGACGTGCGGCCTTTCAAATACAAAAACCGGATCACTGCACGACACTAAACAGGCTCAATTTCACACATGACTCGATTCAAACACCTGTAAATAAGAAATCACAATTAGTTCAGAGCCGTCATTTGCCACACAATCCATAAAGATAAAAATCATAGTACATGCAAAATTTTAGATAGATCAGATAACTTGAATAGGTCAGGGGCATTACTTATTGAACGCCCCTCGTAGGATGTGAAATAGTTGTTCACACATCGGTCATAATAAAACATAGCACATTTTGAGTAGACATTTCAATTTATAGAACTCTAGAAGGATAGTTAACATGTACATTTTTATATTTGGCATCCTCTGCGAGTGACTCATACCTTATGCAAATTATACTGTAATTATAATTTGCTTTCCACCCACGTTGGATCGACATGGCAGAACATTGGTTTAATATAGCAATGAGGACGGTAAATTATTATTGTAGAGAACACCGGTGAGTCTACGAGTCCCTCTAGTTTATATAAATTTCGACTTTAAAATTATAAATAAAATATAATGTTTTCTTTGAATTTTATGGATGCCTGGCGCGAACAGAAACCGCACGATATTATTGTAAAATATTTTAATACAAAATTCATAGAATCATTAGATCCATTTAAAAAGCACTCGAAAGAATTCATGCTTCATCCCGAGGTTTGTTTTCAACTAAAATCGTCGGATACACAGACAGACATACAGTAAACGTACAGAATTGAGTATTGCGTTAAATTCTGTTGATTATAACTAATTTAAGGCAAACGATTTTCTCGTGTGATTTTGTTTTTATATCTTAAGTTATTAGAGTCAAACATGGTGACATTTAAGACCGTTTGGTTTCCCCATATCAATTCAATTTCTCTTTTTAGATTTTGAAAAGAGACGCAGGTTCTCTTCGGCGTCTTATTTTAACTTTAATTGTGAAGCTCGACCAATGTTCCAATAACAAATCGAAAATTGAAGATATCTTCAGTTACGTTTTGGCCGTAATCTGAAACGGATACGAGAGAGAGAGAGAGAGAGAGAGAGAGAGAGAGAGAGAGAGAGAGAGAGAGAGAGAGAGAGAGTCGTTTCTTTGGGAACGTACACAACATGTGCCCTTCCCGTCGTTCTCTTGCCAGCACGTGTACAGACACGCAACAACTCGTGCACGACGTATCAATTCAATATATATATATATATATATATATATATATATATATATATATATATATATAGAGAGAGAGAGAGAGAGAGAGAGAGAGAGAGAGAGTGAGTGAGAGAGATTGAAAAAGAGAGAGAATCCCGGGCAACGTCGAGTCTCCCTGCTAACATATATATATATATATATATATATATATATATATATATATATATATATGAACAGATTTTCATCCTGTTATTAAAAGTACAAATCAGTGGGACTCGCCACGCCA
Source organism: Euprymna scolopes (assembly GCF_053919585.1). Classification (NCBI taxonomy): domain Eukaryota; kingdom Metazoa; phylum Mollusca; class Cephalopoda; order Sepiida; family Sepiolidae; genus Euprymna; species Euprymna scolopes. The sequence goes on from NC_136488.1 coordinate 24,233,582, forward strand.
TGTTTGGATAAATCCTTATCCGGTGTTTATCAATTTTTTATTTTTTTTTGGGGGGGGGGGAGGTATATATCTATAATATAAAGCTGAACGTCTGTGTGTGTGTCTGGTCACGAATAGGCTCCTATATGGTTGACTATCATAGAAAACTGATCACATATAATGATAGAAAATGTATCGAGACACAGAAATGGGTATGCTTGATCTGGCATAATGATGATTCATTAAAATTGTGGGGTTTGCATACGCGCCTCGTCCACAAAGTATGGAAATAAAATATTTAAAAATTCAAAAAAAAAAAACGTTTACAGGTGTTTTTGATATAGATGTACATAATAATTCTTTGATAAGTATGTTTTAACTTAAATAGGGATGGTATAATAAAATTGTGGGGTCTACGTTCGCGCCTGGCCTCCATAGAATGGAAATAGGCACAAACTTTGATAAAGACTTTTCATATCTATCTGCGTAAGTATTTTGATAATTATGTTTCAGTTTTAAGAAATATGGTATAATAAAATTATGGGGTGTTCGTTCGCGCCTGACCTCCATAGAATGGAAATATGTCACAAAGTTTAACAAGGTTTCTTAATATAGATCCACAGAATATTGTGATAAGTGTTTCAGTGTGAACAGGTATGGTATAATGAATTATGCGGTTTATCTATTTTATTTTTACTTTCATCATATTTTGCTTTGGTTTTGATACCCCCAAATTCGAAGCTATCTCATTACAACCCTTCCTTTTCATAACCTATCATACTTTCATAAATCAGAGTCCATTTTCTGTAGGCTGTTCTTGAACCCAGTCAACGACGGGTACTTTTGCTAGTATATATATATATATATATATATATATATATATATATATATATATATATATATATTAAAAAGAGCCTTAAAATGGACTCTGATTTATAATAATATAAAAGGTTATGTAAATGGGGGTTTAAAGAGGGTTTCAAATTTTGAGACATTGAAAGCTAAGCAAAATATGATTACAAGAAAAGTAAAATCTTGCGGAATATATATATATAAATCATGTTTTTAGAAAACCAGGAAAAACGGAGATTCGATTATTCGCACCCATTGATCCATTTCGATTTCTCAATTGCAAAGGAAATGTAAAATGAACGAAGGTATTAAAATTATGTGAAACGAGAGTTCCTTTCACTTTGGGAAATTGCTCCCACGTATGGAGAATTCTAAGCACAATCTCAATTTAAGCAATACGTATCAATAACCAAAATTAAGAAGTCAAAAGTAAATGCTTTAAATTAGAGGTTATCAAGCTGTAAAATATAGAACTATAGAATGGCATAGAAGATTGTCACGCAATCACCAAAACAAAAGAATAAATAAAATTCACCAAAAATATAAATAATGACTGGCATATATAGGACTCACATATATATTTATTTTATTACGACGAGAAAAATTATACCCACATTTTGTATTGTTCAAAAAATTGTACACAGCTTTTGTATTGTTCAAAAAATTATACCCAGCCTTTGCATTGTTCAAAAAATTATACTCAGCCTTTGTATTGTTCAAAAAATTATACCCAGCCTTTGTATTGTTCAAAAAATTATACCCAGCCTTTGTATTGTTCAAAAAATTATACCCAGCCTTTGTATTGTTCAAAAAATATAAAAAAGCATTTACCGTCGCTCATTAAATCAATTTGAAAAGTTTTCTACAAACATACAGAAGATAGTCTCTTTTTATTTCTTTACACAGTGATCACCACTTATCAAGGCCCGGAAGCCACTCAGGGATAAGGGTTATTGCAAGTACATTACGTTAGTGTGGAGATTTGATGAAGTGTTTACTTAAGAGGGCGGTTCATTAGGAATTTGTTAACATTGGACTTGAAGACATCCAAGTTGTAGTCCGGTGGGAAGCACGCAGACGGAACAGAGTTCCACAGGCGTGCAGTTCTAAGAAAGAAGCTTTGTTCATGGAATCCACGTTTTGATTTAGGCACAGATATAGAGTGGGGGAAATTTTTCACAGTGGATTCGGCTAAACGGGTGTTTTTCGTGAAAGATTGACGAGGTGGGACCAGAGATTGGAGTTCAGACGAGCACCTGCCATGGAAATAACGATAAAACAAGGATAGGCTCGCAACGTCTCTTCTGTGGGAGAGAGGTTGCATGGTAGAGAAAAGGGCATCCCCCACTAAGCCATGAAGTCTATTTTGTACTCTGTCAAGGCAAGATAGGCTTTTTTTTTGCAGCTCCTGCCCAGATATGGCAACAGTATTCCATCCTTGGACGTACTTGGCTTTTATTTCGTCTCGAAATTCTGTTACACTTTTGAGTATCCAATTTCTAAAATCGTTTTCCTTGATTCAAGAGCTGGTTTATAAACGACTTGTAAACGATGTTCACTAATTAGTTTATTAATTTCCCAGAAAAAAACTTCCTTAAAGATAATATTTCTAGTTCTACCATTATGAGTGAATATGAAAAGATTTTTCTTACTCCCTACTCTAGAAGCACCGATGTATAATGGCTGTCCGTGTGAAAAACTACCCTCTTCTAAATGCAAACATTGTAGTGTCTAACCTGGTGACTTATGGATAGACATTGCAAAAGAAAAAAGTATGGGAAACTGAACGTTTGAATTCAAAAGGCATGTTGGAAAGTATTAAAGGAATTTGAGGGATACAAATATCTTCACTTTTTCCATAGCCAGAAATTAGTGTTGCCTCTAAAACATTTCTGATAGGGAATTAAAAAATTTAACTGGATAATTGACTATTTCAGAATCTTCTGTGATAGAGTCTATGGATTTATAATTATGCTCAGTTCCTGGCAACATTTTCACAAGTTTATCGCTCAAACTATTCACTGCAACATGTTTCGGTTTGACATAAATCATGATTTGTAAAATTTGAAATGAATGATGAAAAAACCTTTTCGATTAGTTCTTCAACTGAGTTACTCAAGTTGGATATTTCAGTGTTCTCTCTAAAAGTTTCAAAAGAATATCAGGTAATTTCCCCGACAGAAAATCTCCATGTAAATGTGTCCTCATATTAGTAGAAAGTTTTAAACGCTTGACATGTTTCCACAGTATAGAGGATTTCAAACATGTTTTCAAAACATCTACCTTAGTTCCCATGGGAATATATTTTTTTTACATGGAGTTCACCACTTATCAAGGCCCAATGGCCACTCGGGGATAAGGGTTATTGTGTGTACAGTACTCAATGGGATAGTGTAGCAATAGTATTGGAGAATTGATAAGGTGTCATTACTTAGGGGGGCGGTTCATCAGGAATTTGTTTGTGTTGGACTTGAAGACATCCAGGTTGAAGTCGGGAGGGAAACAGGCAAGCGTTCTAAGAAAGAAGCTTTGTTCGTGGAATCTACGTTTTGATTTAGGCACAGATAAGGAGTGGGGAAAATTATTGATAGTGGTTTCAGCTAGTCGGGTGTTTTTTGAAAAAGATTGGCGAGGGGGGGACCAGAGAATGAAGCTCAGACGAGCACTTGCCATGGAAATAACGATAGAACAAAGACAGGCTCGCTACGTCTCTTCTGTGGGAAAGAGGTTGCAGGGAAGAGAGAGAATAACTGAAAAAGTTTGCCTAAAATCACTTGGAAGCACTACATTCACACTTCCTATCAAACAGGTTGAATTACGCAAATCTTGCAATGTTCTATTAAAAGCTTCTAGTGTTTTTTATGAAACATTGTAACTTCGTCTCACATTATCAAAGATCATCGTAGGAGAAGTTCAGCAATACCAGAATTTTTACTTATATTACAAACATATACAATCAGTTGTACTCAGGTCTAAAGGAAGTTTGAATGATGTGTGAACTGTTCGATCTCCAGGGAGTAAAATTGCAGCAATTTCAGAACTTGCAATAGATGTTGTTGATTGGTATATGCTTATCTAGGAAGAAGTTCGTTTGAATTTTCTTCCACTTTGGCTTTGAAGTGAATGCAATAAAAAGGTCTGGTTTTGTATAATTTCTGTCATGTCATGCATATATTGTGGACTACATGTAAAGCTAGAGGGTAAAATGCATATCTGCCCTATATCTCTTTCTTGCCCATCATTATTTATATGATCTTTGAGATGGATGTAGGGATCTACTCTTAGCTTGTTTTTCTGAATTTTGATATATAAAAGTCTTTCTGCTTCAACTTTTGTAAACATATCAACTGCAAACTGATGGAAGAGATTTTGACTTCTGTGAAGATGATTGAAGGAAATATCTCTGATCATAAAATGGTACGCAAAAAAAAATCCATAAATTAAACGTTTTGTGGTATTTCCAAACTGTGGAACCCCGAAATGATATCCTTTTTCTCCATATACAAATAGTAGGGGATATTGAAAGTTGTCATAAGATTTGATAGTTTCACATACACGTTTTATCTCTTGAATGAAGAGTTATGGCTGTTACGTTGTCGTATCATAAAATGAGCGTTTGTTGTATATTGGTTGAAATTGGAATGGAGATGATATATTAAAACGTGTCTATTTATAAATGCTTGTGTGGTTGATTATCTTATCAGAGTTAATGTCGTTGTGTGTGTGATCGTCTGGTGGTCTTTCTATTACATATGTTCATATGCTGTAAAGTGTGAATATGTGTGTGACATGTCATGTATTTTTAGACATATCTTCTGTCATTTTGTCGGTCCATCTGGAAATTCTCGTCTGGGAGGGAGACTTGATACTTGTTTTTGGGGACGAAGATTTATTTCACTCCAAGACAAGAAATTGGTTCTATAGTTTTTTTTTATTCACCTTCCCGTTTGTTCACAGAAGATTGGAAAGTGAATTTGGCCTGTGTTTTCTTCTTCCAGGTCTTATTTCTACCATGTCAGCGTTCGCCCCCCCCCCAGCGAAGGGGAGGAGATAACTTCCAAGTTCCAAGCAAATCTCCTCGATTCAGATAACCTGATCACATGACTCACACGCAATCCAATCAGCTGATCTTGACTTCCGGTCAACGTGTCTTAATACAACTAACACATCTCCCCCCTCTCTCTCTCTCTCTCTCTCTCTCTCTATCCATTCTCTAACATAGCTCTATTACCAAAACTTTCATCAGCCATAAAAGGTGCCACTTCGTTTCCTGTTGGTAAATTGAATCGCCTAACATGCTCATTGGATGTTTTTATCTGCATTAATAACTACTCGAAATGCAGTTGATGAACTTTTCTCGATGGCTGCTTTAACGTTAAATGGGGGTGTTTATCATAAAAACATAATTCTAACGTGAGTGGTTCTATAAAAGATATTTATAATAAAAAAAAACAAAAATGCACACACATCTATTAAAAACGATTTTGAGTCAAGCGAGATGTGATGAAAGGACTATAACCAAAAAATTATTTTTTGTATTTCTTAATTATTTTTACTTAAAAAATAAATTTTAATTCGATCAATCAAACTATAAAAATATCCTCGAAACGTAAAGAAATTCCATTTCTTTGCCTTTGAAATTTTCAAGAAATCATTAAAAAATATTTTTAAATAAAATGTGTTTGTGAATAAATAATTTCAAGTGCAATACCTATCATGGAAAAAAGAATTTTAATTTTATTTTTCAATAAATAATTAAAAGTTCAGTATTCGGGGTAGGGGGGGGGGCTTACAACTAAACTTACACACATTTAACATATCTCTTATGTTGATACACTGTATTAATTACACTTCATTATAAAGGATAGAAAAAAGTTATGAGCACTTCAAATTTTTTAAAAATTAAAGTGGCCAAAACCGTGGGACAAAGCAAAGAAAATGATTTATTGTGGACTGTGTAGTCAATTTTTCCACTTTTCTAAGTACGAAAATGACGAATAAGTCGATTACGTCACTTTGTAGTCATTGCATCCAGTTCCACCATTATTATGACACATAAAATTGATGCTTTCGTCAAAAAATCAATTATTAAACTTCATGGGGAAAACCATTCAATACGGAAGATAGCTGATGATTTGAAGCTGTCGAAAAGTACCGTTGGGAGAGTTATAAAAGATTTCAAGAATACTAGGAAAATTCTACCACCGAAGAAAAATGGCAGACCTCGAATAACGTCTCCTAGACAAGATCGCTTGATTAAGAAGATGGCACTGAACGATAGGTTTCAGACAGCTGCCAGCATTTCTCGTAAACTATAAGCCTATCATGACATCAAAGTGTCTCGTAAAACAGTATCAAGACGGCTGAATGAAATTGGTCTGTTTGCGAGATCACCAGCTAAGAAACCGTTGATCAACAAGAAAAACAAGAAACTCAGATTAAGCTTTGCTCAAGAGCATGCGTTGTGGACAGATGATCAGTGGCGAAATGTACTTTTTTCTGATGAAAGTAAGTTTCATGTACATGGATCTGACTGGAAGAAATTTATAAGGAGGGTTGCTGGCGAAAGATTTAATAAAAAATGATCGAAGAAAACGGTTAAGTTTGATGGAGGTAGCGTAACGGCGTTTGGAATGATTTCTTGGGAAGGAACGACTGACCTGGTTCGTTTAAACACCAGAGTTAATGGAACAATATACAGGAACTTTTTTGAGAGATCATGTCATCCCAATACTTCGAAATTCTGAATGTGAAAAACCAATTTTCATGCAGGATAACGCCCCCATCCCTGCCACAAGGCTAAGTATGTAATGGAATTTTGAACGAACAAAATGTGAATGTTTGGGATTGGCCTCCTCAAAGCCCGGACCTAAACCCCATTGAAAACTTATGGTTTACTTTTGGGAACCGTGTCAGTGCAAGAAACATTATTAATAGTGAAGATTTGTGGCTAAATCTTAAAGAAGAATGGGCAAAAGTTTCACGTGATGAATATCGCCATCTCATTCAATCTTGCAGTAGAAGATATGCTGCAGTTATAGAAAATAAAGGCTTGTCCACTCGATATTAACTGTATATCCACCAATTGTAGTATTTTGATGTTTCAATGTTATTGTTTTTTAATTTATTTTCTTTGTCCCTCGGTTTTGGCCACTTTAATTTAAAAAAAAAATTGAAATGCTCATAACGTTTTTCTATTCTTTATAATGAAGTGTAATCAATACAGTGTATCAACATAACAGATATGTTAAATGTGTGTAAGTTTAGTTGTAATCCCCTCGAATGTTCTGGAGAAATAATAAAAAAAACTAAACTGACCCAGATTTTTGGCCGCTAGTATATATATATATATATATATATATATATATATATATATATATTGGAAACTACTCGTTTCCTGTCATTTGAAACGTTATTTTCGCTTTTAGTACCCTAAAAAATCTTTAATAGTGTTGATTTTTAATCTGAGGGAGGAAGATACTGCATCTTTACGAATGTTCCAAGCATAGTCATTTGTTATCCTAGTTTTGCATATGAATTACGAAATATCTGATATTCCCCCCAAACTTCTGACTTCGATGGAGGAAGACTAAAACTTGCTGCTATGGTTTCAAATGATCTGAAATAACAACAAGGGAATATTTGATTTCAAATATTTCTCATAAGTTATATCTCCTCTCTTTTGGAAATAGAGTATGATTATAAATATCTCCAGTATCAAATAATCCTTATACACTGTGTAATTTACTTTATGTATAAAAACCAAAAAGGGGAGATATAACATATGAAAAATATTTGGAATAAAGTTTCCCCTTATTTCAGATTAGGGTGATTGCTATTATTAGGGTTTAGATTATTACTATGTTTAATGGTTACATTTTTTGTCATTCTTACTGTTATTTTTATTATTGCTATATTGACAACTTTATTACGTATTTTGTTATTTTTCTCCACTGCTCCCATTCACTAGTTTGCTATTATGTGCTTTAATTATCATTTCTAAGTTTTCACAACGACTGTAGAACAGTTTTAGATTATTTCTATAGAAAATTTTGTGCAAAGAGTTGATTACGGGAAGTGATGAAGAAATTTTAGTTTTTAGCATCTGATTATAGGGCGGTGTATACCAAATTATATTTCTTTGGCTTCTATTTTTAATCTTATTATAACTATTGGTGTCCTGTCCTTTATATTTAATTTCGGATATTATGATCCCGACTATTTTCAGAGCTACAATATAACTGATGTTTGATTTCTTCAGCACATTTTAGCCGATAGAGTTATTGCTAAGTTGACGTTCTATTAAATTAGGGATTTATTTATGATTGATGATTGATGATTGGATTTTAGGTTATCTAATCGTAATCTAATAATAAAAAGATTGATAGTTTTCGCATGACTTCTTCAATTACGACGTGTTCTTTTCGTTACCAAACACTCGACGATCTCTTCTCCCGAGTTCGTTTTTTTAACGTAGCCAATTCATTCATATACAAATTAATACTCTTTGAACCACACGACCTTTGATTCTTAAATATAATCTCACATACGAACCCGTGCCCAAAAGTCACTTTACATCACTAGAATTTCTTACACAACAATACCAATTTTTAAAAGTCTGACTTGAATCGTAATTTAATCTCTATTTCGCGATAACAATTTCTTTAAAATCCGACTCTCGAATATTTACTTAAAATTCTCTATAGCACGACGATAATTTTCACAAAGTCCTACTCTCGAATGCGTATTTAAAACTTTTCATAACATCTAGTAGATCAAATAAGAAGAAAAAAGGATTAATAGCATTCGTACGACTTCTTAAATTCCGACGTGTTCTCATCGGTACCAAACACTTCCTCTTCTCCTCTTTTCTCGGTTCTTTTTAACGTAGCTAATTCATATGCAAATTACTGTATTTAAAACCACAATATGTCTTGTAAGTATTTTCATTTATGTTTAGAGTGGCATCTATAATTATTTTTATGTTATGCGCACGACTATGTTTCGGCCTAATCTTTTCATCATCTTTATATAGGTTGATATTTGTATTATCAAATGTATAAACCAAAGAATGTGTTGGTATTAAATTTCGTAAGTTTTTGGTAAATTATGCCCTCGGGAAAACCATTATTAGTAAGAATTTTGGTAATCTTACAGTGCAAGTCATAAGAACGCGATGAACATCAAACTGATCTTTCCACTCATAGGGCAGAGGAATACCAACTAATATACAAGTTCATAAATGTCAGTTTCCTGTATATACAGATACATACATACATACATACATACATACATATGCACGTATATATTTTAGGGGACCTCTTGGGTAGAGCACTGTCGTAAAATGATTTCACTCGCTGCCCAATTAGTGTTATGCGAAGCTGTCTGTGTCTGTGTGTTTTTTTTTTGTAAATAAATAAACAGGTCGAGCACGGTAAAAGAGGTTGGCAAGTGTTTATATAAATTAGTATTTGATGAGGTTGGCAAGTGTTTATATAAATGAGTATTTGATGAGGTCGTTTACGGGAACCGCTCTAATGGGCCGAAGGTTAGAACTACCGACAATCAACTAGATAGTTATAGGTCCAATCTCTGGTTAGGATTAGTGTTAGTCTAACATAACTGATCAGATGTGATGCAGCAAATCACTCTGTATACATTCATGAGCAAAAAAAAAAAAAAAAAAAATGGGTCAAGAGTAAAAGAAGGAAGAAATCGATTTTTCAATATTTTTCCATTAATTTTTGTTTATTTTAACTGAAAATTTCTATTTTGCAGATCATTATTATTATAGCATATAATAATAAGTGGAAAAATTAATCCTTAAAATGGTAAGACCGCATCTTAGTGAGGATATAAAAAACGAATTGCAGGATTAAGGCAGTCCAAAATGAGTTACAAGCAGATTTTTGATATTTTAAGAAAAGAAAAAGTGAAAACATCTCTTTCTGTAGTGAAGCGAATTGGTACAAAGGTTCGAAGTCGAATGCTTGGTAAAAGGGAAATCTGGATCTGGTCGCCCTAGAGCATTCACTTTGAAAGACGACAACAGGATTAAATCAACTGTTTTGAAGGATTGAAAGAAAACTTATGTTGACCATAGCAAAGAATTCAAAACAGGGTCTAGAACTTCTCTTTCTAGATATACAATATCTAGACGAATGAAGAAAATGGGATTTTCTTCTAAAAGGTGTGCCAATAAGCCATTTTTATCTAAGAACATCAATGATAGAAATAGATTTTTCTCATGTTATGGCAAGAAAGATACAGACTGGTTCAGGAATGTTTTCTGTGTAGATTAATCAAGATTTTGTCTTGTTGTTGATGCTCCCGATGCTCCCGAACAGTGCAATCGAAGAACTGGAGAAAGATTTTCGCCAAGTTGCATAAAAACGACATTTAAACACGGGAATGGAGGGATAATGATATGGGGAACTTTTACTGCAACAGGAGTTGGGGAACTTATTAGATGTGAGAAGTCAATCAATGCAAAGGAATGCATTCGAATATTAGAAACAGGACTGTTACCAAGTATCCAGAAGCTGGGAATATCTCAGAACATTATTTTTCAACATGGTAATTTCCCTGCACACACTGCTAAATTCACAAAAATGTTTTTCTGATAATTCATTTAATGTGATATTTTGGCGAGGTCAAACCCCCGATTTAAACCCAATCGAGAATATTTGGACCATAATATCTCGTGCATTGGATGGAAGAACTTTTCCAACCAATGAAAAACTGTGGGAAGCTGTGCAAAGCGAATGGAATAGAATCTCCTCTTCACAGTGTTCCACTTTGGTTGAGAGCATGTCTAAAAGGATTGATCTTTTAAAGAAATCAAAAAGGGAATGCTATTCCATACTAAGCATTTATTAAAGTAAATGCCGTCTTCCGTGTTATTAATCTCGTTTAAGTTTCCTTGTTCAATTGTTCTTTGTTCAATAGAGCATTTAGTGCGATAAAATGTATAAAATTTGTTTGGCTCATTTTTTTTTGCTCACGAGTGTATATATATATATATATATATATATATATATATATATATATATATATATATATATATATATATATGTATGTGTGTGTGTGTGTTAGAGGTTTCTGAGCAAATATCCCATTTGATCTGTACGCTAAATTCATTGAACTCACCAGTCTAACACATAATATATGATATATATATTTATAAATATATATAAGTGGTTAACGACGCGGACTGACGACTTGGGTCCTCCAAATTCCAGTGCAGTTAATTTCACAAATATCACTGTCACTTAGGATTTTGACAACCTACGCGTGGTCCCTCCCATAAGTGCCCTATGCTTTTCTAGAAATAATTCTAACGAGAAAAATATCAGAAAACCAATGCCAACAATAGAATCTACGATATGATGATGAATATATAATTTGATATTAGACAATTTTTGAAATTTCAAGCAGATGCACTTCATGAATCTGGGAGTGTTCATTGCGTAGATTTTGTATCAGAATGCTTCCGATAATTGTCTAAAATCGATAATCGAAACAATCCGATTAAAGAAAGAAAGTCCTATTTTGACCAAAATTAACACTTTTATAACCCCAACATCACAAGTGCATTTGAGAAGTTTTATCACCGCACAAGCAAAAAAAAAGGCGCAACCTATAAAATCAACTGTAGATTCTTTTAAACAAGGGCACCTTCAAAATTAATGTTTCTTTTTAGAGCACAGTTGAACAATAATACTTGACTTTTGTATGTTTAACTTTAATTCAAGTGATTATGTAAAAATAATTTAATAAAATCAACAGTTGGCGCTTTGATAAGTGCATTCGAAATGAATGTTTCTGTTTAAGGCACAACTGAACCATGATACTTAGCTTTTGCATTTTAAACTTTAATTCGAGCCATTATATGTAAAAATAATTTTATAAAAATCAACAGAAGGTTCTCTACAGTGCAATGTGAACTACAATGTATTGTGAACTTAATCACAGTGAGGAGGAATGTGAAGCTTACTCTCAGTACATCGCAGGGTAGAGGGACTCAATCAGAGCAGGCAATCAATTAACTTGATTAAAAAAATGAGCCATTTCCCCAATTTCAATAAGTATGGGAGGAATTATTGTTGATCCTCATTTAATTCCGGACAACATCGGGTCTCCCTGTTAGTATTTTATATGTTTATAAAATAAAAATATTAATCAATATGTGTGTGTATGTTATATATATATATATATATATATATATATATTTAGTGATTAAATGACATATATATATATATTTAGTGATTAAATGACATATATATATATATATATATATATATATATATATATATATATATATATATATATATATCGCTCCTGAATAGCGTAATGGTTCGAAGCCTTGACTGTCTTACGGACAGTTGGGTTTCGATCCTGGCTTGAGGTAGTAGCCTGTCTAGCCGCCCTGATGAGCTGTGACATAGCGAAATAGTACTGTATGTGGATGACTATAATGCTCCTTATGTTGAGTTGAGCATATTGGGAAGTGATACACGTATTAAGCGGTGCTCTTTGTGTAAACAAATAGAGCTTAGGTATTCGGACGATGTCAAAACATCGTTAATTTCCTACCCGCAAAGCATCTACTGAATAGCGTAATGGTTCGAAGCCTTGACTGTCGTACGGGCGATTGGGGTTCGATCCTGGCTTGAGGTAGTTTCCTGTCTAGCCGCACTGATGAACTGTATTACAGTGAAACAGTACTGTATGTGGATGACTATATATATATATATATATATATATATATATATATATATATGTATAAGTACATTAAATGACTAAATAGTTTTCCAACGAATGATAAAAAATATAAAAATTAAATAAGTTTTATTTTATATAGTTTTAAAGGTAAAAAAACTTCCAAGACTATATATATATATATATATATATATATATATATATATATATATATATAATTATTTCAAGAGAGAGAGAGAGAGAGAGAGAGAGAGAGAGAGAGAGAGAGGGGGGGGAAAGAAAGAGAGAGAGAGAGAGAGTTTGTGTGTGAGAAAGAGGAAGAGAAAGAAGAGAGAGATAAGGATAAGGAAAGAATTATTTGTCATCATATGTCAAGAGGTAATGAGACTCTTCACTTTCCCCTGCAGTCATTACACCGTGCTTCTTTATTAAGATTCTATTTTTATGCATGTCTTAAGGACTTCATTCGGCTGCATGTCCAAATCACTTGTTTCTGTGTGCGTGTGACTGTCACCGACCGTTTATAAATACACGTATCCGAACACTGCACATATCATTTCCGCTACGGAATCAACCTCGGGCAGATCACAACTTGAGGGTTGCCTTACATTATTGATTTAATAATTTGAACGCTTTTCTTCTAATCTCAAAGCAAAAATAGTACTTAAAAACAACACAACACCACACAGAATATCACCTTAGAAATAAACAAACGAGTTTAATTTTGATCGTTTGAAATTTGAATACAGTTTTTTCTCTGTTATTCTAACGAGAATACTGACTCGAAAACCCCTCTTCGAAATTCGGTATCGTTCTTTTCTGTTATTCTAACAAGAATACAGATTTAAACACAAGAGTACCATATTTGTTGCTATTTTAACGAAAACACAAACATTTCCACCTCTTTTTCTTTCTATAAGTTTAAACTCATTCGTTAATACTTATTAGATATTATCCTTCTGTCTGCAAAGATATCTTTGAAGCTTTTAATTCCAATATCCTTGATGAGAAGAACGTCAGTCGAGACGCAGAACCGAGCGAAAACTAGAAAAAGAAATTCCTCAATGAACAGCTTGATCAATCTATGTTTATCGACTTTGAACTTTTTGACAGAAACTTCGTGAAGCCTAGCGAAAGAACAAATAAGAAATCATTCATTTATAAACAAAACGAAAACCCGCTGAAGAACGATAAAAAGGGAAGCCACCGAAAACATGGGTCTAAAACGATTTTTCGAAGAAGAAGAAAAAAGTGAACGATGTGGTGGCGGTTTCGGATCCAACTTCGCACAAAACGAAGGTAAGACATTCTTCTTTTTTTTTTACTGATCGATTTAATCGATTCATAATATGGTTCATTGTTTGTTCATTTGAGCGATTGTTTGATTCATAATATGGTTCATTTGAGCGATTGTTTATTATTTGTAAATATGATTAAAAGTTATATAACAACAAATAATAACTAATTAATAAAATGTCCTTTTCCAAAACCAATATGCAAATATCAGGAAGTTCCAATAGATATCCTGCTAGATTAGCAGACTGAGATCAAGCTTAAGGCGTTTTCACGTATAGTAGTAATGAAATGTGCCAGTAAAGCCAAATCAGGTTACAATAATTCCTGATGTTGCGCGTTAATAACAGACTGAGTGCTTGGAAGAAGTCGTGCTTGGTAGGGCCTCTTGCTCCACTCGTCTCCACTGGTCTAAGAGACCGGCATATTTTGATTGCTCAGCTGACGCTGCTACATGTCCAAGTACAAATATTTTTCAGTTTTAAAATACATTTTATACTTCTCTTCCTCGTACAATTGCTAGTTCTACTGAATGTGAATGTTACTTTTTCCGTGAACATCGTTGTTTTCTAACGCGTAAATATTGTTGTTGATTTAAAAGAAATATCTTTCGTGGTTATTATTAAGAAAGTGAACAAATGAGTTTATTCAATAAATAGTAACTAATAGTTAAACTCAAATATCCTTTTCCTAAACCAATATGCAAATAATATCAGGAAGTTTCAACGGATATCCTGCTAATTAGACAGGCCGAGAACAGGTCTTTTCTCAAACAGTGGCGATCGAGAGGCCCTCGTTAAGGCAAATCAATTCACAATGATTCTGTGCGTTATTAATAGACAAAAGCGGTTAAGGAAGTTCACGCGACTCCACAACGATCGGCCGAAATAAAAAATATCGAGAAAAATGGTGTATTTTGATTGCTTGCTTCAGCGGACTGTTTCTCGCCGATATAAATGATTGCACACTAAAAATAATTATATTAAAACAAAAAAAAAATCAAGCTTTCTTCAAGCAAAGTTCCCTGTTAGTTGCTGCGGACCTATCAGACTAAGAAACAATTTATTGAAATTAAAGAAAAATAATAAAAAATATATAGTCTTTATTTGATTTTTATAGTAAAAATATGTTTATTCAAACAGATTCATAGGACTTTGTTTGGAGAAACTTGATTAAAAAAACATGAATTGTTTTTAATGTGCAATCATTTCTATCGGTGAGAAATGAAACAGTTAATCAATAACGACACACGAACACAAATTCGGAATTGGGACGTCAGTAACCGTCGGGGGATTTGCGTAAGTTTCTCAAGTTCTTTCCAGAATCTGGTATTAGTTGAGGGAGAACGTGAAGATTGTAAGCATCCATAGCGAAAATGATGTTATGCAACCCGTGTTGATATCCACTTTACGATGGGCACCTCTCTTCATAGAGTTAGAAGATTAGAAAATTGACCATGGTTTTATTTTCTGCAGCCTAATAATCGTCGTTCCTCCTATTTTGTCCACTAGTCTTCACATTCCATAAGCGACGTTTCTGATTATATTATTATTTATAAATTTGATTGTTGCTTTTGGAGGAACCGACTGCTATTTTACTGCCTTCCGTAGTTGTTGTAGTTTTACCACATTTTGGCCAAGTAAGCCTCTAGCCGGCTTTGGGCAGGATTGAAACTGCTATCTTCCCAACCATGGAAGATCAGATCAGATCAGATCAGATCATGATGATGATGATGATGATAATAATAATAATAATAATAATAATAATAATAATAATAATAATAAACAACAACAAAAAAAACATGAATTTATAAGACCCCCCCCCAAAAAAAATCAACCTTGACCGCCCTTCGTGGTCCGTGGCGCAGTTGATAGAGGCGTTGAATCGCTACGGTTCCAGGTGAAAATTGTCTGAAGATAGCGGTTTCAGTCCTACCCAAAGCCGGCCAGAGGCTTTCTTGGCCAAAACGTTGTGAGACAACATCAACTACGGAAGGAAGTAATTGTAGTGCGTCCAGTCAGGAGATTCAAAGTTCTTATCCCGTCACGGTTACCACCTGACGAAAGCCGGAGGAATGGTTGACCGAAACGTCGTGAAACAACTAAGAAAATATGAGGATAAGAGTTCACAATAAATAAAATTACTTTATTTATCTTTTGCCTTTATTTTTAATTAACTAATTATTTTTAATAAATTAATTATTTTTATTTAACTAATTGCTATTTTTATTCTTAAAATCTTATTTACTTTTATTTATACAATTATTATTATTATTATTTATCGTTTATTTTCATTTCAACTGGTATATTGATAACGTTAGCTCTCCAAATAGCTGCCAAATTGTATGGACTACTTTTACCTGATTTATCAAGCAATAACAGGGCAAATTTATCAATTGTTTTAATTAATTTTTCTTCCGTAGATTTAAATTTTGCTTTAATTTTTATTTGGTAAATAATGATTAACAAATCATAAAATGAAACTCTATTAAAACGGTTGCCACTCTGATTTAAGGTGATTGGAATGGTAAAAGGGTGTATGCTTTTGTAAGAAACAAATAATAAAATAAAACAATGTTTACCATTTCAAATTACGCATTATAATAATGACATATCCAATACAGAATACTGCCGAAAAAAATCGTCTTTAAAAATACGATTTAGTCTGTAAAACTAGAAAACAAATTAATCTTAAAGAGAAAAAAAAGATACGTAAAGTCAGAGAGCAAATTTATACAGTGGATTAATTTATTCTGTGATCGCTTGGTAAATAAGAAAAAAAGCTAGTGGACAAAATTTGCCAGCAATTTGGGGAGTTAACCGCTTCAAAATAAACGTTTGTTTTTATATTTATCTATTGTTCGTTTTGAATTTGTTTATTTATTTACTTATTGTTTTACGCTTCCTAAATTCATAATCACGGTATTGAAAACATTATATCAAACAATATTTTCTATAAAACAAATAGGTTGATATTACAACTTTAAAAATCATAATCGCCATTGCTTCAGTTTGCATGTTTTTATATTAATAGAGTCTTCAAAGATAATTCACAGTCAAAATAAATGCATTGTACTCTTTAAAATTCACGAAACAACGTTATATTTATTTGCTAGAAGATGTACGCAGGGTTGCCCGGTATTAAACGTAACGTTAAATTTATTAAAAAAAAAAAAAAAATCTGGAAAGGAACTGAGACATGTGCATGCGAGTATTATGGGTTTTTTTAACAGTTCACTTTTTGTAAGTAAAGAAAATACTTAAGCTGGGATCGAAACCAAAACCTAAAGACAGTGAGTCAACTACGATAACTATTAGACCAGCTTGATACGATCTAAAAAAAAGTGTTTTCAAACCTCGTGAAATAGTTGACAAATTGATAAAAATCTGATGGCCACCTAGTACCAATTTTCCAATTTTAACCGCTTAGAAGCCCTTTTTTGCGGATGAAAACCAATTTAAAAGTTTTCAACGTGTATGAATATCCTATATACAAAATTTCAAGTCTGCAGATCAAATATTCGCTGAGTATAAAGGTTGACAAGTGTCCTCTTACACACACATTCTTCCTTTTATAGAAAATGTACCCAGATTTGCTCGGCATTAAATATAACGGTATATTCTTAAAAAAAAAAAAAAAAAATGACGTGAAAAAACATAAACTGGGACATGCGCATGCGCGTGTCATTTTTTTTTCTAACCAGTTCACTTCTTATAAGTAAAAAGAAAAGAAAAAGACTGAAAACATGGTGTTAATCAAGCAGGTTTGGCCTTTTGCGACTTCTACTTTGATTGCTTTGGCAGAGCTGGAACTTTATAAACATCTGTTAATCTGAATCGAGGTATGTTTCTAATAGCACATATTAAACTATACATGTCTCCATTCGAGTACGTAGAAAGTCGGGTATAAGGCTTCCAAATGTGGGAAGCCCCCACCCCCGCCGCGATGCCCTTAACATTAGACCACAGTTAAAAAAACGGGAAATTTTTCAGTAATTGTAATTTTTTTTTACAAGATTAACTTTACTAAAATGTTCCAAAGACTAATATTATAATCCATTCACAGATAACGTAAATACAAATCGAAGAAATGAATAAACCAAACGCAATAAAATTTAAAGAATATAAAAATTAAACAATATAAAATTTAAACAGTATAAAATTTAAACAATATAAATTTTAAACAATATAAAATTTAAACAGTATAAAATTTAAACAATATAAAATTTAAATAATATAAAATTTAAAACCTTGAATTTCTCTCTATTTTAGCGACCAGTCTATATAATGCATATAATCGCAATATAATACATTTATTTCATACACAATTTATAAGTCATATGAGAGAAAAATAATACCGACAACTTTTATCTCTCTCTTTTACACTGCTAACTATTCTATATACAATTACACTAAATGTATGTACACGTCTGTGTAAAAATATTTAACCAATTTATAACAATTATTTCTTTAACTACTGATCCCATAACACTGAAATTATTAGGAAATAGTTATACACCAATAAAGCTTTATAACAATTAAAATCTTTATTTGGATGAAAAACGCGTACAGAAATAAATCGGCAAGTTGAAATGTAAAATGTTCATTTTAACTTGCTCACATATTTCTGTTACTTTTGTGCATGCGTAAATTCATTCATAGCTTGAAGTGATTTAATTTTAAACATTTCTTATCTATCGGTAGCTCAAGCGTTAGGGAACGTGGCTGAAGTGCTAAAAGTTTGGTTTCGATTCTTAGCTGATGGCACAAAGCTATATATATATATATATATATATATATATATATATATATATATATATATTTTATATATATATATATATATATATTCAAAAGAAAAATATAATTTCAATTTACAAATTGAATGAATTTGTAAATTAAACCAAATATAAATATTAGTATTAATATTTATATTAAATCTCAACCAGATAAAAGACTCAATATTCAAGAGAGAACAATAGTATAAAAACAATTGGATTTAAATTTTGTAAATTGAAGTTTACAAAAGTTTATTTAAGGAGAAATTGAAGATTTTTCCTTATTCCATGGAGTTTCAATGAATGATTCATATCCTCAGAGGAAACGCATTTAACAAAATGATATTCATATGAAGTTTATAATTTCTGATAGGTGGCACATAAATTGAATCCTAAGATTTTGAGAGAAATCATATATCCGGATATTCCAAAATAGGGTCCAGGCTCAATGAATAATCATATATCTGGATATTCCAAAATAGGGTCCAGGCTCAATGAATAATCATATATCTGGATATTCCAAAAAAGAGTCCAGGCGTGATGAATAATCATATATCTCGATATTCCAAAAGAGGATCCAAACTCGATGAATAATCCAGAGAAAAAGTTTGATGGCCAAATACGTAGAAGCATATGTTAGAATTAAAAAAAGATTGAAATCCAAATTAATGTAATGCAAAATACAGTTTGAAATTAAAGTTTCATATATTATCGTAAGAGATGATTTACTAAAAATAAAATAAAAAAAAAAATGAAATTAATTAATATTGGCAACAACGAGATATCCGTAAGTTTTCATCTGATGACAAAAAATGATTAAGGTTAAAACACAAAAGAAGTTATATTATACAGGTTAGCAAATGTACTATTGTTAGGAAATATTAAAAACTGTCACTAAGCAATGGAGGTCAATGTGATCCAGACATGGAAAAGAAAATCATACTGAAAAAAAAAAAAAATTAAAAGCTAGACTGGTACGTGGGAAGGAGAGCGAAAGAAGAAAACCTTATCTTACAAATAAAAGAGAATTCACATGCTCTTAAGCCAGAAAACGTACACATATACACGCGTACAGCACACACGAAGAACATATGCACAAATAAAAGAATAAGTATATGCCCATATAAGCATCTATGTAAATACATACATACATACATACATACACACGTATATATATGTATATATATATATATATATATATATATATATATATATATATATATAGATCCTCGATAAATCGGTCATTCATAGGTATATCTACACTATTGAAAAGGAATTAAAAGTAGAAATAGACGCAGAGGTAAAATTTAAAATAAGATTAAAATTAACTATTCAGAATATTTAAATTAAATAAAATATAATAAAATCATAAATTATAATTCCGACAATAGTACAAAGAAGAGTAATGTTAAATTATTGTGTAAAAAGCTGCTTATACAATAGATGTAAATACAAAAAGATATAAAGTAGATTCAAGAAAGTCGCAATATTAAAAGAAATAATAATCTATATCTATATATCTATAAAAGTGAAATTGTCTGTGTGTATGTGTGTGCATACATTTCCCTACCAAGCTACTCTGTCAATTTTCTGTCTACATACTCAAGACTTGATATAAGGGGTATTGAGATTTGGTAAAATCTTTTTAATCGGTTTTTGGTCATAAATTTGGCTGTTAAGGGGTCAAAGTTCAACGATTTGACCTTTGAAAACTCTGCCAAACTCCTTCGCAATATTGGGTCTAAACACTTGAAATTTTAAATGTATGTTACTTGGACATAGTCAACCTTTTTAATTTGATTTGAGTCCAAAACAATGAATGTTAAGGGGTCAAAATTGGGGTCAAAGTTAAAAAAAAAATGACCTTTGCGGTCTCTATCAAATTACTCAACCCATTTTTGGTCTAAACATTTGACATTTTAATAAAGTGTATTCAGACATAGGGCAAGCTTTTTAATCGGTTTTGCTGCCAAAGGGTAAAAGTTCCAAATATTTAACCTTTGCGGATTTTAGCAAACTATTCAACCAATTTTTTTATCTAAACATTTGAAAATTGACATAAAGGGTATTCAGACTTGCAGCAAGCTTTTAAACCAGTTTAGGGGCGAAAATTTGACTGCTAAAAGGTCAAAGATAAAAGAGTTGACCTTTGAAAGCTTTACCAAACTCCTCCGCCAATTTTGGGCCTGAATACTTGCAATTTAAGATGTAGGTTAATTAGACATGAGTCAAACTTTTTAATATGATTTGAGCCCAAAACAATAAATGTTTACTTGATCTCTGCGGTCTCTACCAGCCTTTCTCTATAGTAATTAAGGAAGTCTATTATATAGAAAAGCATTACCGTACATATGCACGCTTTTTAATATATACATATGCACATAAAGTTATGAAAAGTACATAGGGTTCAAGCAAAGTCCGATTGAAATTCTAGTATATATATATATATATATATATATATATATATATATATATATATAACTACTTCATTTACTCACATAAATCTAATATACGAAAGTATAGATTTATGCGTAAATATATATATATATATATATATATATATATATATATATATATATCTCGAACTATTTTACATTTGCATTTAAAATTTTAATTCAAGTCATTATATAAGAATAATTATATAAAACCAACAGTGCAACGTAAATAACAATGTATTGTGGACTAAATCACTGCTTGAAGGCATGTGAGCTTCCTTTCGATGTATCATGATGAGTTTTTGAATTGAACAAGCAATCGACTGATTTTATTGACGAATGATCGATTTCACTAATTTTGATGACGATAAAAGTATTGGAAGTGTGAGATATTCATTGATCCTCATTCAAGCTCGTGCAACGTCGAGTCTCATTTCTAGTATATATATATATATATATATATATATATATATATATATATATATATATATATATATATATAGGTCTGAGGAAGCTAGCTGACGGCCAAAAAACAGTCGTGTAGCTGAAACAATAATATAACTAAACAGAAAAATACGGTAATAAAAAATAAACACACACACACACACACACACACACACACACACACACATATATATATATATATATATATATATATATATATATATATATATATATATTTCAATCTTCACCCCAAACAAGTGCCACTTTGAAGTAGGGAGCTACTATCGGGGACAATTTGTGGGGGCAACTATGAAGGGAGATGAGTAGCAAGATGCTTATTCACATTACACTTGAACTTCTGCATATCAGTACATCTGAGAAAGCAATATCCCGGAAGGGAGTTCCAAATACTTGCAGTTCTGGGGGAAGAAACTATTGGAGTAAAAGGCCTTATTGCACCTAGGGATCTCTACTATAAAGGGGTGGAACTTAGTTGCTTGTTGGGGTTTTCGGGGTTAGTCACGTCGAGGAGGTACAGGTGTTTGCAGTTCGTCAGAGTAGCCACCATTAAAGTATTTGTAGAACAGACAGAGGGATGCAACATTTCGTCGATGGGACAGAGGCTGAAGCTTAGATGACAGTTCAGGACCTATCAAGTTGAAGACTCTCTTTTGAACCCTGTCCAGGAGTGAGAGACAAGCAGCAGATGCACCAGCCCAAATGTGACAAAAGTACTCCATACATGGGCGAATGGTGGCCTTATAGAGTTACAGGATACTTTCAGGCGTAAGTAATTTTCTGGCACAGTAGAGAGAGGCCACCTTCTTTGCAGCAGCCTTGGCAATGCTCTCAATGTATATATTCCAGTTCATGTTCCCTGTAAACGTTAGGCCGAGGAGTTTAAAAGAAGTACTTTCAGGCAGTGTAATCTTAGCCATTGCTATTGATGGCAGAAAAGGTTTCTTGTAATTATTGAAGGAAACAAGTTTAGTCTTTGCAACATTGAATGTGACCATCCATTTTTGTCCCCATTCCACACAGATTGGATGTCATTCTCTAGTGATTCTGCCATTTCCTTAGGCATGTGTTAATTTGTTTTCCCCTCATGCCTGTTATAGAGGGTGGTATCAATGGAAAATATACCCATCTCCGAAACAATTTTATCAGGGAGGTCATTTATGAATATCAGGAATAATAAAGGTCCAAGGATAGACCCCTGAGGTACTCCTGCATTTATATAATATTATTTAGATGTACAAACGTACATTGTGCATTCTTCCAGTGATACCATATGATCTAATTTTCCTTAGAAGACCATCATGCCATACCATTTCAAAAGCCTTAGATATATCAAGGGCTACCCTCACCTGTTTTGTCCAGTGAACGGTATATACGTTCAGAGACTACGTTTAAGATATCTGCTGTTGAACGGGCTTGCCTGAATGCATATTCTTTGTCGGTCAGGAGTTTAGCAGCTGTTAGGTGTTGGACTAGGGCTTGATTAACTAAGGACTCAAATATTTTGGCGAAAAGTATATATATATATATATATATATATATATATATATAATATAAAGCTGAATGTCTCTGTGTGTATGTGTGTGTCTGGTCACGAATAGGCTCCTATATGGTTGACTATTTTAAAAAACTGATTACATATAATGATAGAAGATGTATCGAAACACAGGAATGGGTGGTTTGATCTGGCAGAACGGGGGGTTCATTAAAATTGTGCGGTCTGCGTTCGCGCCTGGTCCACAAAGTATGGAAATAAAAAATTTAAAAATTAAAAAACAAAACAAAAAACGTTTACAAGTGTTATTATATAGATGTACATAAGGATACTTTGATAAGTATGTTTTAACTTAAATAGGGATGGTATAATAAAAGTGTGGGGTGTGCGTTCGCGCCTGGCCTCCATAGAGTGGAAATAGCCACAAAATGTAATGAAGACTTTTCATATTAATCTGCTTAAGTATACTTTGCCTCCATAGAATGGAAATAGACACAAACTTTAATAAAAACTTTTCATATCTATCTGCGTAAGTATACTTTGATAATTATGTTTCAGTTTGAAAAAATATGGTATGATAAAATTATGGGTTGTTCGTTCGCGCCTGACCTCCATAGAATGGAAATATGTCACAAAGTTTTACAAGGTTTTTTTAATATAGATCCACAGAATATTGTGATAAGTGTTTAGGTGTGAACAGGCATGGTATAATAAATTATGTGGTTTATCTATTTTATTTTTACTTTCATCATATTTTGCTTTGATTTTGATATCCCCAAATTCGAAACTCTCTCTTTACAACCCTTTCTTTTCATAACCTATCATACTTTCATAAATCAGAGTCCATTTTCTGTAGGCTCTTTTTGAACCCAGTCAACGACGGGTACTTTTGCTAGTATATATATATATATATATATATATATATATATATATATATATATATATAATAATTATTAAATACCTACAGACACTTGTGTTTCATCCTTTCGGGAATCATCAGTGAAGTGTGACACGATTACTGCCGGTCGGGAAATTCGAACCTGGCAACGAAGGTTTCTCTGACTGCATTAGCATATATATATATATATATATATATATATATATATATATATATATATATATATATATATATATATATATATATATATATACATACATATATATATATATATGTATGTATATATATATATATATATATATATATATATATATATATATATATATATATATATATACTAGCATGACCTGACATATACTAGTGTGCTGACCCGACGTTGCCTGGGATCAATTGATTATCAACGAATGTTTCGCACTTCCCATATTTTATTGTCATCGAAATCGGTGAAATTTTTTAATCAAATTGTTCGGCACCCATTGCAGTGCACCGTGAAGAAGCTTACATGCCTTTCGTTATGACTTATTTCGCAATATATTGTAGTCTACATTGCACTGTAGATAACCTATTGTGGATTTTATAAATTTATTTTTTATATATAATTGCTTTAATTAAAATTTAAACGAAAAATGTCAAATATTATACCCCAATTGTGCTTTAAACAGAAACATTTATCTTGAACGCGATTTTGTCATTTCAAAGAACCTGCTGTTGATTTTATATGCCGAGCCTTTCAGCTTATGTGGTCATAAAACCTCTCAAATGCACGTGATGTTAAGGCGTGTAAGGTGTTAACTTCGGTTCCAAGCGCCTGTTCCTTCTTTCATCGGATTATTTTGATCATCGATACTTATCAAAGACATTCCGCTATAAAACCTATCTAAGAACACTCTCAGGAATATAAAGTACCCTCGTTGTAAAATTTAATAATAATCGGCTTAGCCGTTTTAGAGTACATAACGAATGAACTCATAGCCACACAAAGTCGGTTTTTATATAATAGTAGAGAAGACACACACACACACACGCGCGCGCATATATATATATATATATATATATATATATATATATATATATATATATATATATATATATATACCCGGTGTCAGAATTATATGCAAATCGATATTTTTGTTCTAACTCCGATAGTTTTCAATGAAAATTTGTGAAATTTAGCACGTTATATGGCAACACTAACACAAGCGCAGATCTAAAATTTTAAGCTAATCTGCACAGTAATAAACAATTGGCAGCCATTTTGGTGATTTGCATTTTTTTTTTCAGCGTGCCAACTTTATATGCAAACCAATGCTAAAATATGGTGAGGTGCTAAAAGATCATCGAAACATTGATTATTCTAAGAATTTGTAAATTGAGAACAACAATAATAAAGAACAAACAACTTCAATATGGTTTCATAGTACAATCAATATCTTATATAATTGCCATTTTTTATTGACAAGAGCAAAAAGCCTTTGGTCCATTGAAGATGTCAAACTTTCGATTTCATCTGATGAAATGTCTTTGGAAGTAGTTAGAATAGCATTCCACAGGTCATCCTTGGAGTTGTACTGCCTTCCTCCTGAGTCAATGTTTTGTTTCAAGATGCTCCACAGATTTTCGATGGGATTTAAATCTGGAGAACAGGCTGGCTATCGCCTTATTTTCCCATGTCTGGCAAAAACTCTCTCCAAATATTCAGTGGCTAACCTTGCAGAATGAGACGGTGCATTATCATGCATGAATACCATCTTTTTTCGGAATGCCAAATTCTTCTTCTTGTGCCAGAGTTCCAAGTGTTAGTTAATGAAATCAATGTAGAGTTTGGCGGTAATTTTCACTCCATCTGCGACTCTGGATGGTCCTACCAGCTTATTGCCAATGATTGAAGCCCAGAACATCACACCACCACCTCCTTGTTGACGCCTGATCGTTTGGACGTAGACCCTCATTATAGTACCATCTTCCCCTCTACCCATCGGGTCCATCAAGGGTCGCTCGACACACATCGGTGAACAAAACAGTTTGAACATTCACCTTCATGTGATCTCTTGCCCACTCCATCCTCTTTTTCTTGTGGATATCCTTCAATTGAAAGCGGGACCTCTGGCTTTCCAAATTTTGCAATCGTCCTCAGGATACGACAACGAGTTTATTTGGGCACATCAGGAACGTCAGCTTTTTCAAAAACTTGTTTGCTAGTTTTAAGTGGGTTACGGCGAATTTCTCTCTTGATCTTGCTTATTGTTCGACGTGACAGATATGATTTCTTAGAAATTTATCCTTTGTCAGAACGTCCGTTGCAAAGTTGAGGGTTAGTACAATATTTTTTGATTGTACGATGATCACAGTGTAATTCGTTTGCAATTTCTAAGGTGGAAATCTTATTATAGAGCCTTTGAACAATTTTAGACTTCTCAGCTTGACTTAAAGCACCTTTACATTCCATCTTGCATATAAAGTAGGCACATTGAAAAAAAAAAACTGCAAGTCGCCAAAATCGCTGCCATTCGCTCGCTATTGTGCAGATCAGCTTAAAATTTGATATCTGCCCATGCGTATGTGTTGCCGTATAACGTGCGAAGTTTCACGAATTTTCGTTGAAAATTATCGAAGTTAGAACAAAAATATCGATTTGCATATAATTCTGGCACGGGTCGTATGATATGGTATTCAATAGATAGTTGGTTCTGTAATAATAAATACGAAAACTCCATGAATCAAAATATATTTAAGCGTATTTTACGACCTAGCAAAACCGGGCACATCATGCTAGTTAATAAATAAAACACTTAAAAATATTCGTTTAAATTTCAAAAAATTAGTTGATTAAAATCCAAACAAAATTAACAAAAATTTATCAAAAATGTTCAAGTCGACAATTTACTTTGAATCAGATTTTCCTTTTAGTTTTTTTAACTGAGCACACCTTTATGCTTAGTGTTTAGGGTTTTGTTTCTGTATGTTTTTTTTCTTCTCTTTTTTTACGACAGAATTGCACGAGGCCTTCAAGATATTCGAAATTAACCGGAAAGGTCGAATGTGGGTGAAAGACCTTGGAAAGATTCTTCGGTGTATTGGCTGGAATCCATCGGAATCAGATTTAGCAGAAGCTCGGAAAGAACTCGAAACCAGGAGTAAGTAGTTCATTTTCGGAATTATCCATTTTTTTTAGAAATATCAGGATGAAAAAAATTTACGAAATAATTAAAAAAAATATACGAAATAATAACCGAGATTAGTAGTTTCTATTTCTCTCCCTCTTTCTTTGTTCGTCTCTTTCGTTTTGATTTATACCTAATCGATTTCCCTTATTTTTATTATATAATTGTTAAATCTACTGTTGTCACTGGTCGAAGATATATACTCTCTGACAGCAAGTAAAATACAGCGCAGTTGATCTATAAATTAATATTTTGTTTGTATTTCGCACCGACAATCAACTTTGGATTTAAATTTATTACTATTGTTTTAACATCTCTGAAAGAGTTGGTGTAGATGTTGGCCATGAAGAAATGTCAAGCTTGCTCTCTCTATGACCAACTGCCCCGCTTTCTCTTTGTGACGATTAATATAAACCATCTTTTCCCCTTTGAGATGTTGATATTTCCCATTGTCTATGTTTAATATTTATTTTGACTGATATCCCCACATATTTCTGGGTCAAATTATGCTTTCCAAAAGACAGTTGTGGAAAGTACCACATTCATCACATGAAATACATCTGCGGGTGTGCAAGCCCTCGAGTGCTTTTCTTCCCGGGGTATTTTGCCAGTCCAACAAAAGTGTGTTTAAACATCTATCGTTAAGCAAAACGTTTATTTAAGTATTTACGACTAGAAAAATAATTTTCCTTTCTTTAAAATAAAAAAACACATCTTAGTTCAGATCATTGCTTTTTGCTTTTTTTCTCAAATTATTTATTTTATTTATTTTCCAATTTCAAGTATCTCGCGTGCTTTAAAATTAAATCGGTGAGCGTTTCTTTTGCACAGCGCTATCATTAAAAAGAAAATGGTAATTTTCACTTTAACGGCAACTAAACAGGAATTTTATGGGATTTCGGGTCTACTGAAAACGAATACTACATTCAAATTTGGCGCATACAAGTAGTTTTCTAGATATTAAGTCATTTTTCCAATGTATTACTTTAAGAAATCTCAGTGGTACTCGCCATTCTTAACATCGAGAGGAGGAGGTTGTAACACGCATGCGCGTCAATACTCGCTCAGTTTGGAAAAAAACATGACCGCTAGTGAAAAAATAATGGATTACATAAGATAATAAAAGTTTAATATCCAGCAAACTACTTGTCTGCCCCAAATTTAACTGTTATATTCGTTTTCAGCATATTCGAAAACCTTTATATCGTCAATTTAACGGTGAATACTTAGTTGTCGTTAAAGTAAAAACATACCAAAACTAAAGTGTAAAGTTGTCCTGTAGCTAGTGGTTAAGAATGAGTACAGACGACGGTTGTGTCTTTGGAAATGTGACAAGACACGCGATGCACAATTAAAAGTGGCGAAAGAGTAAAACAGACGAAGAGTGAATGAAAGGGTCACTATTTAGGGAGTGCTTTTATTCAAAATAGAGTGTTCTTAATTAAACAGAGAAAACAAGTTTATCAAAGAAAACCCACGTACAATTATATATATATATATATATATATATATATATATATATATATATATATATATATATATTCCAGCAACACAAGCCAAGGCAAATTTTGCATATCACCAGGGAAAGCCACACCACAAACTTGGAAGTACTGGACAGAACTAAAATGACCAGCGTTGAGGCAACCATTATTCACCATCGCCTCTGTTGGGCAGGCCACATCAGTAGAATGGATCCTTCCAGGCTGCCGAAAAAAAAACTTTATGGCAAGCTCGCTAATTGGACTCGACCACGTGAAGCACTTAAATGACGCTATAAAGACCAGTTAAAGCGCACCCTGGCAATGACTAACATCGACCCTTCCTCATGGTAACAGACTGCCGGGGACCGGATAAAATGGAGGAGCTTGGCACGCAAAGGTGCCATGGATTTTGAGGAAAAAAGAAGACAATATGAAAAGGCTGGGAAAAGAAGGAAAGAGCGAGAAGAACAGCCTAATCTACTGCCTACATTATCTTTGCAAATACTTCTACTAGTACCGGTTGGGCCTTGCAAGCCATGTAAAGATGTAAAGCACAGGAATCCTAGAAAATAGGGGACAGATGATGAACCGGATACTCAGACACGAGTGGGCGCCAACGTTGACGCACCTTGAGTTGAGCATATTGAGAAGTAATACACGAATTACCATTAGCATATAAGCGACGCTCTTTGTATAAACAAATCGAGCGGAGGTATTTCGGACGATGTCAAAACATTGTTAAACTCACTACTCGCTCAGCAGCCGTCAATAGCGTAATGGTTAGGAGCCTTGATAATCCTGGCTTGAGGTAGTTGCCTGTCTAGCCGCACTGATGAGCTGTGAAACAGCGAAACAGTACTGTATGTGGATGACTATATATATATATATATACATTTTTGTCATTTATTCTCTCTCTCTCCCTCTCCCTCTCCCTCTCTCTCTCTCTCTCTCTCTCTCTATATATATATATATATATATATATATATATATATATATATATAATATATATATATATATATATATATATATATATATATATATATATATAGAGAGAGAGAGAGAGAGAGAGAGAGAGAATAAATGACAAAAATTTATTGTTGACTATCTTATAGTTTATTCCTTTAAATCAGTTTCACTAATTCATATAATAATTAAGTGATTGATTTTGCGCTACGACACAGATACAGTCAAGAATTGTATAAATCAACTGATTTAAAGGAATAAACTATAAGATGGTCAGCATCATAAATTTTGGAATATAAATTTTTGTCATTTATTCTATATATTGCTCTGTAATCACATTGAGCTTCTTATATTAGGATTGATATATAATAAGAAAATATATTTGTACAAATATATATATATATATATATATACGTTTTATTTATTATTACCATATTTTTCTGTTAAGTTACATTATTGTTTCAGCTACACGACCGTTACTTTTTGCCGTCATGTAGCTTCCTCAGACTTTTACAGAAATGTTCGCTTATGGTGGAATGAAAGCGTGAATGATGTCAGGGGAGTGGTGCGAGGAAAGCGGAAAAAGAAGAAGGGGAGAAAGGGGAAAGGTGGGAGGGGGTGCTTGGTATGTCGGTAATGTTTTAGTTTTGGAGTTTAAGGATATTAGGTGATTGTGGGGGGATCTGGGAAGTTCATCTCTGGTGTGGCCGAGAGCATAGGGATACGTATAGGGATACATATATATAATTTAAACACAGTTATGGTTAAGTGGCAGTTTTAGTCATTTAGAACTGCTTTAAAGCTTCATCGTTCACTCATTTTCGACCAAATTTCAAACAATTATTACACTTTATAGATCACCTTCTCAGCTATATTGTGAAAAAAAAAAAGATGTTCAATTTTCGTTCAGTAAAACAAAAATTATCATGAATTTGCTGGTGTTCAAAATCATAAAAACATGTAAGGAAGTGACCGACACTTTTTATGGCTGGTTTCCATAGCAACCACGTCGCTTTAGCGACTACTGTTGCTACTAATTCATTGCTGTCGCAAAAAGAGAAGTCACACCCGAAACAGAGAGAATGAAAGCATGATTAGGAAGATAATTTTATTGAAAGCAGACGCGTGATGTACATTGTTATTACATATATGTTTACGTGGCAAAAAAATAAAACTGAAATTAAACAAAGAACAAGTGAATTTATTGGAAGCCTGGAAAAATCATGGATTACTACAGAAAAATGCGTGCATGAAAAGTAATATGGTTAAGCTTAAACACTCTTCAATCGCTTTAACTACTTATATCTTGTTCTTTTCCTTTTCAGTTTTAACAACTAGTCCTTTACTTTTCCATGTTTAAGCTTAACCATATTACTTTTCATGCTCACAATTTTCTATTGTAATCCATGATTTTTCCAAGCTTTAATAAATTCACTTGTTCTTTGTTTAAATTTAGTCTTATTTTTTGTCTTCATAAACATAACATACATATATATATAATAGCGTACGGCACTCGTCTACTTTCAATAAAATCCCCCAAATATCTCCATTTCATGTTATTGTTCTCTCTGTTTCACGTGTTACTTCTCTTTTCGCGATAGCGGTTAATTGGTAGCAACAGTAGTCGTTGAAGCGACGTGGTTGCTATGGAAACCAATCATAAAAACGTCGCTCACCTCCTTGCGTTTTTTTTTACGATTTTGAACACCAGTAAATTCATGATATTTTCTATTTCAATGAACGAAAATTGAAAAAAAAATTACAATATAGCTGAGAAGGTGATCTATAAACTGTAATAATTGTTTGAAACTTGGTTGAAAAATGAGTGAGCGGTGAAGTTTTAAAGCAGTTTTAAACGACTAAAACTGTCACTTAACCATATATTCAAACACTACTGTGTTTGAATGATATAAAATATCAGCGTATGTTTATAAGTTCGCCATCAGAAAATACCATTTTTTGCAGGATTTTATCTCACATAAAACAAAAGATTATTGATTTCATTATATAAATATAAAAAAAATATAACGTAATCTCATTTATATTAATCCCTTTATTATTTGGTAAATAATAAACAAGTTGGAAATATTTTGTATGTCACAAAACAAAACAATCAGCAACTGAGCATCACCGCTAGATCGTTGGAAAAGTTGATTAAAAGAGTGTACTAGCATTTAAATCGGAAAACTAAGAACTCCAATAGTGTTCCTCATATCTCGGCCGACAATCATTTCATCTCATTAACTCTTATTTCTGTCTGCTTTTGGCCTTGATAAGTGATAATCCGACATTCAAAAAAAAAAAAAAAAATGAAATCGATATCAGGCAAGACAAGCGATCAAATGTTTTTTTAACCTCGGATGAGCCGTCTTTTCCTTGTTTAATATCTTAACATTCGCTCTTTCTTTCTATTTTTGGTGTTTTACACAGTCAAAGGCCAAATTTTTTACCATGACATCGAACGTTACGTGGCACAGCGGGACGGCGCAAGAGTCGGTTGCGCTGAGGATGATCTTCAGGAGGCGTTCAGCGCACTGGGCAAAAGTGGCGATGGGAAGATCAATGTCAATGATTTTCGTCGCTTTATGACGACTCTTGGAGAGAAAATGGAACCAGACGAAGTAGAGGAACTGCTCAAAGAAACCAAGGCTACAGAGCGTGATTCTATCGACTACCGACGTACGTAATATCTTTTTCATAATCCTTATAATCGATTACGTAATTAATATTACTATATAATACTCAACTATAAAACTTGACTTTTTAAACACACACACACACATACATACGCATATACAGTGGGTACAATAAGTGCCTGACACAAAGCAAAAAGTTAATTTTTATTACACAAAAACAAAAACAATAACAAAATGCTATTCTAATGTATTTTTGTATGATAAATACAAATCTCATATCAAAAATCATATATAATTACGCATTCACTAGATAATTACATAAATGTCATATCTAAGATTCAAAAAGTATCCAACACACACAAAAATAATAATAATAATAGTATTTAGTAATATGACCTTTACTCACCATAACAGCTTCCAAACGTTTGGGATATTTCCTTACAAGATTGTTACAAATGTTAACTGAAATTTTATCCCACTCTTCTTGGCAGATTTGTTTAAGTTCTGTCAGATTCCTCGGATCTCTCTTTTGTACCATCAACTCCACTTTTTGGCACAGATTTTCAATTAAGTTGAGGTCAGGTGGTGACTTGGCCATCCTAATGCCTCTATTTCTTTCTCCCGAAATCATGTAGTAGTTGGCTTAGTCGTGTGCTTGGGGTGGTTGTCCTGCTGGAATATCCAACCATTAGGCACGTTCAAACCCGCTTTTCGTGTAATAATAATTAATAAACTTTTTGCTTTGTATGAGATATTTATTGTACCCACTATATATATATATATATATATATATATATATATATATATATATATATATATATATATATATATATATATATATATACGTGTGTATGTGTGTGTGTTTAAAAAGTCAAGTTCAATGATTATAACTTTAATTATATAATAAGACAGAAGAATATCGATTTTATCATATAAAACTATAAAATGAAATATTTAAAATCTTTATGATACAACTGTATACTTAGCTCAAAGCTGAGAAGTTTTACGTCGAAAAAAAAAAACTCATATATTATGCCTGAGTAGAATATAAAATTATGACATAATCATTATTTTTTAATCATGCTATATATATATATATATATATATATATATATATATATATATATATATATATAATATATATATCATGTCGTAGACAACGAAACACGTATCAGCGGATAATTATATTTTAAAAAGAAAACACACACACACACACACACATACATATATATATATATATATACTGTATTTGTGTTATCACTGTCTGTCTCTGTTCAGGGATGCAACTGAAAACAAAGCACAGTAATAAGTATACTATTAATTTTGTATTAGCTTGTTTGACAATAAAATGTGGTTCTGCATTCGCGCCGAACACCCATAAACAAAAAGAGGTGACGTTTTAGTTTATTGCATTTTATTTATAACTTGAACTCTGACATTTTCTTTTTACTCATATTCCCCCCAAGCAACGAAAATTGCCACTGAGATGTAAGCATACGACACTCTAAGTAGGGAATCGAATAGCGAGATATTTGTTCACATTACATTTTAATTTCTACATGCTAGTACAGTCGGGAAAGCAGGAAACAAGGAGGAAATTTCTAAATTTAGCGGTTCGAGAGAGGAAACTATCAGAGTTTCTCCAGAATCTGGGGACTTCTACAGTGAAGACGTGAGCATTGCAGTCCGTCGGATTAGCCGGATGTACTTACGTTGAGGAAGCACCAGTTCTGCGGGTTCGTCGGAGCACATTACATTTAAGTACTTGTAAAACTTGCATAGAAATGTGACATTGCGGCGATGGGACAGGAATTGGAGCTATTTGACAGTACGTGACCTATTAGATTGGAGACTCGTTTTTTTTTTTCGGCGCTTGTTCAATAGAAACTAATATTTGATGCACCGACCCCTATGTAGCAACAATATTCGATGCATAGGCAAATGGTTGCCGTGTGGAGATATGGAAGATTGTCAGGTGTGAATAATTTTCTAGTACAGTAGAGGGGACCCATCTTCTTTGCAGCAGCCTCAGCAATGTCTTCTATTAATTTTCCCAATTAATATTACTTGTGAATGTTAAGCCGAGGAGAACTAGAATGTTATTCGTGGCAATTGATGATTAAAAAGGTTCTTTGTAATTATTTAAGGATAGTGGTTCTATCAACAATTTTCCACACTCTTTATCTGTGCCTACACCTAAACGTAGATTCCAAGAACAGGACTTCTGTCTTAGAACTGCTCGCCTGTGGAACTCTATTCCGCTTGCCTGCTTTCCAGCTGACTACAATCTGATTGTCTTCAAGTCCAGCGTGAATAAGTTCTTATTGAACCATCCTCCTAAGTAATTCAAGTTATAAAGTTCCCACTAATGTTTACTACGCTAAAATCACAATGACAAATGTACACCCATTAACCCTTATCCTCGAGTGGCCCCTGGGCCTTGATAAGTGATGCCCCCCATGTAAAAAAAAGACCAATCTGTAGAGGTGTGAAGCGGGGTTGCGTGTTCTAACCTGATATATTTAATGTACATAGTGAAATAATTCTACGAAATATTGAGAATCATTGGGGATATTTGTAAGAGACCAGAACATCAACTGTCTGAGATATGCAGATGGCACAGTCCTTATCATCGACTCTGAAGAAAAACTGCAAAATATTATAACAACCGTAACAGACGAAAGCGAAAAGAAAGGATTACAGCAAAGAAGATGGAGTGCATGGTGATCTCAAAGAAAACTGTTATACCACAATGCAACATAGTCTGTAAGGGAGACAAAATCAGACAAGTAAACACCTTTAAATATCACCCTGGATGGCAAGTGTGACACAGAAATCAAGAAGAGAATTGGACAATCTAAGACAACTTTTAACATGAAATGCATTTTTACCAACAATAAAATAAGCCTCACAAACAATGCTCACATGTGCTCAGTTTCTTTCTGTTTTCTTTACTTCATTTTTTTAAAGGAATTTAATGTTATGTTTAATACCAAGGTACATCTTCTGTATATATATATATATATATATATATATATATATATATATATATATGTGTGTGTGTGTGTGTGTGTGTGTGTGTGTGTGTGTGTGTGTGACTAGTGAATCTATTTGATTATTTCCTTTATTATAAACGCAATAGAGATGTGGTTCATCCGGAGAATCATGAAAGTCTCATGGACAAAAAGAAAAACAAATGCAAAAGTAATGGGCATGGCCAAATACACGATATCCCTTCTCAATATCATCAGAATAAACAGCCCAAATGTTTCGGCCATATGATCAGGACTGACAGACCTGAGAAACTGATGGAGTGACAAACTATGCAGAAACAAGAGCAGAGGAAGACAACGCACAAAATTCAAAGACAATTTAAACAAATTTGCAACGAATAAAAGAGGGCAATAACAATGAGCTCATGAGAAAAACTGAGAACATTATTATTGGTGTTATCTTAATTGCTTATCTCTTTGATTGGATTATTACGTTAAAATAATCCCATTAAATTAATACAAATAACTACGATTAAATCAAAGGCCAAGTTAAAATTTAATGATTGTTTCTTAGGACTAATGACACCCAATGTAACGTTGACTCTGCAACGCAAGTTGTAAATTGAAGTATTCATAGACGATACGTGACCATTTAGACCATCGTTGGTATATTATATATTGATATATTTCATTCTTTATCTGAAGAAGTCAATTAAAAAAAAACAATCAATTGTTACCGTTTAACAATAATGACAATTCGTTTTTATTAGATATTGTGTATATTTAAATAGCATTTTGTATAAAAATAAACAATGTATTTATTAGGATGAATAGCCAAAGAGAAGAGAAACCAAACCATGATTAGTGTTTGACTTGGGCGATCTGTAGTATATCTAGATTGACAGACAGACATATACTTTAGTGTTTTATATATATAGATTAATGATCATAAATTTTAAAATAAATCTTTTCATCTATGTGTCCTAAATTGAATGCTTGTTGATTAAACTGATTTCTTTTTCTTCTTTTCGCAGGGCGTAATCCCCCGCTTCGCGCATGTCTTTTCCTTGCATTTTGATCTCTCTTTGTGTTTTCAATAAGAAACATTTTTCTCGGTTCTAACTTTGTTCTTTTTTGCAGAACTCTTGGAGGCGTTAGAACTCTCATCATAGGAATTGCAGCCTGAATTGCAGGATGCTGTTTTGGCTGTGGAAATACCGAGTAATGACTTCTTCGCAGCCATTATTGCACTTTTTTCTCATAAAAAAAAAACACAGAAAAAAAGAAACAAGCGATGTTCTTAAAACATTTTTCTTTTTAAGTGGCGGTCAATATTTCATCATACCAGGAAGCAAAACAAAATATGACTTAATTTTCTGGAGGACAAATATGAAAAGGTACTATTTCATCGGTAGTATTTCGAAAAATTAAAACAAAAGAAATAAGTAACATTTTTAGATGGAGGACCGCGGGATTCAGCATATATGTCAGCCATTTTCTTTTCCGCCATTTTCTTTTCCGTCATTTTATTGTTAATATAGTATTTTCCTTATTTTTCCTCCAAAATATAGGAAGACCTGAACTTCTTTGTTCTTTATCAACCATTAGAACTGTAGGTTCGCTATTTTATTTTATTTTTTTCTGGTGAAAGCATTAGTTTGGTTTACAATTCATATTGATAAAGACAAAAAATAAAATGAACAAATGCTGAATAGTTTCTAATCACTATAAACATAATAGTTAATTTTTTACCTGACAATATTAAAACCTATTTGTGTTAGGAGTTGATTTCTTAAATTATTTTTTTTCGGGTTAGAATAAAACTCTATAAAATGTCATGCTTTTACGTATATCGAAGTTTAGTTAAGGGCATATTCTCATACGAGAACATTGCCAATTTATAAACAAAATTAAACATACTGGGTTAAGGAATTTATTTGGATTATTTGGGCTATTCGGACTATTATTCTCAGCTCATGTAACCTCCAGCCTTCTTTAACTACAATCTATCGAACTCGGGAATTTTTATATCGGACTCTGGAACTAATACGGAATGAATATGTGACATAACGGATGAAGGCGTTGAGTAAATCAGCTCTAAATGACGCCATTGTAGAGGTTGAAGGTTTAATCCTCACTGAGAGTAAAATAAAAAAATATACTTGATGTTTTTACCCGGTTATGGCTGACGGAACAAGAATAATTTACTCTGATACAATGCGGGAATAACATTCAAAATAAGAATAATAGTTCGAATAATCTGATAAAATACAATTTATCGATCTTCATGTAAAGAATCCCGAAACAAAGAATTTATATTTAAATAAGTAAAAAATCACTGATTTCGAATTAATATCGATTGAATATTCAAAAAATATCTTTAAAATGTTTTTGAAATAAAAGTGAAAGCTATTTCGGGCTTGGCATATCAGTTCGCATAAAACTTCCCCAAATATCCCAAATTTGATGCGATATTGTGAATCTTGGTCTGATTAACATGCGTATATTTATATGGCAGTATTACATATTGGTAACGACAGGTTTTACCTTAAAATTATTGGATGTCAGACTCAGCACTGTCAATATTAGTAGTTTCGTTAGGTTCGATGCTTAGCTCTGTTCATAGGTTTAATAAACACAATTCAAAATCCAACGTTGCCAAGTAACATGTTAATAAAAAATTCAAAATTCATAATCCAACGTAGTCAATAAAAGGTTAATAAAATATTCAAAATCCAACATTGTTAACTAAATAATTAATAAAAAGTCCAAAGTTTAATATCTAACCTTGTATAGTAAAACGTTAATAAAAAAATTCAAAATCTCATCTTACCAAGTCAAAAGTTTATAAGACGGTCACAAATTCAAAATCCAACCTTGTCAATAAAATCTTAATAAAAAGTCAAAAGTTCAAAATCTAACCTTGTCAAGTAAAAAGTTAATAAAAAAGTCACAAATTCCAAATCCAACGTTGTCAAGTAAAAAATTAATAAAAAGTCAAAAGTTCAAAATCCAACCTTGTCAATGTTAATAAAACATTCAAACTCCAACGTTGTCAAAGAAAAAGTTAAAAAAATTTAAAATTCAGCCTTGTCAAGTAAAAAGTTAATAAAAAAAATAAAAATCCAACTTTTCAAATAAAAAGTTAATAAAAAATTTAAATGTTACTTGTCACGTAAAATGTTAATAAAAAATTCAAAATCTAACATTGCCAAGTAAAAAGTTAACATAAGTAAAAAGAAAAACGCATTCAGAAATCGATATTGCCTTTTGGTTCGCTAATTAAGTAAGAAGAACATTTCAATTACAAAACCGAAATAATAATAATAACTGCTTTATCTCCATCCATTAGATCTGAAGGTACAAACTAAATACACGATTATATAAAATCTCACCCACAGTTTTATGAAAAGACCCAGGGCGATATTTCGTCGTACCGAATCATAGATTGTAATTATATATATTAACAAAAATCTGTTCATAATTCGAATGGCATAAGTAATTCCGACATATATTTTATGCAGAATTAATCTCATTGAACTTTAATCTTCTCACTCTGATGGAACGAGATATATTGGCAAACAAGTCTGAAAGATGAACAGTTGGTACAAGCTTTTTCCACGTTCTCATGCTAACTATATACAAGGGTTACTCATTAAATAACGCAATTATTTATGGGGGTGGTGAAGGAAAAAGTAAACTAAATTTATTCATAATTTTATTCCATAAAACTTAATACAAACACAATGAGAAAAAAACAAGTCTTGCGTCGAAGGAAATATTTTTATATATTGAAAAACTAAGCTAAATAAATAAATGACTATTTATTTTAAATTGCATCAGTTTTGATTTCAATTTTTATTTTATATAAATTATTTTGCTTGTGTGATGAACTTCGCAAATGTACTTTTAACGTTAGGCAATATACCGGTGTTAACTTTGAACAAACTCGGACTGTTCCTTCTCATAACAAATAACGGGGCCCTAAACAATGTAAGTTGCCGTTATCCATAGAGTGAACCCCGTTCATTTATAAGTGGGGAAGTTCTAATGTTCTGGGCTCCACGATTTGAAAATGTGATAAAATTACTGCACGTATCGCATAGCAGTTCTTCCCTCAAGGAGTTGAGGTGTCGTTATTCTTGGGAGGTCCTCGCCAGACGAATCGATGTGTCGTTATTCATGTGAGATCCTCGCCAAACCGGCTGATGTCTCGTTATTCTCGGCGAGAAGACAAATAGAAAGAAGCAAAACAATCAGAAGCGACGCTCGTTGTTAGAGCGATAAAGGCAGAATAATGACACCAGCCGTTCCTTTGATCTGTCAGACGTGGATATTTTCCAATATCATAGCTCAGGTCACAAAAAGAAAAGACGGCACGCTTAATGACGGACAGCTCCTTGGCTTAAAGGTTGAATCTCACGGAACTAGCTACACCAGTGAGACACTGGGGTTCCTTCTAAGCGACAGCATTACATTCTTCCATCGGATTTTTTTAATTATCGATTTTCAATATTTATCGGAGGCATTCCGATATAAAACCTTAGAACACTTCCAGACACATGCAGTATATTCATGTGAAATTTAAAAAAAAAAAAAAAAACCAATATCAGCCGAGTCGTTTTGAAGTCCATAGGGAACGAACTCACACACAGACATACACACAAAGTGCCTTTTAGAAAGAAAGTAGAGATAAAATTATTTTCCTTCAAACAATGAACTATTTATATCATATTCGTCAAAATAAATTTTATATCATTATTTTATAGCAAACCACCACGAAAAATATTCACTTTATATATCCATAGTTTAATAACAAAATATAACAAAATATATATCTATAGTTTGATAACAAAAGAGTAGAAGGGTAATTTAGCAAATACAGAACAGGCAAGCATTCTTTAATAAATCGCTCGTTTCATGATAAAATCTGACTGTGAATTACTGGCTGTAGCGTTTGATATATGCAAATGAAAATATCATGGGATGATCACAAACGGACATAACGTTTTACAATTCAAAGCAACTTTGGGACATCCTGCTAGTACCTGTGTATGTGTGCGTTGTTTCTGCGCAGTGTTTCAGACACGATTTCACAGAGTGAAAAGATGGTGGCGGTGGGGACTCAAATCAAATACAAAACGGCCAATAAAAGATTCCGGATTCTAAATTTTAATCTCTAAATGAGTTAAACCGTGTTGAAGATATTAAGACTGAAAAAGAAGGAATAAAGATCACGGGTAAATATTTCATAAAATAAAACCTGGAGATTTTTCCCCAAGTTCATAAATTTTCACAAACAAGAAGCTGACTTTTAAGGAAACCCTCAAATAAATAAATAAAATGTAAAAAACTAAAAAAAATAATAAAAATTGAGATAAAAAAAATAATTAATCGGTCATAACATTTTGTTTAGATCACAATAAAGATTTTAAGGAAATTATACAGCTAAGTTCAATAAACTTAGATTTTTCAATAAACACTAAGCTCAATAGCATTGTTGTAGATTAAATCCAAACGGTTATAAAACTGTTTAGTTTTCCCTATTTACCTGTATCCCCGCGCGGGTTAGATGTGAGTTAAAGTCTATTTTAAAGTAGGATGGTGTAGCCATTATTAAGTTTGTTTTGTTCGGTAATCGTCAATAAGAATTGAAGGAGCTTCGCTGTTTTGTTCTCGGTCCCAATAAAATCTGCGTGTATTATTAGGAATGACGAACTTCAGCTGACATCCGAAACGGACATTTCCTATAACATAGTTTCAATGAATTATGAACCTTAGGTCAAGATCGTTGCCTTATTACATGGATCGAATGAATTTGAGGCGCCATAGAATGGACAACGACGAAAAAGATGCATGTACGTAAAATCTTTCGGTTAAATGATTATGAACGAAACAATTCAGTTTATTAAAAAATTAAAGTTTTATTTACAAAGAGTTTTATTAATAACTTAAATTCAGTTACATTTACACCCAGGTGTTTATAATACACACAATTAAATAAAAAAATAAGTTTTATATAAAAACACTTTTATAAAAGATAAAAAAATACATAGTTGGATTTACAAACAGTTTTTATTATACACACAATTAAATTAAAAATAACATTTTTATTAAAAGAAAGTTTTGTATTTTTAAGGTTTCAGATTTATAAAACATAAAATACTCGTACACAGTTTTATTTACAAACAGGTTTTTATTATATACATAAC
This sequence comes from Euprymna scolopes, assembly GCF_053919585.1. NCBI lineage: Eukaryota > Metazoa > Mollusca > Cephalopoda > Sepiida > Sepiolidae > Euprymna > Euprymna scolopes. The sequence continues at coordinate 24,274,937 of NC_136488.1, forward strand.
TTAATTAAAAATAGAACTTTTATTGAAAAAGCGTTTTGTTTTTAAGGTTCATAAAAATACATGGTTACATTTACAGATAGGTTTTTATTATACGCACAATTTAATTAAAATAATCGTTTTATTTAAAAAACACGTTTTGTGTTTTTGAGGTTTATAATTTTATAAAAATACTCATACATAGTCTCATTTAAAGACAGGTTTTTATGATACGCACAATTTATTTTAAAATAACAGCTTTATTAAAAAGTGTTTTGTGTTTTTAAGATTTATAGATTTATAAAAAAAAACAAATATACATAGTTACATTAGAATGCAGGTTTTTATTATACACACAATTTAATATAAAATAAGCTTGTAAGGTTTATACATTTATAAAAATAAAAATACATAGTTACATTAGCAGAGGGTTTTTTATTAGACGCATAATTTAATTTAAAATAACAGTTTTATTTAAAACGCGTTTTGTGGTTTTAAATTCATAGATTAAAAAGTTTATAAATGAATAAAAAATTAAAAATACAAACAATAATAGTTTCATTTACATAGAAGTTTTTATTATACGGATAATTTCATCTAGAATAATAATTTTATTTAAAAACTTTTCTTAAACCTTTATAAAAATTTAAAATACATTGTTCCATTTACGGACACGTTTTTATTATAGCACAATTTAATTTTAAATAACAGTTTTATTTAAAACACGTTTTGCATTTTTAAGGTTTATAGATTTATAAAAATTAAAAAAAATACTCATACACAGTTTTATTTACAGACATGTTTTTATTATACGCATAACTTAATTCAAAATAACAGTTTTATATAAAAAACTTTTTGTGTTTTAAAGCTTTATAGATTTATAAAAATATAAAATACATAGTTACATTTACAGATAGTTTTTATTATACACGCAATTAGATTAAAATAACAGTTTTATTTAAAAAAAAAAAGGTTTATATTTTAAAGGTTTATAGATGTATAAAAATAAATAATCCTCGTACGCAGTTTTATTTACAGACAGGTTTCTATCATACGCATAACTTAATTCAAAATAACAGTTTTACTTAAAAAGCGTTTTATGTTTTTAAGGTTCATGGATTTATAAAAAAAACATAATTACATTTACAGACAGGTTTTTATTATGCACACGATATGATTTAATATAACAGTTTTATTTAAAAAAAAAAACACGTTTTGTGCTTTTTAAATTTATAAAAAATACTCGTACATAATCTTATTTACAGACAGACAGGTTTTTATGATACGCACAATTTAATTTTAAATAACAGTTTTATTAAAAAGTGTTTTCTGTTTTTAAGATTTATGGATTTATAAAAAAGAAAATACATAGTAACATTAGCAGACAGGTATTTATTATACGCATAATTTAATACAAAATCATAGCTTTATTTTAAAATCTTTTATAAGGTTTATAGATTTATAAAAATAAAACAATAAACTGTTACATTTGCAGATAGGTTTTTATTATATGCATAATTTAATTTAAAATAATGGTTTTAGGTAAAAACTTTTTTGCTTTTAAGATTTATATATTTATAAAAATATGTACTTACATAAGCAGAAAGGTTTTTATTATACGCACAATTTAATTTAAAATAACAGTTTTACTTAAAAAAGGTTTTGTATTTTAAGGTTTATAGATTTATAACAAATAAAAAAATACTCCTACACAGTTTTATGTAAAGATAGGTTTTTATTATACGCAATAACTTAATTAAAAATAAGAGTTTTATAGAAACATCATGTGTTTTTAAGCTTTATAGATTCATAAAAATAAAAAAAATGCAGAGTTACATTTACAGACAGTTTTTATTATACACACAATTTAATTAAAAATAACGGTTTTATTGAAAAAAAAAGCGTTTTGTATTTTTAAGGTTTATAGATGTATATAAAAATGGAAAATACTCGTACACAGTTTTTATGATACGCATAACTGAATTAAAAATAACAGTTTTATTTTAAAAGCGTATTATGTTTTTAATGTTCATAGATTTATAAAAATAAAAAAATACATGGTTACATTTACAGACACTTGTTTATTATACGCACAATTTGATTTAAAAAATTGGTTTTATTTAAAAAACGTTTTGTGTTTTTAAGCTTTATAAGATTAAGAAAAATAACAAATACATCGTTTCATTTATTAATGCATAAGTAAACAAAATACAAATAAATGCTAGAAAGAAATAATAAAAGATGTTGTACAGAGTTTTTACGTATTTTGAAAAAAAGAAAATGTTTAAAATATAAATTAAATAATAAATTCATTATAAACGATAAAATTGTAAGTAAAAACTAAGGAATACATATTCACACCAAATGTTTCCTTTTCGTTGTTTGTTTTTTCCTGTGATGCCTCAAATCTATTTGATTCTTTTAAATATATGCTGTGCTCAAGCGCATCGTAATAGATTAAGACCAATGATACTTCTGCTCAGTCCTCTGCCCCAATACAAAAGTTGACATGTGCGGAAAATGACGGCAGTCTATACATCTGGTACGCACAAATGGTATGTGGATATTTTAACGAACTGTTTCACATCTAATCTTATGTATAACTTCCTCATTATTCATATACATATATATTGTACCGGTAATCATTTTTATTTTCATTTGGTGATTATTTTATTTACATCTAGGGATTATTTAGCAATTTGTTTCCTTCATTAGTATTATTGTAGCCATTTAATTGTTGTCAACTAACAAATATGCTTGGCCAAAATCATTTGTGTTAATTTTTTTGTTATTATCAAAATTGATTTGAACTTTTACAGCTTTTCATTTTGATTCATGAAAAAGACAGTGCCACGCGTATGTTACAAGCACTTCATCCACTGTGCACTTCATTCATTATGCATTTCATCCACTGTGCACTTCATTCATTGTGTTCTTCAACCATTGTGTACTTCATTCTACAATGTACCTTTGTCATTATGTGCACTTTGTTATTATTTGAAATACTCAAATAAATGAAAATGAAACTCAACCAAAGGAAAACTCCTTTAAACTTGTTATCTTTTTTAAAAAAATATTTTCGCACAATTTTCACTTTTAATGTGTGCTATGGTAATCTTAATTGTATCATGTAGACGTATCCAGCATGTTAAACTTCTCCTTTTTGGGGGTTCGTATGCGTCTAGCTTCACTTTTTTCTTTTTGTTTTCTTTCTTTTCTTTCCCTTTTAAAAGGCTACACTCACAGGCAAAGAGAAGTGGGACGAACTTAAAATCATTGTTTACAACTTCATTAAAAACAAACAAACAAAAACAAGACAAAACAAAACAAACAAAACCTTATGGCCAGACAATAATTAAAAATGAAGATGATATTGATTAACCAATGATGGCGTTTCCTGTGCGATTTATCGAAACAAGTCTGGAAAACTAAGGGACTGAATAAAAGACACACATCTGACAAAGAGTAAAGTTTTACCATCTGACATCAGAGCGTTGACTCTACTTAATTATAAAGAAAATTGTGATCTTTCAAACCACACCCAACACAACAGAATGCTAAAGACAAGAACTAACTCGGACGACATACCAACATAATTGTTTCAGAATGCTATAAACAGCTGAATGTACATACACACTCTTTGAATCTATAAAAGACGATTAAATTGATATTTTCCTCATAAAAAAATAAGTGAAAGTTATTTTGGTGAATGAACTGGATTCAAACTTGGGATACTTAAATCATTAGCCCGTGTCGTTAACCCCTAGACATTATCACCTCCCGGCAGAAACTGGAACTTTACGATAGCTTTTTATTTGTCGGTCCGAAGAATTCATTCTTGGAAATCCGAGGAGGCTCCTCTTTCCATGTAGTTTATTACGAACTGCCTGAGATAGGGGATTGCCAGGGCAATTTTTAATATATGGTGTTTTTTCTTAAGCAGTGCTGGGTTGACTTCTTCCACGTATCCTCCTGCAATGTAAAGGAAGTAATTACTAACAAAAATAACGCCGCAACGCAATCTTCATTTAATAAAGATTATAAACCATCTTTTACCAATCTTTGGTAATGCTTAAATTATTAACAAATGCATCGATAATAAATGTTTCAATTATTTGTTTGTAAATAAAAGCAAATAATACACCCCCCTTTTTCATAAGCTGTTTGGCATTGAGACGCGCAAAGATGATTTTTCTATCCATGTCAATAGGAATTCTTTCGATTCTGCTAAGTTTTTTTTTCATCATACAAGGTTGTTCATATTATTTAGATTCTTCGGACTACTATTCTCATTTTTATTTTTATTTTCACAACGTTTCGGTCGATGTAACTCCCGACCTTGTCGATTGGAAATCTTTTTGTCAAAGTCGGAAATCTTTCTGTCGAACCCAGGAATCTGCAGTAAATCCAAGATAGTGTAACTTACAACTGGATTTACCAAATACTTTATACTCTTCGCCACGGGTTCTTGCGAAAATTCTGTGCAGATTCTCGAGCTAGACAAGATATACCAGAAGAAATTCGGAGGATACATTGACTGAAACATTGTGAAAATGACACTCAAGATGAGGACAGTAGCCGAAAATTTTAAATAATATGAATAATCAATCCTCAGCTAAAAAGTAAGAAACATTATTGCAGGGTTGTCTTGGCAAGTTCAGTCTATCATGTGGCATGAACAGATCACTTAGATTTTCGTCTTCATTTTTACAGCGGTCAAGAAGTAGGAAATGTTATAAAACCCACCTTACAAATAACAATGAAATCTTCCTCTTACTTATATGAGAACTAGTAGGGGGACCCGACGTTGTCCGGGATTGAATGATGGTTAACAAATATTTCACACGCCTATATTTTATTGTCATCGAAATCCGTGTAATCGCCCGGGAGTAAGCTTCACATGCCTCTATGAAGCAACTTAGTCCAAAATATATTGCACTCTAGAGAACCTACTCTTTCTTTCTGTAAAATTATTTTATATAAACTTCTTTCTAGTTAACGAAAAAAAAACATTAAGAAATTTACATGCAACGTTTGAACCTACAGACCATGTCATGCAAAAACAAACAAACAAACAAACAAACACACACACGCACACATAAAAACATAAATTTTCAAGTCTTATAAAATTTATTGCAATTAATGAAAAAAAAACAATTCAGAAATTTACATGCGGAATTTGAACCTACAGACAACGTCATGTAAAAAAAAAAAAAAAAACAAAGAAAAAAAAAAAAAAAAAAAACGAAAAATAAACAAAAAAACAAGCCAAAAACGAAAAACAAACAAAAAAAAATATCAATTGACTCACAGTAGAATTTTCACAGCCCGTTGTTCATTGTTGCTAAGCGACGACGTGGAAAAATAGCTTTACCGATGATAGAGACATTAAAATATCGGTTTCGATTATCGATTATCGGTAATTATCAGGGGTAAACGGAGACAAAACTTAACTAAAATCACTCCTAGGCTTATACACTAAAGTTCTGTAAAATTTAAAGAAAATATGTTCAGCCGTTTTGGAGTCTATAAGGAACGAACTCACTCACAAACAACGTTGCATTTATATAATTGTAAAGATATGCCTTCCGGTGTCATGCAAAAACATGGCTCCCAGACTGACGTGAAAAAAAAAAAAAAAACACAAACTCTCTTCATTTGTTGTATTTGTATTTTTTTCTCAATATATTTTGTTTCCACTAAATATAGAGTCGTGTTTTTCTTTCTGGCCCGTACCTTAAAGGAAATAGTTATCACATCAGGAGTTAAGATTTATGAATTTAACACAAAAGCGATAAATCTGCAAGCGCCATTAATTCTTATTATTGGTGCGTATCTTAACCACTCCGTCATGCCTGTCCTAATTTTTGTTGGATTTTAATAAATAATTGTAATCATTATCACTAGCAGTACCCGTGGAAATTCCACGGTAGTTGAACATTTTTTAAAACAGATTGTAAATAAAATGAATAAATAATAAAATGAAAAAAATAACCACGAATTTAAAACAATTTCCTATCAAATTCCTTTTCTTTCTTTAAAAGAAAGATAAAAAGAATTGATTAAAAAAATATTTTTTCAATTCAACAGAAAACACGTTGTTTTGCTTTGTTTTTTTTTTCTGAATGATTTTTATATAAATTATAAAGGAACAGATGTCAATTGATTTGCACATTTTTTTAAAGGAACTATAATTAAAAACTTATAATCGCCTCTTAATATGACATTTTAAATTCTAAAATTAAAAAGTCAATTTGAAACTGTAAACAGACAGCCATGTTTTTTGTTTTGAAAATATTTGGAGAGGAAATGGTTTTAATGATAAAGAGCGACCATAAAGAGAACTACTTCGTTTCTCATTAATTAATGTTTGTGATGATGATGTTTTCTATACTGGACATATGGACAAATAAATTAATATTTAGATTCAATATACAAATTAATTGCCGTTTTTTTCCTTAAGAAATGAAAATGTTTTGAGAATTTACGCGCTTTTGAAGATTAATCTTTGAATTCCATTTCATCCATTTTGCTTAGTACGAGGTGCATGCAATAAGTAATGCCCCTGACTAACTTCCCATAGCAGTAGAGCAACAAAAATTGGCACAGTTATTAGTCTTTCTCTACATAGGAACCATCCAGAGTTATGCATTTCTCCCATCGTTTGATGCAGCTCTGGAAACCGTTTTCATAGAACACCTCAGGTTGGTCCTCCAACCACGATGTGAGTTAAGAAATCAAGGCTGCATCATTTGGGAAACGCTTTCCTTTCAAAAACAACTTCATGGCTTGGAAGAGGTGAAAGTCAGAGGGTGCAATGTCAGGAGAGTAGGGAGGATGGGGGGGGGGTGATTTCATAACCACACGCTCGTGCTTCTAATCTGGCGACATGCGAGTTGTGGACCGGAGCGTTGTCCTGCAGGAGGCGGGTACCTTTGCTGATCTTGCCCCGCCTCTTGATTTTGATAGCTTCCCTTAATTTCCTCAAAAGTAAAGCATAATAGGCTCTTGTAATTGTGGTACCCTTTGCCAGAAAATTTATCATCACTACTCCGTCCTGGTGCCAGAAGACTGTGAGCATGACCTTGCCAGCGGAGGGCTACACCCTTGCCTTCTTTGGAGGTGGTGAGTCCAAGTGCTTCCACTGCATTGACTGGGCTTTGGTCTTTGGATCATAGTGATGGACATAGGTTTCATACTGTGTAATCAGTCTTTTGAAAACTTTTGAAAAGCTTTGACTCATCTTCTTGGCACATCTCCAAATGTATCCTCGAGCACTCGACGCGTTCTCGGTTCTAGAATGGTGTGAGCAACCTTGGAATCCATCTAGCAGACACCTTATGCATATGCAAATTGTCATGAATGATAGTTTCCACAGATCCTGTACTAATCTTGACATCTTGGGCTATTTGGCGAATAGTAATGCGCCGATCTCTCAAAATGGCAGCCTCAACTTGACGGACAGATGCCTCATCAATGGCAGAAGAGGGCCGACCAGGTCTGGGAGCTGTTTCCATAGACTTCCAGCCATGTTTGAATTCACGATGCCAGCGTTTTACAAGGTCATATGATGGGCCATTATCACCATAAGTTTCTTTCATTTCATCAAAAGTATCATGTGGTGTGCGTCCTTTCAAATACAAAAACCGGGTCACTGCTCGACATTCAACAGGCTCCATTTCACACCTGACTCAGTTCAAGCACCTGTAAAACAGAAACCACAATTAGTTCAGAGATGTAATTTGCTCCATAACCCGTAGAGTTATAAATCATTGCACATGCAAAATTTCAGCTAGATCAGACAACTGGAAGTGGGTCAGAGTTATTACTTATTGCACGCCCTTCTAAATAAAAACACAATATTTAGCATGATTCAAAATTATTAACTTTTCTATTTTCTTATTGTTGCTTAGACACAATATATATTTTATTTTAAAAGTGAGATGTAAATAATATTTATTTTGTAAAAGATTTAAAAAAAAAATACTTAACATTGACAGTGATCTATTTATCTCCATATAAACTTATTTATCTTTAATTATTTGATTAATCATTAATTATTTTATATTATAGTTATTATACTATTATAGCATTATTATATCATTATATTATATTATTAAATTATTATATATATTATATTATGATACTACTACTGTTATTATTCTATTCTATTATAATATCACTATATGAGTATATTATTATACATATGATATCTATATAATATATATTCATGTCGACCTGATTTTCTACTTTACAGTTTAATAGCAATACGTATAAAATTCTATATTAATAGGCTGAATAGAATAAACTGTATTTCCAAAGAAATTAAATTTAATTAAAATTGGCTGTTCCTAGCAGCCATTTTTCGTATAAACTTGACGTGTATCATTAAGAATAACCAATTTTAATTAAATTTAATTTCTTCGGAAGTACAGTTTATTCTATTTAGCTTATTTTTCGCAAGTAAACACATTTCATTTTAGCAGCAAGTGTAAATTCAGGAGAGAAACCAATCGTTTTGTAGGAGCATGATATATTTCGTAATACTAGCTATTGATACCTGGCCTTTTCTTTTCTTTTCAGGCGTTGTTGCTTATAAAAAAGTAAAGTTAAAGACTTTACTTTTTTTACATGCAATGTCGCTTGAAGAGGTTTCTAGTTACTCGTAACTGTCTGACCGACACATGCTCATAAATGTGTAGCTACATATAAATCTTTATGTAGAAGAAATAAGTATATATATGTATATATATATATATACATATATATATATATATATATATATATTACATAAAAAAATGCGAGAATGAAAAGTAATATCGTAAAGGTTTAAACATGGAAAAGAAAACGTAAAGAAAAGAAAAGTAAATAGACTAGTTGTTTAAACTGGAAAAGAAAACGACAAGACATTCTAGTAAGAAAATATTATAAATCTATAACTTAAAATATTGCAGCATTAAGAATTCTTTAAAAATTCAATTCATAACATGATATAATCAGTTCTTAATTAATACTGCAATATTGTAAGTTAATAATTTATATCTTTTACTAGAATACCTTGCCTTTTTCTTTTCCGGTTTTAACAACTAGTTCTTTTACTTTTTCTATGTTTAAATCTTAACCATATTACTTTTCCTGCTCGCATTTTTCTGTGTAGTCCATGATTTTTCCAGGCATTGCTTTTAAATAAAATTTTCTCTCTCTGTTTCACTTGTTAGTTGTGAATTTTTAGCGGCAGTACAGCTGAGCGACAAATCGGGACAGCGGTGAATTATTAGCGACAGTTTATATATATATATATATATAATTTCTAATACTATTCATTTCTATCTAATATAAAACATGCGTAACCGTTTCTAATGGAATGATGAATGTAGTAAAAGGAGTATCCATCTTTATTATAATTACAATTTGGTTGTGATAAAAGGTTTATCTGACTCCATGTTCGAAATAATTAGACAGAATATTCACCGGACTCATAGATGAAAACACTATAAACCAACGCCGAAGGTAAAAACTGCCTTTTATTTTGTCAATGTCGCAAACGAATTAAAAACAACTAAGAGTCAACATTTACAAAGAAGATATGTATCTTTGTAGATTTTATCCCGTTATGGGAGTTTTTGAAGGGCCAACAATAGAACATCTGGCCAGGACGCTCTGGGGATTCACTGCTTGAAAAATGAAAAAATATTAAGACTGCGCATGTGCAGTAAGTAGCCCAAGAAATTGAACTCCTGAACTAAGGTAACCGATTGGTTAATCGGCCAATTACCCAGTGGTTAGCTGTCTATTTACACCAAAAAAAAATAGGACGACATAATATGTGACTGCTAAAAGGTTAATAACATAATGATAAAAAAGTAAAAGAAAAGCATATAAGGTTAATATTATTAGTTTTAATTTAATTTAAAACTTGGTGGAGGTTAGATCGCTCGAAGCGTTGCTAAAAGAACAAGTATTTCGAAGAATCAAATAAGACAAACGTTATGTTTTATTTAATAATCGGAATAAAATGTATATTTGGAAGCTACGAGTTCACACATTTTCCAACATTGTTACCGCAGAAATGACATACAATATAATTTGAATCCTGCAGAGTCGATTTTATACAATACTAAAATAGAATCTGTTTTCGTGTATCGTTTTAAATGTCCACCTATTCATTTAACCGCCAGTCTTTTTTTCTCCTGCGAAGATTTAATGCATCCTACACTATTAAATTTACCATTAAATTATATTCAACCATGATTTTTCTTTAAAGCATATTTTTTCTTTTATCAAAATTTAACCAATATTCTCTTTTTTATTTTAAGTTATTTTTAAATCCTTTCTAGAGAAGCTTCGCCACTAAAAGAAAAAAAAAAGTTTGCAAAAATAAATAAATAAAAAATACTACAAAAAAAAAATAAAATGAAAAATATTAAAAAATACCTTTACTAAACATGCGCAGTGCGCGTACACACATTTGACGTATTTTTGTAATTCCTGTCTAGGCATGTGCCGGGTAAAGTTATGGTTATGACTAGGTTTGGGTGAAGATTAACTTATGTAGGATTAGCATTCAGGCATCCATGTTGAGATCCACGAAATCCTCATTTTCCACCGTACAAAAATTCAGAATAAAAGCCACCATGGAGCGCATCGGGGGAATGGTTGAATCTGTTTATGTAGAGACAGAAACATAATGAAAACAACGATTTTATGCGAATACTTAATGGCATGTATAGATTCCATTATTATGAAATGGTGGGGTGTTTCGGAGAACAGGGTTCTTCCAAAGAAGATCTGATGATTTCAGTTCGGTTAAAGATTCAGTTAATTGTTCTTATGTGTTTCATTTCATTTTGCACATTCACGTGATGTCTTAATACTACCTTCTTCTAACGTGACTAATATACTCATTGGCCATGCATACAAAATATGTTTTAAAAACTTCTATATGGTTTATTTAACATGTAAAACAGACATAGAGATGCAACATTGCGGCGATGGGACAGAGGTTGGAGCTTAGTCAACGAAGCGGGACTTATTAGATTGGAGACTCTTTGTTGGACCCAATCTAAGAGGGAAAGACTAGTGGTAGATGCACCAGCCCAGATGTGCCAACAATACTCCATGCATGGGCGAATGGTAACCTTGTAGACGTACAGGATTCTATCATGTGTGAGTAGTTTTCTAGCACAATAGTAGTTTTCTAGCACAATAGAGGGAACCCACCGTCTTTGCAGCATATTATATTATATTAGACTTTTATACTCCTTGGCATAGGAAATAAGTTTTAAAAAGTTCCATATTGTTTAATTTAGCATGTGTGGCAATGACACGAGTGGAAGTAAAAGAACAGAGGTAAACGTAAATCTGGCGGCGATCACCAGATGAAAGCTTTTTTAAGTGAGTGGTCGATTAGAAGCGAATCAGTGTGCACTTTTAAATGAGTCCAATAAGGTTTAAGTTATATATCTCCTTTGAACTGTACAAGATAGAAAAGCTAATAAAATACATAACGGCCATTATAAAATTGCTTTCGAGTTGCTTAATGTAATTTAATTGGCAACAATGAATTCACAAATTTCGTCCGGAGAAAATAAAATAAATAGGCGAATAAGTGTACATTTCAGATTTTCATGCCTCCCTTTCATGAAATCATCATCAACGTTGTATGTGACTCATACACGTATGTTGGTAATGCATACATGTATGAACTGATATACTTTTACCGATAGTCACTTAGTTTATAGTCATATTTAAATCTATGCGAATAAGTTAACTCAAGTGATTTTATTTTATTTATTTCTATTCGCCTGAAACAACTCACCTTGTTACTGAGACGTAAGGGGCTAGTATTGTTAGATAGCCCTAAAAGAAGGGGGAAGCTTATAAATGAAAGCCAGAAGTCATATAACTTTCATATAACTTTCGACCCCTGGACATCGACGAGAACAGAAAGGAGATTCGGCGGTCATCATGTCAGACAGGTGGGGATGGTTAAAACAGATGGTTACAACTCACCCCCCCTCTCTCTCTCGTATACATTTTCTATCATTATTCTGCTTAAATAAAACTTTTAAAAACAAACTAGTGTCTACAAGGTTTTCTATCAACAGCCGAGTTTTATAGCGTGAGACTTGACAACCCTATGGGTTACCACAGAAGATGTACGAATGTATAATATTTATACACCCGCGACGGTGAGCACTATCCTACACTGTGAATTGGTGATAATGTCTACAAGGAGATCGTAAATAAATAGTTTAGCAATAAGATATTTGTTCTTATTACATTAATATTTGTACATGTTAGTACAATAATGGTAAGGGGGAACAAGGAAGCAATTCCAAAAGGCAGGCATTTTGCGGGAGGAAACTATTAGAATAGAAAAATTTACGGCATTTTGGAACCTCTATAGTGAATGTGGTGGAATTTTGTTGGTTTTTGGGTTGATCGGAATATTTAAACCGAGGAGACATCAATACCACAAGTTCATCGAAACACATTCCATCGAAATATTTGTAAAAGAAATACAAGGATGCAGCATTTTGTACATTCACGTGATGTCTTAATACTACCCTCTTCTAACGTGACTTATATTATATACTCATTGGCCGTGCATACGAAATAAGTTTTAAAAGCTTCTATATGGTTTAACATGTAAAACAGGCACAAGGATGCAACATTGCGGCGATGTGACAGGGGTTGGAGCTTGGTTGACAGGACGAAATTTATTAGATTATTAGAGGTATAGAATACTGGACGTGTTAGAAGTTTTCTATCTCGGTAGACTAAGCTCGTCTACCTTGAAGCATGTTTGAATGTTAGACCAAATATGTTTCCACAGGAACGCGTGGCGTAATGGATAAGATACTAGGTAAAATTCAGTTGTAAGTTATATTCTTCTGGAAATTGAAGATTCAATCTTCAGTGCAGGCGATACTTAGAATACAATTGCGAATTATTTAATATTTCTACTTGGTCATAGCTGACTACTCCGGTGGGTGAAATGAAGAGCCCCATTCGAAATTCTGTGCAAATTCTTCCAAATTCGACGATATACACTCTAATAAGGTCAAAGGTTACATCAGCCGAAATGTTGTGTCAATAACAGTGAAGTAGAGAACAATAGTCTGAAGAATCTTGTGCAATGCAGAATTCGTAGATCTCAATAATGTTAGTAAAAGTAGCTTTTTTTCCCTATTTGTTCTTCGGGAGTTATATCTTCTCTAATATAGTATAATAGCAACAATTATTTCCCTAAATAATAAAACAAAACATTATAGCTTGGCAAATGCAGACACTGCATATAAATTCATTATGATCAGACTGCTGGACACTATCTTATGTAGGTTTTGCACATTTTTGCAGTCGCATTCATCTGTTATAATAAAATCTGTTTATTATTTCCTTGGAGCGTCACAATCCAAACTACGCCTTAGTTACCAGAGGTGGCACAAATTTTTATTCCTAATTATTTTCTCCTCAGACTCTCCCATTCGTAACCGTGAAGTTCTCTATGTTTGCAGCAAATACTGTTTTCTTTCATAACCGGCAGACTGGTGGCGTCCTATTATATTTTCTCTCATTTCTTTCTTTCTTTCTTTCTTCTTCTTCTACGTAAAACTTAGAGACAACTTCTTTTACGAGACACATTATTGGCTGAATAAAGAATTTTTCTCAAGCATAATTTTCGATTCGCCAGTTTAAATGCTACAAAATTCATTTCGCTTTTCCCGAAACGTACATGCATGACCTACTATCGACAAGGTTTTCGAATTGCTGCCATAACTTGTGCAGGCTTTCATCTTTATTAACGTAATGTAATTGGGTGTATTATTTAGAACGCCATTATTAATAAGTGGAGGGGAGGGTGTTTTGTTAATATTTTGTATTTTACTTGATAATTTAATAAACAAAACATAACATAGAAATTGAGTTTAACCCGCAAATATTATTTTTACAAAATAGCGCGGTAACATAGATGCATAAACGCCTTAAGGTTTTGATAGTTTCTTGATACTCAAATTATTATTGAAAATACGTTTAAAATATGTATCTACATACCTACCTCCACACGAGGGCTGTATGGAGCATAAGATATCGTACTTAATATGGAGTATAGCCACTTTCTAAATGGCCGATAACAACTTGCTGGTTCGATCCATCGGCTTATAAGCGCCAATATGGCGATACATAATCCTGCCTCCTTTCAAAGGAAGAAAATTCATGGAAAGATAACCCGGTAAACCAACAAATCTAATCGATGCTAAACAAATAGAATAAATTCTGTCATTATTTAATGCGACTTAACCAAAATACGGACAGCTCTATTTTTAGATAGGATTTTCAAGTTAAATTCAACCTCAGGTTTATTAAATTGTTAAGTAAAAGTACCGGAGAGTTACAAAACGCCCCCTCCTAATGCTAAGATTGGGTTTCTAAATAACAACGTTATTAGTTCAGCACGGTCTGTACTCTGCATTAATATTGTTTAACGTTTCGGTTTGCTTTTTTATTCATCAAACAGATAGTGGATATAAGGTCAACCGTCTTTACATGAATTATAATAAAATAACATACAATGAAAGGATGTTTTGTTTTGTCTTTGCCGTCTTTTCGTCTCCCTCGACGTTTTTTCGTCTTCTTCGCCATCTGCTTCGCCGTCTTCTTTGCTATCTTCCTCTTTTTTACCGTCTTCTTCTTCTTCTTCTTCTTCTTCTTCTTCTTCTTCTTCTTCTTCTTCTTCTATGTTTACTTCTTCGCTTATGTAAAAGTTATAGACAATTTCTTCGTGATGTTTACGAGACACATTTTTGTTTAAACTAACGGGATCTGTGGAAATTCCACAGGGGACTCATTCATATGTAATATATTGATGTTGCCATTCTGTAGATGTTCAGCGTCAATGGAGACGCTCTGATATTATTGTAGCCTTTTTTTGTTAATCTGCAAAAGTATTTATCTAAGCTAGCACTAACGCCCGGCAAAGCCCACTCGTAAAGTACGCTTAAATATGCTATTTTAATTCTTATAGATTTCGTATATATTATTATAGAGTTAATGTTCTATCGATTTTTATATATTGTAAAGTTGCGATTTAAAAAAAAAATCATATATATATATATATATATATATATATATATATATATATATATATATGACTTGATTCGA
This sequence comes from Euprymna scolopes, assembly GCF_053919585.1. Lineage (NCBI taxonomy): Eukaryota > Metazoa > Mollusca > Cephalopoda > Sepiida > Sepiolidae > Euprymna > Euprymna scolopes. The sequence continues at coordinate 24,290,078 of NC_136488.1, forward strand.
ATCGAACTTATGAAGAATTCTTGATAAAATTATTTATGTAAAAAAAATATATTGCTGGAGTGCCATCGGTTATAATCGAAACCGAAACCAAAACTTATAAAGAATTCTTGCTAAAGTTATTTATGACAAGAAATGGAAGTAGGTAACAATCAAACGACCCGGATGTAAGCGTGACACAGACAATAACACACACGCTATCGTATTGATATATAGATAAACGGGGTTCACTTTCGATTCACCAGTTTAAATAAATGCTTTTTAATTTCGTTTCTCGTTTCCCGAAACATATATGCATAATGTACTATTGCCGCCATAGCTTGCGCAGATTTTCATGTTCATTAACAGAACGTACTCGGGCATATCAAGAAATATTTCAAAATAATTTTTATGATTAATAGGTTTTTCTTTAAGAGACCATATACGTTACAATTTGTGCATAAATAAACATACCGGATCGCGTTCAGACTCTTACCATTTTAAACATGGATGTATTATGCAGAATAAAGACCGTGCTGAAATACTAACATTATTATTTATTGACCCAGTGTTAACATGGGAGGCATCTAATAATTAAGTAAATTATACCTACCATATACAGTATGTCTAGCATGTAAAACATGGCACGGTCCATATTATGCATACTTACAAAACATATGTTGTGATATAACATCTACACCAACACAGCGAACTCTACATTGATCATGGCAGCAATTCATCAACTTTTGGCGACTACGACAAAGAGTTGTCAAAGCAGCCAATGCTCACAACTAACCGCCTCAATACAGGAATAATTCACAGTGTATGACAGCGCTCGCCTGTGCCATCAACTTACAGTAGCCACATAAAAAGATTACTATCCCCCAGTTAATGCAGATAACAGTCAAAACCGTCACTAGATTACAGTATACGCCACTAGATGACAGTGATCAATACTGACCGCCATGCAACCACAGTGACAGTTGTAAAGGCAAGTAACAGTCATAAAAGAACTATAAACGCAACTATGACAGTCAGTGGATTCCGCTAACTGACACCGCTAAACCATACAAAACTATGAAATCCAAACACTTTCAGTTTGGCCATTGAGCCGAGAATGACTACCACTAGCAACCGCCACTATCTACATGTGTTCTGTGTTAATATTTTTTTAGCTGTTTATCCATATTCAGTAATTTACATCTCACATACGATAATGCACTCGATAATCAAAGGTTATTTCGTTTTCCACGGAGAGGGTGGTACCGTAGCTATTTTGGCTTTCTGTCAATTTTTCAACCGAACAATGCCGGTACACAGGTCCTGGTAGTTATTAATATTCAAATACAATAATTGGCAGAACTACTGCCTACTAACCCGCGTGTCCCAAATGCTTTTTATTCCATTAATTAATGAAAGACCTACTTTTATCTTCGTAGCTCTTCAACTTTTTAAAGTTAAAAACATAAGATTTTTTACTATTGGGACAACCTTCGTGTATGTGAATAAATTGTTATTTGGCAGTAGTATAATATTCAAACGTTTCACAGACAAAGATTTAAAATCTACTCTCGCCTTAACATCTCTCTCCTTCTCTCTCTCTCTCTCTCTCTCTCTCTAAACTCTTTCTGTCTCTACCTCTTTCATTTGTTTCGCTCACTCTCGCTCTCTTCTATTTCTTTCTATCTTAATATTGGCTGCTAAATTTTCTTCTTTTTGTTATTTATGGACAGTGGAGAAATATTGGCCAAACGAATAAACAGTTGATGCATTTACTGATAATGTACAAATGTATTCATTGGATTACTAGCCAACTGGTGTCCCGGTGTTGCTCGAGCAAGTAGATTAACTCAAGAAATTCCATGGTATTTTGTGAATGGTACATTTTAAAGGTTTATTTTCTTGGTGAAAATGCAGAACAGGTAGATCATCAGATATCAATCTAGCAGTTAAATTATTTAATCTGTCAAACTTTTACAAAAATTTCTATCTTTATTTTTACAGTGAGTAATTGCTTGACAACTCCTAAACGGCAATTGAAGATAAGAGCTAATTAGATTGCTACTTAGACATATAGCAATACCATGAAAGAAGTGGAAATAATGAGTGAAAGGAACAGGATCTGATAATTTAAAATGACAATTAAACAAGTGTTTGTTGACATTAAACTTGAAAAGACTATGTCATAATGAATCCCATGACATTATTTCAACGGATAAAAAGTTATTTGAAAGAAGTTACGTTCATAAACGTTTCATTTGGGTTTTATGTGCACAAAGAAAGGAACGTTCTTTGCAGTGACAGTAGATGATGAGTTCTTGCTGTGAATGTTTTATCAAGAGTAGTGCGTATTTGCTATGAAGGCTGTACAGAGGATAGGACATATGTTAGAGTTCAGTGTAGCACCTGGTACGGAAATATCGATACAGTAGAGGAATGGCAACGTTTCTTCTGTAAGAAAAGGGATGGCAACGACGAGAAGAGAACATCCGCCACTAGATTACGAAGTCAGTTTTGTCATCTGTCAGGGCAAGAAGTGTCCTCTACGCGTCATCAAACCTAAAACCCGTTAATTTTCCCGCTGAACGATTGGTGAATCAGTAAAAATGTTTTTTCATTGTCCTAAGAAAATTCATTTTAAATTATTTGAATTATTCAGAGTACTGTTTTCATCTTGAACGTTTCGGCCGATATAACCTCCGAACTTCTTCAGATCTATCTAGTCGAAATCAGGAATCTTTTTGTTGAACTCAAGAATATGCACGGAATTGTAAAGTATTTAAGACTTCTACCAGGTCATTGCTGGTGGAACGAGAGCATGCTAACCCTCTAAATGGTTCTGTTTGAAATTCCGTGCAAATTACAGAGTCCGATGAGATATAGCTGACGAAGATCGACTACATCAGACGAAACGTTATGCGAATAACGTTCTCAATGAGTACAGTAGTCCGAAGATTCTAAAAAATAAAAATTATATAAAAAAACAAAAACAATTGCAGCAATAGGTTGAGTAATTAGAATTTTAAATGTAAAAACTATTACTTTACTAGCGGAGGGGAACCCAGCCTTGCCCGGTTGTAAAATACGCTTTAATATATTTTTTATTCATGCAGATTTCGTATTTTTCTTTAAAGAGCCCATTCTCTATTGAATATTATATTGTACCTAATATATAGTACTAATTTAAGAAAAAATTACTTGAATACCATCAGTTAGAATCGAAACCAAAACATTTAGCACTCCAATAGTTTAAGCTTTCGACAAATAGATAAAGAGATTTTAAATGAAACCACTTTATGCTATAAATGAATTTGTGCACATGTCGGCAAGCTGAAATGAACATTTTGCATTTCAACTTGCCGACATTTCGGTGCGCGTTATTAATCAATCCAAACAGTTCCTGATGACTGTACAACGAATGCCCACAACCCACTCGGGAATGCTGATCACGCTGTGATAATGGTAGAAATCGCCTTAAATTCTCGTCCTAAAACTGAAGACCCACGACTCAAAACAACGAGTTAATACAAAAAGGCTGACTGGAAAGCTATCAGGGAACTCATCAGAGATGCTCCATGGCGAAATATCTTTTCCCTTCCAGCGGAACAGTGCGCAAATGAGACCACTGAATGGTTCAAAACTGCAATTGAATCACATGTTCCCACACGGAAATTCTATAGCAAGCCCCACTCTCCCCAACGGTTTACTTCTGCTTGTGCAGCTGCCATTGCTCAAAGGCAGCATGCGTACCGCAGATTCAACCAACAAAAGTCCCGTTCCAACAGACAGAAGTATATAGAAGCTAGAAGTAATTCTAAGAGAGCAATAGTGACAGCCAAGACAGAATTGACTGAAACCATCAGAAAACGCATCAAAGCACAGAAATAAGGAACCCGTGATTTTCGGAAAATCTACAACAGTGTAGTTAATGGGCAGTTAACATTTCCCCACCTATCAAACAATCATGAGATTGCTTGCACGGCAACCGACAACTCTACCCTGCTTGCCAGTCGGTTTGCCTCAAACTTCACACTGGACCCGGCACACCACCCCCTCCCCGACTTTCCTTTGCGGACAGACGCCACATTAGACGATTTGAAAATCACCTCTTCTCATGTTCATGGTATCATAAAAAACCTAGATACCTCAAAAGCAAATGGACCCGATCTCATCTCAGCTGTGCTATTAAAAAAAATGCTCCGCTGAGGTTGCTCCAGTTCTCTCCAAACTTTATAATAAATGCCTTAACGTGCTAGAAAATTACGCCTGAAAGTATCCTGTACATCTATAAGGCCACCATTCGACCATGTATGGACTACTGTTGTCACATTTGGTCTGGTGCATCTGCTGCTTGTCTTTCACTCCTAGACAGGGTTCAAAAGAGAGTCTCCAACCTGATAGGTCATGAACTGTCATCTAAGCTTCAGGCTCTGCCCCACCGACGAAATGTTGCATCTCTCTGCCTGTTCGGCAAGTACTTTAATGGTGGGTGCTCTGACGAACTACAAGTACTTGCACCCCCTCGATGTGACTATCCCCGACAAACCCGACAAGCAGCTAAGTCCCACCCCTTCACAGTAGAGATCCCTAGATATAAGAAAGCCTTTTACTCCAATAGTTTCTTCCCGAGAACTGCTAGACTTTGGAACTCCCTTCTGGGATTCTGCTTTCCCAATTATACTGACATGCAGAAGTTCAAGTGTAATGTGAACAAACATCTTGCTACTCATCGCCCTTCATAATTCTACCGCAACTTATGTCCCCGATTGTAGCCCCCTACTTCAAAGTGGCACTGTGCCTTGTTTGGGGTGAACATTGATTATAAAAAAATTTAAAAAAACAAACAAAGGTTTCTCTTGTTATAAACAATACGGGGTGTATGATTACTATTTTCTATTAATTTCATGTATGACCTGTAGTTTAAGAATTTATCAGATGAATATTTTCATACAGACACATACATACATCTGTTTCATTTATATAGAAAAAAAGCAAATACTCTTTACTCATGGTTCGTGGGATCCATGCTTGGAAACTTTAAAATTATATGAAATAGAATGGTATGATGACAAAATTTCTGATGTGCCCCCTCCCTCAAGCCCCAAGCGTCGATCATTCCATATTTTAATTTTAAATCTATCGTTAGATGCAAGCTATTCTTTCTCTGAAAAACTTGCTGTTCTCAATCGAATAAGCAAATCTCCAAAGGTTAACCTCTTTTGGGTAAGCATGCTTATGTTTGTCTTTCCATTCTATTTCAGTTGACTCAGTTCGTTTCGCCTATCCTTAAGCCCTTTGTTAATCCTAGCTTACTTATAATGTTACCATTCAACGATTGTTTCTTCTACGCTGAACACTCGAGTAGATTTTCTAGCATTTGTCTATTATTATACTATTAAAGTTTTTTTTTCCTATCCTAATGTATTTATATCTATTAAAAGTTAACATCTTTTTGTTTTCGTCCTTATGGCATGAGTGTCTAAACGTATGCATGATTATGCGCACGTGTTGTTGAGCATGCCTATATATATATATATATATATATATATATATATATATATATATATATATATATATATATATATATATATGTATATATGTATGTATGCGTATATGTATGTGTATATGTATGTATGTATGTATATATATATATATATATATATATATATATATATATATATACTAGCAAAAGTACCCGTCGTTGACTGGGTTCAAAAACAGCCTACAGAAAATGGGCTCTGATTTATGAAAGTATGATAGGTTATGAAAAGGAAAGGGTTTTAAATATATAGTCTCGAATTTGAGGGTATCAAAGCCAAAGCAAAATATTATGAAAGTAAAAATAAAATCGATAAACCCCATAATTCATTATACCATACCTGTTCACACTGAAACACTTATCACAATATTCTGTGCATCTATATTAAAAAACCTTGTTAAACTTTGTGACATATTTCCATTCTATGGAAGTCAGGCGCAAAAGAACGCTCCACAATTTTATTATACCATATTTCTTCAAACTGAAACGTAATTATCAAAGTATACTTACGTAGATAGATATTAAAAGTCTTCATTAAAGTTTGTGCCTATTTCAATTCCATGGAGGCCAGGCGCGAACGCCGATCCCACAATTTTATTATACCATCACTATTTAAGTTAAAACATACTTATCAAAGTATTCTTATGTATATCTGTATCAAAAAAACTTGTAAACGTTTTTTTTTTATTTTTAAATTTATTTCTATACTTTGTGGACCAGGCGCGTACGCAGACCCCACAATTCTGCCACCGTTCTGCCAGACCAAACATACCCACTCCTGTGTATCGATACATCTTTTATCGTTATATGTAATCAGTTTTTTAAAATAGTCAACCATATAGGAGCCTATTCGTGACCAGACGCGCGCGCACACACACACACGCACACACACACGCACACACACAGATTTCAGCTTTATATTATAGATATGTATGTATGTATATATAAATGAACATATGTATGTATATATATGCATGTATGTATATGTATATGTATGTATGCATATATGTATGTATATATGTATATATGTATATATATATGTATATATGTATGTATATATATATGTATATATGTATGTATATATATATATGTATGTATATATATGTATGCATATATATGTATCTATATATATGTATATATGTATGTATATATATGTATGTATATATGTGTATATATGTATGTATATATATGTATGTATATATATATGTATGCATATATATATATATGTGTATATATATGTATATATGTATGTATATATATGTATGTATATGTATATATGTATGTTTGTATATATATATGTATATATGTATGTATATATATGTATATATGTATGTATATATATGTATACATGTATGTATATATATGTATATATATGTATATCTGTATTTATCTATATATGTATGTATATATATATGCATGTATGTATATATGTATTGTATGTTCAAAGGGAGAATGAACCCTTTTTCGGGGTCAACGGCCAACTAGCACCATGTGTGTTTGTGTGTATGTATGTGTGTGTTGGGGTTGAGAGGGCTCCCTAAGCCGTGGTGAAGTCAACCTTTCTAGGAGAAGCAAATCTCTGATTAAAAAAAAAACATAAAGCGGGAGACCAGTACCCACATTAAGCTGATCTGCAATTTAACTTGTTGCTGGCTATCTTTCCCTTGCTTGTCGCTGGATCTAAACATTTTGAACCGAGAGAGAGACTTAGCTGTCGTACAAAGCTAAGACTCTGTAACATCATCTGTGTATAGATACTCCCTCAGGCATTTTTCTATTAAAATGGTCCTGTGGCAATTGAAGTCATTTCTGGGCTCATGGACTTTAAGTGTCTGAGGGAGTGGCACTCGTCTGACAAGACGTTGCAATCATTATCATATAGATATGCATGTATATATATATGTGTATATATATGTATGCATATATATGTATGTATATATATGTATGTATATATATATATATATATATATATATATATATATATATGTCAGGTCAGGTCATATCATATGCTACTGGTACCATGTAACCAGTACTATCTGCCTCATGATCGGGCCACTGGCGACTAAACTGGTTCCCTCACCAGACTTGTTTGGTGAGGAGGGTGGCTAGTCTCTCTGAAGGATTAAAAACAAGATCTTCCAAAGGGCAAATGAACCCTTTTTCGGTGTCAACAGCTAACTAGCACCACGTATGTATGTATGTATGTATGTATGTATGTATGTATGTATGTATGTGCCGGGGTGGAGAGGGCTCCCATAAGCCGTGGTGAAGGCAACCTTTCTAGGAGAAGCAAATCTCTGATTAAAAAAAAACATAAAACGGGAGACCAGTGCCAGCATTAAGCAGGTCTGCAGTTTAACTTGTTGCTGGCTATCTTGCAGTTGCTTGTTGCTGGATCTCAACATTTTGAACCGAGAGAGAGACTTAGCTGTCGTACAAAGCTAAGACTCTGTAACATCATCTGTGTATAGATACTCTCTCAGGCATTTATCTATTAAAATGGTCCTGTGGTGATGGAAATTATTTTTGGGCTCATGAGCTTTAAGTTTCTGAGGGAGTGGCACTCGTCTGACAAGACGTTGTAATCATCATATATATATGTATATATATGTATGTATATATGTATGTATATATATATACGTATGTATGTATATATATGTATGTATATATAGATATATATGTATGTATATATACGTATGCATGTATATATGTATGTTTATATATGCATGTATATATATGTATGTATATACATGTATGTATGTATATATATGTATGTGTGCATATATATATATATATATATATATATATATATATATATATATATATATATATATATTACTAGTAAGCCGCCTGGCATTGCCCGGTCGTAAAATACGCTTAAATATGATATTTTTATTAATGCAGATTTTGTATTTATTATTATATTATATTGGACCCAATATATTGTAATGATTTAAAAAGTAAAAAAACAAATATGACTCGTGCGCCACTACCGAGAATCGAAACCTAAACGTTTATCTTACTATTTACTCTTTCTTTTGACGTTAATGCCTGAGCTATGAACACATGTTTGCTGTAAGGCTAAAATTTAAAACATGAACCAATAGTTATTACGTTATGCATACATATTCGTAATGCCGCCGTTCGATCTTCACTTGACAAATTCCATTTCTTTAATTTTCACACTTTTGCATCGAATTTCTCGACTAAAACCCAAATATAATGTTCTGTATGGGTTTGAATACCCTATATATTAAGTTTTCTGTAGACCAAAAACTGACAGCGGAGTTTGGTAGGCAAATTTTTTAAAACAAATATATATACACATACATAAATATATATAGAAAGAAGTTTGTGTTTACTATAAAATTTTTACGCAAATATTACGCAAGTATAAATCATGTAGAATACTGCATGAATATAATTACACGTAATAGTTAACTAAAGATGATCATCCCATAAGAAAACAGAAAAAAAGTAAGAGGGAATTAATTAAAATGATTGTTTAAAAGAATATGCAAATTAGCTGGATAGTTTGCATATGAATGTAATTCCACGACCCATATATAACAAAGTTGTATTTTCTTTTTAAATAAATAGAAAAAAGGGTTTGTAATATGAATATCAATACACAAAAAACTCAAGTTTATATATAATTATTTACTTTAATAATTATTAAATACCTACAGACACTAGTGTTTCATCATTTCGAGAATCATCAGTGCAGGGTGTCACGATTAACACCTGTTGATAGATTCGAACCCGGCAGTGAAGGTAACTCAGACTCCATTAGCAAGGGCCAAATCCATTCAGCCAATGTTAATCGCGAGAAATAGTGTTGAAATTTTAATATTTATTTTTTAAAGTTTTTAACGTCTGTCAGAGTGATCTAATCATTATATCATGATATGCATATGCAAGCTACATTGATCGACTTTATTTCAACTGTTAAGTGCTCAACGATAAGAAACGATTTTTTTTTTATAAAGAGGCTAATATAATTATTTACTATAATAATTATTAAATACCAACAGCCACTACTGTTTCATCCTTTAGGGAATCATCAATGCAGAGTGTCAAGATTTACACCGGTCGAGAGATTCGAACCGGAATCTCTGACGCCATTGGCAAGGACCGAATCTATCATATATATATATATATATATATATATATATATATATATATATATATATATATATATATATATATATATATATATATATTAGACATGTATTATATATATTATATATATTATATTATTATATATATATTATATTGTTATATATATTATATATATATATTATATATATATATTATATATAATATAATATATATATTATATATATTATATTATTATATATATATTATATTGTTATATATATTATATATATATTATATATATATATTATATATAATATAATATATATATTATATATATTATATATTATGTATATTATATTATATTATATTATATTTAATATATAGTATAATATATTTAATAAATATATACAATATATAATATATATATAATATATATATAATATATATATATATATAATATATATATATATATATATATATATATATATATATAAGCTGCACATAAACCACATTACATATTCTTACACTATTTTTCTAAAATTGATACGGATCACTTAATTTGTTTAAAAGTTTAGACGTGAATCATAAACATAGAAATGTATAAATATATAGATACACTAATTTTCTTCGCCACAGACACGTGTTTTATGTTTTAGTGCTATCAGTGCAGCTAGACGTAACCTCCCCGATGTGGTACGAAAGTGAAATAATGTGTGACTACATAGATGAGTAACTGTTTCTGAGCGAATACATAGCTTTCGTCCGTCATTATTCCTACCAAAACGATATAAAAAAAATGTAATTTTCGATTCCACTTAATATTGTAGCGCGAAAAGCTGGAATTTGAATAAGTTTGTAAATGAAACATGTATGCTTTGTTTTTAAATGTCTTATAATTTCAGATAGAGCATCCTACTAGATGAAATTACACAAATAAGTTAGCCGGTATTTTTGTAAATAAACAAAGCAAATTCTTGATAGGAAACTATAAATAAGACTATATATATATATATATATATATATATATATATATATATATATATATATATATATATATATATATATATAATTATTGTTTTGGGGGGGGGTACAAAACTTTATTATAGCTATGAAAAATGGAAGACTTAGTTTTTTGTATCCTTGATAAACAGAAGGACAGAGGGAAAATATTTAATGAAGGTTAAGAAAAAATAAATAGATAATGGGGTAGAGTAGGCCGACCAGGTTTCGCCTTCACTTTTCAAAACTAAATCGAGGGTTTTCTTTTTTTATTTTATTATTAGAGGGAAAGGAATTTAAACGTGGGGAGCGACTAAAATAAAATCAAATTATCGGGAGGAAGAGAAATAAAAATGAGAGGAACGACTAAAATAAATCTATCCATCTGATATGGAGAGAAAACGCCTTAGAGACAAATCACGTCCAAACCTAAAAGACAATCCTGCTTACAGAGAGAAGGCCTCCTTAACCGGATGGGAATAGTTTCCAAGACCTTCAAATTAAATAACGAGTAAGAAAATGAGTCACTGCTGATATTTATTGCACATCGCGGGTTTTTAAGCATATGGTCCGCAATAGCATCATATTGCTCAAAATGTCCGTTTGGTTTTCCGGATTTTACTAGGTACATGTTGTTGGACGCGACCATCAAACCTGAGGGTTGTTCTGCCCAACTATCTTTATTTTCTTAATCTTCATTAAATATTTTCCCTTCGTCCTTCTTTTTATCATGGATACAAAAAACTAAGTCTTCCTTTTTCATAGCTATAATATATATATATATATATATATATATATATATATATATATATATATATATATATATATATATATATATATATATATATTACTGTTTTTAAAAATAATAAATAAATGATACGTCCAAATAAAATTGGGCAACTTTCTAAGAAAAACACCGGTTCTCCGAGGCGGAGACATAAACATTACTATCGTTTAAAAAATCAAGATAAAAACCACTTAAACAGATGAACGATGACAACGAAGCAGTATATTGTCTATGGCAACATAGCGCAGTGGATTAGGGCGCTGGACTGAAATACATAAGGTTCAAGATTCGAATCCTACCAACAGTCAAGAGGAGTATATTACTGTTTTCAAAAATAATAAATAAATAAATAATACGTCCAAATAAAATTGGGCGACTTTCTAAGAAAAACACCGGTTCTCCGAGGCGGAGACATAAACATTGCTATCGTTTAAAAAATCAAAACAAAAACCACTTATATATATATACATATATATACATATAGACTTTAATAACAGGAAAATAAGCAAAATAAAGGATAATAATAAGTCAGTATCGATGAACGTGTTTTAGAGAGAAACTGTAACTGCAGAATACCTTACAATCGTCCGTTGGGTGGCAAATGCTTAACCTCAGATATAGTGTACAATTGTGAGATTAAGGCTGATAATATTAAGAAGGTATATCTTGGAGCCACGAGGTGCGTCTTTAAAGGAAGATACAGAAACCATGTTGTGTCCTTCAAAAATGAACCGGAGAATGAAACTAATAGAGAAGGTGTTAATGATAGAAAAGGGGGATGGTACAAGAATCAACATTAGAAATAAAAAGAAGAACACAACTGCATTGCGTGATTGGGTCAGGGAACTTCATAAAAAACAAAAAAGATTTTGAATTAAAATGGTCAGTAATAGATAAGGGTAGTAAGTATAGACCTGCGAAATCAAAAAGATGCAATCTGTTTACTGGAAGCCTTCTACATAGTGAATTCTAAAAAAGAAATATTAAATAAAAGGCTAGATGCTACACAGGGATGTTTTCATAGGAATAGAATTTTGCTATCATATCTTAAACGTAGCTAAGAGAAAAAAGATTCTTGGAAAAAACGGTTCTTGAATGTAAGGCCAAAGTTAATATGGAGTTAAATAGTTAATAATGATGTAAAATAGATGTGATGAATGATTCAAATTTAGCAAGCAAATCTGGAATCTAATATTCTACACATTTTTAGAAATAAAGACAATAGATTATTAGATAAGAAATTCAGATTTATAAAAAGGCTTAACCAAGATTATTGTTTCAAAACTGGGAACACAATTTTAGTTATATTGGTGGTGAGATAGTTGATAGCGTATCTAGATCAATAAAATAGCTTAACAAAAATTAGCAATATGAATTCAACAACAACAAAAAATATTAGTAATTAAAGAATGGGGATTAATTGATACTGTTTTTAGATCAGTAAAACTTGAAAAATTCCTAGCTTATTAAATAATACTCTTTTTTTGAACGATTAAATGAACCTCTTCTTTCATTGGAGTAAAACGAACATGGAGCTAAAGAATATATTTATTAATAGAATATCTATTAATGGAATATGTATTACTATTAGATAAGTATTTAAGAAATTAATTCCCGAATTGATATTATTTGAATTAAAGCAATACATAACCTCAGAAAATTATGGTTGGATGGCAAACGTATGTAATTGGTAATAAAATCAGTATCATGGTTAAGATATGCATTACAAACTTATATTTTGAATAGGTTAGCTTAGATTTAATTGGTTTTGTTTAATTAGTAAATAAATCATAAATGCATATTAGGAATTTACCAAACTTAGAACCTTGCATAAACATTAAAATATCGAACGACTTAAGTCACCTTCCTTTCAATGTTATGGATACATATTAGGATTTTGGTAACTTATAATTCAACTAAACCTTTAACATTTTGAACGTACAGAGTCACCTCCCTTTCTAAATCTAAAATATCCGATAATCGTAAATTTTAATAGAAATGAAGGAAAGAAAAAAAAATTAAAAATAAATTGAGATCCTTAATTTTAATTGAAGAATGAGAATGAACTAAGTATAGAGTAATGTTAAACGTTCTTCCTTATTGAATAAGTTTTTAACAAAAAACATTTTTTAAATCATATAAATAGGTTAGCCGATATTTTTTTTTGTAAATAAACAAATCAAATTCCAAATACGAAACTAACATAGAATCGCAACAATATAACTTAGCTGATTAATCAGAATTAGAAAAAATAATTTAAATTAAATAAAGAAATAAAGAAATTTAATTTAAGAAATCAATGAATAGTATTAGTAAAATATATGAAGTGAACATATGTGATTAGTGGTAACGTTGTATGATAATTTGTTTGGAAATTTTTTTAAATGGAGATACGAAAATAAGTAAATATATAAATCTTTAAAAAAAAACTTTGCAAGGATGAAATACAGGTAAAATATTTTCGCTTGTTTTCTTTTCTTTATAAGTGATTTTTATTCAATAAGTCTGAAGAAAGGCTGTTCTTGTGAAAATTTTCAAACGACATGATGTTTGAATTTGTCTGAATAGTCTTGAAACAATTGTAACTAAATATGAAATACACTAATTGTTGTTATCAATCCATTCCTTGGTGTCTTGGTTTTTGTGAAAACAATATATGAATGCTCAATTATGAAATATGGTAATTTTGTAGCTTACAGTTTAAGTCATCTCTTTTTGGCTTTGATATAGCTCGTACTAATAGAGATGATAACTGTTAGGAGTAACTAGTCTCGTATGCACATAATATAAATGTTCCAAATGTTTTATCGCCCTTAGATCAATTATTTAACTGTGATGCCGCACACACACTTGTGCGCACGCGCGTGTGCGTGCATGATGTATAATTCTTATTTATATATCGCAGCTAGAAATGCCCGTTATTATCTATATTCAGCTGGAATTAAAATTTAAACGCCAAGTATCATGGTTCATGGTTCAATTGTGCTCTAATCAGAAACACTCATTTCGAACGCCCCACTGTCATATCGAAGAACCTACTGTTGATTTTGTATCACTGGCCTTTTTGTTTGTGCCGTAATAATTGCTTTGATTTGGGTTATAATTAAAAAGTCAAATATTATTATTCAATTGTGCTTGAAACAGGCACGTTAGAAATTAATGTTTCTATGTCATATTAAAGAAACTATCTGCCAAGCCAGTTGCCATGTGTGGTAATAAACTTTATCAAATGCAATAGTGATGTTAGGCTGTATAAGGCGTTAACTTTAGTCGAAATTACCTGTTTATTATTTCATCGGATTTATTCGATTATTGATTATCGGTATTTATCAAAGATATTCCGATATAAAACCTATCTAAGCTAACAAGGACGAAAGTTGATTATCCTATAGGCAGGGGGTGTCCATTGGCTTTACTATTGAAAAGACAACGACTATAGGTCGGAAGAAAGCAGTCAGCAGGAAGAGAGTTCCACAAAAGAAAGAAACTACTAGAATAGGAAACTGTATTATAACAAAATATCAAAACAACGAACTGATAGCGATTAACGAATTAAACGCGCCGGAACAAAGAAAGCAGACAATAGATTAAACATTTTTAAAGAAGACAGAGAAAAAGATAGCAGAGAAGAATAAAAAGAAGGGCTAATCAAATTACAAAAAACATTTCACACAAACATATAAAGAAATAAAGAGACGAAATAATGTTGCTTCCCTGTTCTATTTTTAAGCAATAGCCACTAGAATACTTCAGAAGAACTCAGGTGGTTGGAATGGAAAATGCCAAATGAAATGCTTTTTCTATTCTAGACTAAAATAACACCCGCCCCCCTCTCTCTCTCTCACACACACATACGCTCACATACATATATTAAATGAAGCAAATAAATATAATATATATGCTTCCTTCATTTTTTACCTAAAAGTTCTTTTATTTGTATTAAATATAAATATATTTATTTATATTTCTGTGGGAATATTCTTTATTCACACACATATATATATATATACAGTATCGGCCATAATATAAGGAACGGAAAATTTTTTTACAATTATTCATGTATATTTAAAAAATTAGTGCATGGATTTTTCTGAAATACTCAGAATAAACAAATAGAACCAATGTGTATAAACTAGTACCAACAAAAAAATATACGATTCAATATTGAGAAATATTTTAGTTTAAAATTATATCTGTAGATTTATCCTGGCCAAAAGTTAAGGAACGAAATAGAAAATTTATTTTTAAGAGACTAAACTTTACATAAAAATAGCTAGTTTTTAATATTGGAACTGCTGATAAGCACAATAAAGAAAAATGGCGTCACCGACTCGCAAAACTCTGTCTCTCCAAGAAAAAAAAAAACTTTAGACAATTACAAAGAAAAGAAATCAATTTCAACAATTTCTAATATTGTTCGAAGATCAAAAAGTGTTGTTCATCGCGTGATAGCTCGATATAAGAATAAAAATACATTAGAAGCATCCCCTAAAACCGGCAGACCCCCTAAAACGTCTCAAAGAGAAGATAGGATTATGGTAAGGCACACTCTTAGTGACCGATTCAAATCCGCAATATCAATTTCTCGTGATTTTAATGAACAGACTGGGAAAAATATATCTAGAAAAACTGCTTCTCAACGGTTAGCAACTGCCGGATTGCATGCCAGGGTGCCAGTATCAAAACCCTTGATCTCCAAGAAGAACAAAAATAGCCGTTTGAAGTTTGCCCATGAGCATGTCGTCTGGACTGATGAACAATGGGCTAAGGTTCACTTCAGCGATGAATCCAAGTTCAATTTGTTTGGATCTGATGGAAAGGAGTATGTACGGCGTAAAGCAGGTGAACGATTATCCTCCAAATGTGTTAAAAAGACACTTAAATTCGGAGGGGGAAGTGTAATGGTGTGGGGGTATGATATCCTCGGAAGGAGTTGGCCCTCTAGTTCGAATCTATGGTAAGGTTAATGCGGAGACTTATAAGCAGCTCAACATATCATTGAGAGCTTACGCCTTTCACCTAATCAGCCAAGCATTTTTATGCAAGATAACGCCCCTTGCCATAAAGCTAAAAATGTGATAAGTTACCTCGAGGAAGAAGAAATAAGAGTAATGGACTGGCCAGCGCAGAGTCCGGATCTGAATCCAATAGAACATGTTTGGGAAATGATTGGAGAAAGAGCACAGACGAGGAATCCCCAAAATCAAAATCATTTGTGGGATTTATTGAAGGAAGAGTGGGAAAAGATAAATCCTGAATTTTGCAAGAAACTAATCCAGTCTTGTGGTTGAAGATGCAGTGAGGTCATAAGGAATAAAGGGATGTTCACTAAATATTGAATGAATTTATTTTTTAAAACATTTGCATTAAAAAAACATAAAGTTTCTATTCCGTTCCTTAACTTTTGGCCAGGATAAATCCACAGATATAATTTAAAACTAAAATATTTCTCAATATTGAATCGTAATTTTTTTATTTATTTTTTGGTACTAGTTTATACACATTGGTTCTATTTGTTTATTCTGAGTATTTCAGGAAAATCCATGCACTAATTTTTTTTAAATATACATGAATAATTGTAATTTTTTTCCGTTCCTTATATTATGGCTTATACTATATATATACACTTGTGCCCGATATTATTCATACCCCACCTTGAAAATTGAGTTTATTAGGTGTAACTTTGTAAGAATTTATTGTTTACGTCCATATTGATACATATTCTTAATAAACCTCTTCTGATCATTTTCGTCATTTTAAAATCTCGGGATACTTGTAATAAAAGAAATATACAGCTATTTATAAAATCTGCAATGTTCAAAAATAATCATACCCCCTTATTTTTTCAGTATTAATCGAATTTCTGACTGTTTGTTTCCTGTTTGATTCTTATTTTGAATGCTTTTATACAACCTTTGATTAATTTCATTTCGTTTTTTGCATTTTTCAGAAATTAAAATGATATCAACTGAAAACCAATAAAAGAATAAAAACTATTAGAATGGGGAAGAAAAAAGAGCTTAGTAATGATCTTAGGACTAAAATTGCGAATTCACATAAGGATGGTTTAGGTTACAAGTCAATTTCCAAGAAATTTGAGGTCCCTACAGCAACAGTACAGAGCATAATCAAAAAATTCCAGAGCCACCACACAACAAACAACTTGATTGGTAGAGGAAGGAAAATGAAACTGTCTGCTAGAGCCACCAGGAATATTGTAAGAAGTGTTAATGCAAATCCAACCACCACTACTAAAGACATTTTAGAAAATCTGGAGTCTTCTGGCATAAAAATATCAAGGCAAACATTGCAAAGGACTCTGCATGAAAATGGTCTGAAAGGAAGAAGACCAAGAAGGACTCCATTGCACACCGGAAAACACCTTGCAGCACGTCTAAAGTTTGCTAGGACCCATGTGAATTCTCCAGAGTCCGTTTTCTCAAGTATTTTGTGGACTGATGAAACAAAAATTGAATTGTTTGGCCATATGGATGCTTCTTACGTTTGGAGAAAGAAAGGAGAAGCTTACAACCCAAAGAACACCATACCCACGATGAAACATGGTGGTGGTAGCCTAATGCTTTGGGGCTCCTTTTCGGCTAGTGGTCCAGGTAGTTTGGTCAAGATAGATGGAACCATGAAGAAGGAGCAATATTTGGAGATACTCCAGAAAAACATTAGACAGGATGCGGAGAAGCTCCATTTAGGACCAAACTGGGTCCCTCAACAGGATAATGATCCAAAACATACTGCCAAAATAGTCAAGAAATGGTTTGAGGATAATCAAATTAATGTTTTGGAATGGCCTAGCCAGAGTCCCGACCTGAACCCTATCGAAAACCTCTGGCACATATTGAAAACTGAGGTTAAAAAGCGGAAACCTAGAAATTTGAGGGATTTGGAGAACTACTGCATTGAAGAATGGTCAAAAATCAGTGTTGATGCTTGTAAAAACCTTGTTGATAAATATCCAAAACGGTTACAGGCAGTTATTAAGAATAAAGGGCATGCTATTGACTATTACTAAGAGAGGTATGAATAATTTTGAACTAGTTCCATTATTGTTTTTCTTTGTATAATGTTTAAAACTTGCATAATTTATTTATTTGTTGAGTTTAAATTAAATGCCTATGCTTGATTTATTGTCTGAAATCCCTTTAATATTGTCTACCTTCTGGTTTGAGCAATATTCTTATAGAAATCTCAAAGATCCGAGGGGTATGAATAATATCGGGCACAAGTGTATATATATATATATATATATATATATATATATATATATATATATATATATATATATATATATGAATTACAGTTAAGTTTACCAAAATGATTCAAGATGACAAATTAAAGTAAATTATATTAAAGAATTAATATTTATAAAGTTATCTCAACCAGATGTAAAAGCTCGATAAAACCAAATAGGAAATAGAGCTTATGATAAGAACAAGTAGTTAATAAAACATGTTAAAAACACTTTGAAAAAGAGTTAAAAACATCTTTAATTTTAAAAAGGAAACACTAAATAAGTGGATAATTCTTAATCCGCGGAGTTTCGAAGAAATATTTTCTTTCTCATCAGAGGGTAGGATTTAGTAAAATGCGGGATCAGATTTTGCTTGCAAAAGTATTAACTGAAACTACAAGTAAGTTATAGATCTTACTTGATAAGAAAAAGTGAAGCAGAGGGAATAGGGTGAATAAAAAAGTGATTTCACGTGAATGGACAGTCTGGTGAAGGGTAAAACATCCAATGACGGTAAAATCCAAAGATGCAGAATCCAAGAAAGTTAGTTAAATTTCCATTTGCACAAGTAAAATCCAAGGGAATCCCATAATTGGAAGATGATTCAAAGTAATCCAAAAGGCAGAAATCCGTGGAAGAATTCACAAATAGGTACAAGGAAAAGGGAAAGAATTCAAATATATTATTAAAAGAAAGATAAAATGTGCGTAAATAATAATACAACTCGACTGTATAAATAAAAATATTATACTTTGCTCTATTTATTGAGCACTCTTATTAACCTCGTTTTAATTCATGAATTTTATCTCCCGAATACTTTTAAACTTGGTATATATATATATATATATATATATATATATATATATATATATATATATATATATATATATATATATAGTAAAATGTTGTAATATTATATGTAGTTATGTATTTTACTGATGCAGAGGTGATAATTTAAACACATTTGCACTGCAATAATATTTTAATAAAAAAAAAACATAAGTACAGGAGAACAGTAATACCGCATATCATAGTTACCTGTACTGCATTACTGTACCGTAAAGTTATTTTCTATGCTCACAACATATGTATTAAATTTGACAGAAAGTGGCCGGGTAGCCTGATGGATCGGGGAGGGGGGAAGATGGCGCTGCGATACGTTATAAGTTTTTTGTTAGTGAAATAAATGTTTTCAATTGCAGAGGAATGTTATTGGAATGGGAATGCAGACAATAAAATATTTACAGTTAAATATTTATATAATAAAATAATGGAATGTTCCTTTAAAAACCTAGTGTCAGCGGCTCTGTTACATTTCAACACATATTCGAAATAGTCCTACACTGGAACACTTACTGGTTTGATGACTTGGGACATTGATGCAATGCCAATGCCTTTTCGCATCTCTACGATATTGATGCGGATAGATAGTTCATGATCAATAATGAAGCACATGATGTGTGTATTTCTTTTTGAAGATTTTTCTTCCTTACATAGTTTTACGGTCCAGTCGACATATTAAGTCTGTATGATGGACCCTCTCGTTGATTACGACGTATGAGCTCCCTCACAGCAGCTAAGTTGCTCGAAAATGTACACAGATGATTTGTTTATAGTGGTGAAGGCTTTGTACAGAATCAACTACACTTTTTGGTAATCTATGTCAGTGCAATGGCTGCCATAAGTCAGAGCAGACAATAGACGTCAGGTTTTCCACCAGAGTTTTTCGTCTTGTACGCAGGTCTTAACGAACAGTAAATTAAACGCACCACCAGATACCAACTTGGAATTTCCTATGTCACCGACGCTGTACATACAGCGCCTAGCTTTACCAAATGGTCCCTCCTCTGGTACTGGTTGGATCATCGTTGTTTAATTTCAGTGATCTGGCAAGAACCGGCGGGTCAACGTGATTGTGCTTTTTATAAGTTTGTAAAAGTTTACAGAAAAGGATATGTAAATACGTTATTAATTAAATGTATTATAAATTTTTATTATCATTATTGATAACTAGAACTGTGACAAGAGCATATTCTTATCATTGTTTTGGCTCTGAAGTATATATCCGACACAGTTAGACGCAATTATTCAATCGAGAACCACATCATTTTATCTTAAAACATAAGATATATACTTGAGAGTCGAAATAATGAAAAGAATATTCCCTTGTCATAGTCCTACTGATACCATAAAGAGAAAACACACATTAACTGTTTTCTCACAGCGTGGGGGATTTTTTTCCTTTTTAATTTCTGGCGGAGTAAGTAAGTATGAGTCGATTGTTTGACTTGCTATCTGTCTTTTCGCTTTCCCCCGCCACTTGAAATTGTTGTGTCCCAGGACTAGAAAAAGATACGTTCTATTCGCTAACTTTTCCGTAACGAGATGGAACTATATATATATATATATATATATATATATATATATATATATATATATATATATAAGTACATGCTTGTCTCTACTATAGTTTGCTGCATGTGTATATATCTATACACACACACACACACACACACACACACACACACACACACACACACACACACACACACACATATATATATATATACATACATACATACATATATATATATATTACAGAGATGGGTATTGGCTGAAGAGAGCTTGATATGGATATCTTAAACGGTTCTAATAATCGGGCTTGAAACCGACGGTACCAATGACTTGTCTCATCTAACAACTCTCTGTACACAAAGTACAATCTATATATATATATATAATGCCGGCAAAAAGTAAATCCGCACTTGTAATTTTTTCAAAAACTACAAATTTAAGCTAAAGTTAATGTAACTGTTTAAACAACCTATACCTCATTTGATTCGCCTTTTATGGTTCTATAATTTTATCTGTTCATATTTGACTTTTGATTGAAATATTCTAGTGTTCACGTCAACTTAAAAAAAATAACTTCAAATTGAGGAGGCAAAAAAAAAAGTCCGCACCAATGAATTCGCTTAAAACCAGCTTAAATTATCGCCCCTTAATCAGTTTAAAATATCTACCAACAGGCAACAAAGCATCTCTAATCGTAATTGTTGTTATTCCAGGTTATATGTAACATTCAGCCCATATGCCACGACTTTAGTGATCGTCAGGAGCTCATTAATCTCCACCTTTCTGGTTCATCCAATCGAAAAATCGGCCGCAGATTAAAATGTGATGAGAAAACAACACGAAAGACTGTGCCAAACACCAAAACACCGGCAGTGTTCGTAATTCCGCTAAATCTAGTCGTACTAGAGTTAATTCTAACAGGGAAGACAATGCTATCAAGATCCGCAGCCTAAGAAACAGATTTGAAACGGCTCCCTAAATCCAACAACAGTGCAATCTTGTTAAAAAGTGCTCTCTTTCTGCTGTCAAGAACAAATTAAAGGAATTTAATTCGCGAGGATATGTTGCAAGACGCAAGCCAATGATTTCTGTAAAGAACAGAAAGCGCCGTCTGGACTTCGTCAGATGCAATGAAGATCATGACTTTTCATATTGGTCAAAAGTGCTTTTTAGTGACGAAAGCAAGTTCAATAGGCTAGGTAGTGATGGTAGTCAGTACGTCCGTAGGATTAAAGATGAAGAATTTAATCCTAGGTGCTCAATTTCAACGCTGCAAAGCGGTGGGGTTCAGTTTTGGTGTGGGACATTAATTGTACCAATGGTCCAGGGCCTATAGTTCGCTTGCAAGGTCGAATTAATTCGACCAAGTACATTAATATGTTGACTGAGCATTTTCTACCCTACTTTGGTCGGAATTTGGATGATAATCCCACCTCATGCAGGATAATGCTCCCATTCACACAGCTCGCAAGGTCAAGAGATTCCTGGAAGAGCATGATATTCCGTGTTTGGATTGGCCTGCACAGTCTTCAGACCTCAGTCCTATCGAAAACGTATGGCATTACATCAAGCAACAGCTACGCAATGATAAAATTTCAAATTTGGAAGAACTTTGGACAAAAAATAAAGAAAAGTGGGATGCCCTTTCCCTGGAGTATTGCTGCAGTCTAATTCAAGGAATTCCCCAAAAAAGTGCAGGCTGTTAAATTGTAGAAGGGCTATGCTACTAAATATTTACTAGTTCATTGTGTTCCTGGTGTATTTGCGTTGCATTAATGTCCAAAAAGTTACATTTAAATAAAAAATTTTCATTGTGCGGACTTTCTTTTTTCCTCCTCAATTTGAAGTTAATTTTTTAAATTGACGTGAACACTAAAACATTTCAATTAAAAGTCAAATATGAACAGGCAAAATTATAGAAGAATAAAATGCCAATAAAATGAGGTATACGTTGTTTAAACAGTTACATTAACTTTAGCTTAAATGTGCAGTTTTTGAAAAACTTACGAGTGCGGACTTTCTTTTTTTCACCTATATATATATATATATATATATATATATATATATATATATATATATATATATATATTAAAAATGTACCTAATACACCCATATAAATAAGTGTCTCATTTGTTTTAATCTACCATTAACAGATAAGCCTAAAATATAAATTTTCCATAATTTACACTTGGCCACACATCATTAATATACCCTCACAATAAAATAAATTCACAAATTCTAATCGTTACCTCTCCAACACACTTTCTGCAGTACTACATTAGTACTTAATGTATAGGTTTAATGACGTAACTATACCTATTCCCTAACATATATTGAAAATTATCTAACTAGTGAATCCCAAGAATATAGTTTTAAGTACATACTTTTAAAGATTTACAATAACGTTTTCATAGGAATTAACTAATTTCCTCCTGTATCAGAAAACACGCTATGTGATATACGTATATCTGTACGTGATGTTGCCAAGCTAATCAAAAGCCTTGATTCCAGTAAAGCAACTGGCCCTGACGGTATTCCAATTATAGTTCTCAAAAAACTTCAACCTGAACTAGCGCACATACTTACAAAACTGTTTAAACGTTGTCTTAAGGAGAATAGTTTCCCATCTCCCTGGAAAATCTCATCAGTATGCCCTGTATTTAAGAATTCAGGTGATCGCTCATCCCCCTCTCAGTACAGGCCAATAAGTCTCCTGTGCGTCATGAGTAAGTTGCTAGAATCTGTGTTAAATACAGAAGTAATCAACCATCTCAACAAAAATAACCTTCTTAGTGACACTCAATATGATTTCCGTTCTGCTAGATCTACAGCAGATGTGCTTACAGTTATATCGCATAGGATTAGCAAATCTCTCGACGGTGGCAATCTTTCTAGGGCAATTGCTCTTGACATATCTAAAGCCTTTGATAGGGTATGGCATAAAGGTTTACTTCATAAGATCGCTAGCTATCGTATAGCTGGAAATGTCTTCTCAATTATTAAATCATTTCTTTCTGATAGGTTCATAAAAGTAGTAGTTGAGGGGCAAAAATCAGAAGCTCACAGTATTAATGCCAGTGTCCCTCAGGGGTCCATCCTGGGCCCAACTCTTTTCCTGATCTACATTAATGATCTTCCAAATCACATCCTTACGTCATTTGTAGACATTTATGCTGACGACACTACCATTTATGGTAGCACATCTAAGACAGTAAACGAGCAAGTTCTCTCCAATTCTCTCTCCTCTGATCTTGAGCACGTAGTACAATGGGGAAAGGAGTGGCTGGTTACTTTTAATGCATCTAAAACCAAGCTTCTCTCTTTACATCATCAACATTCTAATCCACATTTGTCATCAATTGAAATGAATGGCCCTCGTCTTCAGGAGGCCTCAAGTTTTGACAAGCTTCTGGGCTTGACCATTACTCCTGATCTTAAATGGAACACGTACATCAAATCTGTTGCCAAGGCCGCTGGAAAAATGGTGGGATCTTTCTATCGATCCGGTAAATATCTCACTGCTGATGCTATTCTCTATCTATATAAGAGCCAGGTACGTCCAAGGATGGAATACTGTTGCCACATCTGGGCAGGAGCTGCTAGAAAGGACTTGTCCTGTCTTGATAGAGTTCAAAATAGACTTCGTAGCCTCGTAGGAGATGTCCTTTTCCCCTCCTTGCAACCTCTATCTCACAGAAGAGATGTTGCAAGTTTGTCTCTGATGTATCGTTATTTTCATGGAAAGTGTTCAACTGAGCTTCAATCTATGGTCCCCCCTCGCCAAACTTTCACAAGAAACACTCGTCTAGCTGTAAACACTATCAATAATTCCCCCCACTCTTTATCTGTGCCTAAACCTAAACGTAGATTCCATGAACAAAGCTTCTTTCTTAGAACTGCACGCCTGTGGAATTGTCTTCCGTTTTCCTGCTTTCCGGCTGACTACAATATGGTTGTGTTCAAGTCTAAAGTAAATAAGTTCTTGATGAGCCGTTCCATATAAGTTATCAAATTTACCAAATTTTCATTACTAATGATTACCATATTGTCCAATTTCTACTGTACACTCTTTAACCCTTATCCTTGAGTGGCCTCTGGGCCTTGATAATGTGGTGATGCCTATGTAAAAAAAAGAAAAAAAAAAGTTCCTAAAAAATACACTATAAACTTTTAGAAAAGATCATCAAAATGTAGAGATTAAAGGTGATCTTAGATGATTTTTTAAAATATTTTAAAATCTTTTGAAAAACCTTTCGATTTATTTATTTATTGAAATTTAAATACACTCTTTATATATCAAAACGTAAATCAATAAATAAATTAATAATTATAATAAAAAAAATAACAGAAACAAAATAAGTAAATATTAAAAATTATGAATGATAATAAATAATAATAATAATAATAAACTAATATTTAAAAATATTATAAAAATAATAAAAACAAATACATTAATACTTATATAAATTAATAACTTAATGCACAATTTATACGTGTACATATCCTGTGTGTGTGTTTGTGCGAGTATATCTGTATGTTTTTGTACACATGTATCAGTGTTAGTGTCTATGTGTGTGTTTGTGTGTGTGTCTGTGTGTGTATGTATGTGTATGTATATATAGAAACTAAATAAAAGCTAGAATAACGACTATTCAATAACCAATATTTTAACTTATTAAGATATGAATTAGATAAATAAATATTCAATCTGATATAACTGAAAAAAATCAGTGGTAACTTCAAATTAAAAGATATAATTAAAAAATAAAAGAATAAATAAAAAACTGAATGACAAACGTCATGTTTCATAGACAGACCTTTTGACCCAATTCAGTTATCCCCTTTTTTTTCATAGTCTAGGCAGGTTTAATCTCTTGATTTATAAAATCGTTAATATTGTTCTCTGGTATCTTCGTTCATTTCGAGTCAACTATTCTCCTCCTCCCTTCTCCATTTCTATCTCTTAGGGAATTCATACCCCCTCTATATATTTATGCTATACTTCCCCTCTTATCACCCTCTCTAATTCTACCTATTATATTACATATTTTACCTCTCTTTCTTAAAAAAAAAATGATTTTTGTAATTAATTTTAAATCCATAAGATCTTTAACCTCGCACCACGCCAGCCATAGCAAAGTTCTCTAAAATTGAAAATGGTCTTGAACCATTTTCACTTTTTTAATTTTTAATTTTTCTTGCCTGATGAGATCAATTATGATCGAAACGATCTACACATTGTAGCAAGATATGACTGTAGTTACAGCTACATAAAAATAATAAAAAATATTTAAAAAATATAATTTGCTCTCCTTGATTAAGCACTATCAACGACCTTTGTTGAAAATCAATTATTCTTCATTTTTGGATATCTCTCGACTTGGAATATATATATATATATATATATATATATATATATATATAAGCATTTTATTTAAAAAATTATGCATTATAGTGTCTGTTGGGAGTTCAAGGCAAGCGATTCTTATGTTTTAGCATTCCCTTATAACAGACTAGCGGGAGAGGGGCGCCCGTCTTTTCCGGGTCGTAAAATACGCTTTAATATGTTATTTTAATTTGTTCGGATTTTGTATATATTATTATAGAGTCGTGATTTAAAAAGTAATAAAAAATAATTTAGGTGCCATGAGCTAGAATCGAAACTGTAACATTCAAAGCCGGTGACGTTACCACTGTACCAACGTGACACGCATATAAACCGATTAAAAATTAAAAATTAAAAATAAACGAAGATGAATGTAAAAATGTTTAACGATTTAAAAAAAATAATTTTGACCCATTTTTGACCCCTTAAGAACAATTTTAACCGGCTAAAGGCCTATAAAAGAACGGCCCGTAAAAATCCAATCATTTGAGGGCCCTTTGCGACTTTTCGTTTCGAGGAGATAGAGTTTTAAAATATGGAGACAGACAGATCGACAGACAGACATATAGCCGTTTATTTATTAAATAATAGAGAAAAGATATAATAATGTATTCAAGTGGCCGATTCGAAGTTGTCGCGCATGGACAGATCGATAGAAACACCCGTACACTCAACAGACACTGTGATGTATAGTTTTACTTTATTGTTTTTTAAAGAACAAGCTAGGTAACATACAAATATCTGTGCAGGAGGTCGCCAAACTAATAAAGAACCTAGATTCCAGTAAAGCAACTGGCCCTGATGGCATCCCAATTATAGTGTTAAAAAAGCTTCAACCAGAACTTGCTCCCATACTTACGAAACTATTTAAGCGTTGCCTTAAGGAGAAGTGCTTTCCGACTCCCTGGAAGACCTCTTCAGTTTGCCCTATATTTAAGAATTCAGGTGATAAGTCATCTCCCTCTCAATACAGACCTATAAGTCTCCTGTGTGTTATGAGTAAGTTGCTGGAATCCATATTAAATAGAGAAATAGTCAACCACCTCAGCAGGAATAACCTTCTTAGTGACACACAATATGGTTTCCGCTCTGCAAGATCTACCGCAGATGTGCTGACGGTTATATCCCACAGGATTAGTGAATCTCTTGACAAAGGCTTCCTTTCTAGGGCAATTGCTCTTGACATATCAAAGGCCTTCGACAAGGTATGGCATAAGGGTCTACTTCACAAGATTTCCAGCTACGGTATAACGGGAAATGTTTTCTCAATCATTAAATCATTTCTCTCCGATAGGCTCATAAGAGTAGTGGTCGATGGACAAAAATCGGAGGCCTGCAATATAAATGCTGGAGTCCCCCAGGGGTCAATCCTGGGCCCAACTCTCTTCCTGATCTACATCAATGACCTCCCTAAACACATACTTAAATCATTCGTTGACATCTATGCTGATGACACAACCATCTACGGCAACGCATCAAAGGCTGTAAATGACAAAGTTCTCTCTAATTCTCTCTCCTCTGATCTCGAGCGCGTGGTTCAGTGGGGGAAGATGTGGCTGGTTACCTTTAATGCATCCAAAACCAAACTCCTATCCTTACATCATCAACGCTCTGATCCCCAGCTGGCATCAATTGTGATGGATGGCTCTCGTCTGGGTGAGGCTCCGTGTTTTGACAAGCTTCTGGGTTTGACCTTTACTCCTGATCTGAAATGGAACACGTACATCAAGTCTGTTGCCAAGGTCGCTGGAAAGATGGTGGGATCCTTCTACCGCTCCAGAAGATATCTCACTACTGATGCAATTCTCTATCTATATAAAA
This sequence comes from Euprymna scolopes, assembly GCF_053919585.1. Taxonomy (NCBI): domain Eukaryota; kingdom Metazoa; phylum Mollusca; class Cephalopoda; order Sepiida; family Sepiolidae; genus Euprymna; species Euprymna scolopes. The sequence goes on from NC_136488.1 coordinate 24,318,288, forward strand.
GCCAAGTACGTCCAAGGATGGAATACTATTGCCATATCTGGGCAGGAGCTGCTAAAAACAGCCTATCCTGCCTTGACAGAGTACAAAATAGACTTCGTGGCTTAGTGGGGGATGCCCTTTTCTCTACCCTGCAACCTCTCTCCCACAGAAGAGACGTTGCGAGCCTGTCCTTGTTTTATCGTTATTTCCATGGCAGATGCTCGTCTGAACTCCAATCTCTAGTCCCCCCTCGCCAATCTTTCACGAAAAACACCCGTCTAGCTGAATCCACTGTGAAAAATTTCCCCCACTCTATATCTGTGCCTAAATCAAAACGCGGATTCCATGAACAAAGCTTCTTTCTTAGAACTGCACGCCTGTGGAACTTTGTTCCGTCTGCCTGCTTCCCTCCGGACTATAACTTGGATGTCTTCAAGTCCAATGTTAACAAATTCCTAATGAACCGCCCCCTTAAGTAAACACTTCAGCAGCAAATCTCCTCACTAACTTAATGTACTTGCAATAACCCTTATCCCTGAGTGGCTTCCGGGCCTTGATAAGTGGTGATCACTGTGTAAAAAAAAAACAAAAAAAAACTATGATACATGCTATATATATAATTAGTTCAATTATTGCATGTATATACACATATAATATTATAAGATTGTATAATACTAGCATGAATACCCGGCGTTACCCGGGTGGACATGAAATTCGGTTTGGACAGAGCTGATGTACTAAGGATATTGAGCAACTCCCCCCCCAAACGACCTGAAGAAGTAAATGACAACCTAGACTTTTGTGTCAGTAAAAATTACGAGTGTTCGTACGACCGCAAATAAATAAATAAATAAATAAATTAATTAATTAATAACCGCGTAGACAGGCTCGAATCTGATACGCGAAAGAGGGGAAAAAGGAAAAGGGTAAGTGGTAAACACGTTTGTCAAGCGTCCCACGACGACTTATGACATCAGGATCCTGAAAAAATAAAGTTTATAACCATAAACGCGTACGTTACTTGTAAAAAAAGGCGACGCGAAAAATGATCGCCCTTGCAAGAAATGGTCCAGTTGACTACCACAGAATTAATCTTTTTTCCCTCTAATTCTAATATTATACGCCCGAGTGATCGCTCTCTCAGATAGTACCTGTTTCGACCCGGTCTAATGCGACTGACGAAAGTTTTTAGCGAATATGCGAACATACACACAAGCACGCAAACCGACGTTTGGGACTTATATAATAATCAGGAGAAATAATTCGAAACCGATTTCTAAAAAAATCGATGTCAGTAATAATAATTCAAAATAAATTAAATTAAATATATTATCAATATAAATCAACTTAAATAACAGTCTTAAATGGAAAACTTGCATAATTTCTCTCACTATAAACAGTAACTAACATACAGCTATTTAGTAAAATCGATTTTCCTTAATATAATATGCAAATGAGTTCGCCCCTTAATTGTATATTTTGCAAGAATCATACTATATATATAAATAAATGAAATAGGACACTAATGGACTTTCATATATATTAATCAGATTGTGAGCGATCAAGCAAACAGACAGGAATATGAATTTATACACATAGATTGCGTATATATTTTCATTATTTACTGTAACAATGTTTAGGTAGAGAATGTGTGTTTAAATACCGAGGGATAGAGAACTTTTATTATGTTGTATACAGGAAAAGCTACTTAATTATAATACAGTATTATCTTTATATCATTGTGAAATGGGGGTGAAATATAATAATTAGGAACTGACCAAGACTATATCCTTTACTCAGCGTTGTCCGCGATTAATAATTGTATGCTTATTGATGAGTGATATATATTAAAACTTTTGTCTTTGTCAACATACTTTATCTTCATCTTATTGTTAAACATTAAATTAAGAATTAATCGGGACCATTTCTTCTACTTGCAATTGTTCAAAATGAAAAACTTGAAGATTATATTATTATTATATTTGTAATATTTTTTTAATTCTCTTCAGACTATTGTCCTTATCAACATCATTTACTTCATATTATTGTGAAATGAAGGGGTATAAAATTGGTAAATGGCCTGGACAATTTGTTCTACTCGGCATATTCCGGGATAAAAATGTAAGTTTACAGTATTAGTTTTTGTAAGTAATGTATACTTAATCTTTTTATACTATTGACTTCGTAAACTGCTTGGTTTGAATAAATAAAAACTGAAACTCTTGGTTCTGAGTGCCAATCTAAGAATCAAAGAATAATGTGTACTTCACTAGCAGTATGTTTGGGCGAATGAAAGTAAAAATAAAGATGGAAAACCAACTTCTCCAATTTGAAGGTTTTCAACTCTAAAGAAAAACAAAGCTACTGGTCTGTTTCTACTAAAATTTAAAGTATTACTATTCTAAATTCTAGCGTAGATTAGCATAATAAGCATCTACTTTTTTTATTCATAATTTTCTTGTCATTTACAAACAAACAAATCTCGTTGGATGTATTTGATATAAAACAAATTCGCTATTGATTAAGAACCTGATACAAAGCCGCATCAGCATCTTCCGGCAAATCACAGTAAATAGCCGGAAGAGTTGCAGGAGAAAAGTTGACGTGAACGCTGCTAAATTCAAAACACTGAAAAGAAAATTTAACACAAGAAGATGAGACTTACTCTTACCATCAGTTTAATTATATTAAAGAAATATGTTTTTTTCAATAAATGTTTATTATTTTTTCAATGAAATAAGATGAAAACATGGAAACAGCTATGAACGAAAATCAAAAGTTTTTTTTATGAATTTTAAGAATTTTTTGAAAGAAAAGTTTCAATAAAATAAGTTATTTTTAAGACGAAAATAGTTCAATAAAAGATCAAAACATGTAAAAAACTAGGAACGAAATTTTTATTTTAAGAAAAGTTTTAAACCTTTCCCCCTTTCATCTCAACCAGTCTGATCCAATCGCAAGACAGGGTTGAGACAGATGGAGACTAGGTGGGATGCAAGAGTTACCGAAAGTGTGTACGTCCTTCTGTATACATTGTCTGATATTTCTAAATGGTCACCCATCTGGTACACCAGCTCAAAGTACTTAACTTCAGTGATCTAACGAGAACTGGTGTATCAACGTGATTATGTCGTACGCATGTTTAGCGACATTAAATAGTGAAGCAAACAAACTACAAATTCCCCAAAATAATTTATATAAACCCTTTTTTGGGTTTGTAACGGCAACGTTACAAACAAACAAACAAACAAACAAAGGAAAGACATTTAAAAAAAATCTGGTCAGCATTTTTCTCTTTTTTTAACAGAAGCATTTATTACGATTACTTTCGTCAGCACTTTTAAAAAAGTCTCTCGCTGCCACATGCCCATCTAGACTGGTTCGCATTTCTCTTTCCCCCGACCGTATGCCGGCCACAACCGGCCCATTCTCGTTTTCAACTTTACACGTCTATTTGGTTCGACGCGCATTTTGCTTCTCTCTCAAGCACATGTCCGTTTTCTCTTTTTCTTGTCGCGCCAACTCGCACATATTTCCTAATTTGCATATGCGTGTTTTTCGGCTGCTGCTGCTAATCTCTTCGCGAGGCAGCCATCCTTTGCTAATATTTCCTCACGTTCTCATATGCACTATGTTACAGGTTGGCTGTTTTCTTTTCTGTAAACAAGGAATGGGATAATGTAGCGATAATCAATCGATTATTAAAATTGGCAAAAACCGTCAATACTGATAAAACACAAACGATTTGTCGATTATTGTATCGTCATATTTTATTTATACTTAATTTTTTATTCATAAATATATATATATGTTATGTATTCGCTTTAATAAAAAAGATATTCATATATCACTTATTTTACATTATTAATATATATATATTAAGGTATTATTTATACATATGCCCTTCATGTCCAACACTGACTCTAATTCCGGGATCGGCATCGTGACGTTAAATTACGTCACCCTTTCTCCCATCATAATCAAAAGGTGTCGGTCAAGGCACTAAATTTGGTTTAGATAATTCTGAAGTCAAAAATAGTTGCCGCACGAATTGGTTTAGATAATTCTGAAGTCAAAATAGTTGCCGCACGAAAATGTCTCCCAGAACTTTATGTGTTAAAAAAACATTTTAAATAAAAGTACTTGCTTCAAAATATTTTTAGATTAGGACTGATACTTTGTATTATTTAAATTATTCGAACTACTATTCTCATCGTAGATATTATTCTCACAACGTTTCGAATGATGTAATTCCTGACCTTCTTCAACAAGGACCTGTGACATAACGGATAAAGTTCTAAGTAATAATCAGTACTATGTAACGAGCTTGAAGGTTTACTCCGCGATAATAAACAGTGCATACGATCATCTACAAACACTATTAAAGAAAACATCTAATCCTTGTCTATTTATTAGGGTATTGTTTATATATATGCCCTTCATATTCACTATCGGTCTCGGAGTCGTGGCCTTAAATTAGTTAGCCACCCGTCATGATTCTGAAGTATCGGTCGAGGTACTAAATTCTTAAATAAAACTTTATTTTCTTCTGAATTTTTAAGATGATTGATAATTTGTATTATTTGAATTATTAGAAACACTTTATCATCTCGTATTTTATTCTCCTAACATTTCTGCTGATATAACCTCCGACCTTTTTCAGTAAGGACCCGTGTCGTAGCGGAAAAATGGTAAGTCATAATCAGTTCTAACTGACAGTCTAATGAAGGTTGAAGGCTCAATCATCAGAGCTAAAAATACAATTACGAATCACTTTAGACGTTAATCCGGTCTCGACAGAAGGATTCCTGAGTTCGACACCTGAAGATACACCGGATGAAGGTCGGGGGTTATATCGTCCGAGACGCTATTAAGATAACTAAAAGATTTTCCGTGACTAAACGATATTTTTAGGGAATTAATTCCTATTTTAGTTATGTAAATTATTTCGAACTGAGAACAAAACACACACTCGAGTCGGATTATATTGTGCTCTTTCTTTCTCTCACGACGAAATGTTCGCTTCTCCATCTTCATTCTTTTCTTCCGTTTTCTCTCTTAACTGAAAATTAAAAACACAAGCGACAGATTTATCTCGAAAAAGAAAATAAATAAAAAATAATCCGTCTAAATTTGCATGTTTGTATTATTGTTGTATCGGAAAGGTCCCGGATCTGTGCGTCAGTGCCTTTCTATAGCGGGCACGGGCCAACTGTGGACGCTTATAAGTTGCTATGCCTTTCAATAAAACCCTAGCTATGAACAGTCCAAATAAACAAAAAACAGCTCGAATAATCCAAATAATCCGCTCAAATACTTATTTGTTATCAGCACCAAAATGGCGACATCATTATGAAGTCTTGCATTAAAAAAATGGAAATTTAGTTTAGTAAATGAAACCTGATTATTTATAAGTAACAGACACAGTCTTCTGCGTAGACTTGCTAACATAAAGCATATAACGATTGAGACAACTCTGAAGTGTTCGGCTACTCGTTTTATCAATTCGACGTTCACTATCTTCGTTCAGTTCATATTTAAATAAGTATATTTACACTGTCTTTCTTGTACAATTTTTTGTGGCATTTTTTTTTTTCATTTCCAAATATTTTGGAGTCAGATATTTCTGGTACTTTTTTTTCACATTTTATATTGGCGTTGATAATACGGGTTGTACAAAGCGTCCATTGAACTTCTGTTCCCAGCGTACATAACTGGCCCTTTGAAGATTGGAATTGCTTGGGAAAACGGCCTATCAACCACCATTATGTTTGATCCATCCTAGAAAAAGATAGGAAGTATAGAAAATATGAATTAATAATCATACGCTTGTATCCATTTATTTTTTTTTTTACATATATTTATTGTACGAATGAATCACCACTAACAAAGGTCGAAGCCCACTCATATATATATATATATATATATATATATATATATATATATATATATATATATATATAAAATTACAATTAAATTTACCAAAATGATACAAGATGGTAAAATTAAAGTATATTATAAATATTAAAGAATTAATATTTATAAAGTAATATCAGCCAGATGTATAAGCTCGATAAAACCAAATAGGAAATACAGCTTATAATACGCGCAAACAGTTAATAAAACATGTTAAAAACACTTTGAAATGAGTTAAAAACATATTTAATCTGAAAAGGAAACACTAGATAAGTGGATAGTCCTTAATCCGCGGAATTTCGAAGAAATACTTTCCTTCTCATCAGAGAGTAGGAATTAGCAAAATGCGGGATCGGATTTTGCATGCAAAAAGTATTTGATGAAACAACAAGTAAATCAAAGATCATACTTGATAACAAAAAAGTGAAGCAGATGGAATATGGTGAAGAAGAAGGTGATTACACGTGAATGGATAGTCTGGTGGAAAAGAAATAATCCAGTAACGGTAAAATCCAAATATATAACTTCAAGAAAGTTAATTGAATTTCCATTTGCACAAGTAAAATCCAAGGAAATCCCGTAGTTTGGAGATGGTCCAAAATAATCCAAAGGCAGAAATCCATGGAATAATTCATAAAAATGTGTACAAGGGAAAAAAGGAAAAAAATTCCAATAATATTAATAAAAGAAAAATAAGATATGCTTTTCACTCTACTGTCGAGGCATAAATATACATAAATATGAAAGATCAGGGGAAAAAAGAGAAGGGGAAAAATTAATTGGTGCTAGAATTAAATATAAAATAGAGAAACAAATGTCAAAATGACACAGACAGGAAATGTTAAAGGCGCGAACAAAATATATAGGGCAAAATAATATAGGTCAACTGAAATGTACAGGTCATCACTTAAAAAATGTCAGCAAGAGTTGTTAGAACACACTAATTGGAAAATAAATAAATAAATAAATAAATTAATAAATAGAAAATAAATAATGAATAAGCCATAAATAAATAAACAAATAAAAAATAAAATATGAAATAAAAAATAAAAATTATTTAAGGGGAGAGGATGGCCGGTATCTGCAAATTCAGAAAAAAAGCAAGAAAAAAGTAAATGCGTATAGTAAAATATAAGTAAATATACATACAAGATATGAAAGTGTGGGTAGATTGATATATTAGATAGATAGGAAAGTTTAAAGAATAAAGCAGAAAATGCAGATAAAAACCGGCCGTGCAAAGAAGAAATAATAAATAAATAAATAAAGGATTATTAAATTATAAAGTATTAAGAGGTATGTAGAAAAAACGAAACAGTTAAAGAAATTTTTTTTATATCTATATAAAAGGTAAAAGTAATAACTATGTAATTTCAAAATTGCCATAATTAAATTTGGACTTACGTTTACAGAAAAAGATCAGTTCATTTTTAGAATTTATTATATTGTTACTTTGAGGGGGAAGTAATTATAGTTATAGCTTCGGTTGTGCAGAGGCGACATGACTTAGAGCCTGGAGTATAAGACTTAACTTTTTTATGATAGTCCATTTGATTGAGAAGGGAGTATTGTTAGAGTTAAGTTTTTTAATTAAAGTGGTTAGAGAAGTTCCTTGGTTATTATTAGAATTATGGTTGTTAAAAGAAGAAATGTGGTTTGATATTCTTTTCTTAATTAATGTTGAAGTAGCGCCGATATATGTATGTACTTTATTAAAAGCTCGAGGTCTGGTATTAATATTAATTTGCTGATTTGTATTAGTTAAATGGTTTGAATTTTGTTCATAGTGTTCAACAAATGGTGGGACAATGTCTGTATGAGGACTATTTTGGAGGGGATAATGAGTGTTGTTAGCGTTAGGATGGCTGTTAGGAGAAATATTATTATTCTCATTATTATTATTATTATTATTATTATTATTATTATTATTATTATTACTAGTTGTATGATTGTAGACGGAGGGGCTGCTGGAGTGGTGTATTGGATTAGTAACTATATCAGATGGAGGATGGGAAAAAGAATAACTTGAAGACGAAATATTAGTGTCTGTTATGGGAGGATTGCGTGGGAGCTCAGTAATAGTGCAAGAATATATAACATCTTTATGGATGAAATCATTATTGAATGGGCAAGGATGTTTGTTATTACAATTACAGTTAGTTTTGGGTTTAATTGAGAAAGGGATTTTTTGGCTGATTTAATTTTTTTGTTATTAGATGTTAAGATTCTTTGTGCTAAATTAGGCATTGTTGAATAAGAAATCCTGATTGAATTTTTATTGAAAATAGAACTATATCTGTGTGGGTATTTAAAAGAGTTTTGTACAATGTTGAAGAATTCCTTAGGTATATTAGTTTTGACATTTAGGCTAAATGGAGGATTAAACCAAATATTTTTCTTTCTCCTGATGCGACTGAGTGGGTTAGAGGTATTGCGATTAGTATTTTGGTTTGGATTATATATGTAAACTGGTTCATTGTTATTAATAGCGGCAGATCTTGTTATTTGAACTGGTTTCATACGAGTCATATTGTGTGCGATTACAGATTTAAACCGTATTTAATCTTTTCCTTGTGTCCTGAGTTCCATAAGGCATTATTGAAGAAAGTAGCATTATGATTAAAAGTTTTTTTTTTCAGCAGAAAGAGCAGAAATTCTTCTAGAGACGGATGGTACTATAGGTTATATAGTTGAGTTGGAGTGGTTAGAAGATTTATGGACGTATAAAAGCGTAATATTAGGTTTATGATAGGGGCTATGAGTTTCGGTGTTAAGATTAAGTGTAACATCTAGAAAATTTGAAGTTTTTTTATTTGGTTCGGTAGTTATAGAAAGGCCAAAGTTATTGAAGAAGTTATGTAATTTTTTAATTGTTTTGTTGTACTCTCTTGGCCTGGCTGCTGTAGTAAAAAAGGCATCGTCTCTATAAAGGCCCTCTTGGATATGTTTAAAGTGGTATTTAAGTTCTTCAGTAAGAAGAGTCCCACTAAATCGGTAACTTCTGCAGAGTCAGAAGCAGCTATCAAGATGTCAAAATTATCAGGGGTATCCTTTCTTGTCCAAAGCTTATTGTTAAATTGTATAAGGGACTTTCTCGTTAGGAGAATTAATTTTATTTCTAAATTAGTTAAGTCAGAATTTCTTTTAGCAAAGATAATAGCCTTATTTAAAAGGATCGGAGAAATTGATTGATAATAATTTTGGATGTCAAAGGTTATGAAGTTAAGGAGGTGTTTATTTTTAAGGGAGACAAACCAATTAATTACGGAATCTGAATTCAGCCAAAGACGGAAATTTACTTTTTCTTTAATAGAGGGATGATTCTATCTAAGATATTTTTGCTTACAGCTCCTGAGTCAGAGTTAGATGGACTGATCAATCTGATGGAGGGGTTGTCATAGAAATTAGGGTTATGATCCTTGAGGGTGAATCTAGGAGTACCCGGAGAAATTATTTCAGTGAAGTTATGAATATTCATAGAAGTCAGTAAAAGTTTAGTTTCAGAATTAATGGAATCTAAAGTCTAAAGAGGGACTATTTTATAAGATTTATTAACTTCTTTATAAAAAAGTTTTTTATATGTAGGATAGTCAAGTTTATAATAATTTTTTGTTTTATCAGCAGGGACGAATATATGTTTATTCTCTTTAACTTTTTCGGCAAAATTATTTATTTTTCGAGTAACCGGATTATAATGGTGTTTTTGTTTCTAAATTTAATTTTCTTGACTAAATTTAACATGGAATTCTCAAACTCCTCGAGATAAGGGTTGTATTTGGGGTGGGCAGTGGTTTTTAATTCATAAAATTTGGCAGCAATTCTTTCGAATTTCTTTTGTTCTCTATGAGAGTTGATAGGGAGTTCATTTGTTAAGATTTCTGTGTGAAGTTGGTCTTCAGAGGAAATAGGCGCTTTAAGTTTATTTTCAATGCTTAAGTCATGGTGATAAGTCTTCCACCTTATATTTTCTAGGAAAGTGTTCAAAGCGAGAACAAATTTGTGGATATATTCTTGTTTGGTAGGAATATAGCTATTTTTGGCAGACAGAGGAATGTGTTCCTTTTCAAACATATCTGGAGAGAATAAAAAGCTCAACCAAACGGGAGCTTATAATAAAATAAAAATTACAATTAAATTTACCAAAATGATCCAAGATGGTAAAATTAAAGTATATTATAAATATTAAAGAATTAATATTTATAAAGTAATCTCAGCCAGATGAAAAAGCTCGATAAAACCAAATAGGACATAGAGTATATAATACGAGCAAATAGTTAATAGAACATGTTAAAAAACACTTTGAAATGAGTTAAAAACATATTTAATTGAAAAGGAAACAATAGATAAGTGGATAGTCCTTAATACGGATTTTATTTATCTTCCACCAGACTATCCATTCACGTGTAATTGCCTTTTTCTTTACCATATTCCATCTGCTTCACTTTTTTGTATAATCTTTGACTTACTTGTTGTTTCATCAAATACTTTTTGCATGCAAAATCCGATCCCGCATTTTGCTAATTCCTACCCTCTGATGAGAAGGAAAGTATTTCTCGAAACTCCGCGGATTAAGGACTATCCACTTATCTAGTGTTTCCTTTTCAGATTAAATATGTTTTTAACTCATTTCAAAGTGTTTTTAACATGTTTTATTAACTGTTTGCTCGTATATATATATATATATATATATATATATATATATATATATATATATATATATATAAAGCTAAATGTGTGTGTGTGTGTGTGTGTCTGGTCAGGAATAGGCTCCTCTATGGTTGACTATTTTAAAAAACTGATTACATATAATGATAGAAGATGTATCGAGACACAGGAATGGGTATGTTTGATCTGGCATAATGATGATTCATTAAAATTGTGGGGTCTGCGTTAGCACCTGGTCGACAAAGTATGGAAATAAAAAAAATTACAAATTTATGGGGTATGCGTTCGCGCCTGGCGTCCATAGACACAAACTTTAATAAAGACTTTTCATATCTATCTGCGTAAGTATACTTTGATAATTATGTTTCAGTTTGAAGAAATATGGTATAATAAAATTATTGGGTGTTTGTTCGCACCTGACCTCCATAGAATGGAAATATGTCACAAAGTTTAAACAGGTTTCTTAATATAGATCCACAGAATATTGTGATACGTGTTTCAGTGTGAAAAGGTATGATATAATAAATTATGGGGTTTATCTATTTTTGTCATATTTTGCTTTGGTTTTGATACACCCAAATTCGAAGCTATCTCTTTACAACCCTTCCTTTTCATAATCTATTATACTTTCATAAATCAGTCCATTTTCTGTAGGCTGTTTTTGAACCCAGTCAACGACGGGTACTTTTGCTAGTATATATATATATATATATATGTATATATATATATATATATATATATATATATATATATATATATATATATATTAGAAAAATTTTCCAAAGGTTTAATATATTACAATCTATTAGTCAGTGGAAATGTGCATATATCAATGTTTTATCGTTATTTCCATGGCAGGTGCTCGTCTGAACCCCAATCTCTGGTCCCCCCTCGCCAATCTTTCACGAAAAATACCCGTCTAGCTGAATCCACTGTGAAAAATTTCCCCCACTCTATATCTGTGCCTAAATCAAAACGCGGATTCCATGAACAAAGCTTCTTTCTTAGAACTGCACGCCTGTGGAACTCTGTTCCGTCTGCCTGCTTCCCTCCGGACTACAACTTGGATGTCTTCAAGTCCAATGTTAACAAATTCCTAATGAACCTCCCCCTTAAGTAAACACTTCATCAAATCTCCACACTAACGTAATGTACTTGCAATAACCCTTATCCCTGAGTAGTTTCCGGGCCTTGATAAGTGGTGATCACTGTGTAAAAAAAAAAATAAATAAAAAAATAAAGTCAGGTAAATTGACTCGAATATACATTTTTATGATCAAGCATTCATACATATTTACAAAAACAAAAGATAACAATGAAATAAGGTTACCTGACATTTTTTATTACATTTTCATCCCAAACAAGGCACATTGCCACTTTGTTGTAGGGGGCTACTATTAGTGACATAGGCATCAGGAGTACTGTGTAGGGAGTTGGGCAGCAAGATGTCGGTTCACGTTGCACTTGAACTTCTGCGTGTCAGTACAGTTGGGTAAGCAGGGACCCGGAAGGGAATTCCAAAGTCTAGCTGTTCTGGGGGAAGAAACTACTGGAGTAGAAGGCTGTCTTACATCTAGGGATCTCTACTGTGAAGGGATGGGATTTAGCTGCTTGTCGGGTTTGTCGGGGGGTATTTACGTCGAGGGGGAACAAGTGCTTGCAGTTCATCAGAGCATTCACCGTTAAAGTACTTGTAGAACAGACAGAGGGATGCAGCATTTCGTCGATGGGACAGAGGCTGAAGTTTAGATGACAGTTCAGGACCTATCAGATTGGCAACTCTCTATTGAACCTTGTCTAGGAGCGAGAGATTAGTGGCAGATGCACCAGCTCAAATATGACAACAATACTCCATACATGGGCGAATGGTGGCCTTATAGAGGTATAGGATACTTTCGGGCGTTAGTAGCTTTTTAGCACGGTAGAGAGAGCCTACCTTCTTCGCAGCGGTCCTGGCAATACTCTCAATGTAATTGTTCCAACTCATGTTTCCTGTGAGTGTTACGCCGAGGAGTTTAAAAGATGTACTTTCAGATAAAGAGTCATTGGCTATTGCTATTGGTGGTAGAGAAGGGTTCTTGTAATCATTGAAGGAAACGAGTTTAGTCTTGGCAGCATTTAATGTGACCCTTGATTTATGTCCCCATTCCACTACAGATTGAAGGTCATCCTCTAGTGCTTCTGCCATTTCCTTGGATATGTGTTCATTTGTTTTCCTGTCGTGTCTGTTATAGAGCGTGGTGTAGTCAGCATATATACCCATCTCACATGCAATTTTGTCAGGGAGGTCATTTATGAATATTAGGAATAACAGAGGTCCAAGGATAGACCCCTGAGGCACTCCCGCATTTATATCATATTGTTTAGATGTACGACCGTCGAGGACAACCTGGATTTTTCTCTTATCTAAGAATGATTTAATTATGTTATGTATTCTTCCAGTGATACCATATGATCTAATTTTCCTGAGAAGACCTTCATGCCATACCCTGTCAAAAGCCTTAGATATATCTAGAGCTACCACTCTACCCTCCTCTGCTTTGTCCAGTAAATGGTATATACGTTCTGAGATTACTTAGGATGTCTGCTGTGGAACGGGCTTGCCTGAATCCATATTGTTGGTCAATCAGAAGTTTAGCATCTGTAAGGTGGTGGACTAGAGCTTGGTTAATTATGGTCTCAAATATTTTGGCGAAAAGTGGGAGGAGGCTAATGGGGCGATAATTTGATGGGTCAGTTCTTTCGCCAGAATTCTTGAAAACTTGTACAACAGAAGCAGTTTTCCAGCAGGCAGGAAAGCAAGATTCATTTGTTGTAATGTTTGGAGGACAGGCAGGAAAGCAAGAGGCATTTGTTGTAATGTTTGGAGGACAGGCAGGAAAGCAAGAGGCATTTGTTGTAATGTTTGGAGAGAACTGGAGCTACTTCGGCGGAGCACTTTTTTAATAGCACAGCCGGGATGAAATCAGGTCCACATGCTTTTGAAGTGTCAAGATTTCTTATGATAGCATGCACCTGAGAAGGGGTGATTTTCAGATTGTCTAGTGTAGCGTCTGTCCGCAAAGGAAAGTCATGTAAGGGGGTGGTTGGCAGGGTTCAGTGTGGAGTTGGAGACAAACCGACTGGCAAGCATGTTAGCCTTCTCAGTTGCAGAGCAAACAACCTCGTGATTGTTGGATAGTGGGTGAATTGTTGATTGCCTATTATTTACTACACTGTTGTAGATTTTCCAGAAGTCGCAGGTTCCTAATTTCTGTACTTCAATGCATTTTTGGGGGGTTTCAGTAACTTCTCTCTTAGCTGTCGCTATTTCTTTCTTGCAGTTACTTCTAGCTTCTATATACTTCTGCCTGTTTGAACTGGACTTATGTCGGTTAAATTTGCGGTACGCATGCTGCATTTTTTATTTTCTCGAATGTTGCAAATTGTTTCGATATCAACTAGATAATTTCAAACTTTCTATTGTCCAAAAACCTTCAAGGTTGGCATCTCATCAGACTTCTTGAAAAAATACAAGATTAATACGTAATTGAACATGTTTTCATTCTGTTATTAACGGTACCAAGCAGTGTGGTCCTCATCAGCATGTTTGGATAAGTCATGTTCTGGTGTTTATTAAAATTTTTGGGCCCCTATTTTCGTATTTCTGTTTATAAGATTAAAATTACGGTAAAAATTGTTAATCTAGAATTACTTTGAATCCGGCCATGATTCTTAATTATTGAGATCTTTAATTTATTAATTTAATTTGTTCTTTTTTGTGCGTTATTTGTTTCTCATCTCCAAGTAATTCGGTTGAATTTAACGTTTAATCTTTGTTCTAAACCCACCCGGAAAAAAGTTTCGTATCTTATGTTTTTCCGGTGTTACAAATCGATTTTAATTTAAACTGGAAAGTCTATTGCTATTACAAATCTACTGCAATGTAATAGGGTTTTTGCACAATAAAATGAAATAAAATAAATTTACATTCCATACTAGTGGCTTAAGATGTTGAAGATTGTTATTTATTATTGTGATCTTTGTGTACACTTCGGAGAAATAATCATACATACTTTTCAAAGGGGAATAACTCTGAATTATTAATTGTATTTATTCAACAAAATTTGGCGCTTTACTTATCTGAATCGCAAAAATTTACACTTAATTGTATTGTTAGTCATCCTGAATTTTTTACTTAATCAACTGGTTTTAGATTTTACTAGTTCTTGAAATATTCTTTTCTTACGATTGGATTGTTACTTAAAATTTATTTCAACAGGATTAATTTAATGGAGGAAATCTTCCTTTCTTACTAGTTAATTTAAGGATCCTGAATTAATAGTGGATTTGTAGTTTTCATTGTTTATCTCCGGGTCCTTAATTAAGTAAATCCTGTTAAAGTTGTGTAACTGCGGATTTCTAATTTTTCTTGTTTCTTAAGATTCAGAGCTTCTATGTTCTTGCAATATTATATAATTATTTGTTCGTACTCATCGTTTGTTTTTACGAAACCAATGAAAGATAAACCTCGACAATTTGAATTACCATTCATTTTCAATATTACACACTCCCAACAACTAGTTAAAAACATGTTTTAAACCATTTCTTTTAATTTTAATTGTAATCCATTATTGAGATGAGTATTATTTATATTAATTTATTTCTTGCGGACTATTATTCTCATTTTTATTAGTTCATGTTTCACGACGTTTCGGCCAACTATTCCTCTGGCCTTCGTCAGGTGGTAACCGCGACGGATAGGAACTTCGAATCTCCTAACTGCATTCTCAGCAATTACTGCCATCCATAGTTGTTGTCATCTCACTACGTTTTTGGCCAAGTAAGCCTCTGGCCGGCTTTGGGTAGGATTGAAACCGCTGTCTTCAGAAAATCATCATCTGGAACCGTAGAGATTTAACGTCTCTATCAACCGCGCCACGGGCCCCGAATGACGATCAAGATTGGATTTTTTTTATCTTATAAATCCACGTTTATTTTTATTATCCGATCTTCCATGGTCGGGTCCGTACCGAATAGTATATTTATTATTTTAATTGGAATTCGTTATTGAGATGAGTATTATTTATATTAATTTATTTATTGCGGACTATTATTCTCATCTTTATTAGTTGTTGTTTCACGACGTTTCGGCCAACTCTTCCTCTGGCCTTCGTCAGGTGGTAACCGCGATGGATAGGAACTTCGACTCTCCTAACTGCATTCTCAGCAATCACTGCCATCCGTAGTTGTCATCGTATCACCACTACCATCCATAGTTGTCGTCGTCTCACTGATGAAGGCCATAGGAATAGTTGAAAGAAACGTCGTGAAACAACTAGTAAAGATGAGAATAATAGTCCGCAGTAAATAAATTAACATTTGTTTTTACTGTTGACTTTGCTGTTGTTTGATCTTAATTTCCATAAGTATTATTAAGATTTGATTCATTGCTCTTCTTCATATTCCGTTGTAACCGTTCAATTTACCTTAAGTTAAGTTTAATACCTATTCAGTTATTAAACTATTTTACCCTTAGACTTTTCATTGTAAAATTTATGTGGTCTTTATACTAATGGTGTCTAGTGATGATGCCTTTTTGGAGTTTATTCTAACTAGATTTTAGTAGCGAGAGTCGGAATTTATTTCTGTGAAGACAACTTTGTATGGCATCCAATGTTTTGTTTAAAATTTCTTCTTTAGAATTTACTATGTAATAAACTTCAAGTTAGCATAGATTACACCTTTTCGATTAACTAGGTTGGTATTTCTTACCCTTATGCACTATTGACCATTTTATATCAAATGCTTTATTATTTCTACGTAATTCCCTGATCTAATCGCCTAATGCAGTTGTGTTCTTTTTGTTTTTAATAGTAATTTTTGTTTTATTCACATTACATTATTATTTCTATCACTATTAGGTTCGTTCTCAGTCTGATTTTAAATGATGCTAGGTGGTTTCTGAATCTGTCCTTGAACGGGTAATTCGTATCCCCCAAGTGTACTTTCCTATTGTTATCCACCTTAACCTCATATTTGTATACAAGTTTTGAAATCAAGCAATTATCCCCCAACGGACATTCGTTCGGTACTCTACAATTGTATTTTGACCCAGAATGTATTTCCCCTGCTTCATTTCTATTCTTATTTAGTATTATGTTGATTTTACTATTGTTAGAGCCTATTATAGTGCTTACAAGGTTTGCCGTTCTCAAGAAGGATAGTTTTATCATGTTCTTGTCAATTATTTTATTTAGTCTGTTTCCAGTTGGAAAGTTTTTCTCTATTATTTTATAAAATTCTCTAGGTATTATATTTAGAATATGCTCACTGAATAGGGGGGTTAAACAAAACTTGTTTCTTTCGTCTATTTCTCCTATTTTTAATCATATTATCACTCTTATGTGCTTCCCCATTGTAACTGACTTCTTTCTTTTTGTCCTTATTCTTATTTTTAAGCCGCTTTTCCTTCTTCGCGCTACTCCTTTTCTTCATTGTCATTTTATATGAAATTGTATGGTTTATTGTGTTATTTTTATCATTAACCTTTCATATCTATTTTATTTTCCCATGGTAACCGGATTCAGGCTTCATTGTAATAGTTTTTATTTTTGTTGAATAAATTTTCATTTTGAGATAGCTCGGATATACTTTTGGATAAACTAGGGTTGATCGCATTTTTTTCATGCATTTGGGATGGTTGTAATCATAATCAATGTGAAATAATGTTTGGTTTGATTTGTGGTTCGTAAGTGTTATCAATAAGATTTAGAATTAGTCTAAAAATCCACCTTCTTACAGTTCCTATCTATAGTTTTTTTCTAAATTATGTTCCTTAAAGAATACTTGAATGTTCTTCCTCATTTTTCTCTGTAATCCTATCGCTTGAGTTAAGTAAGAATAAAGCACAGTCTCTATGTAAGCCCCCATTAAAACCCGGTATCTTTTTATTAATCTCCTTCAATACGTCGTTACGTAAAAATGGTTCTCTCTATCATTTCTTGTCCATAATTCATCCTTATATCTAATTAAGGTTTTCCTTGCTAGTTACATGATCTCTATTTCTAGTTTTGATATGTTCGCTTAATTTTCTGCTAATTTTAGTGATTTTTCAAATAGTCCAGGCCTTATTGAAGGGTAATAAGAGTCAATATCAAATATAATGAATTTACTGTTTTTTTTTGTTTTTATGGGTTTTTTGGAACTACTAATTTAAACAAAACATTGGATGCCATACAAAGTTAATAATAGAAATTAAGATCAAACCACGGTAAAGTTAACAGTAAAAAACAAATGGTTTAAAACATGCTTTTAACTAGTTGGGTGTGTGTAATATTGAAAATGAATGGTAATGCAATTTGTCGGGGCATAGATTAGGTCTTATCTTTTATTGGCTCCGTAAAACAAATGATAGATACGAAGAAATAATTGTAGACTAATATAATACTGGAAGAACATAGAAGCTCTGAATCTTAAGAAACAAGAAAAATTAGAAATCCGCAGTTACCTACCTTTAACAAGATTTACTTAATTAAGGATCCGGAGATAAACAATGAAAACTAAAAATCTATTCCGGATCCTTAAATTAAGTAGTAAGAAAGGAAGATTTCTTCCATCGTAATTAATATAATATTTTGAAATAAATTTTAAGTGACAATCCGAGAGAATTTTTAAGGGAAATCGAACTGTAATATCGTAGAAACAAAAGACAGGTAACGTTTAGAAAAGGAATTGTATATGAACCGGAAATATAAACAGTTAGCTGAGAATTACAATATAATATAACGCGAAGACACCGGCCAATATTTCAAAAACTAGTAAAATATAAAACCAATTGAACTAAATAAACAACTCAGGATGATTAATAATACAGTTGAGTGTAAATTTTTGCGATTAAGATAACAAAAACGCCAAATTTTGTTGAATAAATAAAATTAGCAATTACGAGTTATTCTCCATTTGAAAAGTATTTTATTAGATTATTTCTCCGAAGTGTAACTCATTGCTCAGTCATAAAATACGTTTAAATATATTTAAATTCATGCAGATTTCGTATTTATTATTAAAGAGACAATTTCCTCTTTATTATTATATTGTACTCTAAGTTACTTATTTTATCATATTGTACAAAAGTAACAAATAAAAATTAAAATACGATTTGAGTGCCATCAGCTAGAATCGAAACCAAACTATTTAGAACTCCGGCATTATTCGTTACTATCTGCATTTAAAACTTACAAAAATAACGTTGTTAAAAGTATAGATGTAAATGTCCGTTGCGTAGAAGTAACACGTTTAATCGGCAAGTCCAATTTTTATTTTCAATTTTTGAACCCTTATCGGCTATTTTACCGGCTAAAAACAAATTGAATTTGTTCCACAGGCCCGAGTCCCCTACATATCAAGTTTCAAGCCAATAGACAAAAAAAAAAAAAAAAAAAAATTGACAGAGTAGTTTGGACAGACAGACAAGTTGTGTGGTTATAACAACTATAATGCTCGTGACAGCTGCCGAATTCTTTAGGAACATGTGTACAATTTATTTTGTTTCTAAATTGCCATTAATAGAATGATATAATCATGATTTAATTTCGTTTTACAACAAGAGGGAATTGGCGCTTTACAATTATCTATTTACCATAGGTTCGAACTACGGATTCAGGTAGTCGACCTTAGGGTTCTTTATACCCGCATAGAACTCGCTTAACGTGACATTATGTTGATATCTGACCTGATTTACGGAGGTCTTTCGTATACATGACTTATCTGGCTTAATGAGACCTGTTATATCAACGTTTTAGCCAGCCGAGATTTACGCGCTAAAAGGAAGCGTTCCGTTATCCCCACGTAAAACATTACAGTAACACATATTACTGTCCAAATTTCAAGACCACTCCTTCCAATAATAACCTTTTTTAACCGAAATACCTATATTTTATCGATAAAAAAGATAGTAAAGATGTAAAACGTACCATTGCATTGTTTAAGTACTGCCTTTCTCTTGTCTGGTCTTGTATCGGAACTGCTTCAAACTCAAAACTGACGTTTTGGCTCTGTAAATAATAACATAAAGAATACATGACATTTGGGTATTTGATAAATATTTTGTGATGGATTGTCGTTTTTGTTTGGATGCTGGGGAATGTTATGTTTTCACTTTAGAGGGTAAAGCATATCACCGTCGTCGTCGGGAACCCAGTTCCTTGATCGTCTGTACACAAAATCACTGGTCGTTGACTTTAGCTTATAAGAAAAGCAGGTTTATTAATGTAGGTAGTTAGGACCATTCATATTTTGACATGGTTGTTGCCGCTTGGAGAGAGAGAGAGAGAGAGAGAGAGAGAGAGAGAGAGAGAGAGAGAGAGAGAGAGAGAGAGAGAGAGAGAGAGCTTGTCTTATTGGCACCAAAGCCAACAGAGTCTCGGTCATTGTTGAGGTGGTTTGTTCCATGTTGACTGAGTTATGGCTCTAGTTCTGTGCAAGTTATAAGAGATTGACCCTCCCAGGCTTTGTCTTATCATTATGAGAAACGGCTTAATTCATTGTTAATTACTAGGGCTGTGACAATAGAATATTCTTTTGACTCTCGGGTATATATCCGAGACAGTTATACACACGTAATGAACCGAGAACAACATCCGTCTATATAAAAACATATAAGATATTAATGGATATATATTTAAGAGCCAGAACAATGAAAAGAATATGCTGTTGTCATAGCTCTACTAATTACCTTAGGCGCCCATACTGGGGAATGCCGACGGATCTGTCTAGGCATTTTTTTTTTTTTGTTGCAGGCACTGGCTTTTCAAATTTCACTTTCCGATCCGTGTGTCATATCATCCCGTCGTGTAAAGGAGATAAATAACTTCACCTAGTTACATCATGCGGCTTCTCCTCTTCCATCGTGGACAGTGTGTCTGCTCTGCTTAAAATGTTGTCAGGAAGATACCGAATTCTCTCTCCCACAGAAGTTACGCGATTCCGTCGACTTTCGTGAACTAAGAGATAAATTCCGATTTCCCACCCTTTAATCATTCCCCTATTCAACTAATGACATTCGTTTCATAACAGGAATAGTAATTTATCGAATCTTTAATGCAACAATAAATTTTCTCGATAAACTCAAATCTCAATATCGTATTTTGTGTATTTTAAAAACAAATAAAATGATAAATTGAATGATTAAACATTGTATTTCAATCGTCCAAACTAATTTATGGAATTTAAAAACGTTACCATAAGATATTTTAACGAAATCAAACGGTTATATCGAAGTGGTTGTTGGCTCCTCAAATGGTTGTCAAATTTTATTGACAAGTTTATTCTAATTTTCTAAACGATAACAGAAAATTAACCCACCGTATTAATTTGTCAAATTTTGAGAGATCTTTTTTTTATTTGAAAAAAAAAAAAAAAAGAAAGTATTTTGCAAATATTCGTTTTTTTTTTGTTTTCTTTTTCCGAATTATCTTTTAAGTTTTTAATTTACTTCTGATTTTTACATATTATTTGTTTTCATGCTTATTTTGCAAATATTAATTCTCAGGCGCCGTCGTGTAAAACACTTTTTTTTTTCCAGAAATATTTTGTGTTGAATACACCATTATTATGATATTTAATATATTTAAATTTAATTTAATTCTTTAATTTTATTATTTGTTTCTTACAAAACAAACAAACAAACAAACAAAAAACTCTGCCGCTAACCCCAAGCCCGGATGGCAACAGACTAATGTTTGTGAAAGCAATTCAATATTTATTTCCTAAATAAAGTACGGCCAAGGATGGAATACTGTTGCCATATCTGGGCAGGAGCTGCCAAAAACAGCCTATCATGCCTTGACAGAGTACAAAATAGACTTCGTGGTTTAGTGGGGGATGCCCTTTTCTCTACCCTGCAACCCCTCTCCCACAGAAGAGACGTTGCGAGCCTATCCTTGTTTTATCGTTATTTTCATGGCAGGTGCTCGTCTGAACTCCAATCCCTGGTCCCCCCTCGCCAAACTTTCACGAAAAACACCCGTCTAGCTGAATCCACTGTGAAAAATTTCCCCCACTCCATATCTGTGCCTAAATCAAAACGCGGATTTCATGAGCAAAGCTTCTTTCTTAGAACTGCACGCCTGTGGAACTCTGTTCCGTCTGCCTGCTTCCCTCCGGACTACAACTTGGATGTCTTCAAGTCCAATGTTAACAAATTCCTAATGAACCGCCCCCCTAATTAAACACTTCATAAAATCTCCTCACTAACGTGATGTACTTGCAATAACCCTTATCCCTGAGTGGCTTCCGGGCCTTGATAAGTGGTGATCACTGTGTAAAAAAAAAAAAAAAATAAATAATCCGCAAAAATAAGAGAAATATTCATATTTACATAATAAAACTGAAAAAAGTATTCACGAAAGAAAAAATTAATAGGGTCGATTTATTTCTTTAGCACCGCTTGGAAAAAAACAAAAACTAGTCAATAAAATTTGACGCACATTGTAGGAGTTAATCGCTTCAGTAGAAACCTTATAAAGGTGATCTAACAGGCAAAATAAATAAATACACTGTCATTGTCTGGGTTATACAGGGGTTGTTCAAAAAGTAATATATTTTTTATTCAGTCCAAATGGATCAGAGGGGATTGCAAATTGTGTTTTTATGATGACTGAACTTATACATCCATGGACTGAAAGTTTCATCTCTCTGTTGCAGATATTGACGGTGTGAGACTCTAAGAAAGCAACCCTCACCAGGGACGTGTGTCAGAAGCAGAGGTGCATCATTGAATTCCTGGC
>NC_136488.1:24345615-24365615 GCF_053919585.1 Euprymna scolopes
CATGAAGCCTCCCCAAGAGGAGAACTATTCATTTCAATTGATGTCAGACGGGGATCAGAGCATTGATGATGTAAAGATAAAAGCTTGGTTTTAGATGCATTAAAAGTAACCAGCCACCGCTTTCCCCATTGTACCATGTGCTCAAGATCAGAGGAGAGAGAGAATCAGAGAGAACTTGGTCATTTACAGCCTTTGATGTATGAATATAATGTAGTACTCACACGTTTACACACGGGAACCAACACATTGTATGCAGTCTACGTCGCAAAGGAGACCAAGACAAAGAATAACTGAAACTTACTTTTTTGTAACAACGATATTTATTTCCTCATTTTCCCGCCACACGTGACTTCTCGTCATGTCTGTGACCTCTCTCGCATGATCGTCTCTCTAATGTGCTTCCTCTCCTTTTTATGGTCTGTTTCCTTACAGTGACGTCATTTTGTATTTTGTATGCATTTGCATACGTGCGTCTACGTGATGTTACAGGAATAAATATTAAAAAAAACACGCATTTTTTATTTCAAGACGAAATTATAAATTTGCAAAATCTTTTGCACCAACGTCATGATATATTGCTGAGTGTGACAGTGGTGATTCAGATGGCGACACGCACTGGCGACCTAAGTGTGCAGAGTTCGAATCCTGTCGGTTCTATAGCACCACTCTTACTTTTCTGACAATCTTCACAAAGTCTTTCCTTTGAGAATCCTAATAACAGAATCAAGCCATCATCACGATGACTCATACGAATTTACTTATTGAAGCTTTTGAAGATTTATTTCTCCACCACAGATTGACATGACAAATTACACCTCACCTAAAAGATAATCGCTCAAAATCCTTGGCTTAACATTCATAGGCAACAAAAATTGGAACAAATACATTGAGGACATTGCCAAGGAATGGTGGATTTCCTCGGCCGCTCTGAAATATTACTCACACCTAAGAGTATCCTATACCTCTACAAAGCCACCATTTTACCAATGCATGGACTATTATTGCCACATCTAGGCTGGTGCATCTATCGCTAGTCTCTCCCTTTTAGACTGCGGCCAAAACAATCTTAAATCTAAAAGATCCTACACTTTCAGCCAAACTCCACTTGCCGCAATGTTTTATTGCTGTGCCTGTTTTACAAGTACTTTAATGAAATCTGCTCTGATGCATAGCACTTGTACCCCCCTCCTCGATGTACATACTCTCGACTAACCTGAAAAGCAGCAAAATTCCACCCTTTCACTGCTGAGGTTTCTAGATGCTGGAAAGCTTTCTGCTCTTAGATTAACGAATAGCTTTGACCAACGAGGAAGACCATGCAGTCAAGACAAAACTGAGGTATCGTCTTTGTGAGATTTATGGAGACGTCCGACGTGCTTAACAGCAACATCACCACCCCCACCAGCAACAAGAGTAGCAACAGGAGTAGCAACAGGATCAGCAGCAACCTCTCTCCCACAGAAGAGACGTTGCAAGCCTATCTTTGTTTTATCGTTATTTCCATGGCAGGTGTTCGTCTTAACTCCAATCTCTGGTCCCCCCCTCGCCAATCTTTTACGAAAAACACCCGTCTAGCTGAATCCACTGTTAAAAACTTTCCCCTCTCTTTATCTATGCCTAAATCAAAACGTAGATTCCATGAACAAAGCTTCTTTCTTGGAACTGCACGCCTGTGGAATTCTGTTTCGTCTGCCTGCTTCCCACCTTACTACAACTTGGATGTCTTCAAGTCCAACGTAAACAAATTCCTGATTAACCACCCCCTTAAGTAGACACTTTATTAAATATCCACACTAACGTACTGTACTTACAATAACCCTTATCCCTGAGTGGCTTCCTGGCCTTGATAAGTGGTGACCACCTTGTAAAAAAAAAATAAGCTAACGAAATAGTTATTGTGTGAAATGTGAAAGCACAGTCGACCACAATGCAATAAGCAGATATGTCAGGAAATATCGCCTGCGTTGAAAACACTTCAACATTCAAGCATGAATAAAATGACCAAAATTCCTATGCCCTGTATTAAGACGTGATCATAAATTGTGTGAATATTCTTCACATACAATTAATCTTTTCTGTCATAACAGGGAAAAGCGATCATTCCTTTAAGTGTGATATACAAATGACCTTCCAAAATAATGCATCCTATATGTTATTTCGCCCGAATGGATCAAATAGGATTGTAAATTGCATTGTCATGATGATTGGACTTATGCATTTATAACCTGAAAGTTTCATCTCTCTATTCCAGATATTGACGGTGTGAGACTAAAAAAAGCAACCCCTGTCACATAGATGAGCATCAGAAGTAGAGGTGCGTCATTGAATTCCTCCATGCAGGAAAACATAGAACCGATCAACATTCACCGGCGCCTGGTTGTAGTTTAGGAAGCTGATGCAGCTGAAGTTAGCACAGTTAGATGGGTTTGCTGATTTCAGAGTGGTGACAAAGCTATGAGTGAGAAAGCGCATTCCTGACTTTTACGATCGAAGCATCAAAAGATGCTGACGAAATTCCATTAAGAATGGTGATGATTATGTAGAAAAATACATTCTGGAGCACAAAAGGTCGCTCGTTTTAATGGTAGTACTCCCGTCTTAAACGTTTTTTTATTAAAAAAAAAAAAGAAAAAAAGAAACTTGACTTCTTAAACGACCCTCATAAAATTGCCACCAGGATAACAAACAAGTTTATCTCTCTTTCGTAAAAATTATCTTCTTTCCAACCCTTTTTAGTATCAAAAAGTCCTATTTGATTAGTCAAGATGATTCTCCTTAACCAATCAACAGACAAGTCAATTTTAATGGGTTGAACGCAAAACTACTTTTTTTCTCTCTTATTACCGAATGTCCAATCAACAAATAAGGAAACGTCTTAATTTGAATGTAAACATTCAGAGGATCGTTTATTTTCCTGGACGTTAAAGAACTTTTATTATAATTGAATTTCTTAAAACCGCAAGTGCAATTAGTTTTGCAAACACTTTTTATATTATTGTTTAATTTAATCTACATTAACAGGGAGACCCGACGTTGTCCAGAATTGAATGATGATCAACGATTGTTTTACCCTCCTATATTTTTATTGTCAACAAAATCGGCTAACTCGCCCATTTTTTTCAATCAAATCGATTGATTGCTTGCTCTAGTTGGAGACCCATCACTGTGTACCAGGAGGAAGCTTCATATGCTTCCCCGTAATTACTTAGTCCACAATACATTGTGGTCTACATTGCACTGTAGAAAACCTACTGTTAATTTATATAAAATTATTTTTTTTTATATATAATGGCTTGAATTAAAGTTAAAAATGCAAAAGTTAAGTATCATGGTTTAATTATGCTTTAAACAGACACATTTATTTCGAACGCGCCCTTGTCATAGCAAAGAACCCGCTATTAATTTTATATACCGAGCATTTGTGTGGTAATAAAACTTCTCAAATGCACTTATAGTGGGCTGCATTAGGTGCTAACTTTGATCAAAATCGCCTGTTCCTTCTTTCATGGGATATTTTCGATTATAAATTATCGATATTTATTGAATATATTCCGATACAAAACCTATCTAAGAACACTACCAGATGCATAAAGTACATTTGTGTGAAATTTCATAACAATCGGCCAAGACGTTTCGGCGTTCATAAGGAAAGAACCTACACGCACACAAAGTTCCTTTTATATAATACAACAGAAATAGATATTATCGTTTATCTATATCTGGTGTGTCCTCTGTACACCCATTGTTTTTAGCATTTTTCCAACTTGGGCAAAAGTTATAACTGAGCTATTCCCTTGCCAAATCACATTAACGAACGTGTAGATTTCTGAGAATAAAGCTGCACGAATTTCTCGGATGAAGAAGTATCAGGCCATATCAACATCTGACAGTCCAGGTTAGTCGCCACTTTCACATCACAAAAAGCAAATTATTTGCCAAAATATTGAAAAAATTTGAACTCACAATAATTAAATAATATTATCTTTTAGTAAGAAAATATATTTTTTTCTTCTTTGCGTCTCTTAGAAGCATGTGCTTATACGGCAGGTATTCACTTGTTACTTTGCATCATTGTTATATATGCTTGTTTAAGCAGTAGAATGTAGACAAGGCAATATATATGCTTGTTTAAGCAGTAGAATGTAGACAAGGCAATATTCCATCACATGGCCTTCCTCTCCATATTCGCAGATGTTTAGCTTTTGTGGCCATGACAACTTGTGATCGTTACACCCTTGTTCTTGAAAGCTTGTCTTATATGGGGCCAGGGGGTGGGGGTTCGAGCTAAGGACTAAGGGGCTTTGGAAAGGGTCATTTAAATAACAGTTGAATGACGGTTACTCTTTAGCGGTTTTGCCCACACTTACAGTTTGATCTCTTCCTGAGATGTTGTTAGAGGCTTTTAATAATGTTTTGAAAACTGTGCTTAATTAGTTACCTCAACATTACGGTAATCAGTATCTGGCTCCTCAGATGCATCGAATACAACATTGTCCTGAAAATTATATAAAAATAAAGAATTAAAAACACTTAAAAAAAAAGAATGGGGGAAATTGGAATCCGGGGGAAGGCTAAGAAGATACAACGGATAGCAATAACGAAAACAGATGACCCTTCAATCAACCATCAAAATAGCAATAAACGATCGTAGATATAAAATATTGTTGATGTAAATAAATTTTATTGTGAAATATACAGTTTGTAATACTTGACTGATCTCCGTCATTTTTGACAGAATAGATACTGCAATAGATTATGACTAGATGGGCGTCCGGCATTGTCCGGTCGTAAAATACACTTAAATATGATATTTTAGTTTATGCTGGTTTCGTATTTATTATTTAGAGCCAATTCTCTATTGATTAGTATAGTCTACACAATATTTATTAGTAATTTAAAAGAAAAAAAAAATGACTTGAGTGCAATCAGCTAAGGTCGAAACCAAAACATTTAGAGCTCTAGCCTTACTCATTAGCATTTGAGCTATCGTCAGACAGATAAGAAGTAGTTAAAAATGAACCGATTTTAACGTATACAACAATATTTGCACATGAGTACAAGAGCACTTTAAGTTAAGCCTGTCAAGTTCCAATTTTGACCACTTAAACAGCTATTTATAAAGTGAGAATGTGTGTGTGAGGACACTTCTCAACCTATATACTCAATGAGTTTTTTTATTTACAGACTGGAAATTTGGCATATAGATTATTCTGACATATGGAAAACGTTTTAATCCCTTTTCATTCGGAAAAAAGGGTTGCTAAGGGGTAAAAAGAACTGGTACGTGGGAGTAATCGGATTTTCACTTTTTTGCAATGCGCATGCGTGAATAGTTCAAATTAAAGATTACTTATGTCAATAATAAGTATTGTTTGAAAACATATCTTGAAGGTCCTGTCACGCTGATCTACTGGTTATCGTACTTGACTCACTCACTTTAGATTTTGGTTTCAATCTCAGCTCGAGTATTTTTTCCTTTTTTACTTACAAGAAGTGAACGGTTTAGAAAAATCAATACTTGCATACACATGTCTCAGTTTCTGTATTAACTAAGATATAATATTTATGCATATTTTACAACCGGGCAATGCCGGGCAGCTTGCTAGTACATATATATATATATATATATATATATATATATATATATATATATATATATATATATATATATATATATATATAGTGGTCCACAAACAAATCATTTGACTCGCCTTGTGCTATCTTGTGACCTTATGTCTTGGAGGAGATGCACATTGAAAAATGGAGACAAACAGACATACGGATATAGTGAGTTATGTAACATATCTGGCTACCCAATGTTACAATGGATTATTACTTATAGTATTTAGTATACTCGATCTATTTGGCTTAATGTTAAGGGTGAATCGTTAATGGTAGGCACCGCCAAAAATGGCCGAAAAATTAAGTTGTTGTTGTTTTTTAAAACGAAATTACATTTATTATAAACCATGATTTCTGAGTAACTTTTTTTTCCAGAAAGATAAAACCCTGAATTTTATCATATAGAAAGCTGAATAATGTAAAACTTTTTCTGCTATTTTTAATTAAATTTTAAATGTTAAAATTTCCCCAAAAGTTAATTGACATTTTTTGTCTTGCACAAAAAGCATATATAAATATTTATATAAAAAAAGGTTTTTGAAAGAATTAAGTTGTTTATTTTTAGTCTAACTAAGATTTAGGGTGATTTTCTATGAATATATGCAAAAATATTATAATATAAGTACCTGGATTTCAAATAATTCCACTTATTCATATAGGCAACCAGTTACTTCGCGTCCATATAGAGTCCATATCGAGAATATTTACGTTCGTGTTTAATAAAAAGCAAACTATGGAAGACCAAACAGGCCAAATAAAACTTATTTTTCAGTGACGAAAATTTCAATGTATTATTAACGCTGAGGCTGGCCAGTACCAGATGGGTGACCATTTGTATGAGTTTGGTTTTTAATGTGTATGTGTGGGGGTTAGGCTCCCAAAAATGGGGGGGGGGGTAAAGCAGAATAAAAATTAAAATTGACCCAGTCTAGAAAGATTTCTCCTTCATTGAACGAGGAAGAACTGTAGGGTTTTTTGACTACATAAGCAACCCCGAGGCTGGCCAGTACCAGATGGGTGAGCATTTTGATGAGTTTGGTTTTTAATGTGTATGTGTGTGTGTGTGGGGGGGTCAGGCTCCCCCAAATGGGGGTGGGTGGGGTGGAATTCAAAGCAGAATAAAAATTAAACTAAACTACATAAGCAACCCTGAGGCTAGTCAGTACCAGATGGCCCATCTGGCAGATGGGTGACCATTTTGATGAGTTTGCTTTTTAATGTGTACGCGTGTGGGGGGCGCAGGCTCCCCAAAATGGGGGGGATTTAAAACAGAATAAAAACTAAACTACATAAGCAACCCTGAGGCTGGCCAGTACCAGATGGGTGACCATTTTGATGAGTTTGGTTTTTAATGTGTATGTGTGGGGGTTAGGCTCCCAAAAATGGGGGGGGGGTAAAGCAGAATAAAAATTGAAATTGACCCAGTTTAGAAAGATTTCTCCTTCATTGAACGAGGAAGAACTGTAGGGTTTTTTGACTACATAAGCAACCCCGAGGCTGGCCAGTACCAGATGGGTGACCATTTTGATGAGTTTGGTTTTTATGTGTATGTGTGTGGGGGGTCAGGCTCTCCTAATGGGGGGGGGTGGAATTCAAAGCAGAATAAAAATTAAACTAAACTACATAAGCAACCCTGAGGCTAGCCAGTACCAGATGGGTGACCATTTTGATGAGTCTGCTTTTTAATGTGTACGCGTGGGGGGGGGGGCTCAGGCTCCCCAAAATGGGGGGGGGGCTTCTTTCTGACAGGTTTTTCAAGAGATTCACGCATAATTCACAATTTTAAGTGTGATATTCAGTCATAACACACCCGAAAACCAATTTAAATCAACTTTAGAAAAACAAGTGCATCGTTGGACAACATCGGCAATTTGACAATAATTTATTCTAAGCTTCCTTTTGTGTAATTTTGACACTGCAAGTGTACGGGCCATACTAAAATAATAACTTTATTTAGAATGCCATTCTTAACATGGGGGGGGGTTCAACTATTCTGCGCTTTCACCTAAGGTTTAACCATTTTTTTACGGTGCGTATTTTTCGCAGTATAAAAAAGTACTGTTTCTAGTTTAAAATTAATTTTTCACTATAAAGTTTCGTTTATGGCAGACGGACGAACAAATGTCCGCTATAGTTTCGGTAAAATAAAAATAAACACGTGTAATAATAAAAATTAATTTTTATTTACCATCCATAATTTTGTCTCGCAATGAAAAGAGAAACGTCTCGTTTCTATGTGAGTGTTGACCAACATAAATTGTACTGATTCACGCTTGCACCGGTTTTGGCAGTCATGGAGATTCAACAAAATTATTTCAGCGCGTATGATCAACCGTAGTCGAAAGGCGGCAAACGTTATCAAATGGGATCGAAAAACTGATGATATTTTTTAACACAAAGGGCACAATATTTATCGATTTTTTTTTGTATCGATTCTTTAAAGAATTCCCTGTTTAATAATGGTCATGCATTATTCGGCTCGCTAAAAAAAAATATTAATTTATTTATCAAAGATTTTAAAATGGCTTTTTTCGTATAAATATTTAAAAAATTTTTTTTTTTTTTTGCTTAGCTTAAATTAATTATTTTACTTAACATATTCACCGAATTTCACACTCCAAAAGTCAAAAGCGGAATAATTAAACACAATCAAAGTTCTGATATTCAGACGTCAAAATAAGGTATGTAAATAATTGTTTTTTTTTTTTTTTTTTTTTTAATCTATAATCCTGTCCCTTACAACAACGGAATATGTTTTGTTTAGTTTCAGATGATTATTTTAAGCATATTTGTTCCCACTTCAAAACAAGGGGGGGGGTGTAAACAAATAAAATATATATATAAATATCGTTTATGAAAAATAAGTACACTGTTATAAAGTTCATTCTTCCCTTAATAATCGCTGAAAATTTCGTATTGATTGGATAATTACCTGATTTTTGGTAGATTTTTAAAAAGACGGTCCGTCAAAAAGTACTTACCTGCCCCCCCCCCCCCCAGTTTTGGCGGTGCCTAGTTAATGGCCAAGGAGATAAGCATTCGATACTAGGTCGAGTCATACCAAAGGATCTAAAAGATATTGATTTCTCTTTGCTTAGCATTCAACATTATGAAGCGGGGATTATGGGTAGGTAGAAACGATTTGCGCTATTCTTAACACTTCGTTATAGTGGCTAATGAAAAAGGAGCCCTTTATATGGAAATCGCTCAAGACAAGGCATGGAGCCACTTGATACAAAAAACTACAAAAAATAGTACTTCATGATTAAAAATTTACTAACAATAAATGCTTGATAGATGGGCTTTTGATCCAGAAAACAGCAATTCTTTCCCCTTTGTCAGAAACATTGCTCATAGAATGTAAGGACTGAAGGAAAAAAATAAGGGAAGTAAGAGTTACAAGGCTTCCGAAAGTAAATCAAAAGTCCACACACTCTAAACTATAGCCAACCACTTTATTTTTTTAGTATACCGGTGACGTAAAAGTGACACCATATAGGAATGTAGTCAAACAATTATATCGGGGTTAATAATTTTTTATAATTATTACAAGTTTATAAAAACTATGAAAAAAATAATTAGCCGATCAAACCGTTTTTTTTAATGAGGAACAGTGAGAGGACATCTGAACGTAAGAGTAAAATTATCACTTTTTTTTTTTATATCAGAACGTATTATAAATGTCGCATTTGGTTCGATTTTGATTACATAGGGAAATGATATCAAATTAAAAGGCTACTTACGTAGTTCGACGATTGTTCTCTTAGCTGTGATGACTGAGAAAAAAAGTAATAATAATCGATTATTTTTATTTCATTATAATAAAGGAATATATAAAAAGAATATTTTACTGAAACTATTATGCAGTTTTTTTCCTGGTAAAAAACTTGGCCTAAAGATGCTGCTTTACTTAAGGTGTGGCAGCAGAAATATGCATGCATATATGTTACCAATAATGTTTCTAAAAAGATATGAATATATATATATAATAATATATATATATAATAATATATATATATATATATATATAATAATATATATATATATATATATATATATGCGCAGAATGAAGCAGATGTAAGACGTTATAAAAAAATAAATATAAATATTCGCCTATATATTAAAAAAGATGCATGATTGTATATATATATATATATATATATATATATATATATATATATATATATATATATATATGTGTGTGTGTGTGTGTGTGTGTGTGTGTGTGTGTGTGTGTGTGAATCGATGAGGGCTGGGCGACGCTGGGAGAACCAATAACCATGTCAGTTGATTAAGAGACAGTCTGTCGTCTAGGTGGCCCCATTGACACGAATTCAGGGGAATTCGCACGGTGGAATTCTAATGATGATGATGATGATGATGTTTTAAAGAATAAATTTGTTCTTGATAGATGATCAAAATGATCGCCCCCCCCCCCCCCCAAGGATGGATAGCCGAGAAGTATTTACGCTGGACTGAAAGTCATAAAAATAATTCCTAAGCAGAACAGCCAGGACACGAATGTTAATTGACAGACCGGTTCCCGGAAAACTCGTCCCGGGAAAACTCGTCTCGGGAAAACTCGTCTCGGGAAAACTCGTCTTCGGAAAACTCGTCTCGGGAAAACTCGTCCCCTTTCGCTAGGTAGGAAAACTGGTCCCTTATTGAATAAATATCGATTGAAAACATATTTTATGATCGTTCTTGAAGGGGATATTGTTTTTTTAAAATAACTATAGCCCCCCCCCCCATAATATTTAAAAAAATTTTTTTTACTTGTTTAATGTTTTTTATTTATTTTTTTTTAAAATAAAATCGATTTTCTAAGTGTCCGTTTTCTACCTAACTGGCTAAGTTCTTAGTGGTTTCACTTATTTTAAAGCGTTTATTATGTTCATAAACGAGACCGCATATTTTTTTATACTAATATAAAAAGAATTTACTTATTTACTGTTGTTATAAAAGGGTAAAATCGATTTGGGTTTGTATTACTGTACACATAGATTCGAAAAAGTTGTCAAAAAGCAAATATGTAACAAATAAATGTTATCAAAGGCAAGATAAGTTGCTTTCCTACCAAACTGGATATATTTTTCGTGTTTTTATTCAATGTAACATGTTTATTCAGCTCGAAAAACATACAGTGTTTACCGATGTATTGGACAATTCACAATGGCGGCCGACTCTCTCTTAAACACGGTAAGTTCGGGAAAAGGTGTTATAAATAATAAACTAGACAAAATACTATTAAAAAAACACCGAATATATGTCAACCTATGTCACGGTAATATATATTGAGCAAATTTCTAACAGTATTTTGTCTAGTTTATTATTTATAACACCTTTTCCCGAACTTACCGTGTTTAAGAGAGAGTCGGCCGCCATTTTGAATTTTCCAATACATTGGTAAACACTGCATGTTTTTCGAGCTGAATAAACATGTTAAATTGAATAAAAACACGAGAATTATATCCAGTTTGGTAGAAAAGTAACTTATCTTGCCTTTGATAACATTTATTTGTTATATATTTGTTATATATTTGTTTTTTAACTACTTTTTTCGAATCTATGTGTACAGTAATACAAACCCAAAGTTTAATATTTTTTAAAATATAATTTAGAGAGAGGGGGGGTAAAACTATATCTCCCTCCGAAAAACAACCAACAAAAAATGAAATTAAAAAGATTCTTGATAAACGATAGCGGAGTTTTCAATAAAATCGATTAATAAACTTATTTAGTGATTACTTTTTCTCTGAATGATTGATTTTAGAATTTTGAAGTAAAAATTAAAAAAATTAAAAATGAGTTAACGAGAGATTGTTAACACATGGCATCTCTCGCGCCAAAAAAATATTTCGCTTTTAATTCATTAGTTAATTTTTGCAAAATTTGACAGGACGACAATAAATGTGGATAATTGATAGAATTATAATTTTAAATAACGCATGAGTGCATTTGGTATGAGAGAAAACAAAAACATAACAACAAAAAACTATCATAATTAAAAAACCAAAACAAAAAAGTAACGAAGAATCGAATCGCTCCCTGTTTTTAAATTTTTTTTTTTTATTATTGTTTTATGACTCCAAAAAACATCGTTAAAATAAGAACCAAAAAAATTGTAATTAACTTTGTATGAACATAATAAACGCTTTAAAATAAGTGAAACCACTAAGAACTTAGCCAGTTAGGTAGAAAACGGACAATCGATTTTATTTGAAAAAAAAAAAAGACATTAAACAAATAAAAATATTTTTTTTTTAAATATTATGGGGGGGGGGGCTATAGTCTATTTTAAAAAGCAATATCTCCTTCAAGAACGATCATAGAATGTGTTTTCAATCGATATTTATTCAATAAGGGACCAGTTTTCCTACCTAGCGAAAGGGGACGAGTTTTCCGGAGACGAGTTTTCCGGAGACGAGTTTTCCGGAGACGAGTTTTCCCGAGACGAGTTTTCCCGAGACGAGTTTTCCTAAATTCGACAGACCACCAAGCCGTCAAGTAGCTGAGCGTAAATGGAAATTGTATTGGATAAGCAGACAGGAATATTGGTTGTTAAAGTACCGAGGTCATAAAATCCGGTCTAAGGAATATGACAGCCGACGGGGCCTGGTGTTTTGGCTTGGCCGAAATCATGATTATCTGTTGATAAAAGAACACCATGGAAACGGGTCAACGGGACCCGTTGAGTGGTAATCGACCGTGACAACCCACCCTTCCTGGCGTGTGGACATTTATTGCTTTACTGACGTGGTAATTTAGTCTGGGATCGTGGTAGAAGGAGTGATGGAGGTGACGAGGCTCGTTAAAACCTGAAAACCCTTTTTTCTCTTCAATAATGTTAAAGGTCTTTTTATTATTTTCTTATCTTTTTCTTCTGCGACCCGGGGCGTTCAGAGTTCAGAGGGACATTAATTGAACATCGAAACAAAGGCAGCGGCCGCTGATTGGTTGGTCGCTAATTCTTGACATATTGAGAGAGGTGGGGATTGCAACTAACCGATATTGATAAAAAAAGGTGAAGAAAAGATCGACAGAGATTTTTGCCACACGCCTTGGCGGTACGCACTTCTCCCAATATGCGCCTCTGTGAACTGATTCTTCCCCGTATACTGACAATATAAAAAGGGAGTACTTTGTTAAAGAAACCGCCAGTCCCTGTTTGCATAACTAGACCAGTTGTGTATATACTGTTATTGAAGTTGAAAGCAATAATTACTCTATGTTAATAAAAGCCAATTAAGCTTTGACTTTTTTCTTCGTTTGAAAACGCCGTGTTGAGTGCAGTCTATTTTTCAGACAGCCCAGTTGACCGTTTGGAAGCTGATTCAAAGGTGGAAACAATGAGCAGACGACGGCGACGGAGATGAACTCGACCACTAGATGACAACATGGATAAAGCCACGGGGATCGGCATCGATTGTATCTGAGCTCTGCTCTGTAGGGGTTATATATATATAT
The DNA here is from genome assembly GCF_053919585.1 of Euprymna scolopes. Taxonomy (NCBI): domain Eukaryota; kingdom Metazoa; phylum Mollusca; class Cephalopoda; order Sepiida; family Sepiolidae; genus Euprymna; species Euprymna scolopes. Next base: position 24,358,705 of record NC_136488.1, read on the forward strand.
ATATATATATATATATATATATATATATATATATATATATATATATATATATATATATATATATATAATAAGTTAAGCAACATTGAGCCTGGTTAGTACCAGATGAGTGACCATTTGGGAATTCTAGGGGCTGTATGTGCTTTCCGCTTATCTCGGCATTTGTTTCCAGTTGTCCTGTACATACACTTCATTTGCCACTGGTATTTAACAATGTCGACTCAGGAGAGGTGTGGTTGAAGATTGCACACCTCCTACCACAAAAATTTCACACACAGGCACCCCTTCGTGGGTATCCATAGTCTGTCAAAGACTGAAGGAGCCTGTATATATATATATATATATATATATATATATATATATATATATATATATATATATATATATATAGTGTGTTCATATGTATGTACATGTCTTATATTTTGGTTTTCTTTAGATCCGGTATGTGTGTGTGTGTGTGTGTGTGTGTGTGTGTGTGTGTGTGTGTGTGTGTGTGTGCACAGACATGACAAAAGAATATACACCCATATAAACATTTTATTTCAATAGATATATAATTTATAGTACAAAATCGAAAATAAATGGTCACAAATTTTAAAACTAATACTTGGTTGACACTCTCTTTGCGGTTTTAATGTTAGGACCTTTCTAAGAATTAATCAATTGACGAATATCATCTTGAGAAATTTCTTGCCACGTCTGACACAATAATGCTTAGAAGATGGTTTCCTTTTTTAATTTTATCAATTATCAACATTTATTGTCGTCCTGTCAAATTTTGCAAAATTATAATTTTAAATAACGCATGAGTGCATTTGGTATGAGAGAAAACAAAAACATAACAAAAAACAAACAAAAAAAAACTATCAGAATTAAAAAACCAAAACATAAAAGTAACGAAGAATCGAATCGCTCCCTGTTTTTTAATTTTTTTTTGTGTTGTTTTTTTTTATTATTGTTTTTATTACTCCAAAAAAAACATCGTTAAAATAAGAACAAAAAATATTTTGTAATTTACTAATAAATCAAAAGCGAAATATTTTTTTGGCGCGAGAGATGCCATGTGCTCTCTCGTTAACTCATTTTTATTTTTTTTAATTTTTACTTCAAAATTCTAAAATCAATCATTCAGAGAAAAAGTAATCACTAAATAAATTTATTAATCAATTTTATTGAAAACTCCGCTATCGTTTATCAAGAATCTTTTTAATTTCATTTTTTGTTGGTTGTTTTTCGGAGGGAGATATAGTTTTTACCCCCCCTGTCTCTAAATTATATTTTAAAAAATATTAAAATTTATTATTTTCTTTTAAAAACCAAATCTCCCTCAGTAATTTCTTTAATTTTCTATTTTTTAGCGATTATCAAGACCCCTAAGATGTGATATACCCTCATGTCGGACATTATTTCTCGTTCTCACGTAACACTCGACAAGTTTTTTGTTTGTTTTCTTTACCGAATAAACGATTCCAAATAAATTAAGCAACAAAAAACATAATCGGCGAGGTAGAAAAATCGATTTTACCCTTTTATAAACAACAGTAAATAAGTAAATTCTTTTTATATTAATATAAAAAAAAATATGCGGTCTCGTCTATGAACATAATAAACGCTTTAAAATAAGTGAAACCACTAAGAACTTAGCCAGTTAGGTAGAAAACGGACATTTAGAAAATCGATTTTATCTAAAAAAACAAAACAAATATTAAACAAGTAAAAATATTTAAAAAAAAATATTAGGGGGGGGGGCGCTATAGTCTATTTTCAAAAACAATATCTCCTTCAAGAACGATCATAAAATGTGTTTTCAATCGATATTTATTCAATAAGGGACCAGTTTTCCTACCTAGCGAAAGGGGACGAGTTTTCCGGGTACGAGTTTTCCGGAGACGAGTTTTCCGGAGACGAGTTTTCCGGAGACGAGTTTTCCTAAATTCTACATTTTCATATCGTACATATCCCCAATCTTTTGCAGCACACAGATTCTTCAGTTTGTCTTACCAGATTATTATTTGATTAATTGATTGACTTGTATAATATCTTTTTTTTTGTTCATATATCATACTGCCAACTCTTCCGTGCTTAATCATTAAAAAATATTTTTTTATAACCTGTATAATTTATAGATTGATTTGATTGATTCTTTGATCTGTTATTCTAATGAAAATGCTTTTTAGTTCACAATAATATTTATTTTATACATATTCAAATTCATATCTATCCTCTGATAAAAAGTTCCTGTCTTTGAAAATCCATGGGTTAAAGATTTTTCTTTATTATAATTCCTCACTTGAATTTTTAATAGATTTAAAAATATTGCAATTCTTTCAATTTTTATTTACATCAATAATTTTTCTTATGACGATATAAATCGATAGATAAGTTTAATATTAATTGAACAAACCTGTGTTCGCTTCGATTTGTTGAGGATCGTTCGATCTGTTGACCGTAAATCCACTAAACGGTGGTATTTGCTTGCTATTGCCTGGCGAAACTGAAATTATAAAATATATATTCATAGTTAATAACATCTTTCAAACGATTAAATTTGAAAAACAAATGTATACTATTCCTCCTACTACCACAATAAAATAATACGCCTTATGTCTCTGTTTCGATAACTCGATGTATAGCGATGCCTTTGAATGTAACACTAAGGGACGTAATGCAGTATAGATTCAAGTGTATGCAATCATAAGCTTACTGAATTATTACTGTTATATTATTTTTGTAGAAAAATGTCAGCTGCACTTTTTCCGAATACGTACGGAGCATATTTTTTAATAACTCACCGGATCAGTCAGTTTATGAAAACGCTGTCTTTATTTGACACTTCAACTCGTACTTGTGACAAGTAGCATGATGCGAGAGAGAGAGAGAGAGAGAGAGAGAGAGAGAGAGAGAGAGAGAGAGAGAGAGAGAGACACACACACACACACACACGCACACACATAAAAAGATAGAGATAGCAACGGATGGAGTTGGCGAATTTGCGACGAATTGCAGCCGCACATGCGTTTGCTTGAGTTGCCTCTCGGTGTTTGTTCTTTGTTGCGCACGCGCGCGCGCGAGCGCGCGTGTGTGTGTGTTTATATTGATAGATATTTTCATTGTTTCCTCTGTCTGGCCATTGACATCATCTCCAGTCAATATCTAGGAGTCCAGGCTGGTTTTTTGCTTACATTGTAGCTATTCACAAAATCTAGCATTGCCCAGCCAACATTAGTATTTTTATTTTTTAAGTGATCTAAAAGCTATAAGGGATATCAGTCTGATTGAGACGTTGCAAGGCGCGCCGAAAACCTAAATCTACGACTACAATAAACCATTTATTAAGGCGACTTACTAGATTACATTACTGGATCACGTAGCCAAAACCACTCAACTACTTCAAACAAATATTTCCCTTTTCAAGAGATATCAGAATAAAATATTGTTTTTTTTAATATTTATGTGTAATTTGAAGCGAGAAAATGTGTTGATGTTGGTATATGTTCCTATATGTTTGCCAAGTGACAGCATATAGTGGCATGATGACAGCGATTCTAGTCAGATCGCTGAAGTGAAGAGATGTTGAGCCTGGTTACAGATTGGTAACCATTGGGAGGATGGCGACCCCCCCCCCCTCGCAAACAACACCGCAGAAACCAACATCGTAATCTCACATAGATGAGATATGCATTTAACGGGGAACTGATTGTGAATTTAATATTTTATAGAAACTTCCTCCTTCTGAGGAAGCTGGATCAACCCGACCAGGCTGATTGCCATACCAGATACTATATCCTGCTACTACTACTACTACTACTACTACTACTACTACTACTACTACTACTACTACTACTACTAATAATAATAATAATGATAATAATGAGGGCACTAGGGGAACAAGACGACTATAAATACTTAGGAATTCTGAAAGCGGACACCATCAGAGCAACAGAAATGAAAGAGAAAATTGGAAAGGAATACCTCAGGAGAACAAGAAAACTCCTGGAAACGAAATTATATAGCAGAAACCTAATAAAAGGTATAAATACATGGGAAGTATCACTAGTAAGATACTGTGGACCGTTTATAGGGTGGACAAAAGAAGAACTGAGACAACTCGACCAGAAAACCAGGAAACTCATGACCATGTATAATGCACTACATCCAAAGGACGATATTGACAGACTCTACGTGAAAAGAAGAGGACTGATCTGTATAGAAGAATGTGTGAAGAATACGAAAAAAGAACTAGAAAAATACATAATGCAAAACACTGAAAGGATAATTATGGCAGCGAGAGACACTGAAAAAAAATAACAAAACAGAAAACAGAGAGACAAATGACAAAACGAGAAAAAAGAAATGGGAAGAGAAACAACTCCACGGAAGATTCATAAGAATGACAAAAGATGAGAATAATGAAAACACCTGGACATGGATGCAAAAAGGACATATAAACCAAGAAACTGAATCTCTAATAACTGCAGCACAAGATAACTCGATAAGAATCAAGCATATCAAAGCAAGGATCGATAAAACACAAGAAACCAGCAAATGCAAACTATGTGGACAAAGAGACGAAATGATAAACCATATATTAAGTGAATGCAGCAAACTGGCCCAAAAGGAATACAAAAACAGGCATGACCAAGTGGGGAGGGCAGTGCACTGGGAATTGTGCAAACGACTGCATTTTGAGTGTACAGACAAATGGTACAAGCATAAACCCGCAACAGCACTTGAAAACGAGAACCACAAAATCCTATGGCATATGGACATACAGATGGACAAACCCATCCAAGCAAGAAGACCAGATGTCATAATAATTAACAAGAAAGAAAAATCCTGTCAAATCATAGACTTTGCTGTCCCAGCTGACCAGAGGGTGAGTATGAAAGAAAAGGAGAAACGAAGCAAATACACAGAGCTAGCCAGAGAGTTAAAAGAGATTTGGATGATGAAGAAAATCAAAATAGTACCAATAATAGTAAGAGCACTAGGAACAATTCCGAAAAACTTCGAAAACAAGAATGTCAGAAATTGGAATCAGAGGAATAACTGCAAAAGTACAATGGCTAACGATAATGAAAACGACTGAAATATTAAGGAAAACCCTTAAATGCGGAGAATAATACAAGAAGACAATATAACGAATAAGCGTTACAGGGAATGAAGAACACCAAAGCTGCATATCTACAAGTTCTACACCCCCATCATGCATCCCCCCCTTATTTCATCACCGCTTCCCCCAATAAAAAAGTGATACTAAAGAGCCGAGAAGAGAGCGCTAGCCAGACCTCGGCTGGACAAGCACAAAGAGAACTGGGACCTTGGGGAGGCTGAGTGCCACTCAAATTCCAGTATAAACCAATGGCCACCGCCGGCGAGAAATCAATGGTAAGAGGCTGTTGCGATGAATTCATTTGCAAATGCTATCGAAGGAGGTGGAGAGAGCTGGACGTCTGGGGAGACTTGTTGTCACTCAGCTTCCACAGGACACTACAGGTTTCCAATCAGATCGTTTATCGACTTGTGTGAAAGCTCCATGTGAGCTGCCAATAATAATATAAAATGGAAAAATCCTATGGGACGTTGATGGACAAACAGATAAACCTATCCAAGAAAGAATACCAGATGTGATACTAGTTAACAAGAAGGAAAAGTCCTGCCAGATTGTAGATTTTGCTGTTCCCACGGACCACAGAGTGCTCAAGGAAATGGAGATGCGAAGCAAATACACAAAACTGGCCAGAAAGTCAAGATACACGAATAATAGTAGGAGCACTAGGAACAATACCGAAAAACTTCGAAAAAAGAATGGGAGAGATTGGAATCAGAAAGATAGCTGAGAAAATACAATGGTTAACAATAATGAAATACTATTGAAAAACAGCTGAAATATTAACGAAAACCCTTGAATGTGGAAACAACACATGAACTCCAGGCACTAGCCAGATATATAGAAAGGAACACCACATGAAAGCAAGAAAACTAAAACAGTACAATCGTAAGTTAATACCCCACCCACATAAAAGGAGGCAGTATCAACTAGCACTATACCAAATAGTTGAAGAGGATCAAGGAGGATGGAAAGACCGAAGAGAGAAAGCACTAGCCAGACCTCTGCTGGATAAGTATGAAGAGGACTGGAACCTTTGGCAGGCTTATTGCAACCCAAATTCCAGTAAAGACCAATAGTCGCTGCAAACGAGAAATCAATGGTAAACGGCTGTTGCAATAATGCAAATTCATCTGCAAATGCTATCGAAAGAGGTAGAGAGTTCTGGAAATCTGGAAGAGCTTGTTGTCATTCACTCCAGAGAAAGTCACAAGTTGTTCTCAAAGAAAAATCTTTGATGATGGCATATGTGATTAGTCCTGGAACACGAAGAAAATAATACGATAATTGTAGGAGCACTAGGTTTAGTTTCGAAAACGTCGGGAAAATAACTAGTACAAATTGGAATAAAACAAAGATTGACACCATACAAAGAACGGCAATGATTAAAACAGCCGACATCTGGAATGCGGAAACCAAGTAACAAATACGAATCTAACAGATAATTAAATAAAATAAATAAAATATAAACTAACACGAAATAAATAAACAAACATGTTATAACAGTATAATTAAAATTGAGAGGTTGGATACACGTGAAAAGTGGTTTATAATTAACCTCAAACATAATGATAAGTTAATTATCATATAAAACATAATGATAAGTTAATTATCATATAAAACATAATGATAAGTTAATTATCATATAAAACATAATGATAAGTTAATTATCATATAAAATCAAGAACTATGTAGGAATGCCCTCCCTTAAATTTAATTGAAACTGAATCAAATCCCGTATGTTCTAACGTTAGAAATAAGATGAGTCGTAGGATATAGCAATATGAAGCAAGATTATAACATG
>NC_136488.1:24370615-24495615 GCF_053919585.1 Euprymna scolopes
GTCCTCTTCAGAAAGTATTCAAAGTGTAAAATAATTAAAATATATTTAAAATGTATTCAGAATGGATAAAAGCATTTTCGCAATCCATTTTGGTTACATGTTTCCCGAGCGGATGAAATGTCTGTAAATAACACCAAATATCTTCATGGGTGTGTTCCACTACTACCCTTCTTATTGGGGCCAGATTATGGTCATTCCTGCCTTTTGCTGTTCCCTCTCTTTTCTCCTTTTTCTTTTTTTCTTTTTTTATTACTTGGGTGAAAGTGAGGGCCGCGTTGGTACTTGGTCAAGTGGGTGCGTAAGGGAGTGTGTGTGTGTGTGTGTGTGTGTGTGTTTGTGTATGTGTGCGTGTTTTTCCTTGTATTGGTTTGTTGAATATATATGTCTAATCGTTTTATAACATTATAAATTTATTTGCTTTCTTAAGAAAGTAAATATGATACAAGTTCGTTTGTAATGTGTGTGAGGTGAGGGGGGGGGGGGGAACCGGCCTCTCTGAAACAGGGGTAATCGGTAGAAATGTTTTCATTTAATTGTTATTTTGATTTTTTCTTCTTTCTGTTCGGTTCTGATTTAGGTGGGGGGGTGTACATGTGTATGAACGGGCGTGCGGGTGTGTTTTGAATTTAATTTTTTTTGTGCGTTAATATTAAGCTCTGTTTAATTCGGGAGTGAATCTTGTTATGAATTTTTTTTCCGTTGTAAGTAAATAAAAGTAGTTGTCTGTTTGGAAGATTGGCATTATTTTGAAGCTATTTCCACTGCATGTATGCACGTGTTTTGAAACACAGAGGTGTCTGTTATCTGCGATTTTAATGTTGCTCTTATGTAAGGCCACTCTATTGCTGGGGTTTTTGGTGGCGCCATGTAAGATTTGTCGCAGGCTGTGCATCTTAGTGCATACACTACATTTCTGGAGGTGCAGTTTGGATCCTTTTTTATTTTGAATGTTTGTGTTGGATTTTTGAATGTGTATGTGTTGCCTTCTATTATTATATCACACACCCCACATCGCTGTTTATTGCATTTTGTGACTCCTTTTGTAGTGTATTGAACGAGTTTAGAAGAGATTAGGATGTGTTTTAGGTTTTGGGGTTGACGTTTGCTTTTTATTATTTTTGTTGTTTTGAGTATGTTGTTTAGCTTATCGTTCTGACTGAGAGAAGGATAAGGTTTTTCGTTATCTGTGGAAATAGTTCTGGGTTATTTGTGTTGTGTGTGGAGACGTATGCTAGAATTTGTTCTTTGTTGTGTTTTTGGGGGTTTCTTAGTTGGCCTACTGGGATTTTTTCTGCCAGTTCAATACCTTTGCGTATTAGTAGTGGTGGATATCCTCTTTTCCGCAGGGTTATTTGCAGTTCATTTAGTCGAGTCGAACGGAGGTGTCTGCCTGTGACTATGGTGCAGACTCTACGTGCCAAGGAGTAGGGTATGGATTTTAGACAGTTTTTGGGATGGTGGCTTTTGAAGTGGAGGTATTGTTGAGTATCTGTGGGTTTGTGGTAGATGTCTGTGATTATGTTGTTGTTTTTAATTGTTACTAGGATGTCTGGAAAAGGTAGTTCTGTGGGGTTCTGCACTAGGCTGAAGTTTATTTTGGGGTGTAGGTTTTGTAGTATAATGTGGAGCTTTCTGATATTCCCCATGTGGTTTTCCAGAGGATAAAGCAGTCGTCCAGGTATCTTTTCCAAGATTTTATTAAGAGTGTTTTGATATTATGTCCGTATTTTTGTTCTATCCTTTCATAAAGGATCTCTTCTAGGAAGGAGAGTGTAAGGGTGGCATATGTTGGTGCCATTTTAGTACCCATTGCTGTGACTAGTGTTTGGATGCAATTGTCATTATTAAATTCGAAAGAGTTATTGTGGAGGATTATGTCAATGCTGTCAATCACGAATTGTTTGGTAAATCTTAGCTGTAAAGTCTGTGTATGTTTGTCAATCCAGTATGAGATAGTTTCTTTCCCCAAGTTGTGTGGGATAGGCTGCTAACATCAAATGTGGCTAGTATTGTCCCATCGTTTACTGTTTGTGGTAGCGAGCTAAGGAAGTGTATGTCATCTCTTATGTAACTTCTAACTAAATCGGTGAAGGGTTGCAATAATATATCTATTAGGTTGCTAAGTCTGCTTGTTGGGCATGCTGGTCCTGCTACTATGGGTCTGAATGTGAGGTAATTAGGGTTTGGGGTGCTTATGTATTCTGACTTTTGTGTGTTGATGGCATGTCTTACCTCATTAGATTTGTGTATTTTGGGCAGTCCATAGAAGATGTTTGTTTTTGTTGTGAAGTTTGTAAGGAAGTCTTTTCCTTTTCTAGTCAATGTTGTATTGTATGTTATGCAGAGTTTTGTGATTTTAGATATGGTTGTGTTGTCTATGTTAGAGCTCATTGGTTTATAATAGGTTTCGTTCCCTAGTGTTTCTTAAATTTTGGGTTTATAGTAGTCTTTATTTATGATAACCACCGCACTCCCTTTGTCTGCTTCTTTTATAATTATATTGCTTATATATATATATATATATATATATATATATATATATATATATATATATATATATATATATATATATATATATATATACACTTACGAATATTCATATATAGATCTGCACGGGAACTGTCACGAAAATGCGATTCAAAATAGCGGCCCCTGTGTCAAAAGTCGAGCGAACAGGTGAAAAAAATGTGTTTGGATACCCTACACATGAAGTCCGGCTATCTGTAGATTTTGGTGTAGAGTCTACATGATATAAAACTGTATTCTGTTGTATGCACGTTTACGTAATGAGTCGCCACGAGATTTTTAGTTGAAGAATGCTATAAGAAGTTTGGAAACTGTTGCAATATTTTTTTGGCATGCTAGAAGGGCATGGTCACAAAGATTTGGTCGATTCTATGAACCATGGGTGATAAATATGAACCAATCAAATGCCAGAACTGCTTTATAAAATATACTGACCGTCTTTAAATTCTTCAGCGATAATTTTCTGTCTTGAGACGAGAAGACTATTACGTTCTGCTGATCGTGACTGGATTAATTCTTTGCCTAGATTTATGCTACATTTTCTGTTTCGCTTGGAACAAATACATTTTTCTATTACTAGAAGGACTATGCACTCAAGAGGTTATGCGCCAAGCAATCGCCTTTACTTTGATAGATCTGAATCAAAATTCGAATCAATGGATGACGAGGATTGGATTATTTAAGAGGGCGGCTTGTATTTGCTAAAGCAGGATTTGAAAATGATCATATTATATTTATCAGGGAATCAGTCCCGTTGAATTATGTTTCACCAATAGGGAGTTCTTAGAAAGAAATTTTCTTCATCAACGTTCCGTTTAGTTCTTTCTTTTTTTTTAAATTGAGAGTCACCATTTCGAAAGGCCCGAAAACCACTCGAGTATAAGAGTTCTAAGTACATAGAAGAAGAAAGTGAAGTTTCATTTGTTTTATCTGGACGAGCTTTTGCTGTGGAGGTGTAATTGTGTAACAGGGACCATAAAATATTGGAGCTCAGTCGAGTGCCGATCATGGAAATAACGACGGAGTAGAAAAAAGTACCGACGTCTCTTTTGTGAGAAAGTTATGTAGACAAGAAAAGAGTCCATTACCTTCCCACTAGATTGCCAAATCGATATTGTACTTTGTCAAAGCAAAAAAGGTTGCCCTGAACGGCACACCCGCAGAAATGTTGAAAGCAAATATCATAAATAAATATTGTAGCACATTAAAAACTCGACGCATAAACTTTTAACTGAATTCCACAACCCGAAAAGTAAATAATAGGCCATAAAACAATACAAACCAACAAAATTATCAAATACGAGCGTACATCTTTGGTCAAAAAATGGTGAAAAGGTATGCTCCGCCAGTGTTCGCAGATTAATCTCTATCTCTATAGCTACTGTTATATAAAAGTCAGTGTGTGTGAGTTCCTTCCTCATAAGTTCCGAACCAACTGAGCCTATCTTTTGCAAATTTAACTCAAAGAAAATTTATATGTCTGGCAGTGTTCTTAGATATGTTTTGTACAGAAATTCATTCGATAAGTATCGAAAATAAAAAAAAATCGGACCTTAAAAGTAGTCTTTTTTTCATATAGATAAAAAAGAATTTTGACAGGGAAATATTTTACGTTATACCGGCCAAGGGAAATCATAAAATCTCAGCAAATCATTACTTCTTGAAACAAAAAACAAAAACAACATATTTATTGTTATCTGAAAATATAACTCAGTGGTAGAGCATTTGACTACAGATCGAATGATCCCCTGTTAAAGTCCGGGTGTATCTCACCGTTTTATTTATATTTTTTTCTTCTTATTAATGAGTTCTATTTACGATAAAAGGAGATGTAGCATTTAAAATCATCATCATCATCATCATCATCATCATCATCATCATGACGGGCTCCTTGCCCAGACCAATGTGACTCTTCCTCTCCAGAGTTTCCTGTCTTCCATCAGTTGCCTCAGATCTTCAGGTTCACAGTTGGCGTCGTGTGCTATTTGTTGGATGTACGTGGATCTAGGTCATCCTCTGTTTGCGCATCTGTGTCGTGGAGTCCATAGCAATACATCACTCACCAATGCATGCTTGCTCCTCAGACAATGACTGGCAAATCATAGGCGTCTTTCTCTGATGGTATTAGATATGGCAGGTAGATTGCCATAAAGTTGCTGCTTTGTGGGATGATTTTGCCAAGATATATTTAATAGTGTTAATAGCATACGGGTGTATGTGCCGTCTAGTTTTCTTTTCAATCTTTTAGTGAGTGTCCAGGTTGTAGCACCGTAAACAAGGACAGACTCTACGACTGCCCTGAAGAACTGCCTTTTCAGTTTGTCAGCCAGTCTCGAAGTCCATACTGAATGTAGCCCATCCAATGCGGTCCATGCTTTTGAGATGCGAATTCCGATATCTCTCTATGTGGAAACTATGTCGCTGCCCAGATACGTAAACTCAGCGACTTCTTTCAGTGTTGATCCAACCAAAGCCCTGATCTCTCCCTTCACATTGAAAGTCATAAACTTTGTCTTATCCGCATTTATGTGGAGACCAATGTCATTTGCAGACTTTTCTAGCTTACGTAGCAGTGTTTGCGCATCAGCAGTGTTGTTCGCGAACAAAGCAGTATCGTCTGCGTAATCTGCATCAGTTATGTGTGCTGATTAATGACGTCTGTTTCTGGATTCATTTAGGGTGAAGCCTAGCATGCTGTGTATATCAACAGAGGTGCGAAGTACAAAGTTAAGACATACAATGAAAAGAAAAGCGGCAAGAGTGTCTCCTTGTAGAACCCCAGTGCAGATGTCGAAAAATTCGGTGTCCCCATCTGGGGACCTGACCATTACTCGAGTGTGCTCATATAGCATCATGGTAGCATTAATGACTTCATTTGGATGCCATATGCTTTTAATATACTGTCCATTTTTCCTCTATGTATGGAGTCGAATGCTTTGGAGAAATCTACAAAGATCATGACTGCCTCAATGTTTTTTGCTTTGACTCCTTAAATCAGTCTCCTAACAGTAAGTATTTGACTAGTAGTAGAGCGATTCTTTCTAAATCCATTTTGGTTCTTCCTGAGCACTTCTTCGATCTTTGGTTGGATACGGTTGAGAAGTCTGGCATTGCAGATTTTTGTTGCAATTGGAGTGAGTGTTATTCCTCTGTAGTTGCTTGGTATGCTTAGGTCACCCTTCTTGGGGAAGGGAAGTATGCATCCTTCCCGCCATATATTAATAATTTTTTGATTATATACAGAATTGCATGAATTAAGAAGTATGTCATTGAAACCACCTGTCTTCCATACTTCAGAAGGTATGTTATCTAAGCCTGCAGCTTTACGATTCTTGGTCTTCTTTTGTACATTTAGGAGTTCCTCTATTGTAAAATCACCCTTCTCAATATCGAGTTCCTGTACAACAATCGGCTGAATTGGTTGGTCTGTTAACTTAGCTTTGGCAGGTCGTTTGCGCCCAGATATCTCATTTACTACTTGCCAAGCCAGATAGGATTGTTTGTTATCTGCTGCTTTCTGGATTCGATCTATTTGTTCTTGAACATACTTCTGTTGTTCTGATAGGTACATCATACTAAGCTCTTGAATCTCCTGCTTCTTTAATTTTGTATTCTGTCGAGTGGGGTATTTATGTTGCTTTTTGATTATGTTTTTTAAACTTTCCTCATTTTAATATTATTTTGTCATTTTCCCACGGTACTTTTCGCTTTACCTTGGGCTTCAGAGGTATACACTTCTTTGCTGCTTCTTGGTGCGATCTAACGAAGTTTTCATAGGTGGTATTAGCAGTTGGTGCCTGCTCTTGTGCTTGTAAAGCATAAAATCTCTTTCTCTGAATCTCTGATCTGATTGTCATGTGACAACGTTGACCAGTTGTAGGGCTGTCTAGATGATGTTTTTAGTTTTATTCGCTCGTAGGCTTAACTTCAACTTATAGTTTACAATCCTATGATCAGTAGACACACCATAGAAACTGCTATAAGCTTCACAGTTATGACAGCTATTGATCCACTTCTTATTCATAAAAAGATAGCCCAGTTGTGCCTTGTCTCCATTTGGGGATTGATGGGTCCAGAGCTTACCGGGTCTTTTTTGAAAACGGGTATTCATGCATTGTAGGTTGTTTTCAAGGAGAAAAGTTAATAGATACTCTCCATTTCGGTTTGTTCCATCATGGAAAGAGAACCTATGCTTGTTGCCTTCCCGTCCTATATGTGCATTCATGTCACCTCCGATAACCAATAAATTATGTTTGGGGATTGAGCGCACTATTGCATTTTAAAATCGCCGCAAATTCGCATATTGTAAAATTTGCACATTTTAAAATTAAACATTGATAAAAAGTGACTTTTCTAGGGCATTCATCGTCAATCCCAAATATCAGCTGACGTGATATTGTAAATAAACACAGACGGAATTTGATGAATGGCATTATCGTTATATATATATATATATATATATATATATATATATATATATAATTATTCAGAATAATGAAATACAATAAATCTACTTGTGTGCGAATCCAGTGATTATCGGTCTTACAAAATATTATTGGATGTAATATTTTATATAAGACTATCCCAGCTAAATAAAATTGCTCAGTATACTAGATAGAGCAAATAAATCATAAATTCCTAAATTTCAAATGTTAAATTCACAAATTATAAATTCCTAAATTATATATATATATATATATATATATATATATATATATATATATATATATATATATATATATATATACATATATATATATATACGATTGATATGTAGTTTGCTTGAAGCATTGTGTGGGATAGGTATGTATTCAAAGCATGCTAGAATCGATCTGTCACGTCTACCATTTGAAAAGGGATTTTTTCCAAAATTAATGGATATTGTCGCAGACATAACAAGACATTTGTACCTAATACAACTGAATAAATATATGTATATATAGACATATATGTATGTACTTATTGATTTGTAAATTGCCACTTGTTTTCGTCTCCTCTCACCAACAACGACTATAATTCATTCCTCGCATTGTGATAGCCTTCTAAATCTCTACTACTACTACTACTACTACTACTACTACTACTACTACTACTACACACACATGTATGTATATATATATATATATATATATATATATATATATATATATATATATATAGCGTTATTTTATAAACATCAGTTTCATTAGAGTAACATCCAGATAAAATCGCACGCATACACATATATATAAATGAGATAATATTTTTATAAATATTAACAATTGTTTTTAGACATACAACACTAGAGTTTTATGCTTATCGCAATCATCCCTGACAATTTCTGCTAGTCGGAAAATTCGGACCCAGTCTCAAAATAAACCTTGACTGTAAGGTAGTATTCTATCTCTAGGTTACCAAAAATTAACACAGGAATGGAGGGAAATTAAGTACTTATAAAGTCGAATTAATCGGGCATAACAGTAAACAGTTAGAGAGTATTCAACGACAGGAAGTTGGAATCTTGCGTTTCCGCTTAGTTTGACCGCCTTTTTTTTAATTCCCTTAAGAGGGCGCAACTTTATTTTATTAAAAGGGCATTTTATAACGATGATGTTTTTATGAAAAAAATATTCATGGGTGATTTGCTGATAAGAAATACATACTTTATTTTTCCTCTGACCGATTTGTTTTTAATCGTTGTACTTGATATGGATGTTCGGAACAGATAAGCCAATATAATCATGTTGACCTAAAAAATAAAAAAAGCGAGAGTTTAAACAAAAATCACAACACAAAAAAAATCAATTGCAAATGTAAAGATACGTCCATTTAAAGTCAGCACATAAGGACAAATAGGATCTAACAAAATATATGTGTAAAATCATTTCTGTTCCTCTTTTTCTATCTGCATATTTGCTCGTGAATGAAATTGTAAAAAAGCCCTATTCTAAGATCAAATCAAGTTAACGTTACACACATATTAACATGTCAACACTCGGGACTTACACATTGTATGCAGACAGTCGCAAGGAAACGAAGACAAGGAAAGAATTCGACTCACTTTATTTTCAGTCGAAACAAATGACATTTATTTACAGGTACTTCCAAAATAATGTCTTGTCTCTTGTTCAAAAGTATTCTCGTACTCCAATGTGCTTAACACAACTCTGCTGGATCGAACGCATGGTACTCTGTCTTTGTCCGGCCATGTTTAGGACACGTCCTTTCAGTCACTACACGACCACATTTTTCTTGTTTATAATCATTTTGTATTCTTCTTCCTCGCTGTGACGTTACCTCACAGACGGCTCGGTCACTTACATACGTTAGCTGTTGCTGCTACTATACGCGCGTCTGCGCTCCTTTACACTAAGATCAAACCAAATGTTTCTTGAATAAACTTTTCGATTAATATGGTAGTTGTATTCATTTTTTATTAGGATTTTCAGAATAATATGAAATCCGCGTCTTTTCTGTAGTTCATAACCAGTAAACGCGACTTTTTTTATTTTTGCTATTTATTGAACAATCAACACTTATCAAGGCCAGATATCCTTCAAGGATAAAGATAAACTCGGATGGAATGATTGTCAGAACCGAGTTTAAATATTTTTGAGGACGGTTGTAGATAAAAATCTGCTGACATTGGCTCTGTAAACGATCTTGCTGTAGTCTGTGGAAAGCAGTCTTATGGCAATGTGTGACATTTTGACCTGATTTATATGTGTTTAGATTATATGATAAAGTAAATATGTATATATGTTTTATATAGTTGCATATTTTATATAGTTGAAGGTTTTATGTAGTTGTATGTTTTATATAGTTGTATGTTTTATATAGTTGTATGTTTTATAGAGTTGTACATTTTATATAGTTGCAGGTTTTATATAGTTGTATGTTTTATATAGTTGTAGGTTTTATGTATTTGCATGTTTTATGTAGCTGTGTGTTTTATGTAGTTGTATGTTTTATATAGTTGTGTGATTTATATAGGTGTATGGTTTATATAGTTGTACGTTTTATATAGTTGTATGTTTTATATAGTTGTAGGTTTTATATAGTTGTGCATTTTATGTTGTGTTTTATATAATTGTATGCTTTATATAGTTGTATACTTTATATAGATGTGTATTTTACATAGTTGCACGTTTTATATAATTGTACGTTTTATATAATTGTTTGTTTTATATAGTTGTGTGTTTTATATAATCGTGTATTTTATATAGTTGTAGGTTTTATATAGTTGTAAGTTATATATAGTTGTAGGTTTTATATAGTTGTAGGTTTTATATAGTTGTACGTTATATATTTGTACGCTTCATATAGTTGTAGGTTTTATATAGTTGTGCATTTTATGTTATGTTTTATATAATTGTACGTTATATATAATTGTATGTTTTATATTGTTGTGTGTTTTATATCGTTATATGTTTTATATTGTTGTGTGTTTTATATAGTTGTATGTTTTATATAGTTGTGGATTTTATATAGTTGTACGTTTTATGTAGTTATATGTTTTATATAGTTGTGTATTTTATATAGTTGTGTGTTTTATGTAGTTTTATGTTTTATGTAGTTGTATGTTTTATATAGGCGTACGTTTATATAGTTGTAGATTTTATATAGTAGTAGGTTTTATATAGTTGTAGGTTTTATATATTTGTTTGTTTTATATAGTTGTAGGTTTTATATAGTTGTAGGTTTTATATAGTAGTAGGTTTTATATAGTAGTAGGTTTTATATAGTAGTAGGTTTTATATAGTTGTAGGTTTTATATAGTAGTAGGTTTTATATAGTTGTATTCTTTATGTAGTTATATTTGAAGGATTCAATCTTAAACTAATAAACTGATCAATATAAATTTTGGAACACTTTTGGATGTCGTAATGTCGGTTGTATTTATTTTTATTTAGTTTTATTCAATGGGAGCAAAGAGTGTGTAGAATCACTTCGTGAAAATTCGAATACATCCAATTTTTCTGAGATTTTAACGCAATTAATAAATATTCCGTAAATTTCACTTCCTGTGGTGCATTTTAAAGGATTTTTGTGTAGCACAAGTTGGACACCATCTCTCACTTAACAATACGAATATATTCGTTTTTTAAACTTTTTAGTCATTTGAAATCTAATTAAGATTCCATGAATTTCAGTTTATTCTGAAGATTACACCAGCTTAAGCATTCAATTTTTGAAATTTTCAGGAATTCAAATCATATGATCAAATTTGATCAAGATTAGAATAAGAGTTCTATGTATAAGGTTTAGTATGATAACTTCATTTTAATTATCGTAACGAAGCATAATAGAGATGCAAAACTGTTTTGTTCGGGGGGTATCTGTCCTGAGACGGGTATTTTTATCATTTACACTTTTTATCTGTTATTTTGTTGTCCATATCCCCGAGCAACGCCAGATCACAACGCTAAAAGATTGCTTTTTGCGGACACAATTGTATATTGACTTTTACAGTCGCTTAATGATGTACACGATTTTTACTTTTATAAACGAATTAATAAAAGACGAGTAATAGTACTATTTATTCATAAATGAGTGGGATAAGGGGGCTCATACCTTTTTTTCAAGTTTTAGTAATTATGTTCAATTGATTGATATCCAAGCAAAGCTGGATAAATCCTCTTAGTGTTTATTATGTCGTAAAAGAAAAATCGGTGTTTGATATACTTACCACAATCACGAAAATAATTGGGCCGATAAACGCCCAAATAACTCCTTTATCGACAGACAACCAACAGCTGAAAAAGATGAACAAAAGATCGATTGCTACACATACGTACGCACTTACATTGCAATTGTAACTCATTTTCACGCATTTAGAAAACAATAATATAAATTAGTCGCGAAGTTGCTTACCCTCCGCCTAACAAACTCCGTTGAAATTCTGTCAAGATGTTAAAGATGATGGAATTTTTTAATATCAACATCAAAGGATAGAAAGAGCAAGAACACGGCTTGATTGCCTACAATGTGGGCCATATAGCGAGTTTCTACGATGAGAAGAACTGCAGTTATCGCCAAAAGTATTAGTCTTAGCTTTCCGTAACGTCGACCTTATCTTATATATCCCGAATTTATTTATTTTTAAAATTTTCTTATAATTTTATTCTAGCTGGGAGTGAGGCATCTTATCGGATACCAGACATTCACGCGTTATCTCGTGCATTATAACCGAGAGGTCATTTTTAAAAATTCTAACTATCCTTTTAAGTGCGATTGTTTGTATCTCTCTTGCACTTGATTCATCGGGTATATTTGTCAGGTAAGTTTTGAAATTCTTTTTCATGAGTTCAGTTGCTCCTATAATTACTGGAATAATGGATATCTTTCTAAGATTCCGATTTCTTTTCATGTCGTATTTAAGACTTTAGTATTTCGTTATATTTTATCTTTCAACGTAAATCAGTTTGCTATTAGAACATGGCTTGCATTTTGACCAAGTTTGGCGACGATTAGTCAAGCGATATAAACACGAAGCACGAAGTTAGGAACAAGCAAAGTAAGGTAATTATCGTTGATACGTTAATAACTTTATTTGACTTCAACGCTTTTATTAGGACCCGCTCAAGTATTAGACATTCTCAAAATCGGTTAAAAATCATTTTGGGCAGACACAGAGTAGTGGCGTCTCTGATCTGATAAAAAAAAAAAATAAGTGGAAATTGTTCCAGATAAAGCATGAATTTACTTAATGTAAGGAATTAAAAAATACAACTTCAAGATAAAAAAACTAGCCAATGATAAGTGTTGAATGGATAGATACCGATCCAGACAAACAGCAATTCTTCATCCTTATAGAATGTGAAGAATGTAAAAGCACACAGAATTGGAATTCGTGAACATACACTGAAGAATAACGAGATAGCTTTTGGGTTGTGGTGTGTTTATGTTAAGATCAATTTTGACTAAAAACATGGGAGATTAATTTTTTGAGTTTAGTAAAGAAATGCTAGATGGTATATGAATACAATATTGTGAGATTTGAAGATTGTGGGTTAGGTAAAACTTGCACACAAAAAAAAAAGAAAAAAATTAAAAAAAAAATTAAAGAGCTGGAGAAAGATAAAATGTCAGAACGGATTTTGTGAATGGATACCGAGGATGTCTTCCGTTCTTTCTCCAATTATGAGTTAGGGGTCGAAGTTGATTTTTTTTTTTTGTTCCGAAAATCAATTATTTGCTTAATTTATTTTTCCAATATTAATTTTCGCTAGGAATACTATATTTCCCACCAATTTTCGATACTTTAAACAAATATATTTTTTCTTTTCAGATAAATATATAACTCTGCTTTTATTTTCTGGTGGACACACATGCTTGCATAATGAATATAATTATGAAATTATGCTTTATGATTAGTCTGAGAACTTAAGAGAATAAATGAAAACATTGGTTTTTGATGACTTTTAAGTAAATAGGGTTCACTGGGAAATTGTATTCAACGTTTTTTATATCATAAAAAAGTTTTGCATATTTTTACTTACAAGTCGTCGTTTCCATAGCCTTCTGTATTCGTGACACCAAGAGTAATGGCGACAATAATCGCAGGTAATACTAAAATACATTGACAAAATAAAAAAGGTTTTGAGTTAATTCTTTTTATTATTTAATGGAACACACACACACACACACACACACACACACACACACACACACATATATATATTTGAGAGAGAAAGAGAGAGTGAGGGACAGACAGACAGAGATGTTTTGAAATACAAAATTTATGAATATTCTTGAAAATGCGCTGTGCCATGTTAATCGTCTTTAAACAACTGTTTAATTAGATTATTTATTTTAATTGGTACTAGCACTTCAATTTCAGTGCTCTTTATTTCGTCAATATTATTTTCATTTATACTGATGAGATGATAGTCGAAAGAGTTCTAGAGAGTTTTCGGCCATTGTTTTTCAATATATATATATATATATATATATATATATATATATATATATATATATATATATATATATATATATATATATATATATATATATAATATATATACAGAGAGAGAGAGAGAGAGAGAGAGAGAGAGAGAGAGAGAGAGAGAGAGAGAGAGAGAGATAATTGATCGTAACTTTCACAAAAGCTAATATTTTTATACTTAAATACCATAGATTAATGTGTTTGATGGGAGTACCCAGCCTTTATCTATCCCGTCATTCTTGATTTATTTTTTTTTTAAAATCGGGCTAATTTATATTCCAGAAAAATTCATCAGTTCCGTTCTTAGCGAAGAGTCCAAAAAATCGGAAGTTAACTGGAAACCATTAAAATTCGTAGCAGTCTCCCATTAAAATATTTCCGGGTTGTTCCATAAGCTGCTTGCTATTAGATTAAGTGTAGAGGTGTTTTGTAAATATTTTATTTGTTTATTGAGTAAGGGCACACGCCGAGAGCAATAATCTTACTCAATAAACTGTTTACAAAATAAATAATAAACAATAAAATAAAAAAAATAGTTTAAATGAGAACCGTGTAGCTAATTAACTTCCGTTTTTTAATTTTTTTTAAAATTCCTAATGTGGCTGATGAATCTTTCTTGAATATATACAAACTAGGTGTCTGCCAAATGCTGTAAATGGCCATTCAAAATTATATAGAAAAACAAAAAATAACATTTTGTAGAAAACAAAACGGAATAGTAAACACGAAAAACAAACAAACAAACAAACAAACAAAAAGCCAAAACAAAAACGAAAAAAAACCAAAATAAAAATAAAACCCAAAAGCAAAACAACCAAAATGAAAATAAAACAAATAGGTACAATTATTATTATTATTATTATTATTATTATTATTATTATTATTAGTAGTAGTAGCAGTAGCAGTAGTAATAATACCTAAAGTCAGGTGATAGTAGATGCTTGTCATTTTTTAAACCCTTTCTAACATAATACACACAATATATACCCCGTATCCACACTTTCTTTATCCGGAAAGAAAAATCTTATTATATTTCTTTAAAACTATTTGGTTAAACATTGGCCCAGAAATGGTGATGATTTTACATTAATTTTTTTTAATTTTTTAAAATTACATTTTCACCCCAAACAAGGCACATTGCCACTTTAATGTAGGGGGCTACTCTCAGGGACCTAAGCTACAGGGGTACTATGTAGGGAGTTGGGCAGCAAAATGTCTGTTCACGTTACACTTGAACTTCTGCATGTCAGTACAGTTGGGGAAGCAGGGACGCGGAATGGAATTCCAAAGTCTAGCAGGTCTGGGGAAGAAAGCTCTCTTACATCTAAGGATCTCTACTGTGCAGGGGTGAGATTTAGCTGCTTGTTGGGTTTGTCGGGAGTATTTACGTCGAGTGCTTGCAGTTCGTCGGAGTATTCAGCATTAAAATACTTGTAGAACAGGCAGAGGGATGAAACATTTCGTCGATGGGACAGAGGCTGAAGCTTAGACGACGGTTCAGGACCTATCAGCTTGGCGACTTTCTTTTGAACTTTGTCTAGGAGCGAGAGACTAGTAGCAGATGCACCAGCCCAAATATGACAACAATACTCCATACATGGGCGAATGGTGGCTTTATAGAGGTACAGTATATTTTCTGGCGTTAGTAGCTTTTTAGCACAGTAGAGAGAGCCTACCTGCTTCGCAGCGGTCCTGGCAATGCTCTCAATATAATTGTTCCAACTCATGTTTCCTGTAAACGTTAGGCCGAGGAGTTTAAAAGAAGTACTTTCAGATAATGAGTCTTTGGCCATTGCTATTGGTGGTAGAGAAGGTTTCTTGTAATTATTGAAGGAAGCATATTTAGTCTTGGCAGCATTGAATGTGACAATCCATTTTTGTCCCCATTCCACTACAGATTGGAGGTCATCCTCTAGTGTTTCTACCATTTCCTTAGTTATGTGTTCATTTGTTTTCCTATCGTGCCTGTTATAGTGTGGTGTCATCAGCATATATACCCATCTCAGAGGCAATTTTGTCAGGTAGGTCATTTATGAATATTAGGAATAATAAAAGTCCAAGGATAGACCCCTGAGGCACTCTCGCATTTATATCATATTGTATAGATGTACGACAGTCGAGGACAACCAGGGAATGGTATATGCGTTCAGAGATTACAGTTAGGATATCTGCTGTGGAACGGGTTTGTCTAAATCCATATTGTTGGTTGGTCAGAAATTTCTTATCTGTAAGGTGATGAACTAGGGCTTGGTTAATTATGATCTCAAATATTTTGGCCAAAAGTGGGAGGAGGCTAATGGGGTGATAATTTCATGGGTCAGTTCTTTCGCCAGAATTCTTGAAAACTGGTACCACAGTAGCAGTTTTCCAGCAGTCAGTAAAGCAAGATTCTTTAAGGCATTTGTTGTAAAGAAAACTGGAGCTACCGCGGCGGAGCATTTTTTAATAGCACAGCCAGGATGAAATCAGGTCCACATGCTTTTGAAGTGTCCAGATTTTAATGATAGCATACACTTGAGCAAGAGGTGATTTTCAGATCGTCTAGTGTGACGTCTGTTCGCAAAGGAAAGTCAGGAAGTGAGTGGTTAGCAGGGTCCAGTGTGGAGTTGGAAGCAAACAGATTTGCAAGCATCTTAGCCTTCTCTGTTGCTGTGCAAACAACCTCATGATTGTTGGATAGTGTGGGAACTGTTTATTGCCCATTATTTACTACACTATTGTAAATTTTCTAGAAATCACGGGTTCCTAATTTCTGAGTTTCGATGCGTTTTCTGGTGGTTTCAGTAAATTCTCTCTTAGCTGTCGCTATTTCTTTCTTAACGTTACTCCTACTTTCTATATACTTCTGTCTGTTTGAACTGAACTTATGTTGGTTAAATCTGCGGGACGCATGCTGCCTATGCGCAATGGCAACTGCACAAGTAGAAGTAAACCATTAGGGAGAGTGGGGCTTGCAATAAAATTTCCGCGCGGGACCATGTGCTTTAATTGCCGTTTTGAACCATTCAGTAGTCTCAATTGTGTACTGTTCAGCAGGAAGAGAAAAAATATCCCCCCATGGGGAATCTCTGATGAGATCCCTGATGGCTTCCCAGTCAGTTTTTTTTTAATAATATCTCGTTGTTTGAGTAGGGCCCTTCAGTTTTGGCTCTAGAGTTTAGGGAGATTTCAACCATTATCACTACATGATCAGCGTTCCCAAGTAGCCGTGGGCATTCGTTATACAATAATCGGGAACTGTGGTCAGAAACACATCTAGAAGTAATGCGTGTTGTTCTTGCTGGTCTGGGAAACTGGTTGGAAACGTAATCATCTTTTACAGGGAATGAGATATAGAGAAGTTATGTGTTGTGCTACCAACTGCGTCTGTAAGTAGAGAATCCAAGCCAATTGCTGTGGTGGACATTGGAGTCACCAAATACATGCACTTGTGCGCTAGTGTCGAGGGAGAGTGCTGTGTCAATGCTGTCAGAGACTTTGTTTCTTAGAGTGCAGTCCTGCGTTGAGGAAGAAAAACTGACACTCTAGATTCTCCTGAACAAATCCATTTTTGTTTTTCAATTGGCAGTGAGTGCAAAAGTTACGATTTTATATAAAAATTAGAAAGTGGAAAATAATTTGATAACTGTTACTAATCTAACACTATTTTTTTTTAAGTTGTATAAAAATCCATCAATTTAACTGATTGTGGTTTTAAAATTCTTTTTTTTTCTGAAATAAAAAGGCCGGCTTATATTTTAAAACCATTAAAATTTAATTCAATGATTTAATCGTGGCTGCCATTACTTCTAATTTTCCTACAACAGTAAGATTTTCACTTAAAAAAATATTATACAAAAAATGGACAAAATTGATTTTTAATCAACCCTGTTAAAATCAAATTCTTCATTTATTTTTCTTATTGCAACCCAAATTCATGGCTAGTTTTTTAGTTCATGAAAGGCATATTGTTTTGCGTTTTATTTAAAAATTATATGCAAAACTGACCTTCAATTCTAAATTTTCCTATGATTTGGTGTGTGTGTGTGTGTGTGTGTGTGTGTGCGCGTGAGAGAGAGAGAGAGAGAGAGAGAGAGAGAGAGAGAGAGAGAGAGAGAGAGAGAGAGAGAGAGATTCTACTTGATGTTGGATTCCAGTTTTTGAGTTGGGCATTGACAAGCGATATTTATCAGAAACAAACCCATTAAAAGTCGAATTTGTTGAGGGACGCAATTAATAATTTGTTTTCCTTAATCTTTTACTGTTAACAAATAGTAAAATAAACCTTTTTTGAGCCATCTCCTTAAATAATCAAATTATACAAAATTCCCACTACTAACGTACACTTATTAACCCTTATCCTCGAGTGGCCTTCGGGCCTTAAGTGATGACTCCCTTGTAAAAAACAATTATTCTAAAAAAAACATTTTAAAAGGGTTTATTATTATTTTTATAATTGGAATGCTTCATTTTTGTTTGAAAATACTTTTTAAATACTTGATATAAGAAACATTTTTAATACTTCATTACATTTATTATCAAATAGTCTTTAATAAATAGAAAAGTAACACAAAAAACGTATTTAACATAATTGTAATAACGTATTCAACACAATTAAAAAACGTATCTAACATAATTGTAATAACGTATTCAACACAATTAAAAAACGTATTTAACATAATTGTAATAACGTATTCAACACAATTAAAAAACATTTAACATAATTGTAATAACGTATTCAGCACAATTAAAAAACGTATTTAACATAATTGTAATAACGTATTCAGCACAATTAAAAACGTATTTAACATTATTGTAATAGCGTATTCAACACAATTAAAAAACGTATTTAACATAATTGTAATAACGTATTCAATAAATCATTTTAGTTGATTGATTCCAACATGTTTATACTAGTGAAAAGAAAAGACAACTCTGTATGTACGAAAATGATGAGGGACTGTTTTCCGATAAACACCGCTTGTCGGTTTCCGATTTTAAAGCCAGAAGCCGTCATCAAGTGGACTACTTCTCTTTAAACTATATTTGTTTTTTCCCCAAGTTTTTCAGTGTGTTCAAACGTAATCGCTTTAAAAGTAAAATCTCGTTGAAAGGGGGTCGTTCGTTAGCTGAATATTCTTTTTAATTCGACAAAATTCTCATGTTTCCCCTTCATGTATTGTATCCAATCTTTTAATAAAATAATTGCGAGATAGTCATTTTATTTATATTCATCCACATTTGTAATTTTTATTCGGGCAAATTTTCCGGTATCATTTTTACCGGAGCCATTTTTCTGGTACCCGTTTTCCAGTAACATTTTTACCGTTGCTATTTTTTTTTTCCGGTATCACTTTTACCGGTGCCATTTTTCCGGTGTCTTTTTGACCTGATTTTTATTTACAGTTATATATACAGATCACTTTCTTTGACTGAGTTAACTATTTAAGTTCTATTATATAAGTTTATCAAAAACTCGAGTGAAATTCTTACTTTGCAACAAAATTAATATAGTATTTTCGTTCGGCCCTAGCCGAACAAATTAGGTTAATAAAATAATAACTTTATTACTTGAGAAATAGAACTAGCATACTTATTAGAACAGTCGAAATTATATTCAAATCATTTAATTTTTACTTTACTGGAAATACAACTCTCCATATGCCTGGGTTGCTTAGTTATTTATATATTTATTTACAGGTATCACATAATGTACGGTCAAAATAATTTATGGGCGACGTGCGAGAGGGAAGTTTGTGAGGTGAATTTGTACGCTCCAGTGTACACGTTTGCCCAGACGATCAGGATTGGATGACCAGTGTGTGTGTATGTGTCTGTGTGTGTCCGTGTGTGTGTGTGTGTGTGTGTGTGCGTGTGTGTGTTTGTGTGTGTGTGTTGAGGTATAACTGTCTACCAAAACAAGCAAAAAGGAATTATTAATGCAACTATTCCTTATTATCTTCCTGTTTTCGACCACATTCTGGAAAGATTTGACTCTAAAGTTGTTTTCAGATTGCAAGATATATTTGGAATCCTGACGACGACATGGAAATGTCGAAATGTTGATCGATTCGCTTAGATCGATTCACATAACATTTCGACATTTTCAGGTCATCATCAGAACGCCAAATGAATCTTGCAGTCAGAAAAAGACTGTAGAATAAAATTCTTACAATGTTTATATAATTATATTTACCTACAAGCTCTACACATGTATTGAGCACTTTTGAAAAAACTATTGCACTCGGTATGGTTCCTAGTAGTAAATGAATAATATGTGTTTAAAATACTCACGCCAGGAAGTGGTGAGCATTAATGGCAGCCGATTGAAGTCCGTCGGGAAGACCGAAAAAATGGTGACTGCCATGTCGACGGCGTAGATGAGGAGAGAGAAGAAGAGCGAAAGACAGAAGAAATGAAGAAAAGCAGCCACAGTTGTACAAGCATCCTGAATTAAGAAAAAAAGAAACACAATATATTGCAGCCAACATTCAGTTTTCATTTAAGAGTCATCGAGCGTTTTGCATAGCAGGGAGTATCGGATTTGGTTTTGTATTAATCGTTGCAAAACCATCTAGGAAGAGACATTGTTATGTAATGAATATCGCTTTGTATCTGTGTGCATACTTTGGCTGGTAATATATATATATATATATATATATATATATATATATATATATATATATATATATATAATATTAATTTAAGATATTTTTCTTAATACGTACTATATCTCCAGTTCCTCTTTTTAGATCATACGAAAAAGTCACAAAAATATCACAAAAAATTAAAAAAAAAAATCATAATTCATCGTTGTCGGTAATATTGACACTGAGGATTAGATCATATCAGATAGTAACTTTTTACAAAGTGAGAATTCGACAGTTAACATATTAAAATAAACATGCAGAAACCTTGCTGCGTAGTTCTATTATTATTTTTATTTATTTATTTTTCTTGCGAGAGTATTAGGGAAATTGTGAAGACAAATGAAGGAAGCAGATTTTCAGCAGGGATCCGCTAGTAAATCCATATACATATCTATTTTGAAGCTTGTTGTTAATAATTAATTAAATGGATTTAATAAAAACAAGGATAAATTAGGGAAACCTTTCTCAAAATATGCTAAGTAATTTTTTAGGTAATTTAAATGGAATATTTTAGGTTTAGTCAATGAGTAAAATATTTCGTCTTTTTCTCCTCTCAAGAATAATAGTTTTATTATTCTAAAATTTCCTGGAATAAGAAAATGTAACAAACTCTGTATAGGATTTTCGAATTAAACAGCTTTCTGTTTATAAATGCTATTTTTGTTTGATGTCTTCAGCTACTTCTGCTCTATTTGGAATATAGAGCACTCCTAGGATATTATAACTTACTTCGGTATATAAACTCGTATTATACTTTGATATTTAAATTTTTATTCAATATATATATATATATATATATATATATATATATATATATATATATATATATTATTTTATACAATGACTTGAATTACAGTTTAAAGTGCAAAAGTCAAGTATTACGGTTCAATTGTACTCTAAACAGAAACATTCATTTCGAACGTCACTCTGTCTTATCAAAGAACCTACTGTTTATTTTATACGCCGGTGCCTTTTGCTTTTGCGGTGATAAAAATGTACTTATAATGTTAGGTTGTATAAGGGTAATAACTTTACTTTAATCGGCTTTTTTCTATTATCGATTTTTGATACACATGAAGTATATTTGTGTGAAATTTATTAAAAAATAAATATCGGCCCAGCCGTTTCGGGGTCCATAGGAAACAAACTGAAACACACAGAGACAAAGTGCCATATATGGTTACTTACCTTGTTTACTGTTGCCGTTTTGATACCAGCCATAAACAAAGTATAAGACAATATAACCGCAACACACATGTTTATCATTAATACTGCTTTTGATTTACCTAATTCCGATTTGGTCAAGTTGCTAAAAGAGAAAAACAAACAGATTTTTTGTTAAAAAGCAAGCAGATTTGGTGCCATTATTATTATTATTATTATTATTATTATTATTATTATTATTATTATTATTATTATTATTATTATTAATTTGATAAAAAATTACACGATTATAAAAAGCGTTTGTGTTCCTCAAATTTTCTTGAAGAACACATTTTTATATGAATTTTATATAACTAGCAGGGGGTGGGGGGCGTTTTGTTTGGTCGTAAAATACGCGAAAATATTACATTTTTATTTGTTCAGATTTCGTACATATTATCATAAAGTTGTGATTTCAAAAGTAAAAAAAAAAAAAAAAAAAAGGATTTCGGTGCCATCAGCTAAAATCGAAACCAAAACTGTAGCACTCAAAGATGGTGACGTTATCACTGTACTAACGTGACACGCATATGTTAAAAAATAAACTAAGATGAATCTACAAAATGTATAAAGATTTTTTTGATTTGACCTACTTTTAACCCCTTATAAACTATTTTAACCGGCTAAAAACCCATAAAAGAACGGTCCTTAAAAAATCCAATTATTTGAGGCCCCTAATGGCGCTCTGCGAAAGGGATAGCGTTTGAAAATATGGAGACAGACAAACAGACAGACAGATATAGTGCCTTATATATATTAGATATTTGTATATCTAATATATAAAAGGCACTATGTCTGTTTGACTGTCTCACTGTCTGTCCGTTTCCGTGTATCACGTTGGTATAGTTGTAAATACATGAGCTTTAAATGCTACATTCTTTTTCGGTTTCGATTCTAGGTGATGGCATCCAGATACTTTTTATTTTACTTTTGAAATCACGACTCTATAAAAATATATACAAAATCTGGACAAATTAAAATATAAAATTTTAGCGTATTTTACGACCTGGCAAAGCCCCCCCCCCCACCCGCTAGTATATGAATGTTTCAGTTTAAAGCACAATTGAACGATACTATTTCACTTCATTTCCATGGAGACAGACAGACAGACAGACAGACAGACAGACACAGTGCCTGTTATATATTAAATCTATATACATATGTATATACTTTATATAGTGAATATAGTGAATTCAACTGAATTAAAGGAATAAATTGTAAGATGGTGTGTATATATATATATATATATATATATATATATATATATATATATATATATATATACTAGGGGGTGCCCGGTTTTGCTCGAGCGTAAAATACGCTTAAATAATCATATTTTAATTCGTTCAGATTTCGTATATATTATTATAACACAGAAAAATTAGAGCATGAAAAATAATATGGTTAAGATTAAGCTTAGTAAAGTAAAAGGACTAGTTGTTAAAAATGGAAAAGAAAAAGACAAGTAATTCTAGTAAACATATTATGAATTTATAACTTAAAATATTGCAGCATTAAGATAAAAAATATCGATTTAACATGATGTATAAATTCTTAATGCTGCAATATTTTAAGTTATAAATTTATTCTTTTTACTAGGATATCTTGTCTCTCTTTTACAGTTTTAACAACGAGTCCTTTTACTTGTCTAAGCTTAATCTTAATCATATTACTTTTCATGCTCGCATTTTTCTATGTAATCCATGATTTTCCCAGGCTTTGTTTCGAAATAATATTTTCTTTTTGTGTTCAATGTCCTATCATTGTCAACAATCCATCAAAAGATTATTACCAACTTCTTAAATTGACTAAATAAAAAAAATCAAATAAAAGAAGTAATTAAGTAAATAAACAGAAAAAAGGGGGAAAAAGAGAAACAGAATTAATCGACGACGTCGTAAGCGAATGATTATCAGCCCTAACACGGCAAAGAGCATCGCCTTTGTTAACTCTTTTATATAAACCAAATAACATGGCATGTGAGCGACATTCCCGTTATGATTTATGAAGGTGTAAACGACGAAATACGAGGGGCGTGCAATAAGTAATGCCACTGACCCATTTCCCATAGCAGTAGAGCAACGAAACTTGGCACAGTTATTAGTCTTTCTCTACATAGGAACCACCCAGAGTTATGCATTTCTCCCATCGTTTGATGCAGCTCTGGAGACCGTTTTTGTAGAACACTCCAGGTTGGTCCTCCAACCACGACGTGACTTCAGAAATCAAGGCTGCATCATCTGGGAAACGCTTTCCTTTCAAAAACAACTTCATGGCTGGGAAGAGGTAAAAGTCAGAGGGAACAAGGTCAGGAGAGTAGGGAGGATGTGGATTTTCATAACCACACGCACGTGCTTCTGATCTGGCAACATGCGAGTTGTGGACCGGAGCGCTGTCCTGCAGGAGGAGGGTACCTTTGCTGATCTTGCGTCGCCTCTTGATTTTTATAGCTTCCCTTAATTTCCTCAAAAGTTAAGCATAATAGGCTCCTGTAATTGTGGTACCTTTTGCCAGGAAATCTGTCATCACTACTCCGTCCTAGTCCCAGAAAACTGTGAGCATGAACTTGCTAGCGGAGGGCTGCACCCTAGCCTTCTTTGCTGGTGGTGAGTCTAAGTGCTTCCACTGCATTGACTGGGCTTTGGTCTTTGGATCATAGTGATGAACACAGGTTTCATCCTGTGTAATCAGTCTTTTGAAAAACTTTGACACATCTCCAAATTTATCCTCGAGCACTGGACGCATTCTCGCTTCTGGAATGGTGTGAGCAACCTGCGAATCCATCTGGCAGACATCTTATGCATATGCAAATGGTTATGAATGATAGTTTCCACAGACCATGTACTAATCTTGACATCTTGGAGGGCTATTTGGCGAATAGTAATGCGCCAATCTTCCAAAATGGCAGCCTCAACTGAACGGACAGATGCCTCATCAATGACAGAAGGGGGGAACAGGTCTAGGAGCTGTTTCCACAGACTTCCGACCATGTTTGAATGCACGATGCCAGCGTTTTACAAGGTCATATGATGGGGCAATATCACCATAAGTTTCTTTCATTTCATCAAAAGTCTTCTGTGGTGTGCGTCCTTTCAAATTCAAAAAACCGGATCACTGCTCGACATTCAACAGGATCCATTTCACACCGGACTCAGTTCAAACACCTGTAAAACAAAAACCACAATTAGTTCAGAGCTGTAATTTGCTACATAACCCGTAGAGATATAAATCATTGCACATGCCAAATTTCAGCTAGATTAGCCAACTGGAAGTCGGTCATGGGGCATTACTTATTGCATGCCCCTTGTAGTTGCCATTGTAACCAACAGCCAATCACAAGAAATCGTCTCTAAAGCGTCAATGTCTGAAAAAATTGCTATGGCAACCAACAGCCAATCAGAAAAAAAACCGTCTCTCGCGTTCCTCACTTATTCTGAGAAATTTTGAACAACAGTAATTTTATTATTACTTTTGTTTTAATGAATGAAAATTTTTATTAAAAAATATAGCCAAGAAGATGATCTATGAACTTTAAAAATTGTTTGAACTTTGGTTGCAAAATAAGTGAGCAGTGAAACCTTAAAACAGTCCTAAATAATGAAAACTAACACTTAACTATATATTCAAACTTTACCGTGTTTGAATGATTGAGTCGTGACTTCAAAAGGTTAAAAAAAAATTGGTTACCATCAACTAAAGGCGAAACCGAAGCATTCAAAGCTGGTGATGTTACCACTGTACCAACGTGACATGCATATGAACTGATTTCAAATTAAAAAATAAACTAAGACGAATGTACAAAATGTATAAAGATTTTTTAAATTTTGACCTATTTTTGACCACTTAAAACTATTTAAACCGGTTAAATACCTATAAAAGTACAGTCCTTAAAAATCAAATCATTTTAGGCCTTTAACGCTGCTCTGCGACTTTTAAAAGGTAATTGAGTTTGAACATATGGAGACAAACAGATAGATCGCCTTTTATATTTTAGACTGCTGTTCCCGGTCGTAAAATACGTTTAAATATGATATTTTAATTTGTCCAGATTTCGTATATATTATTATAAGAGTCGTGATTTCAAAAGAAAAAAAATTGGTGCCAACAGCTTGAATCGAAACCGAAAGCTCAACTCAATGTTGGTGACGTTATCACTGTACCAACGTGATACGCATATGAACTGATTAAAATTTAAAAATAAAAAATAAACTAAGATGAATGTACAAAATGTATAAAGATTTTTTTAAATTTTGACCCATTTTTGAGTCCTTATGAATTACAGGGTGGTTCATAAAGATTTACCCATGAGTTCGAGTTGATTATTTTCCAAAGGCATTTAGTTTAGGAATTTGAAAGTTTCTTTCATTAGACCTCTATATATCTATCAATGTTCAACTGATGTTTCATTCATTTCTTTCACGTATTCGGTAAGTTATGGCTGATAAGGTTAAGCGCGATGAGATTGTCGCTCTCAAGACTGCGGGCGTTAGCAACAAGCGCATCGTTAAACAGCTCAAGGTGTGTCGAAAAACTGTTTCCAATGCCTGGAAACAGTTTCAAGAGACAGGCACAACCTCTGGTAAACCAATTTCAGGGAGACCGCGCTCAATTCGCACCAAAAGTGTTGTTTCTGCAGTGAAAAAGGAGATGGAGCGAAATCCACAGAGAAATGTGAGGAAAATTGCGAAAGAGGCAAAGATCTAAAGATATTCGATGCAAAGGATTGTTAAAAATGATCTTCGGTTAAGTCCATACAAAAACAGTCTCTCAAAGCAGAAACGGCTGCACAGGGGCAAGTTGATGTTGCAAGAGATTGAGCGAGCCGCAGGAAAGATCATCATCTGGTCTAATGAGTGGAGGCTGTGACCAATAAGCAGAACGATAGGGTTTATGCCAAAAGTTCCAAGGACTTGTCAATCAACACCAGAAGCCATTTGAAACGCCAGAAGCCTGCTTCAGTCATTGTCTGGGCTGCTGTTGCATCCGACGGGCGCAAATCTCCGTTGATCGTGATTGAGGAAGGCGTGAAAATCAATAGTCAAGTTATTTGAATATGTTGGAGGAAAAGGTTCTGCCGTGGCTCACTGAATAATTTGGGGATGATTTCATCTGCACACAGGACGGTGCTCCAGCTCACATAGCGAATGTGACTCAACAGTGGTGCAAGGACCATTTCCCAGGCTTCTGGGACAAGCAAATGTAGCCACCATCAAGTCCAGATATCAATCCTATGGACTTCGCTATTTGCCCCATTTTGGAGAGCGACGTTTGGACTCCCTGAATGCAGCCCTTCATTCTGCTTGGGACAAGTTGGACGAAGAAGTGGTGCGGCGTTCTTGCGCTTCAGTGGCAGCACGTATCAAGCTAATGATCAAAGAAAATGGCGGCCAGTTTGTACAAAATTACTCAGCCAATTTCTGGTCCAAACATTTGAAATTTTACTTAAAGGGTATTCAGAGATAGGTAAGCTTTTTAATCGGTTTTGGTCGAAAATATGAGCTGGCAAGGGGTCAAGGTTCAAAAGATTTTAATTTTGCGGTATCTAGCAATTCCTGATCTAAACATTTGAAATTTATACATAACGGATATTCAAATATGCCGCAAGTATTTTTGTCAGTTTGGGGGCAAAAATTTGGCTGCCAAAAGGTCAAAGTTGAAAGTGAGTTGACTTTTGCAGATTCTATCAAATTCCTTCGCCAATTTGGGGTCTAAATAACTTGAATTTTAGATGTAGGTAACTTGGATATGGGTAAAACTTTTTATTTTGATTTGGGACCAAAATAATAAATATTAAGTGGTCAAGATTGAGGTTAACGTTTAAAAAAAATGTTCTCTCCGGTCTCTACGAACTTATTTAGACAGGTTTTTGTCTAAACATTTGAAATTTTACGTAAAGTGCATTCACATGTAGGGCAAGTTATAAACAGTACATAGAACCCGAGAAAAGCCCGGCTGAACTGCTAGTTTTAATATAAAATACTATACGATAAGGGAAGTGTTAACATAAAATCATACAGAATAAGTATAGTGTAAATATAAAAAATAATATAGAATAAGTATAGTGTTAATATAAAATAATAATAATAATGCAAACATGTGTAGTGTTAATATAAGATAAAAATAATAAGTGTAGTGTTGATAAAAATAATAATATACAATAAGTATAGTATTAATATAAAAATAGTATAGAATTAGTGGAGAGTTAATATAAAATAATAATATACAATAAGTATAGTGTCAATATAAAATAATAATATAGAAAAGGAATAGCGTTAACATAAAATAAAAGCATACAATAAATATAGTGTTTATCAATACTATCAATAAAATTCTAAATGTTTATTTATTTATGTGTGAGTGTCTATATACCAATAAAACTTTCGAACAGATGCACCGAATTGAAAAATTCTTTTTTCCCCTGAAAGATGCGAGTCTCTAGATTGTCCTTATCTATATATGGTTCTTAATGAACAACGCCGAGTCACACAAAAGGCCCGAAATAAGGGGTTTTGGTCCGTTTCGTAAACTTGTCGAAAAAGTAATCTGCCCATGTCAACGGAATTTTGCACTATTTGTATACAGTCACGGTAACATCTTTCGCCATACGGAAAAGACTTGTGGCGCAATGGATAACGCGTCCAGGTTAGAATTTTATCTAACGTTTACTCATTACCCTTATCCTTAGTTAGGGTATTTTTGTTTTTTCAGTGAATTTTTGTGTATATGAGAATTTCCTAAACTTCGAGTTCACAGGATAAGCGTTGATAGTAAGGCGATGTTTAGTGTACTTGATGTTCAGTGTGCTCGATTTTGTGTTTGACTCGGCGTTGTGTGTACCGACGCGGCACAGCCGCTAGTATAGAATAGGGATAGTGTTAATATAGTATATATAGAAGAGGGATAGTGTTAATATAAAATAATAAAATGCGATAAGTATAGTGTTAATATGAAATCTATTATATATATAAATGTGAACGTGTCTCTGTGTGTGTCTGTGTACATTTTCCTACGCAATAACTCTGTCAATTTTAAGTCTACAGACTTGAAATTTGATATACAGGGTACAGAGATTTGGGAAAATCTTTGCGATCCGTTTTCGGCCAGAAATTTTGCTGTTAAGGGGTCAAGGTTCAACGATTTGACATTTGCGAACTCTACCAAACTCTTCCGACAATTTGGGATCTACACACTTGAGATTTTAGATATAGGTTCCTTGGACATGGATAAGAATAACTCGATTTGAGCCCAGAATAATAAATGTTAAGGGGTCATAATAGGAGTCAAAGTTAAAAAAAAAAATTGACCGCTTTTTTATTTTGCTCAACATACACCTCCAAACACCCGGCAAACGCCGGGCTTAAATGCTAGTAATAATATACAATAAATATAGTGTTTATATAAAATAATTATATAGAATAAGTATATTGCTAATAAAAAAATAATGTAGAACAATAAACATAGTGTGATTATAAAATACATTATAGAATAAGTTAGTGTCAATATGAAATAATATACAATTAATATAGTTTCAATACGAAATAAAAATATAGAATAAGTGCAATGTTGATAGAAAATAACAATATAGAATAAGTATAGTGTTAATATAAATAATAATATATAATAAGTACGGTGTAAATATAAAATATAATAAGTGTAGTATTAATATAAAATAATAATATAGAATAAAAAACAGTATTGATATAAAATAATAACATAGAACTAATATAGTGTGTATATAAAATAATAATATAGAATAAGTATAGTGTTAATATAAAGTAATAATATAGAATAAGTATAATAAGTATAGTGATAATATATAATAATTATATAGAATAAATATAGTGTTAAAAATAATATAGATAAGTAAAGTGTTAATATAAAATAATAATATAGAATAAGTATAGTGTGTATATAACATAACTCCCTATGTTTAGAATTAAAAAAAATAATATAGAATTTAGACGTAGTTTTGCTTACAGACATAGCAACTCTGTATTACCATATGGCAAAAAATAGGAACGTTGAAATTAAGTTCACTTCAGCAACTCCCTCCTATTTTGTCCATTAGTTCTTGTATTCAATGTGCGACGTTTCTGGCAGAAAATAACGATTGCTGCTTTTTTTTTTAATCTGTTTTTTGTTCTAGTGGGCAGTATGTAAGGATTTCCAGTCCTTTCATATTATTCACTTCCAATCTTCATTTTATCAATCATTATCCTTGAGTATTTTAGCATTGATAAGTGACAAACTGTTACTAAAGAAATAAAAAAACAAACTCATACATTATTTTTAAAACAAAACTTTCAGAATATGACGCAATATAGCAAAAGGTAATGTGACGTCATTTCGGTTACAGACATACCCAACTTGATTATAATAATTTATATTATTATACTACTTACTCCCAAAAGATGGCGTAGAGAATGATTGTCAGCAAGCAGCAAAAAATGGAGATGGAACAGCCGACGTAAGTGATGACCCGCAGGGCTTTGCTATCTTGCGGCTGTAAGAAATAAGAAAATAGGAATAGAAATGAAGTAAATATTCACTTGATTAAAACGACTGAAAAATGATTTAAAACATTTTAACAATTGTTGTTATATCTTGGAATGAGCGAATAAACCTGTATATTCCTGTTCACTTCTGAACACAAGGTTATCATTTTTTCTTTTACTTTCCATAATTTTCAAATTTTACAGCAACAAAAATATGATAAAACGTAATTGCGCTGTACATAAAGAAAACAATACAAACGAAAACCTCAAGATATTATTGTAAAATAAATTCCAATGTTTAAGTTATCAATAAAGTAAAGTAAACCGCTGTCTTTTTTTTTGAACATCATTTATTCGTATGAATCAGATTATTTTATAATCATTGACATTCGTTTCCACGGTGTCTTTCCTGTTAGAACTCTTTCTTAGATAGACATCGGGTACTTATTGGAGGGAATAGGCGAAGGTTACTAACATCCCTGAATTAAAGTGTTTCTGTGGAACTAATTAGATTCGAACTTGACACACCTAGGTTGTCAGTCTGTGTCGTTAACTACTTAGCCAATGTCACCTCCTTATTGTTGTTGTTTTTGTGGTTGAGCGAATTGAACTTCTGCAGAGAGTCAATAAAGATTGTGTCTCGAGATTTTGCCTTATTCTTCCCATCTAGAGCGGCAAAATCCAGCGACTGAATATGTAACAGAGCGCGTACGCGCGTATGCAAATGCCGAGCCGTGTGCGAATAAAAAGAATATAAAAATGTGCACACAGACCGATGATGACGATGAGCTCGTTCAAGAGTACATTTGAAACAACGTTCGAGGGGCCAGGGTCAAAGAGAAGGAACACGGTCACGATGTATTCGGGAAAGTTCCCGGAAATAAATGCTGTTGTTACAAAAAAAAAAAAAGGAATCGAATTATTATTTGTCCAGTGTTCATTGCGACGTAGACTGCGTACAACGTGTGGGTCTCAGAAAGACAGAGAGACAAAGGCACCACGTTTATATTTTTGCTAGTCTTTTTTATCATCGTCAGTTCTCTAGTTAATTTTCACAAAGGCATAGATTATCCTGGCGCTGTCGCTTCAGAATATAATCCTCACAATTATTATATTGTCCTTTTTGAAATATAGGACGCGTTTATGGTGGAGAGATTGGATAGTCAACAGGTTTGGAAAATAGAGTAAGAATAAAAAAAGTATGAAGGGCTGAGAAAGACAGATTGCGGGTGAAGGTGAACACCTTGTCTAAGGGTGTCCGAGACAGTGTAATGTCTTGTCAACAGCCAGATAATATAAGGCTCTTTCTCATACTATTATTAAATTAGTAGGCCTCCGCCGGTCAGGATTGACCATGAATGATGAATCTTTGGATGCTAGTCTGGACTGCTTGATTTACAAGGTAGTCTGTTTTCCACGTAGCACACCCAGTCTTCACATCGGTAATAGAGCCAGAGGAACAGCAAAACTGTTACAGTTTATTACTAACGTCGTCGTAGGATCTGGTAAGAAAGATGTTGTAGGTAACGTCACACTATACTAAATAGTATCCTGTTATTTTTATTTTACTTAACTTACCGCCAAGGTAGTCAACACAGCGAAATTTGTTAAGTGATAACAATTACACTGTGTTGTTGAAGAGTTAGCACTGGCAACTTCACACCCCTTCTGAGACCAGCCACCAGCTTTAGAATCTCTGTAAAAAGATAGAAATAAATTGATACGAACAAACTATAAGATAATAATTATTTTAATATATGAATTATTCTGACTACAGTTCTCGTTTTGGATGTTATTTGCACAACGTTTCGGCCGATGTAACCTCTGCCTTTTTTCATGCGCGTCTTGTCAAAATCGGAAATACTTATGTCAGGAATCTATACGGAATTTCGAACGAAAGCATTTATTTAATATACAAGGTAGGTTATTTTCGTTCGTTCAGCCTTGGTCAGGTAAAAAATTTAAGTAATTCTTAATTTCATTCAAAATATGAGTTCGCAATGGATAAAAGTACTAAGTGATATTCCGTTCTAAGTGACAGTTTCTGGAGATTGAACGTTTAATTCGAAGTATGGGTGAAACAAAGTATACAATTTAGAATCATTTAACACTCCTCTCCGGTTCGAAATTTCGTGTAAATTCTTTAGTTTGACAAAATACACTTAAATAAGGCAGAAGGCTACGTCGACAGTAACGTTGTGAAAATAACACTCAAGATAGGAACAGTAGTCACTTGATGTCAGCATCCCCAACCAAGCTCAGCCGGGAGTTCTTCCTTCGCTCCAAAGCACCAGTCAAGGCCATTGTTAAGACCGCCTTTGTGTAAGATAACAAGTCATGCTTAAAATTCATTCAGATCACCCCTTTGTTCCCGTCCACAGAAATATCCTCGTCCGTGCGAACGTGTGTGCACAGACTTATACGGATACACAGTTGCATATATACACATTCACACGCATAGATAGACACAGACACTTGCACAAACACGTACCCACACAAGTACACATAAAACGGAAACATACACAAACACATGCGTATACAGAAGGAAACTAACATATACATAAAACGCAAGGCATAAGTGCCAAAAAAGAAAAAAAATACACGTACATACATAGATACACGTACACACACGCAAGCACAGAACACACGTTCGCAGAAACATACGGTCGCAGAAACACACAGACGTACACATAGAAAACACAGGTACACAAAAATACACATACACACAACACATAAAGATAAAGACCCACACAAATACACGCCTATACAAATACATACAAACAGACATAAAGAACATCTGTGCGCAGATATGCGCAGAAACATATTCACATACACAAATGATGATACCCACACAAATACACCACATAAAAAAAAACAGAAAAAAAAGACAAGCCAATGCATTAAAAGTAAATATGTTGCATACGAACCCCAGAGGTGTTACCCCGTTCTGCTAAAAAGAAATAAGATCGCATATCGTATTCGTGCAGAAATTGCTAAATACTCTCATCCAAATACAGATATGAAAGAAAAGAAAAAAAAACTAATTTATTTTAGCTATTGAAAAGCTCTTGCATTTTTAAGTGTTTAAACTTTTATAGAAAATGAAAAAGTCTTTTGTTAATATCAAAGAAATAACAAACAAACATGGCGTCACGACTCCATGATTCACGCCTTCAATGTGATTCAATGTCACCGACGAGTCAATACACTGGTTTAATGCTTATCAGCCCTTTTTATTCTTGTTTAATAACGAAGCCCGATGTGTACTAAAAAGAATACATTATATACAATTAATTGGATACACTTTGCTATATTACACATAAATAGGGAAATTGCTATTTCAAACATGCATGAATTTATGAAATCAGATTCAGTAGATTCGATTAGGTTCGAACCTCACATAACTGATTCCAGAGTATGGAAGAGTATCAATTAACCAATCACTTAATCGATACATGTGAATAAAAACATTTAGTTTCCGTGATCCTGATTATATCATCTGTTTAAATTTCACCTTCATCCAACCCATAGTTTTCAATATTTATGCAAGATATTTTAAAAATCACTGATGAGTTCAAATTTTGAATAATTTTCTTATATTCACAGATCAGTACATCAAATTTTTATACAACATAAAGAAAACATAATAAAATTAATAAGTACGAGTAAAAATCTTGCATCAAACTTTACATTCTGTTTTGAAAATATCAATTGTAATGGCAGTACTTTGACTGTCGTTGACGGGAGATAATTCTCTTATTAGAACTGCCGCGGCAAAAATTCACTAAACAAGACAATCATTTTACAACTTTTTCATCTCTATAGGAAGATTAAAATAAATATATAATGTTACTAAACCTTACCTCTAGAATTTCTATACTAATTTTAACAAAACCATATGATTTTAATTCTAGATAAATTTTCAGTTTTAAGGCTTATAAAGAAATTATTAGAGCTTATAAAGAAATTATAATTCAGGATAAATTGCTCCATTAGTGCCTATGGATACACATGTCATATAAATCTGAAATATTTAAATTGTCAATGACGCGTAAAAACTCTTTAAAATATTTAAAAAAAAAACCCTGAAATTAAGTGCGTATTTATTAATTGAAGACTAATATTATAGTTAAAATTTCACAGAAATTAACGGTGTTTTAATTTTAACTACGGCTTCCACCCACTCTTTCCCTCATTGCATAGAACTTAAACTAAATATAACCTACCTTACTCACTTTTTCGTTAGCATATGAGTTCCAAAATTATAATGGCCAGTTAATTAGTTTAAGAATTAATCCTATACATAAAAATATATAAACACGCACGCATTTCATTTTAAAAAAATGGATTAAACCAATCCGTGGTTTGTCAGACATCGCATATTTAGATAATATGAATTAAGGATATAAAAATACACAAACTCGTAAAAAAAACAAATACTCACTTATTATCAAAATCCCAATAACTGCAAAACGACTCTACATTTTCGACCTGAAAAAAAAAGAAGACCAATATTAAATTACTCAATCCATGTCTTTATAAGTTAACTTTTATATATATATATATATATATATATATATATATATATATATATATATATATATATATATATATATATATAACAATTACTAGATATTAATAGGGGGTGCATCAAAGAATATACCGCATCAAGCTTTATTAAAAGACACATTTCTTCAAGAAAGTGCAGG
The DNA here is from genome assembly GCF_053919585.1 of Euprymna scolopes. NCBI lineage: Eukaryota > Metazoa > Mollusca > Cephalopoda > Sepiida > Sepiolidae > Euprymna > Euprymna scolopes. The sequence continues at coordinate 24,405,105 of NC_136488.1, forward strand.
CATTTTCGCTCACCAGTTCAAATGTGAAAAAACCTCTTCCAATATATATATATATATATATATATATATATATATATATATATATATATATATATATATTGCAATCATGAAATGAATACTTTTACAATTCATGATTAAAAGTAAAATGCATTTTAAAATAACGAGGGGAAAAGGAGGAGTCAGCTGACCGGTTTCGCCCTCGCTTTCTCAAAGACGTATCGAGGAATTTTAAAAAGGGGAATCCAAAATATGTGCATTTAAAATAAAATTACGTTGCGTTCCGTTATGCGTGGGGAGAAAAAGAGGACGTGATTAAAATTTATAATACTTTTCGAAGATCATAGAGACTAATCACGCTCAAGCCCAAGAGACATTCCCTCTGTTTACAGAGAGAAGGCCTTCTCAACCAAACGTGAACAGTCTCCAAGATCTTTAAATGGAATGTTGAATGTGCACGACCACGGCCACTGAGTGTAAGAAGAAGACCTGTTAACTGAAAAATGTCTGCAGGCAATGTAGGTAAGATTTGTCAGACTGTCAGTACTAGATGAGGGCTATTTGAAAAAAAGCAATAAAACATTTTTACAAAGAAAAAGGAACACAGTTCGATTAATACTGAAACTGAACTTTATTCAATATAAAATATAAATATTATCTATGTAAAATTAAGTAATTTTAAAGCAATATACAATTTAATACTGATAAAACTGAATTATGAATTTAGGGAAGAAACAATTAAAGAAACATTAAATACAAATATTTTTTTGGCTTTCGGAACAAGATAACAATGTAGTATCTGTTTTGATGCTACACTTTACCTTTTCTATCCTCGGTCAGTAGAGGAGACATTTTTCATGACTGAGATTATTTTTGTTCCTATCCAGAGTGTCCCTTATTGGGAAGCTGAATTTTGCCCACAATATTATATGTTGAAATATTTAAATAACTATTACTTTAAACACAGAAATTATATTTATGTCCATTTTTTCACCATGTTTTTCATCAAAATGTGTAGCCATCATCAGTGATCACTCACTGGCAGTAACCTGTGGCGTTCCCTGGAGACCAAGTGACAACGTCTCCCCAGATTTCCAGTGTTCTCCACCTCTTGACCAGTTGTGCAGATGATTGCATGTTATCGCAACAGCCGTTGTTACTGATTTCTCTTTAGTATCAGCCATTGGTTTTTCCTGGGGTTTGGGTGACAAAATGCCTCCCCAAGGTATCAGATTTGAACTGCACACTTCCAGTGGAGATTCGGTTAATACTCTCCCACCTCGGCCTTTCCATCCTCCCTGACCCTTCACAACTAGTTGGTGTGGCGCCAGTTGATGTCATCTACACCAGTTTTTATTATTATTATTATTATTACTATTATTATTATTATTATTATTATGATAATAATAAGGGTGCTTGTGCAGTGTACATTCGTGTATTTTAAATATTATTTCCAAGTTAAATTAAATTTTGGGTTTGTGTTACTGTATACATAGATTCGAAAAAGTTGTCACCCCCCAAAAAAATAACAAAACAAATATATAACAAATAAATGTTATCAAAGGCAAGATAAGTTACTTTTTTTTCACCTAACTGGGTATGTTTTTAGAGGTTTGTATTACTATACACATAGATTCGAAAAAGTGGTAAAAAATCAAATATATACCAAATAAATGTTATCAAAGTCAAGATAAGTTACTCTACCTATCTGGAAAGGTTTTTAGTGGTTTTACTCACTTTAACACGTGTAATCGGTTCGAAAATCATACAATATTTATCGATATATTTTAAAAAGAAAAATTTCGGCATGCTCCCTCTTGAACTCAGTAAGTTTGGGAAAATGAGTTCAAACAAACAAATTATACAAAATACTGTTAGAAACCGACCGAATATATGTCCGCCTATGTCACGGTAACATATATTGAGCGAGCTTCTAATAGTATTTTGTATAATTTCTTTGTTTAAACTCGTTTTCCCAAACTTACCGTGTGCAACAGCAAACATGTTGCCATTTGCATTTTTCAAATACATCGGTAAACACTGCATGTTTTTCGAGCCGAATAAACACTTTACATAAAAGAAATAATTAAAAATTTATCCAGTTTGGTAGAAAAGTAACTTATCTTGGCTTTGATAACATTTATTTGTTATATATTTGTTTTTTGACAACTTTTTCGAATCTATGTGTAAAACAAACCCGTCATATAAATTATTTACTGTTAAAATGTTATAAAAAAACAAAAATTGAAGTTTTAAATATATTTCACTCGGTCCTAAACTATTGAAAATTCACCGATCGTAAAAAAAAAAAACTGCCGTGAAAAATGCTAACTTTAAAATATTTGGAAATACTCAGTGAAAAGTTTTATTTATTATTAAAAGAACGGACTGAAAAATATTATATAAAAATTGTTTGTTTTTCAGTAAAAAAATAAAAATAAATAAATACATAAAAATGAAATATTCGATTTTCTCCGATAGAAATAAAGGTTCAAGAACGAGTTCACTTACTATATTTTGTTAGATTAAAATTATCCAAATGTGCAATTATAGTAATTATTATCCAAAAGGAGAATCGTTTTTTCTCTTTAAAACATACATGGACAATCGGTAACACATAGTGGTAGCCATGGACAATCGGTAACACGATCGGTAGCCATATTTTTTTTATGCCTGTTAGCTTGGCCACATGGTTGAATACCGGAAACTTTCTATACCTACAAGTTGATCAGGAAGTGACGTTCCGCTGTCATGTTCATCGGCCTACTCTCTCGATGGTGGTGGCGTGACTCAGGATTGAAAATGAGTTCGTGCTAAAGTTCGCTGCACATGACGGGTTTTTAATGAGATGGTCAGTGTTGGCAAGCATGTCTGTTGTTCAGTATGTCCTATTTCTGATTTTGATAGGTACATGTTGGCCTCTTCCATTCAATCTCAATGTCACTCAACCCACATAGTTGGTACCGAAACTACATTCAAAATTGTAAATTACATTATCATTATGATGGGTAATGAGCAGAACATATTTTCGAAGGTATGTTATTAACATTCTTGTAGAGAACACAACACGTACATTTGAAGAAAAATAACATTTTTGCACGGTTGAGTGTAATTTGCTTTGCGAATTTCTATCTTATTGCCCCCAATCACGGTAAACTTACATATATTGGATATTTATTAACTGTTTGAATTTTAGTTACAGAGAACTCAGTTATTTTCCTAGCATAACTGATCTAATCACACCCAGGGAGTATCCATTCTGGGATAGGGTATCAGTAATTATTTTAAATTCCTCATTTATTTGGATTTTGAACAAACCATAATGGTGCGATATGTTAGGATCCAAATTAAATTGATATTACGTTTTTTTTTGGGGGGGGGGAGCAAAATGAACCCCAGCGTGTGTACAGATACAGACCCGAAAGTGTAGGTTTGCGGTGTATTGATGTAAGGTAATTAGATGGTATGTTTGTTAACAAGACATCAATGAAAGCTATGAACGTGGTACACGCTCCTTCATAAGTATACTGTAAAACGGGATGCATTTTATTGAGTGGGAAGAAAAAATTATTTGCCTGTTTGATTATTGAAGAGACAAAATATGTTGTTCACATAGCAAAAATAGACTAAGGGTTGCATGGGTCCAGAGAGTAATTACTCTTCATGGAAATCCACGAAAATATTCACCATTATTGGCACAAAACTGAGCCCATATACACACCCGATACATTGCATTGTTGAAACTGAATTCAACAGATGTAGTGGCAAATTTCATCAGCTCAACAAATATGCTTTCAGAAATGGGAGGAGGCGATATATGAGTACGATATAAAAAATCTGTACAGATATCTATAGTCTCTAACATCTGGACACAAGTAAATAGATTGCTAATGTCATAAAAACATACATTTATTAACAACCTTAGACTTTTGAATAAAGTCTCAAAATAAAATGAATCTTTAAGGCAGTATTTACTGTAATGTTTTAATACAGGTGGTAAAATCTTGCTTGTTTAACGTTGTGTCACTTTCACACATGATAGAAGACTCTTATCATTCTTGGGATTTGTACACAACTGGCCAACTAGTAGATGGTCTTCAACAAAAAAGAAAACCGGTTTTCACAAAACGAAAATGGAATTATGTCGTTTTTTTCAAGGGCAACAATTCCATCGTTCAATTGACACTCAACATTTTGATAGCGTTTAAACAACTGGTGACATTTGGTAGAATTCGCTCTCCGGGCTGAGTTTTCAGTGTTTCTGTGAAACCGAACGTATTGTTGGAAAATCGAACTAATGTATAATGTCAATTGAAATAAAGGAAATATATACTGAGCACCAGTTATTTTTTTCCATCTTATGGCGCCATACTCAACCGAAATTTACGTTCGACGCCCCACAGGCTTCTGTTATCAAAGGAAGTAGTATAGTGCGGGGGAATGCGAGTCTTGTTAATTGTCACAATAACGAAATATCGAAATGAGACTGGTTCATGAAAGCTTACATGTTCACAATTCTAACTTTGTTTCTGTTGCTGAAGAAGGAATAGGATGGATATATGCAGCAGTTAATGGAAACAAGTATTGCTGATAGTTTGTTTTATTACATTTTCACCCTAAACAAGGCACAATACAACTTTGATATAGGGTGCTACTATCAGGGACATAAGTTGAAGGGACACTATGTAGGGAGTTGAGCAGCAAGATGCCTGTTCACATTACACTTAAACGTCTGCATGTCAGTACAGTTGAAAAAGCAGGAACTCGAAAGGGAATTCCAAAGTCTAGCAGTTCTAGAGAAGAAACTATTGGACTAGAAAGCTTTCTTACACCGATTGTGTAGAGGTGGGACTTTGCAGCTTGTCGGGTTTGTCGGAGGTATCTACGTCGAGAGAGTACAAGGACTTGTGTTATGTAATCGCTGGGCAACGTTGGCTATAAAACATTATTCAGTTATCGGTTTATCTATCTATCTAATTGTTTATCTATCTAGCAGAATAACAAAATTGAATCGCGAGGAAACGATAAGGAGCGAGCATTGCTGGTGCAGAAAAGTTAGAGTTATGCTGTGACATAAATCAGACTCTGTGACCGATCAAGTTGCACCGGAAAGGTATGCAGATGGGCACCGGATCTTACGTGTCAGTGGGGTTACTGTGTTGAAAACGGAGTTAATTTTAGTTGAATTGAGTTCAGGACGTCAAAGAGACAAGATGTGTAGAACAAGCTCCCCATAAGGGGACGACAGTTTCCAAGTGGAACCACAAGCCGAAAGTCGCCATTCATTCTAGTCTGCTGTGTTGAAAACGCCTGGGAATGAATAAAAATATATAAAAACAACCATTCGTCTTGGGTCCATGTCTTGCATGCGTCTTTGTTGTGACAGAATTCGGCTCCCTCAAAACGTAGGCGAATCCTCCCAGAAGAAGGAGCAACGGAAAACAGGTATGTCGTCACGCATTTGTATTATTCTATGTTCTGACACACACGCACCCACATCCAGAGACAAGCACAACTGTTAAGGCATACTTACAGACTAGACGGTCACTGCCCGTAAAGAAAGAGTTAAACAAATAAAAGAAACACACAAACAAATAAGTAGATAACAAGACCTTGCCTATTACATAATATAACACTTGTAGTTCGTCCGAGCATCCACCATTAAAATACTTGTAAAACAGGCAGAGGGATGCAACATTTCGTCGATGGGAGAATTGTTGAAGCTTAGATGACAGTTGAGGATCTATCAGGTTGGCGACTCTCTTTTGAATCCTGTCCAGAAGTGAGAGACAAGTAGCAGATGCACCAGCCCAAGTGTGACAACAATACTTCATGCATGGTATCCTTGTAGAGGGACAGGATACTTTCAAGCGTAAGTAAATTTCTAGCACGGTAGAGAGAGCCCACTTTCTTCGCAGCAACCTTTGCAATGCTCTCGATGTATCTATTCCAACTCATGTTCCCTGTGAACGTTAAGATGTGGAGTTTGAAAGAAGTACTTTCAGGCAATGTATATTTAGTCATAGCTATTGGTGGCTGAGAAGGTTTCTTGTAATTATCCAAGGAAACGAGCTTAGTGTTGACAGCATTGAGCGTTACCATCCATTTTTGAACTCACACTACTACAGACTGGAGGTATATCCATTGCCTTGGATATGTATGCATTCATTTTCCCCTCATATCTGTTAAAGAGCGTGCTGTTGTCAGCAAATATACCCATCTCAGAGACTATTTTATCAGAGAGGTCATTCATGAATATCAGGAATAATAACGGTCCAAGGATCGACCCTTGAGGTACACCCACATTTATATCATATTGTTTAAACATACAACCATCGAGATCAATCTAGATTCTTCTCTTATTTAAGAAGGATTTAATTATGTTAAGTATTCGTCCAGTAATACCATAGTATCTGATTTTCATGAGAAGACCATCGTGCTACACCCTGTCAAAAGCCTTAGATATACCTAGGGCTACTGCCCTCCCATCTCTTACCTTATCCAGTGCATGGTATATACGTTCAGAGATTACATTTAGAATATCTGCAGTAGAACGGGCTTGCTTAAATCCGTATTGATGGTCAGTCAGAAGTTTAGCAACTGTAAGGTGGCTTGATTAATTATGGACTCAAATATTTTAGCGAAAATGAGGAGGTTAATGGGGCGATAATTTAATGCGTCAGTTCTTTCGCCAGAATTCTTGTAAACTTACTAAGCGGTTTTCCAGCAGTCACGAAAGCAAGATTCGGTAAGACATTTGTTGAAGAGTTTGGACAGAACTGGAGCAACCTCAGCGGTGCATTTTTTTAATAGTGCAGCCGGAATGAGATCGGGTCCACATGCTTTTGAGGTGCCTAGGTTTTTTATTATATCATATCAAGGGATGATTTTCAGATAATCTAGTGTGATTTCTGTCCGCAAAGGAAAATCAAGGAAGGAGTGGTTTGCTGTATCCAAAGTAGAGCTTGAGGCAAACTGACGGGCAAGCATGTTAGCTTTCTCGATTGGATAGTGGGGAATTGATGGTTGCTTGTGGTTGGATAGTGGGGAATTGATGGTTCCTTGTGGTTGGATAGTGGGGAATTGATGATTCCTTACCTTCTTTAAGTGTTTAAAACTAAGTTGGATCGGGTTTTCTAGTTGAACAATTTTGTTGTTCCCAACTGTAACCGATAATACCATTGTATTCAGTTTTGGCGTCAATTTTGTTGTTTCGTTTGCTGCTTTTTGACTGAAATAAAAAAAAAAACACACATTTTTTTTTTGCTTCAGAAGGATTCAAATATGATACGAAACATTTCTATTTTTCTGTCATTTTTTTCGCGCATCATTTTGTCATCATTACGTTCTTTCAAACGACGTCTGCGTTCGAAAAAAAATTCATTTTTTTGATCGAATTAAAAAGAAATGACAAAAAATGTAATTTTCGATTAGTTCAAATAAAACTTGCGTTTAAATTGTGAAAAGTGAAATGTAATTATTCCGCACAAAAAGCAAGCGAAACGCTTATTTCAAACATTTAAGCAGCTTATTCGCCTATCTGGTATCGTCCGTCATGTGAGACACTCTACGCAATATGACATATCACTTACGCCAACATGTATTTGTCATAAACCGTCCTAATAATAGCTTAATCGATTAATGGGGATGATCGTGAATTGTCTTGACTTTACGACCGCCTCTCCATCGCAACTATTCGAAGGAACACACTGAGCCTACTTTCTCCTTGCTAAGCCAGCATAACATACGATTGAATTTTGTCCATCAAATTCATTATTTTCAACCCTCTCATAATATTCATCATTATTCAATCGACAATCTATAGATCTGATTAACCCCTAACCTCTAGTGACTTTTAGCATTTATAAGTAGTAACTCATTAAAAGTTTCCACACTGAAATCTATCGCTTAATGATGAATATTTTAGAATCTCCCGAATTAGTATCTGGAGCTACATGTCCAAATAATATGCATCTTTATTTCTATACTAGCATGGAAACCTGACATTGTCCGGGATTGAATTACGATAAGCAAATGTTCCACACTTCCAATATTTTATTGTTATCAAAATCGGTGAAATTGCCTATTTTTCTATCAAATCGATTGATTGGCTGCTCTAGTTGGAATCCATCACAGTGCACGGAGAGGAAGCTAAACATGCCTCCCCACAGTGACTTAGTTCGCAATACATTATAGTCTACATTGCACTGTAGAGAAGCTACTGTTGATTTTATAAAATTATTTTATGTAATGGCTTTAAAGCTTAAAATGCAAAAATTAAGTATTATGGTTCAATTGTTCTCTAAACAGAAACATTCATTTCGTACACATATCTGTCTTATCAAAGAACGTACGGGATCTTCTGCTTGTGCGGTGATAAAATTTCTAACATTCACTTATGATGTTAGGCTGTATCAGAGTGTTAACTTTAGTTAAAAGCGGACTGTTCCCTCTTTAATCGGAATTTTTAATTATCGATTGTTGATACTTATCGGGGGCATTCCGATACAAAGCCCATCTAAGAACACTCCAAGACACGTAAAACACATTTGTGTAAAATTTAAAAAAATCGGCCCAGCCGTTTCGAAGTCGGTAGGGAAAGAACACACACGCACATACAAAGTGCATTTGATGTGTAATTAGAGATAGAGAATATTCCTATGCGACCATTTAATGTTATTCTTTCCTTGCAGAAATAAAATTTTCCATTCTATTAATACATGGCGACTCCTGTCACAAAAACTCCCCACATGGATGTGTTAAGAAAATGCATAATCCGCTCTGTAAACTAAATTTGGTACGAATAAACATAAGTGTTTACTTGACTTGTCCACCAAGTTTCAGCCATGAATATCCATCAGTCTTTGTTTCGCCACATTTCAATAATAAAAACATTTGGATACGATGTGAATATTGTCAATCACACTGACACACTGCTATCTTTGTACTTTTCTGATTTTTGCTGTGACGACCATTTTTTTTTACAAAGAAGTCACCACTTATCAAGGCCCGGAGGCCACTCGAGGATAAGGGGTCAATGGGTATACATTAATCATTGGGATTATAGCGTAGTAATCATAAGTAGTGGAAATTTTGTAAATTGGATTACTTAGGGGGACGTTTCATCAAGAACTTGTTATGGTTGGACTTGTAGACAATCAAATTGTAGTCAGCTGGAAAGAAGGCAAACGGAAGATAGTTCCACAGGTGTGCAGTTCTAAGAAAGAAACTTTGTTCATGGAATCTACATTTAAGTTTAGGCACAGATAAAGCATGAGAAAATTATTAATAGTGATTTTGGCTAGACCAGTGTTTTTGTGAAAGTTTGGCGACGGGGGACCATAAATTGCAGCTCAGTTGAGCACTTACCATGAAAATAACGATAAAGCAGATACAGCCTCGCAACGTCTCTTCTGTGGGAAAGAGGTTGCAGGGAAGAGAAAAGCTAAGCTACAAAGTCTAATTTGAACTCTCTCAAGGCAGGATAAACTGCTTCTAATAGCTCCTACCCAGATGTGGCAACAGTACTCCATCATTGGCCGTGCCTGGCTTTTATATAGGTAGGGAATTGCAGCAGGAGTGAGATATCTACTGGAGCGGTAGAAGGATCCTACCATTTTTCCACAGCCTTGGCAAGGGATTTCATGTATGTGTTCCATTTCAGATCCGAAGTAAAGGTCAAGCCCAGAAGCGTCTGATAGTTATTTTCTCTGAGATAATCTAGAAACAAAAGTCTGGGGTTGTTGCAGTCAGATTAGTATTAAGCCGATTAACGATTCGTGTCGGTTTTTAATGTGGGCAAAATTCATCCTCCGTAAATGGAGCACTCTTAATTGGAACAAAAATAAAACTTGCCTTGCTAGGAGGATTTTTCTTTCACTTAGTGAGGCCAGAAAAGATTAAATGTAGTATCAGAACAGGTATTAAACTTTATTTTATTTTGTGCAGAGAGAGACAACTCTCGTTTACTAAGAGATTCGTTCATTTTTCATCTCATAATTTAGGAGGCGATATTTTTAAAAATTAAAACATTAAAAAAAAGCTGCGACACGTTTTTTTTTAAAGTAACAAAGTTGATTACATTATTAATACAAAATGCAGTCTTTATGCGACTATTAATAGAAAAACCAACGAACCGACGTTATTTTCATTAGATTAAAACATTTAAAAAAGAAGTTCGGCAATTTTTTTTTCTAATTAAAAAGTAAATGTTATGGAAAGGTTTTTAAGAAATTAGTTTTTAACATTTTAAAACTATCAAGAATAAAACTCTTTAATAACATAAGGATGAAACATTTTTTTACTGTCACAAAATTTATAATAATAATAATATCAACATCTAGTTTTTAACATTACAAAAAATGAAAATGCGACGATATTTGTAAGTTGTGGCAACTTTTTTCTACATTTTTTACGACTTAATAAGAGATTAAACGACGATATGCGACGATAGGAAATTATTTTTTTTTCAAACAAAACTTTTTAATAAAACAAAATAAAATATGAAAAAAAAATGGCTGCAACAGCTTTTTTTTGGGGGGGTTTACTGAACAAAGCTTATAATATTGACTAGACTATCTGTGACCCGTTGTGTCAGTATGTTATATTAGCTATGGAATTCATGTATGAGCGTGACATTTGTGACGTAAAGAAAATATTTTTTTTTGACATAACAGAAACATTTCTATGAAAGTATATTAAAATGAAAAATCACGGACGGATCACTCAAACATGAAAAAAAAAATCCTCCCTATTCGTGTAAAGTTATTGTTTTTCCGAATAATCGCTCAAAAATCGAAAATTAAGCATGATTTTCCTACGAATCGAACACCGGCGAAAGTCATTTAGCAACAAAAACGCACATGAAGCTACCGATGAGAAATATAAGAATGAAAAACCCATATTGGAATCTTTCAACCAAGTTATAGAAACTTAAAATCTAAAAAAATATATAATAATTAATAAAGCCTGAACCAAAATAATAAAACCTAAATAAATAAACTAAAATAAAACTCATATTGAAACAGATTAGTAAATGTGTCAACAAATTCACCGTTCTCACACAGCTATTTTGTATCTAGAAATGTAAACAAAAAATAAAAAAAAAGGAAGGAAGGAAAGAAGGAAAGGGGACGGATAGAGAGTAGTAGTAGTAGTAGTAGTAGTAGTAGTAGTAGTAGTCGTCGTCGTCGTAGTAGTAGTAGTAGTCTTGGCTTTACTACAATTGTTCTTATGATTGTCAACGGGTTAAAGTTGTTTAGTTGTAAGAAAATAGCGACAGTATAGTTGTAATAAAGAATAGTTACAAAACACCCCCACTCTTCCCATGTTAAATAATAATTTCGAAATAATAACGTTAATATTTCAGTGTGCAGGTCAAAATCTGCAAAAGAAGCGATTTGTGTTTATTTGTTTAAGTTGTTATGGGTTAATGTTTATGCGCGTGCGCAAACGGATGTCGTAAACAGGAAAGTGGGTTACATCACTCGTTACAAGGTCATTTGAGTTTTATAATTATATAGATAACACCAACATCTAGTTTCAACATAAATAATAAATCGCAGTTTTCGTTTAATAAAACTTGCAATACCTCTACGACTATCGTCGCATTTTGATTTTTTGTAATGGTAAAAACTAGACGTTGGTGTTATTAATATTATATCCTTTGTTATTGCAAGAAAAAAAAACAAGCAGCCACAGCTGTAAAACTTTCATCCTTGTTTTATTAAATAGATTCATTATTTGTATTTTTAAGATTAAAGATTATTTTCTTAATAACCTTACCATAACATTTACTTTTAATTAAGAAAAAAAAGTCGCTCTTCTTTTTTTAAAATGTTTTCATCTAATGAAAATAACGTCGGTTCCTTGGTTTTCTCTTAATAGCTGCGTAAAGACTATATTGTTTTGATTTTAAAAAAATATCGCGTCCTAAATTATGAGATGAAAAAATGAACGAGAGTTGTCTACCTCTGTGACAAATTGTAAAACAGCGCCAACGATTTAAACTATGCACCGTTGTTGATTCCAAAACATTATGAACCTGAAGCATTAAACACTTTTAGTAACTCGATTTGTCATTAAATATCCCGAAAATGGTTGATATTCCGTAAAACAAAATAAAAACAACAAAAAAATGCAAAAAACAAAAAACAACAAAAAAAAAACAGTAAGTTGTGAAACATTAGGAAGACAAAAATAAGTCTTTTTAAAAATAAATTACAATCGAAAACTTTACTGACATGTAAGAACAGAATTGACTCACTTATTTAAATCTGGTAAAAGATTTGATATATTTCTGAAAAGAATCACAGAAATAGCCAGCGAATCTTCCTTTCCTGAAAGTAGAGGAAAAAATCAGATAACATTTACAAATATCTCACACGAGTAGGATCACCCGGTTTTACCCGGGAATGGGAGCAAATTCATTTATATACCAATAAAGTGATATTTTTTTGTCTTACTCTGATATTAATATTAAAAGCCTACCTTTTTCTATTTAAAAATTATTAAAACGAACTTCTTAATATACTCAGTCATGGATATGCGAGCGACTTCATAAAGGTTAACTAATTTGCATATTCTTTCGAAAAACAAGCGTCCATTAATTCATTATTTATTTTTTTATGGTTTCTTAATGGATGATTGGTTTAACTATTAAGCTTAATTATTTTATGCATCGTTTCTGAATTGTGCATATTTACGTAGATTTTAAGATAAAAACATTCTAGCACATTGCCACGTTTTTATCTCTCTCTCTCTCTCTCTCTCTCTCTCTCTATATATATATATATATATATATATATATATATATATATATATATATATATATATACTTACTGGAATGATAGAGATTTTTATAAGACTCCAATTTCTTCTCATGCCATACATAAGGCCTTGGTATTTAGTTATCTCTTCCCTCTCAGATCTGTTTATCCCAGCATCACTAGGGACGCTAACTTCTACTAAGGTTGGTTCTTTCTCTTTCTTGTCCCATATCACTGTCAGTTTTTTTTTCCATTATATGAACATTTTTATCTTTTTACATTGAATTCTTTTAACTGGACGCATCTTTATTAATGTTATGGTATCATTATTAAGTATAAGTTTCAATATTGTAATGATATTTTTAATTTTTGATTCAACCACAATGAGAAAATAGAAAAAGATAATATTTTGAAATATTTAAATATTTTAAACGATATTTAAAAATCGATTAGAAAAAAAGATAGAAACGATGAAACTACATACCGACTGCAAGTTCACTCAATAAGTTTGATGTTAAATCCATCGTGGTTTTAGATTCTTTTACCCATTGGTCAAGATTTTCTACCTTTCCAGGAAAAGAGTTCGTCTTTTCAATCGAAACTTTTGAAACGACCGCAACTTGAAAAATCAAAAGAAAAAAAAAAGATGCCTTTAAAAGAACTCATGTATACTAGCAGGACCTGTGGAAATTCCACAGCGGCATCTTTCATATGTAATACATGGTAGAACAATAAAATTGTCGCCATAGAAAAGACGACATGATCCCATTTACGTTTGATGAAAACCAGTTTTCTTTTGTTGTTAAAGACCATCTGTTACATGATAAGGGCTGTTCCCTGTTCATGTAAGTATAAAAATAGAGAGATTAGTTAAAGTGGAAATAAGAGAAAGCAGAAATCGAACCCTGGACATAAGTTTTAAAGAACAATAGGTTTAAATGGAATGTCCAGTAAATTGTTAATTCGGATGAAATAAATAATAAATAAAGTATTCAATTGTTAAAAGAATGTGGATAATAAAATATGGTTAAATAAATTAGATATGTAGGTTAAATTCCTTTGTGGAAACAACACAAGAAAAATAGGTTATTGGGAAATCAATGTCGAAAACGTGCAAAGTCGCGCATGTTGAAACACGTGAATTTTGCTCACGTGGCCAGGATGCATGGATTTCTCAATATAGTAGAGGGAGAGTCAGAGACAGAGAGAGACAGTCAGGAGAGACAGTCAGGGGAGACAGTCAGGGGAGACAGTCAGTGAGAAAACTCAGAGACAGGCGGACGTCTGAAGCGAGACGTCACTTCAGAAACTAAGATGTGAAACTTTGAGTTCTTAATGAGGAAATCCCGACCGGTCGTAAATAAATTCATCATGTGTTTTGGATAAAGCTCATCTTTGTGTTTGTGATTTCTACAAAAAGGTAAATTGTATTGTTATAATATGTCTGTGTTATAAAATGTCATTACATACACATCTCTCTCTAAGATACAACATCATATGTAATAAGACAAGAACTCTCACTAAGACTCATATCATTACTAATAAGAACTTACGTAACATACGCGCACAAGTGGTATAGTCTAATACTACTAATAATAACTATATAACACATCTCCTAGTTGGCCAGTTGTGTACAAATCGCAAGAACGATAAGAGCCTTTTATCATGTCTGAAAATGACATACTGTTAAACGAGCGAAAATACTCCATACATTGGACGAATAGTGACCTTGTAGAGGTACAGGATACTCTCAGGTGTGAGTAGTCTTCTTGTTCAATAGAGGGAAACCACCTTCTCTGCAGCAGCCTTCGCAATGTCCTCAATGTATGTGTTCCAGTTCATATGTAAGGCCGAGGAATAATATCCTAAACAAGTTATTTTTATTTGTTGAGACTTGAGGATTATAAAATACAATTTGTCTCACATTTCCTTCGGATTCAAAGACAGAAATATTAAAAACAATTACCAAGATTGGTTTTCAAAATGGGTTCTGGTATATTTTCATCAATATTATTAGCGATAATGCTTCCAAAATCTTCCATCTTTTTCAGCAGTTCAACACCGGCAGTCTCGTTCTGCAATAGAAATATTATAATGGTCAAGAAATAACACACGCAAAATATATATAACAGCAAAACACTTAACGATAACACATCTAGCATAAGCATTTTTAACTTCCAAAAACCTTTTTATGACAAAACATTTAAGGATAGTGGATATAACCACAACTAGAACATGTTCACTAACATACCCAAAAAATAGTAGAAGAAGAAAACGTATATGGTGAACACCCCTCTTTTAACTTAAATGTCAAAACCAATTTAGGGAAAAAATTTCTCAATCCCATAAAACTATATTTTTCACCTTATAGTATCTTACATAAAATATTTTACAAAAACACAGTAAACTTGAACTATAGCTGTAGTGACAATCTTGAAAAAAATAGAACTTTTTTAACACAAATAGGCCAACTAAACCATGTAGTTGTTCCACTTAAAGGAAATTGCTTAGTAACTTCTGTAGTATATAAAGCCACAATATCCATGAAAGAATACCCAAATATCAATCAATCATGTATTGGCATGGTTGGTGACATTTTCAAGGAAAGACTCACCGGTCACAAATGCTGTTTTGGGAATCGTAACCATTAAAACAAAACACCAATTTGTGTATATTATAATGAACTGATTGAGCAAAATTTAACACCAACGGTAAAGTGAAATATTCTAAAAAAAAAAAAAGCTGAAACTTGTTCCTCTCTTAACTCACATTTTTATTAGTGCCTTACTGAGAAATTTACATTATGAGATTTAAAGGTAGGGATAAGCTACTCAATAAAAAAAAAATGAAACGTCCATAAATTTTAGGCATTATAAAAACATCTTCTCAGCAAGCTAATCATTAAACTAGAAGTAATTGTAATACCTACATATATGACATGATGCTCGTCTTAGTATTAATGTTTTTACTTTATTATTCGATACACGTTTTAATTTATTATAGTGTTTAATAATACTTCACCTTTTCACCCCTCTCTTGTTTCCACTAATGAACTGCTTCACCTGAATGCTAGAATAGGTAAAATTTATTTTGGCTGCTAATTTACATGCAAAGTATCTATATGCGTCTGGGTACACATACATACATACATACATACATACATACATACATACATACATACATACATATGTGTGTGTGTGTGTGTGTGTGTGTGCATAGATAGATAGTTTCTTTCAATTCTCTACTTTTCCTTTCAATTGCATATTATTGAAAACTAACAAAGATGCCCACACTTCGCGGGTACCCGAGCGTACAGCAAAATCTCGGCCTATACCTTTGAATTTGACTTTGAAAAATGGTGTGCACCACCCCTACGGCAGAGACCATCATCATGTCAGGTTGGTCATTGATCCGTCCAGTGGCGTGGGCTGTAGGAGAGTATATATACCTAGGCTATGACCTTGACCTTTGACATTGGAAAATGGAGTGCACCATCCCTAGGTGGAGGACCATCATCATACCAGGTTTGATCATTATCGACCCAGTGATGTGAGCTGTAGGAGAGTTGCACACACACACACACACACACACACACACACACACACACACACACACACACACACACACACACACACGCACACACACACATACACACACAAACGAACGCTACTACTTTAT
Organism: Euprymna scolopes; assembly: GCF_053919585.1. Lineage (NCBI taxonomy): Eukaryota > Metazoa > Mollusca > Cephalopoda > Sepiida > Sepiolidae > Euprymna > Euprymna scolopes. The sequence goes on from NC_136488.1 coordinate 24,421,547, forward strand.
AGATTACAAAACCTAAACTGTATTTAACACTTATTAAAATTTATCTATGGTTTAAAAAGTGGTATTAATTCAAGCAGTATATTTAATTTTGTAGGTAAATGTCTTCATCACTTATTAACTAAATTGTAGATCTTACTCTTTATAATATTATGAATATGCTTAATTAATACTTGTATAGTAATAAGTGTAACAATATACATCCCTATTTTTAGTCTCATAATTTTTGTAATCACTCTGATGATTAAACAAGCACTCCAAGTAATCTTATATTTAATTGTTACATTCGATCCTAAATACCTAGACTCATTAACCTTAAAAGTATTTATACATGTCGTAACTCCAATTCCTTTATATTAACCCTATTATCTTAATGAATTATTACACAATATATAAATCATAAACTTAACTAATATTAGTATGATTTAATAACCTCAAAAACGTACATTTTAATTAATTTTCTAAAATGTATATGAATATGTTACTTCCTTTAATTTATAATGTATTAACCCTTTACCCATCAATTAATACTAATAAAGTGAATGTTAACAATTTTTATAAATTCTTGATGCCAAAAAATATTGGTATATTTCGTCTTTGTGACATTTCGCCTATATGAATGTGCTGAGTATTATAATAATAATAATAATAATAATAATAATAATAATAATAATAATAATAATAATAATAATAATAATAATAATAATAATATCGTAATACAGCAGATTAAACATCGTTATATTAAATTTGGAATTATAGGTTTCTAATAATAAAATGTCTATAGATATAAAAATTAAATCTTGATATTTTATTTTGATTAAATTTTTAATTCAAAGTCAGTTGTTTCAACAAGTATTATTACTATTTTTATTATAGATTTAATTAAGCTAAAAGTTGTCTATGATATATGAGCTTGTTACTATAGCAACGGATAACAGACGTATTAACCACCCCTCCCTTTCGTTCTTTCTCCATTCTTTCTTTTTTTAACCTTTTTTTTTTACATTTCTGTAAATTTCAAGCGTAGAGGTCTGACCTAATTATAATAACTAATGTCACCCATGATTGTCTCGCAGCCGATGATTAAAACCGCCTGAACTTCCTTCTCTCCATTCATTCTCAGTGACTTTAAAACGTGTTTTTAAAGCAGAGAATAAAAAGATTTACCTCAATAAAAACAGAGGCTATGTCTGATGTGATATATTTCGATCGAAACAGTAGTTCGACTGTTACAATCAATGATAATCATAATTTTGTTTACCTAAATTGAATAAAATAGTCTCTTGCTCTTTATTTTTAAAATTTTTTTGTATATATATATATATATATATATATATATATATATATATATATATATACATATATATATATATATATATATATATATATATATATCCTCGATTGTAGATTTATATAGACAGATTTTAACAATATATGATTCTATTAAATGATTTCCATGTATATTGCTTACCTTCTCTTTGATAGCCGTCCATTTTTTCTCTGATGGATCAATTATATTATTAGCCACAGAAAAAAATCCCTATAACAAAAAAATAATTATAGCAATAATTAATATTATTTGATATCATTTAATAATTTTTAATATTAGTTAATACTGGGGAGACTTGTTGTCTCTCAGCTTCAAGGGAATACCACAGGCTGTTTTCAATGAGATCTTTGATGACCTGTGTGAGAGTTCCTTGTGAACCAATATTAGAAATCTACCAGCTACAAGCGCTAACCAGTCACATAGTACAACACAAGTTAAACAAAAGATGAAAGAACACCACATAAAGCCAAGAAAACTGAAACCACAAAATTGTAAATTACTCCCCCTCCCAATAAAAACAATTGAAGCATTGTCATCAACTGCCACCACATCAGATAGCCGAGAAGAATCAAGAAGGATGGAAAGATGGAGGAGAGAAAGCACTAAACAGACCTCTACTGGTAGGATGCAAAAGAAACCTGGACCTTGGAGAGGGTTATTGCCACCCAAATATCACTGAACACCAATGGTCATTGTCAAGCAGAAGTCAATGGCAAACGACTGTGTCTATAACACAAATTCATTTGCAAAGTTTCTCGAAAGAGGTGGAGAGTACTGGAAATCTGCGCGAGACTTACTGTCAACCAGACTCCAGGGAATACCACCGGTTTTGTTAATGATTAATCTCTGATGATGACCTTTGTGAAAAACTTCTAATAAAAACACAATAATAATTCTAATAGGTTGACGAGAAAGTTCTTGCAGATTTCAAATAAGTTTTCATTACAATATCTTTACTTTATATATCATTTTAAAGAGAGTTTTCACTTTATCTAATCGTTTTAATTACACTCGTTTTAAAATAATTATGTCTTCTTTTCAGAACGTTCAATACAAGATGCAAAAAAGCAAATTCGCATTATTTTCTATTTCAATTCAAGCTAGGCCGAAAATCAGCCAAAACAGCTCGCGATATCAAGAAAGCTTTTGGCCCAGAAACCACTATTGAACGCACAGCACAATGGTGGTTTAAAAAATTTTGTGGCGGCGACAAGAGTCTTAAAAGTGATGAACGTAGTAGACCACTATCGGATATTAACATCGATCAAGAGCTTTAGTCGAAGTCAATTCATGCACAACTGTTCGAGCACTTACTTCTGAATTAAACGTAACGTATACAACGATTTCCAACGACTTGGGAGGGATTGGAAAGACAAAAAAAAAAAAGAAAGACTTGATAAATGGGTGCCTCACAAGTTGAACGACAACCAAAAGAAACGCAGTCATAAAATGTCAGCTTCCATTCTTTTATACAACAAAATGACCTGTTTCGCGACCGATTTGTGTCTTGCGATGAAAAGTGGGTTCCTTACAACAGGCGACGCTCACCTCATTGGTTAGACGCCGACGAAGCTCCACGACACTTCCCGAAGCTAAAAAAAGGTCATGCTGATAGTTTTTTGAATGCAGGCGAAACCATTACAACAGAGAAGTACTGTCAACAAATGGATAAAATGCATCAGAAACTTCGGCAATAACACTAATTATTAATCAACAGAAAAGGCCCTATTCTCCACCACGACAATGCCTGGCCTCACGTTGCTAAAGCGATCCTGCAGAAGTTTACCGAATTGGGCTACGAAACCCTACCTCATCCGTGATAGTTTCCAGACTTCTCCTACCAACTACCAATTTTTCAAGCATCTAGACAACTTTCTGCGTGAAAAATACCTCAAAAACCAAAACGATATCAAAATGTCTTCAGCGATTTCATCGGCACCATAACGCAAGATTTTTACGTTGTTTGTAATGCATTTCTTTTGCATTGGCAAAAGTGCGTAGATTCTGATGGTGCTTGTTTTATTCAATAATTTTTGTTTGGACCGAAATAGGTTCATCTGAATTCATAAGTTAAAAACCACAAGAACTTTCTTGTCAACCTGATACAATTATTGGGGAAAACAATATAATTCCAATAATTGTAGGAGCACTACAGAACTTGGGTAAAAAAAAGAAGACCATGAAAAATCGGAATGAAGGGAAAGTCTAATAGTATATAATATAGGGTAATGCTTAAAACAGCTGAAATCTTTAAAAAAAAACTTCCGAATGCAGAAAGTAATCCACATAAACTGCAACAGAAGTAAAACGAAAAGATAGAGGAATACAACATAGAGCAAAAAAAATTGAATCCGACAAATTGTAAGTTAACTCCTCCCACCCCGCAAAAAATTGTAGTGTCAGCAAATTAATTTGCAATGGTCATCGAAAGAGGTGGAGAGTACTGGAAATCTGAGGAAACTTGATGTCACCCAGGCTACACACACACACACACACACACACACACACACACACACACACACACACACACACACACACACAAATTTATGCATTGGTTGTGCTTATTTGTGTTTTTTATCCTTTTTTAAAAATTTTTTTACATAGGCATCATCACTTATCAAGGCCCAGAGGCCACTAGAGGATAAGGGTTAAGAGTGTACAGTAGTCAATTCGACAATTTTTTCTCAATTTCACACACACAAACACACACACACACAAACACACAAACACACGCAAACACACACATGCACATATACGTGTGTGTGAAATTGAGAACAAAGATTAAAAATGAGTTAGAAACACGAATATGCACAACCAGTGCATAACAATGAATTTCAAGGCAGAAATACAAGTACTGGTTCCGATGAAGAAAGGAAATATCTAAATACAAGAAAGTATTAAGCTACCTAACTGAAGAGAGCTCTCGCCGAACGCAGGACTACAAATACCTGAGCATTCTTCAAAATAGGCAGAAGCAAACAAGCAGAAATAAAAGAGATAATACAAATAGAATAATTTAAAAGAGCTATAAAGCTTCTTAAAAAATAGTATTCACAGTCAGTCTGTCACTCTTAAGTGTCAAAGAATTTTCATCGATAAACGCACAGATTGAAAGGACGCATCTTAAGAAAATTGTTCATCTTTGTACTTACGTCTATTTCAGATTCTTTGGTTTTCGTTTTATTTTTATTTTCTGTGACTTTGACAACTGAATCGAGAATATCGATGCTATCGAGCAATTCTTTGACTGTAACGTTATCCTTCTTTTTTTTGTCTGTAATATTCGCTAATTCTTCCAAAACGAACGTTGTATCATCGCCAATGTTATCCTCGATATCTTTCATCTAAAAAAAATTAAATGTAAAATAAAATAAAAACACACGGGCACGTATGGCACTTTCTTTTATTCTATTTATTCTCAGTATTTTTTTATTCAAATATTTTAACGAGTGTGCACAATCCATCGGAAAATGACAGGGACAATATGCTTCATCAGTATTCGCACTAATATTCATACTCGTATTAGTAACATCTCAATCGACGGAGTTAAAAAGAAATAAGAAAGGAAGATAAACGTCTTAAATCAGAAACTAAAAAAAAACTTTAAAAAAGGCTGCCTTACTTGCTATATTCTTTATGCTTTCCCTTAAACCCTCAAAATACTTTCCTCTTGTTTTTTTTTTTTTTTACAAAGCTAGATGAGTGATTTTTGTGAAAGTTTGCCGAGGGGGAACCATAGATTGGCGCTCAGATGAGCACTTGCCATGAAAATAACGATAAAGCAGAGACAGGCTCGCAACTCTTCAGCGTGAAAGAGGTTGCAGGGAATAATAAAAGATACCTCCACTAAAATTACGAAGTATATTTTGAACTCTGTCAACGCAGAATAAGATCTTTCTAGCAGTTACTGTCCAAGTTTTTATACTTGCTAACATTTTTGTGACGAGACGGATATATATTTATTAATATATTTATATACAAATAGATACATATTGGTCTTTATTATAAAGTGGAGGATTTCCGTTAATTTCCTCTTATAATATATCGATTTAATACTTTAAGTAAACCTTTAACATATGTTTAAACATGATTGAACACATCCAGTAATCAATCTCAGTGAAGTTATATCAGATTAAGAGTGGTCCTGAATAGCGACACTTATTGAACTCGTATGAATTTTTTCAGTTTTATCACAATTTTGTTCACGCTGGGAATGGAGCATTCAATCAGATGCCAGGCATTCACCTGCTATCACATGCATTCCAACTGAGAGATCTTTTTAACATTCTATCCGTTACTTTAAGCCTAATTGTTCGTATCTCTCTTGCACTTGGTTCATCGGGTATATTTGCCAGGTAGCTTTTAAAATTCTTTTCATGAGTCCAATCGATCCTATAATTATTGGAATAAAGTAGGAGTTCAGATGGGTTAAGTAAAACGGAGATATGAGTCAAGATGGTAAATGATGTCACGTTTTAATGAGCTGAGAAAAAAAAAACAGTGACGTACATAGAACTTTTTCATGGCCCAAGTGAGAAAAACGGCAAAAATATAGTAATGGTCTCGGTGGGGCACAGGCTTATAAAACATTCATCTGAAAAGGGCACTTTAAAAACAGGAATAAAAGGGGCAGATGTTGAGTATTGATAGCACCCCTTCCTCTGCACGTCCCGGAAAAAAACGCTATTGTTTCAAATGAGTCTGCCCATGGAAGCTGAACTGGAGAATCGAATAATACGAGTCTGATATGCGACATTGCGCAAGACAGTTGACCAATAACGTTAACTGAAAGGAGCGCAAAATATCCCAAACAATTTTTCGTTATATCCACCAAATTAAGAAGATAAGTCAACTTTTAAATTGATTAAGATAATTTTAGTATTTCTCTTTTTTTTGCGAGTCAATTCTCTCCAGAAATAAAACACTTAGAAACTCTCAGCAAACGTCACTTCTATTCTTTCTGTATGAAGAGCATTTTTATTTGTCTAGCATTACTGATGGCGAATCACTGCCAAGGAAAAAGAGGGAATGGTGAAGCGAATCATTCAATGACCACTAAACGAAACGACGACAGCAGTGACGAACATAGAGAAGAGGAAAGGCAGCGAGAAAAGAAGGTAATTCACGTATCTATTATATAAAAGTCGCTTTGTGTGTGTGTGTGTGTGTGTGTGTGTGTGTGAGTTCCTTCTACATAAGTTCCGAAACGGCCGAGTCTATCTTTTGTAAATTTCGCACAAAGCTAATTTATATATCTGGCAGTGTTCTTAGATATGTTTTGTACAGAACTTGGTCCAATAAGTATCAAAAATAAAAAAAATCTGATCTTAATAATAACTTTTCTCTCTTATAGATGAAAAGAAAAGAATAATTTTTGCAGGGAATATTTTCCGTTACACTGGCCAAGGGAGATAATAAACAAATTAGCAGTTCATTTCTTCTTAAACAAAAAACAAACAGATTTATTACGGATCGAATTATCCCCAGTTTAAGCCCGGGTGTACTGCATTATTTTATTTTTTATTTTTTATTAATAATAAATTGAATCTACGATAAAAGAAGATGTGCCATTTAAAATCGCCGAAAATCATTTCTTCGTTTGCATATTTTAAAACTAAACATTAATTAGAAGTGACTTTTCCAGTGCATTCACCGTCAAGACCAAATATCAGCTGATGTGATATTGTAAACGAACACAGAATTTAGTGAACGACATTATCATTATTATCCTTTATTTATATTTTTTGCAAATTAGTCCACCGGGCAAATTATTCCCCCTAATATATAATAATCAATAGAGGATTGATCCTATAATAATACATAGAAATCTGCATAAATTAAAATATCACGTTTAAGCGTATTGTACGACCAGGCAACGCCGGGGTGCCAGCTAGTTACATCTATAATGGATATTGAACTTGTTGCTAACGATTTTTAAAAGTGGGAATCTAAGAAATAAATGATATGCAAAAGCCGCGTAAAAGGGTAATCGGCATAAGTATTGACTTATTGAAAACGTTATACTTGACTGTTTAGTAAGTTTTGTTACTTCAATGTTTATGTTCTATTTAGATATACTATATATATTTTAGAATTAAAGTGAATACGTGATAAAACAAAAAAAATAACGTTCTTAAAGCGTTATTTTGATTACGTAAAGTTTATAGTCCACATCAATTGATATATATATATATATATATATATATATATATATATATATATATATATATATATATTACAATATAGTGCTTGTGAGTTTCACCGCTCTTGAGAAGGATAGTTTGACGTGTTCTTGTTAATTATTTTACTTAGTCTGTTTTCAGGTGGAAAGTTTTTCTCTGTTATTTTATAAAATTCTTTAGGGATATTATTTAGAATATCCTCACTGAATGGGGGGTTAAACCAAACTTGTTTCTTTTTTTGTCTATTTGTCCTATTTTTATTCATGTTACCACCCCTATGTGCTTCCCCATTGTTGCTGACTTTTTTTTCGCACTACTCATTGTTTTCATTGCCATGTTATGTGAAATTGTTTGGTTAATTCTATTATTTTTATCATTGACCTCCTCTATGTATTTTATTTTGCTATGATAACCAGAAACAATGAAAAGTTTAAGGGTGAAATAGCTTAATAACTGAATAGATATTAAACTTAACTTAAGGTAAATTGAACGGTTACAACCGAATTTGAGGATAGAAATAACTTAAATATTGATAATACTTATGTCAACAGAAAAAAAATGGTTAAAAAAACGGTTTTAACGAGTTGTTAGGAGAGTATATATATATATATATATATATATATATATATATATATATATATATATATTGGCAGCATTTTTTCTCTGATGCATGTTTCGTTGAACAGCTTGTTTCTCTTACAATCCTTTTTTCATTTGGCGGGCCAATGTTCGAACGTTCTGTTCGAATGTAAAAAGCAATTTGCCATAGTCGCGCTGTTTTCGACTTCCATGAGTCGTCTTCATGCTAGTGATGAAGTAAAAAATTGCGTTTGGTGAATTTATTGAAAAAGTCGGTTAAAATCATATAACATCATTAAAAGCAGTTAAACTTCCCCCCCCCCTATATTGAAGCTGATTGATGGTCGATTTGTTTATGCGAATGAGTAAGGCTTCCATGATTGGGAGGCGCAGATTACAACTTGAGACAGTTAAAATGGCGTTTTTTTTTAATTAATATGTTTCTAAATTCATTTTTGTGAGCGTCATGTGCTACAAAGTATTTGTAGATGGAACCGTCGAGGAAAACAGATGACATGCAAGCCGGCAATATATACTGGTTCTAGTCATGCCGATGCACAAGTTGGTTTTGGAGGCCCACTTCCCTATAGGACATTTAAAAACATACACGGCGACTATGGCAAATTTCTTTTTACACTCGAAAAGAACGTTCGAAAATTGGCCCGCCAAATGGACAAAACGCAGGGACACCCGGCGTAGCCCAGTTGTAAAATACGCTTAAATATATTTTAATTCATGCGGACTTCGTATATCTTATTATTATATAGTCAATTTTCTATCGATTCTTATATATTATAAAGTAATTTAAAAAATAAAAAGTATATCCATATGACTTGGGTGCATCAGCTTGAAGCGAAACCAAAACCAAAACTTATGAAGAAAAAAAACACATGCATGTTACGTTGCGGGGGGGGGGTCTGTATGACGGTGCCTATACGGCACCAGAACGAATATGTTGCATTGTCAGGAGTTCTATATGACATGGACGGGTGTATATATTACGTGCGTGTGTCTAATTCGTGTAATGTCTGGTGGTATAAAACTTACAACAACAGATACATTTTAACAACGGACATGTAATAAAAGGGACAAATAGCAGTTCTCTGGGGTTGTAATATGGAACCAATCAGAGAAACATACCTGATCCGTCTCTGATCTTGTTTGACGGATCTGCAGGAACAGCTGCAAAGAGGGTTCAATCTCAATGAATCAGCAAACTCCAGGTTGTCTTTTCTGCAACTTTTACTTTTGATGGTCCCCATTGGAAATCTGCCGCTGGTCCTAGACTAACGCATTCTGATCCCCTCTACTGGGAGCCATCACCGTCCGAATCGACCCGATTTCTCTCACTCCCGGTTCTTCTGTGTCTGCTCTCTCTCGCGTCCAATCTCTGACTCTTCAAATCATCGGATCTTTTTTTACAAAAATCTAACTAAAGTCAACGTCACTTTATAGTGACCTCTACGTAAGAGTCGTAAAACTAAAACAGTCAATCGATTTTAAATTATTCTTTACTTTCTACATTCCTTAATTTATTAAACATCTTAACATAAACAATTTTCTTCGTAAATATTTATTTTGATAGGATAACATTCTATTTTTACAAATATTACAACGATCCTAATAATCGGCTATTATTTATAATTTCATCATATTAATCAGTTTCCGGTATTTTCTGGTAGACAAACAACATAGCATATATATATATATATATATATATATATATATATATATATATATATATATATAGTAATTTATAAAATATATATGGCAATTAAGCTACACTGAATATTCGGCGTTTCATCCACTTAGAAGCCTGAGGAGTCCTAGAGTGGATGAAACGCCGAATATTCAGTGTAGCTTAATCGCCATATATATTTTATAAATTACTAATTAGCTCTACCTACGTATTGAGCACTTTTGAAGTAAATACTTAAAGTTTACGCATAAATCTATACTTTCGTATATTAATTTTATGTGAGTAAATTAAGTAGTTATATATATATATATATATATATATATATATATATATATATATATATATATATATATAACTTGAGCTTCTTCAGCTATAGTTAAAACCGAAACCAAAACTTATGGAGAATTCTTTGTAAAATTATTTATAAAAAAATAGATGACTTGCGTGCCATCAGCAATAATCAAAACCGAAAGCAAAATTTATGAAGAATTCTTGATAAAATTATTGATCACAAGAAATGGAAAGTCATAACAATTAAATGGTAGTCACTCGGAAAAAAGATGTAAGCATTACACACAAAATAACACACACTATCGTATTAATATATAGATATTTTTTTAATATATATTTAATAGAATTACCCTTTCTTTAAGTTCTCCAAATTCTACACGCGCACAAAATTCGTTACTCGGTAGCTCCCATGTGCCATCACCATTGCAGTATCTCATTTTATAACCTGCAAATATAAAGAACATGAATTAGATAGTTTTGCTCATGAAATAAATTTAAGGAATTAAAAATGATATTTAAAAACAGTTACTCTCATATAAGAGGCATTGGCTGCCAGAAAATGAATTTAAAATCACAGACAATACATTTTTCAGTCGAAAACGTAATTAGAAAAAATGTTGTAGAAGAACAAGAAATAATAAGTAAACATTATATTAGATTATTTAATCTAGTCGGTATTCCTTTCTATCACCTGTGTACTGTAGTTTTATTCAGAATGTGTAAATGTTATTGATGTCAGTGGAAAAGTTGAAAAGTAACTTAATCACTTTTACCATAATTACAAAATCTGGTTCTTTTTATTTTGATGTTTGAGCCATTCTTCCTGTGGCCATATTCTTTATCGGATTCAATCAATTTACGCAATCGTGAGGTTCTTTCACTTTATCGCTCCCTTGGATTATCTTCCCATTTTTGGTTATTCACTTTGAGTATTTTGATAGGTTATTGTATAAAGATTATTTTCTTTATCTTAATCAATTATATATATATATATATATATATATATATATATATTGTGTACAGAAAGTTGTTAGTTGAGACAGGTCATTGGTACCGTCGGTTTCAAGCCCGATAATAAGGCCCGTTTAAGGTATCCTTATCAAGCTCTCTTCAGCCAATATTCGTCTCGAGACGAATATTGGCTGAAGAGAGCTTGATAAGGATACCTTAAACGGGCCTTATTATCGGGCTTGAAACCGACGGTACCAATGACCTGTCTCAACTAACAAATTTCTGTACACAAAATATAAGTACGCTCTTAAAATTTGGATTTTCCTTTTAATTGAGCACTCTGCTGGAATTCTTTTTCCAAAAAAAACTAATCATATATATATATATATATATATATATATATATATATATATATATATATATATATATATATATATATATATATATATACCATTTGAAAAGGGAATTTTTCCGAAATTAATAATGGAATTTGTCGCAGACATAACAAGTAAGGTATTTTACCAATACAACTGAATAAATATATGTATATGTAAAATATATGTATGTACTTATTGATTTGTAAATCGCCACTTGTTCTCGTCTTCTCTTACCAACAACGACTATATTTCATTCCTCGCATTGTGACAGCCTTCTAAATCTCTAATATATATATATATATATATATATATATATATATATATATATATATTAAATCACTATTTCAGCAGATTTGATTGCATACGACAGTTTTCTTTATTTATTTTGGTTGTAGACCCGTGCTAGGAGTCACAAATGAAAGAAACCACAAGTAGTGTAAAGTGTATAAATATAATATGTATTTATCATAAAGAATACAGGAGTCACTAAAGTGGTATGAGGGGAACGTGTTCGTGGCATGCATGGTATGAATGTCTCCATCTAGTCTCTGAAACCAGTTGTATTCATAGCACTGGTTGATTCCACTTAGTTCTCAAATAGGAGTGATATGTACTCCACACACACCCTCCCGAGCTTTTAATTTCCCCGGAATGATCGTATAGCTCTTTTTCCTAGGGTTGATCTCTATCGGATCGGTCATTTCCTTTTTCTGGAGGAGCGGCGTTGTCCGGCTGCTTGTGGTTTTACCAGGTCAAACGTATCATATATCTGGTCCATTATCTCTTCTTGTTCAGCAGGAGGTTGTCTTTCGTTATCGTTGATACGTTTCCGAATTTGGTTTAAATGCTTCTTGTGAGTAAATCTTCGATAATGTAAACCATCTGCCCGATCCTTTTTTTGGACCTTTCCTAGCTCCCACATCGTACTATTATTTTTGTGTACCTGAAAAATACCTTTCTACCAGGTAAGTACCTCTTTTTAAGAACTATATTATTCGGCTGTTTCACCTGTTTTGGCAAACGTTTCTCGAAAACCGACTTAGTTTTCCTCGCGAACATAAACTCTGCTGGTGACATCTTCGATGGAGTGCTTTCATTTGGCGTAATTCGGAAAACTTTTAAAAACTACTGGAGCGCCTTTTCTGAGGGCGTTCCTTTAGCTTTCTTCAGGGCTCTTTTCAGCGTGTCTATAAACCTCTCTGTTTGGCCATTCGATTGGGAATGATAGGTTGGCGTCGTTATGTGGTTGACCTGGAAATTCTCGTAGAAGCGCTTAAAGTTTGCTGAAGTGAATTGTGTGCCATTGTCTGACTAGACAATCTACTATACCAAACCTAGCATACGATTCGTGAAGAGCACTGATTGTGAAATCCGTCGTTGGACTTTTACATCGAAATACCTCAGTCCATTTTGAAAAACTGTCTACCACTATTAAATAATATTTTCCATCCAGTGGGCCTGCGTAATCTACGTGTATTCTTTGTCATGGGTGGCTAGCTTTAGGCCACGGGCTAATTTGTATTGGGGGTGCTTTTGCAATCAATGCGCATCCCTTACACGACTTTACCGTATCTTCTATATCAGTGTCCATACTCTTCCAGTAAACGTAGGACCTCATGAGGCTCTTCATTCGAGTAGCTTCAGGATGCCCCGTATGAAAATCCTTTAGGATTTTCTTTTGTAGTGTAGCTGGGATTACTACTCCTTCTTGGTGCAACAATACCTTATTGTACATGGAATAAACTTCCTCCGCCGATTAAACTGATTGAATTTTTTGTTTCGTTTCTTTGATGAAACTATCTTCTTCAGCCTCCCTTATTATATCTTCCAAAGGCACTGGTAGTTCCTTGATCGTATTACACAGTATTTGTGTATAGTCCTTTTCACTTTATATTGACGCTATTTCTGTGTTTTCCAGCAGTTCCCTTGATTTCGGGATTAATCCCAACAATCCGTCTGCGTGACTTAACTTCGCAGATGTAAGAAATTCCATACTGAAATGGTAATTCAGTAGAATGCCCCACCCCCATCTTTGCAGTCTGTTAACTGTGTATGTTGGCAGACCCTTTTTAGAGCCAAATATGGTTATAAGCGGCTTATGGTCAGTTTGTAATTTAAATTTACGACTGTGAAAAAATCGGTGGAATTTTTTAACCCTGAATATGATCCCCAGTGCTTCCTGTTCGATTTTGGAGTAATTCTTCTCGCCAGGCAGTAAAGTTCTTGACGCATGGGCGATCTGCTTAGTGGCCCCATCAGGCATCTTGTGTAGAAAACCGACCGCCTGTACAACAGTCAAGGCTTCGAACTATTACGCTAATCGGCAGCTGCTAAGCGGGTAGTTAATTAACCATGTTTTGACATCATTCGAATACCTAAGCTCGATTTGTTTACACAAAGAGTATCGCTTAATACGCTAATGGTAATTTGTATATCACTTCCCTATATGCTCAACATAAGATCAGGAGCATTATATTGTGTGTGTGTGTGTATGTGTGTGTGTGTGTATGTGTGTGTTTGTGTTTGTGTGTGTGTGTCTGTGTTTCGACTGATTGATTAGTTTGAGTGTGTCACTACTCCAAGAATGAATGCAACTCAGTAGAAATTAACTATCGGAGATTTAAGGCAAAGGTTGTCTGACTTACCAATAAATCCATCATCACACGGAATTTCTGACCATTGTTCAGCTGGCGTTAGCGGCCAGTTGCCTTCCTGAGGACATGTTACCTTCTCTGTTGATGAAATATAAAAAATATAAAATTAAAATACAAGTATTACTAAATATAAGTATTACTAAAATATAACTATTACTATTTTTTTATAAATATACACCCATATAATATAAAGTAATATATTGTACATATATTTTCAGGATTTCAGTATTTACTTCCGTTGTGTTCATTAATAATAATTAGTAATATTAAAATATATTTTCAACAAAAAAGCTATACAGAAACGTTCATCTTTTATTCCAACAGAAAATTATAAGATAAATTACAATTAGATAATTTCCTGCGCTAGAATTACATGATTTAGCTATAACATGAACCTTTATTTATTGTAAGTATAATAAATAATTCATACATTTACATGCGCATATATATATATATATATATATATATATATATATATATATATATATATATATATATATATATATATATACACTAATACATGCATATGCATGCACACACTATATATACATATATATATACATACACAATAATATATACATATGCATGCAATATATATATATATATATATATATATATATATATATATATATATATATATATATATATATATATATAACTGCTTAAGCGGTTTCAGTGCCAGTGTTAATAATGTACATTATAAACATGTATTTGCTTTACGGAAAACACACATATATATACACACACACACACACACACACACACACACATATATATTTGAATAGGGACACTGCGTATTTTTATATTGGATATAATGTTAAACATGATATAGAAAGAGAAAGGTATAGAGTAGTAAAAGATAAAGGAAAAGTAAAAATGAAGAGATACAGAGAGAGAGACAAAGAGAGAGAGAGAGAGAGAGAGAGAGAGAGAGAGGGGGGGGAAGAGGAAAACAGAAGAGGAAAAGACATAAAGATAAAGGGAGTGAATAGATTTAGACAGGAAAAGAAAAGGAATAAGAAAAGAGAAAAAAATTAAAGATGGAAATATAGAAAGTGCATGCGCGTGCACTCGCGCGTATGTGTTACATTATGCTGCAATTTCTACAGCAGGCTATATAACGCAATTAGTTCAAGTGCCAAAATTTGCATGCGAGTTTATATGATATAAATGACAACCTGTTTCTCAAAAGGATCACACTGACAAAAATGTTTATACAAAAAAAAAGGTTGGCGCATTCCTTCTGCAATGTTTTGATTTCTGAATGAATGTTCTTGGTTTTTTTTTTTCAACAATCCATTGCGTGTGTGCACAACCAGTGATAATTCTGGAGTTACCCATCTCAATATGTAACTCGTGTGTGTGGGTGCGCACGCGCGTGTGTGTGGAAGAGAGAGGGAAGAGAGGAAGTAATAAAGACGAACAAAACGTGTAGATTTTCTTACTTGGTTGGTAAACGCTGACTATGAAATTTGCTTCCCCTTTCCCTTGGCTATTTGTAGCTCGACACAAGATGTCGGATTCGACAGTCACACCTGACAAAGTTATTGTTGCTTTACCGTTAAAATATTTGGTTGTATTGCTTCTAAATGACCCTGAAAAAGAAATATGGCATTTCATAAATACGTTATAGATAGGCACAATCATTTTAGAAACATGTGTGTATCAATAAATATTAGTCACTTGTTATACCAACAGACACTTGTGTTTTATGCTCAGTGCATCATCAGTGCAGGAAGTGATAATTACTGCTGGTCGGGTGATTTGAACCTAATCAACAAAGCAAACCTTGATAATGTGATTTAGAAAGCATTAAAACATGATAGGAAAATCGACATAGGCAGAATACTTAATTGTACTTGCTCTTAAAAAATCATTTATTGACGGTCGGTTTAGCTGACTCCACCCATCCTTGCCACTGATATGATACCATCAACATTCTTCCAAGTGTTAGGAAGTAGGAAAGAAAGAGAAAAAGAAATATTAATGAGGATAGAAGAAATACGTTTATCAGTGGAACGATGAATGTGAAGTTGTTCACAAGAGAACACAAAGGACATCCAGGGTGGGATCTTCAGTCAAAATGTGGCGATGAACAGGAAAAAGAAGATTAGTATATTTTAGAGCAAATTTTGAGATTGTCATTGGGTTTTGCAACGGTTTACGACTGTTGAGAACGGTTGGGGACAAGCTGTGGTTTGCGACAGTTGATGACAGTGTTCGGTTGACAAGAGTTGCAAGTTCGAGACTTTTGAAGGCAGGTTGCGGTTTAGACAAGGCCAAGAAATCTTTAGGAGGTAGTGAGGGGAAAATGAATTGACCTTCCGACAAACGAAGATGGCGTCAGCAATAGAAGTAAATGTGGACCTTAGCGTTCAAAGCGTCGATGGTGTGAGACGCACACGCAAAGTGCAACTGATATTTGCAAAATGCCTCGGAGTTTGTGTTCTATTTATTTTACTATTTTTTACTTGTGAACCAGTGCGCGTATCCTCGGCAACCAGTAATACGAGAGATGACGACAAGGGCAGAAGAGAAGATTAAAGTGAAGAAGACCTCATGGATACAGCCTTGGGGCCAGCGATGTTGCTGAGCAGGGGACCACGTGATCAAGCATTACGTTTTTCTCGATGACTGTCGAGGCCTGGTGATTTGAAGACAATTTATTCATCTCTAGCTACTCGCTCTTCTATAGTAAAATCTGCATAGCCAAGTTAATCTGACAGATTTTGAAATCCTTCAAGTTTCATTCTAATATTCATATATATATCTGTATTTACAATATTGATAAATTATATTGCAAACCTTTATCATGTCGACCTATCGTTGTGGATTAAATAAAGGGCTATGTTCAATATTTCATGCAGCTTCTCGTGTTCGAGAGAAAGATTTCCGGGTTCAACAAGATACAACTGAAGAAGGTCAATTTTTACATCGGCCGAATGTTGTGAAAATAACATTTAATATTAGAACAGTAGTCCAAATAATTAAACAATACGAATTATCGATCCTCATCTAAAAATTCAGAAAAAATAACATCATTTTAACAAGATTAGTTATAGCTTCATAAGATAATATTTTAATTAATAATTTAATGTGCAAAATATACTATAATATAATTTTACTATTAAAGTCTTATTAAAAAACAATAATTTGGCAATACAAATCAATCAAATAAAATTAAAAAACAAAGGAAACTGTTAAATAATCGTCGAGCAGAAGCCGTAAACTATCTATCTATCTATCTATCTATCTATCTAGTGATGAGTGGACAACAGAGATTTGGATCGTTGTGTTTCAACTGGTTGTCAAACCTGTAAAACTCTGGGACTGGTCAGTTTGCACCAGAAAGTGTCCGAACGGGGACCGACATGACGTGTAAGGTGTCACATGTCTCGGTTTGCACAAACATAGTGTGGAGTTGGATTTGAGATGCCAAGAGGGATAGATGGGTTAAAATAGGCCTCCCCATGAGAAGAGAAGTCTTAGATAGGAGACGTAGAAGAACCACCCCGTCAAAATCGTCGATCACTCCTCTGCTATGACGAATACCTTGGAGTGAAATGAATACATAAAATCTCATATCGTCTTGGGTCCTGTCTTGAGTTTTCCTTCTAACAGATTCTAACCCCCCCAAGGACGTTTGACAAACCTCACAGAAGAAACAATAGCAAAAAACAGGTATATCGTCAATGTATATGTTATATTATATGTTCTGATACGCACACACCAACACCACTAGATGAGATGAATTGCGGGCCATAAAATAGACATTAAAAATACAAGGACAACACTCCGTTACACAACGTAATAGTTATATACATATGGTCCGTTTATGATTAAGAAACAACAGACATTTGTTAGTGTCACGTATACACATTCAAAACGTCACAATGCAAATGCGACATGAATAAGTCACAAACGCTAGCACGTATAAACACACGTAAGATTCAACTATATCACTCTATCACACATACGTTAATGTAGTACAATATATATACGGTTATATAAACACCACCCCCACAACGTAACAAAACAAGAGTGAAAGAAAAACTTCTGAAAAAGGTCAGTTTGGCAACACGGGTTCAAAATGAATGAAGCAGACTGTAACATAGTACATATGAGCGCGTGAGAAAATAGCAGCAGCGAAAAATGGCTGGCTTGCAAATAGATTAGCAGCAGTAGTAGCCGAAAAAGCGCATATACGAATTAGGAAGTGTGGGCGATAGGAAAAAGGGGAAAAAGGAGAAAAAGGACGCCACATACTCCGGGAGGAAGCAAAGTGTGCGTCGAAGAAAATAGACGTGTAAAGTTGAGGAAGAGAATGGGCCGGCTGTGGCCGGCATGCGTTCGGAAGAAGGAGAAACGCGGAGCAGGCAAAATTGACATCTGGCAGCGAAAGACTTTTTAAGTGGTATCGAGATGGGAGAGTAATGGTACTAAATGACTTTTAAAAAAGAAATAGCTTTCTTTCATTTGTTTGATTGTAACTGCAACGTTACAAGACGACATTTTGAAGAAGCGCAAAAAAAAAACAAAAAAAAAACTAATGTTTGCTCACCTTTTGCTTTGTGAAAGGTTATATTAGCTGTAACATTATTAACAATTGAACAAGTTATTGTCACATTTTGCCCAACTTCAATGTAGGGAGAGTTTGATGTAATCTTTACTTTCGGGAGAGGGTAAACACGCAAAGCGATGAAAGCACGTTTTGATTTAATAGGCCCAGCAGCGAGACATTGTATATTACCTGAAAAAAAAATGGAGAGAATGATAATAGCTATCCAAGAAAAAACAAAAAACAAATAAAAGTTTAATGTAGTTTGCTTTAAGTATTATTTAGTGTGTATATAAATGAAATTCAAATTTATAAAAAGAAATACAATGCAGTGGTGTAACATAGACACAAACTGAATCAAATTAAAATATAATGGTGGAATAAGCTATGCAAATTCACCTATATATATATATATATATATATATATATATATATATATATATATATATATATATATATATATATATATATATATTTATAGGTGAATTTGCATAGCTTATTCCACCATTATATTTTAAGTTGAATAATATACACCATACAAACACTACCGGGTTTGAATATATTGCTAAGTGTTAGTTTTACTCATTTAGAACTGCTTTAAAGCTTCACCTCTCACTCATTTTGCGACTAAATTTCAAACAATTTTTACAGTTCATACGTCACCTTCTCAGTTATATTTTGAAATAAAAATTTTCAATTTCCGGTTATTAAAACAAAAGTTAAAATAAAATTACTTGAGTTCAAAAGTCTTCAGAATAAGTAATGAACGTGAGAAACGGTTTCTTCTGATTGGTGTTTGTTACCATAGCAACTTTTTCAACATTGACGTTTTAGAAACAATTTCTTCTGATTGGTTGTTGTTTACGATAGCAGCTTTTTCATCGCCGACACCTTAATAAATCATAGCAGGATTGTCTCTCGCATGCGACCTTATTTGTGTTTTATAGAGTGAGTCAACATAAGTGATGCTCTTTGCAGTGTTAGGACTGATAGTCTTTCTCTTACGACGTCGCCTGTTAATTCTGTTTCTCTTTCTTTTTGTCCCTTTTTCTGTTTATTTACTTAATTACGTCTTTTATTTGATATTTTTTATTTAATCAATTAAAGAAGTTGGTAATAGTTTTTGTATAAATTGTTGACAATGCGAATGATATTGAACACAAAAAAGAAAATATTATTTCAAAGCAAGCTTGGAAAAATCATGGATTACAATAAAACATATTGCAGCATTAAGATTTTTTTCAAATCCAATTCAACATTATATAATAAATTCTTAATTTATACTGCAATAACTTAAGTTATAAATTTATTATATTTTTTACTAGAATATGTTGTCTTTTTCTTTTCTAGTTTGAACAACTAGGCCTTTTACTTTTTTAAGTTTAATCTTAATCGTATTACTTTTCACACTCGCAGTTTTCTATGTAATTATATATATATATATATATATATATATATATATATATATATATATATATATATATATATATATATATATATATATCGGGAATTTTTAGTGCAGGGTGTCATGATTAACACCAGTGCAGGGTGTCATGATTAACACCAGTATATATATATATATATATATATATATATATATATATATATATATATATATATATATATATATATATTTCTGTAGAAATATATTTCCTTATAATATATATCAATCCTTAAAAAAGCTCAATGTAATTACAGAGCAATATAGAGAATAAATGACAAAAAGTTATATTCCAAAATTCATGATGCTGACCATCTTATAATTTATTCCTTTAATTCAGTTGACTTATACAATTCTTGACAGTATCTATCTTTTTGTCATTTATTCTCTCTCTCTCTCTCTCTCTCTGAGATTATTATTATTATTATTATTATTATTATTATTATTATTATTATTATTATTATTATTAATTATCTTGTCAGCATCAGACAAAGCAAAACAATTTGCCAAAAACTTTGCAACTAATTCTATCCTATGCGATCAGGGCCGTCAACCTCTCGTTTTCCATCCTGTGTCTAAAAACACGCTATGCGACTTACAAATATATATGTGTGATGTTGCCAACTAATCAAAAACTTCGATTCAAGTAAAGCAACTAGCTATGACGTCATTCCTATTATAATGTTCAACCAGAACTAGCTCCCATAAACGCTGTTTTAAGGAGCATTGCTCCCCAACACCCTGGAAAACCTAATTAGTATGTCCCGTATCTAAAAATTCAGGTAATCGCTCATCTCCGTCTTAATACAGACCAATCAGTCTCCTGTGCGTCATGAGTAAGTTGCTAGAATTTGTGTTAAATAGAGAAGTAGTCAACCACCTCAGCAGAAATAACACCCTTCATGACATGCAATATAGCCTTCGTTCTGCTAGATGTGCTAAGAGTTATATCTCACAGTATTAGCGAATTTCTCGATAGATGCTTCCTTTCTAAGATAATTACCCATGACATATCAAAGGCCTTTGATATGGTATGGCATAAAGGTCTACTCCACAAAATCTCCAGCTACAGCATAGCTGGAAATGTCTTCTAAATTATTAAATCATTTCTCTCTGAGAGGCTCATAAGAGTAGAGGTTGATGGGCAGAAATCAGAAGCTCACAGTATTAATGTTTGAGTCCTCAGGCGTCAATCCTGGGCCAAACTCTCATCCTGATCTGCATCAATGATCTCCCAAATCACATCGTAAGATTATTTGTAAACATTTATGCTAATGACACTACTATCAACACTTTAAAATCTGTAAACAACCAAGTTCTCTCTGATTCTCTCTCCTCTGACCTTGATCGTGTGGTATAATGAGAAAAGAGGTGGCTGGTTACTTTTAATGCATCTTACACTAAGCTTCTATCTTTACATCATCACACTCTGATCCCCATCTGGCATCAATTGAAATGGCTGGCTCTTGTATTCAGGAAGCTCCATGTTTTGACAAACTTCTAGGTCTGACCTTTACTCCTGATCTGAGATGGAACACGCACATCAAATCCGTTATCTCACTGCTGATGCAATTCTCTACCTGTATAAGAGCCAAGTACGTCCAAGAATGGAGTACTGTTGCCACATCTGGGCGGAAGCTGCTTGTTTATCTTGCCTTGACAGAGTTCAAAATAGAGTTCATAGCCTAGTGAGGGAATACCCTTTTCTCTTTCCTGCCATCTCTTTCCAACAGAAAAGACGTTGCGAGCCTGTCTCTGCTCTATCGTTATTTTCATGGCAAGTGCTCGCCTAAGCTCCAATCTATGGTTCCCTCACACGAAAAAAAAAAAAAAACTCACCCAGCTGAAACCACTATCAATACTTTCCCCCACTCTTTATCTGTGCCTAAACCTAAACGTAGATTCCATGAACAAAGTTTCTTTCTTAGAACTACACGCCTGTGAACCTATTCCGTTTTCCTGCTTTCCAACTGACTACAATATTGTTGTCTTCAAGTCCAACGTAAACAAATTCCTGATGACTCATCTCCTTAAGTAATCCAATTTACCAAATTTCCACTACTAAAGATGACTACGACATGGCCCTCTTGACCACTGTACACTCATTAACCCTCCTTGTATCCTCGAGTGGCCTCCGGGCCTTGATAAGTGGGGGACTCCTTTGTAAAAAAAACGTATAAATCATGTAGAATCTTCTATCTATACTCCTATAAATTTGGGATGTTTTGTGTATTGATATTCATATTAAAAACCCTTTTTTCTATTTCTTTTAAAAAAAAAATACAACTTTGTTATATATGGATCGTAAAATTGGCTTCATCTGCAAAAGATCTAGATAATTTGCATATTCTTTTAAACATTCATTTCAATTAATTCCCCATTAGTTTTTTCGGCTTTTTATGGGATGATCATATTTAGTTAATTATTAAGTGTAATTATATTCATGCAGATATTCTACATGATTTATACTTGCATAATATTTGCGTAAAAAGGTTATAGAAAACAAAAACTTCTTTCTATATATATATATTTATATGCGTATATATTTTTGTTTAAAATTTTGTCAACCAAACTCTTCCTTCAGTCGTTGGTCTATAAACATGAAATTTCATATATAAAGTATTCGAGCCATGCGGAACTTTATATTTGGGTTTAAGCTTGGGAAAATCGGTACAAAAATGTTAAATAAAGAAATGGAATTTGCCAGGTGAAGATCGAACGATGGCATTACGAATATGCATCCATAACGTAGTAGCTATTGGTTTATGTTTTAATTTTTAGCCTTGCAGCAAATGTCTTCATAGCTTAGTCATTAACGCCAGAGGAAAAAATAAATTGTAAGCTAAACGTCTTGTTTTCGATTCTAGGTGATGGCGCACAAGTCAGTTTTTAAAAACTTTTAAAATCATTACTATATATTTGGTCCAATATAATTTAATAATAAATACGAAATCTGTTTTAATGAAAATATCATATTTAAGCGTATTTTACGACTGAATAATGCCGGGCGGCCTGTTAGTATATCTATACTATTAATTAAGGGTTTTTGTGTATCCAATTAAAAACCCTTTTGTTCTGTTTATTAAAAAGAAAATATAACTTTTAAACATTAATTTTAATTAATCCCCCTATTAGTCTTTCTGTCTTGGGACAATTTTAGATTTTTATTCCAAAATTCCATGTATATATATATATATATATATATATATATATATATATATATATATATATATATATATATGAAAATTTGGAATTAAATTCAGTAGATTAAAAAAGATTATGACAAATTTAATTTTCGAAAAATAAATTTGTCATAATCTTTTTTTTTAATTTACTGAAATAAAAAAATTATTTTCTTAATTTAATTCCATATTTTAATTTATACTATTGTGCCATCTCGTAAATTGAGCTTCTTTTTTTCTGATTAGGATTGTCTTATAAGTATTGCTACTAATATTTATATGGACTTTAATTTTACAGTATTAAGCTGTAATATGAGGATAATTTAAAATTTCGATTAATATATATATATATATATATATATATATGAAGGCTTCCATCAGTCTTGACAGACTATGGATACCCACTGTAAGGGTGCCTGCGCGTGAAATTTGTGTGGCAAGACTTGCGCAACCTCTAACCACGCCTCTCCTGAGTCAACATTGTTGCATACCAGTGGCAAGTTGAGGTACAAGACGACTGGAAACAATGCCGAGATAAGCGGAGAGCACATACAGCGCTTAGAATTCCCAAATGGTCACCCATCTGGTATTAGCCAGGCTCAACGTTGCTTAACTTCGGTGATCTGACGAGAACCGGTGTGTCAACGTGATTATGCCGTATATATATATTATGCCGTATATATATGTATATATATATGTATGTATATATATATGTATATATATATGTATATATGTATATATATATATATATATATATATATATATATTATGCCGTATATATATGTATATATATATATATTATGCCGTATATATATATATATATATATATATATATATATATATATATATATATATATATATATATATATATATATATATATATATATATACGCACACAGCCAGTTCGGCTTTCAAATCACACATGCCATTTCCCAGCATTCAAGTGCGCAAACTATCACGATACTATCACCCACAGTATGTACCTTGTATGGTTTGAGATGCTTCCGCCACATTATGTACACACCGTAGAGGGAAGGGTGGCGGTGGATTAATAGTCACTGCCAAACATATAAATTACATTTGTGTGAAATTTGCAAAAGCTAGGCTCAGCCGTTTCGTAGCCCATGAGAAAAGGAACTCTCTCACACACACAAAGTGACTTTTGTATGATAGTAGAGATCAAAAACAAAAATACAAATTAAAAATAGTAATACGGTGTTCAGAGTTGGAAGTAAAAGTAGTACACATGGGTTGACATTCAGTCCCAAACAACGTCAAAGGTGCTTGATAATGAAATACATATTTCAAGTCACAACTGTTGTCGTTGTACTTATGTACTTTCTTGAAATGACCTTTTCCTTGTTTGCTGTAACATGTGGAGGGAAGTTGATATACGGCATAATCACGTTGATCACTAAAGTTAAGCAACCTTGAACCTGGTCAGTACTAAATGGGTAACCATTTGGAACTTCCAGGTGCTGTATGCGCTCTCCGCTTATCTCGACATTTTTCCAGTCGTCCTGGACTTCTCCTTGTCTATGGAATCAAGTAGTGCCGATTCAGGAGAGATGTGGTTGGAATTGTGCAACCCTTGCCTCACAGTTACATGCACAGGTTATCCTTTGTCTTTCGAGACTAAACGGAGGCATCGGTAGCATGTAATGAGTCCTGCGTATTTCTAGGAGATTCATCCTCCCAGATTTTGCCTTCTTTTGAGAAGGGATTAGTTTATTGCTGGTCGATGAGAACGCTCCTATCGGGTAATACCGACGGGGCTGCCCAGGCATTTTTACTGCCTAGTGTTCTTCATATAGGGAACTGGCTCTCCAATCTCACTTCCTGGCCTTTGTATTACATCAGACTGAAGAGAAATAAATAAATCAACTATTAGTTCGAGTGAAAAAAGATGGCAACAGCGCCAAGACGGGCCACAAATGAACAAGGTTTATTTACCTAGCCCTAGCAAAACATATAGCAAAATTCTACTGGTTACTTCACCATAAAATGAATCAAAATTTTCGTGATAAGTTAGAAGGTGAAAATTTCTTACCGGTGTCCCTGAGCCTCAGTTTCTTAAACGTCAGTTTTCCGATGGGTGCCTTGGTTGTTGAATTCTGCGTGTAGGTGACTTGAACCCTGGAATCCGCGTTATTGTTATCTATAATCGGCTGACCATTCAACATCCACATTATCTTTATATTATTCATATCATTTGAGATTTGTTTTTCTAAATTTGCCTTACATTGCAGAGAAAGTTCACGCCCTTCGGTTGCTGCGTAGTTCTTTGGTTCAACGATTACGTTCACAGTTCCAGCTGACAAAAAAATGAATACAATAATACACACAATACAGTAAATAAATAAGGAACTATGCTAGATGTCTGTAATTGAAAATGTTACTTTGTTTTTCAATAATATTGTGAAAATTCTTATTTTTCTTCCTAGATTTTTTAAATGAGGATTAATAATTTGGAGTTTTGGAACCATTGTTCTTATTTTGAGTGTTATTTTCACAGCGTTTCGGCCGATGCAAGCTCTGGCTTTCTTCACGTGCATCTTGGTCAAACACTGGATTCTTTTTTTTTTCGTTGAAATCGGTAATCTTCTGTCGAATTCAAGAATCTTCACGGAACTCTTCATTTAATCTACAGGATGGCATCGCCCTGCTCGTAAGACATGACCAAACAGAAGTCGTCACTCGTAATTATATTCTTAGTATCGCACGAACTGAGGATAGAACATTTACCTCCAAAATAGTTTCACTTACAACTGAATTTTATATCTAGTACCTTAACCTAAGTAATTCGCAATTGTATTTTCGGTTGCCCACACTGAGGATTGAACCTTCAAAAGAATGTTTTTTACAACTGAATTTTTCAAGTATTACTGCGCCACGGGTTATCGCAGACAATTTTAGTAGGATTTAATTTCTAGATGTAAATACAACTATTTATTACCATATATATATATATATATATATATATATATATATATATATATATATATATATATATACTCCTATAGTTTTTTTGTGTACTAATATTCATATTAAAAACCCTTTTTTCTATTTATTTAAAAAGAAAATACAATTTTGTTATATATTTGTTGTGTAATTGTATTGATCTGTAAAAGATCTAGCTAATTTGCATATTCTTTTAAACATTAAATTTAATTAATTCCCTATTAGTTTTTTTTTCGGTTTTCTCATGGGATGATCACCTTTAGTTTACTATTACACGTAATTATATTCATGCAGATATTCTGCATGATTTATACTTGTGTAATATAAGCGTAAAAATATTGTGGTAAACACAAACCCCTTTCTCTCTCTCTCTCTCTCTCTCTCTCTCTCTCTCTCTCTATATATATATATATATATATATATATATATATATATATATATATATGCGTATATATATTTGTTTTAAAAAATTAGCGTAGCAAACTCCTCTTTCAGATTTTGGTCTACAGACCGAAACTTAATATATAGAGTATTCGAATCCATGCAGAACTTTATATTTCGGTTTTAGCCGGGGAAAATCGATGTAAAAGTGTAAATATTAAATGCCGCGTAGTCTGCTAGTATATATATATATATATATATATATATATATATATATATATTTGTGTGTCAAAACATCATTAATTCACTACCCGCACAGCAGCATTCGAATAGCGTAATAGTAAGAAGCCTTGACTATCGTTTGGGCGGTCGAGTTTCGATCCTGGTTTGAGGTTGTGCCTGCCTAGCCGCACTGATGAGCTGATCAGCGAAACAGTACTGTATGTGGATGAATATATATATACATATATATATATATATATATATATATATATATATATTACTAACGTCCAGATTGCATTTTTGAAATTCACCAGTTGGGTAATCAGGCTTTAGTAGGGTGCATTCCAATTCCTGCTGTAGCTGTTCATTTGAACCTGAACTCATAAAAATCTCATAAGATGCATACTAATCACACGCTAAATTTTTAAGGGTCTATGACAATTTTAAACGCTTGTACAAAACAAGTCTGGAAACTTATTGAAGGTACCTCGTACATTGCTGTAATTATATATTGTTTTTGCTCGATATTGTGGGCAACGGACGATTCCTTTCTTTACATTAAATTTCTGGTGGCAGTTGAAGTTGAAGTATTGTCCAATGAAAGTTAGCTTTAAGTATACAGCTGAGAAACCCTTGACCAGTGAGAGTTATCAGCACATCTAGGGACGTTAGTTTGTTCTTCATCCATCGTGAACTTTATAGATGGATGGAGTTCACATCGTTCAGTAATATATGAACATTTTCCTGGTGGGACCTGAGTATAAATGTGTCATTTACATATCGTTATCACATTGTTAGCTTTAGTAATGTTATACCTAACGCCATTCCCCAACGTATTCTATATACACTGTGGCACAATGGAGAACACCCCTTTTGAGGGAGCTTGGGCTTCTACATTAATAAACCTTCTGCCTAACTTGGTCTGCACTTGTGTGGAGGCAAGCACACACATTTCAGTGAGGGCACATTTTTTTAAAGTTAAAACTGTCGGCACACGAAGATTGTCAGGTGTTTATGTATCCAGTGCGCAATAATGTTGACATTATAATTTGAAAAACAAAATATGGGCGATGAAACATCTTTCTCTCTCTTTCTCTCTCTCTCTCTCTGTCTCTCTCTCTCTCGCTCTCTTTCTCTATTTCTCTCTTTCACTTCCTTTCTCTCTTTTTCAATGAAGAAATAGAGAATTGAAATATGATTGTATTGTTAAAACAGTTGAAGCTTTCACCCCGTACGTGCCGGATCAGTAGTTTGGTGTGCACGCGATGGGTCAACTAAATATGTTTCCTACTTGTTAAATAAATCATATATATTTTTTTATAAAAATGCATTTGTTCGCTATTTTTGTACAAGCGGTCGATTTCAGCCGACGGTTCCTCCCATTATTGCAACGACAGAAAGCTGCCTGTAACGACGCAATGAAGACACAAGAAGTGACCCATGCCAGCCAGTTATAGCCGACGACATATCGACCCGTTGTGTTGCTGTTTCCATGTGCCTATCGTTGGATATCGTTTATTCCCCCCTGGGAGCTGGTTTCGTTCCCAGGACGTTCATCAACTAAGTAACTCTCCCGGGAAGCGACAGTGTCATAACACATTAACCACACTTGGGACCCCATCGCCAGAACTTCTTTCTGATATATATCAGATTCCATCACAAAGTGTTTGTTTCTACACCACACAACCAGAGGAAGCTTCCCATGCCTTTTCAGTGACTTATTCCACAATACATTACAGTCTACATTACACTGTAGAGAACATAATGTTTATCTTATAAATTATTTTTATAAAATGGCTTGAATTAAAGTTTGAAATGCAAAAGCTATGTATCTTAGTTCACTTGTGCTCAAAACAGAAACATTCATTTCGAACGTGACCCTGTCTTACCAAAGAACCTATTGTTGATTTTATACGCTGGGACCTTCTGCTTGTGTGATGATAAAACTTCTCAAATGCACTTGTGATGTTAGGCTGTTTAAGGGTGTTAAGTTTAGTCAAAATCGAACTGTTCCTTGTTAATCGGATTTTTTCGATTATCGATTTTTGATACTTATTGAAGCATTCCAATGCAAGACATATCTAAAAACTATGCCATATGCATACATTTCATTCGTGGGAAATTGGAAAAAAAATCTATCAAATCGTTTCGGAGTCCATGGGGAATGACCCTCCCACATACACACAGACACACGCACACAAAATACCTTTCATATATAAGTAGAGAAATAATTACAATATTATTATTAGTAATAGTATTAGTATTATTATTAGTAATATTATTATTATTATTATTATTATTATTATTATTAGTAGTAGTAGTAGTAGTAGTAGTAGTAGTAGTAGTAGTAAATTTTAATTTTCCTTTACTATACTTTACTATATATATAATTAACTTACTGATTTGTACAGGAAAAGACTTGCTGACTCGAAGCTTTCCAACTTCCCCTTTCTTGATGGCCCCTTTCAGAATTTCCAAGCCTTCAGATTTTGATGTATAAACAGAGATATCAGCGATGATACTGCCGGGTCTGAAAAAACAAAACAAAACAACAACAAAAAACTGTATGACTTAATAAACAAAGTATCAGACAGACAAATCAATAATTTTCTTTCACAATAAACATTTTTCTTCTAAAACTATATTCATGGTGGAACTGTGAATGGAAATCATATAAAAAAAGAGCATTAAATAGTAGTTATATTCACCATCATAAAAATTTAGATTTAAGAAATTCTTGTTAAATAGAAGCATATATAATTTATACGCTTTTATGCGTGCCCCATCACAAGTCATTTTTAATTATATATATTTTCCAACATTAACTTTAGGATTAAGAAACGTTGATGGTATATGTCCGACAGATTCACTTCAAAGTCATCTGCTTGGTTCAGTTGATAGGAACAGGTGTATTTATAAACAGTATTTGAAGCTGTCAGAAAAGAAAATATGGTTATTTTTTCTTTAATATATATATATATATATATATATATATATATATATATATATATATATATATATATATATATACGAGGGGCGTGCAATAAGTAATGCCCCTGATCCACTTCCCATAGAAGTAGAGCAACGAAACTTGCCACAGTTATATGTCGCTCTCTACATAGGAACCACCCAGAGCTATGCATTTCTCCCATCGTTTGATGCAGCTCTGGAAACCGTTTTT
Source organism: Euprymna scolopes (assembly GCF_053919585.1). Classification (NCBI taxonomy): domain Eukaryota; kingdom Metazoa; phylum Mollusca; class Cephalopoda; order Sepiida; family Sepiolidae; genus Euprymna; species Euprymna scolopes. The sequence continues at coordinate 24,451,533 of NC_136488.1, forward strand.
GTAGAACACTCCAGGTTGGTCCTCCAACCACGACGTGATTTAAAAAATCAAGGCTGCATCATCTGGGAAACGCTTTCCTTTCCAAAAACAACTTCATGGCTGGGAAGAGGTGAAAGTCAGAGGGTGCAAGGTCAAGAGAGTAGGGAGGATTGGGAAGGATTTCATAACCACATGTCCGTGCTTCTGATCTAACGACATGCAAGTTGTGGACCGGAGCGTTGTCTTGCAGGAGGAGGGTATCTTTGCTGATCTTGCCTCGCCTCTTGATTTTGATAGCTTCCCTTAATTTCCTCCAACTGAAGCATAATAGACTCCTGTAATTGTGGTACCCTTTGCCAGGAAATCTGTCATCACTACTCTGTCCTGGTTCCAGAAGACTGTGAGCATGACCTTGCCAGCGGAGGGCTGCACCCTTGCCTTCTTTGGAGGTGGTGAGCCCAAGTGCTTCCACTGCATTGACTGGGCTTTGGTCTCTGGATCATAGTGATGGACCCAAGTTTCATCCTATGTAATCAGTCTTTTGAAAAACTTTGACTCATTTTCTTGGCACATCTCCAAATTCATCCTCGGGCACTCAACGCGTTCTTTTTTTTATTTATTTTTTTAATTCAGTTTTCACCCCAAACAAGGCACAGTGCCACTTTGAAGCAGGGGGCTACTATCAGGGACTTAATTAGCGGGGTCATTATGAAGGGAGATGAGTGGAAAGATGTTTGTTAACCTTACACTTGAACTTCTGCATATCATTGCAGTTGGGAAAGCAGAATCCCGGAAGAGAGTTCTAAAGACCCGCAGTTCTGGAGAAGGTAGAGAAGGTTTCTTGTAGTTATTGAAGGAAACAAGCTTAGTCTTAGCAGCATTGAATGTGAACGTCCATTTTTGTCCCCATTCCACTACAGATTGGAGGTCATCCTCTAGTGTTTCTGCCATTTCCCCGGATATGCGTTCATTGGCCTTCCCCTCATATCTGTTATAGAGAGTGGTGTCATCGGCAAATACACCCATCTCCGAAACAATCCTATCAGGGAGGTCATTTATATACGTTCAGAAACTACAGTTAAGATATCTGCTGTTGAACGGGCTTGCCTGAATCCATATTGTTTGTCAGTCAGGAGTTTAGCAGCTGTTAGGTGCTGAACTAGGGCTTGATTAACTAAGGACTCAAATATTTTGGCGAAAAGCGGGAGGAGGCTAATGGGGCGATAATTTAGTGGGTCAGTTCTTTCACCAGAATTCTTGAAGACTGGTACCACAGAGGTGGTTTTCCAGCAGTCGGGAAAGCAAGATTCGTTAAGGCATTTATTGTAAAGTTTGGAAAGAACTGGAGCAACCTCGGCAGAACATTTTTTTAATAGCACAGCCGGGATGAGATCTAGTCCACATGCTTTTGAGGTGTCTAGGTTTTTTATAATAGCATGTACCTGAGAAGGGGTGATTTTCAAATCGTCTAGTGTGGCGTCTGTTCGCAGAGGAAAATCAGGAAGGGAGTGGTGTACCGAGTTCAGTGTGGAGTTTGAGGCAAACTGACTGGCAAGCAGATTAGTCTTGTCAGTCTTAGCTGTCTCTATCACTCTCTTACAATTATTTCTAGCTTCTATAAACTTCCGCTAATTTGAGCTGGACTTATGTCGGTTGAATCTGCGGAACGCATGCTGCCTTTGACAAATGACAGCTGCACAAGCAGAAGTAAACCATTGGGGAGAGTGGGGCTTGCTATAGAATTTCTGTGCGGGAACATGAGCTTCAATTGCAGTTTTGAACCATTCAGTGGTCTCATTTGCACACTGTTCCGCTGGAAGAGTAAAGATATTTTGCCATGGGGCATCTCTGGTGAGCTCCCTGATGGCTTCCCAATCAGCCTTTTTGTAATATCTCGTTGTTTTGAGTAGTGGGTCTTCAGTTTTAGGGCGAGAATTTAGGCTGATTTCTACCATTATCACAGCTTGATCAGCATTCCCGAGTGGGCTGTGGGCATTTGCTGTACAGTCATCGGGAAGTGAGGCATGTTGATCATGCTGGTCTGGAAAACGTGTCGGAAATATAACCAACTGAGATAAGGAATGGGATATAGAGAAGCTATGTGTTGTGCTACCAGCTACGTCTGTGTGATTAGAGAATCCTAGCCAGTTACTGTGGTGGACATTGAAGTCACCAAATACATGTATTTATGCGCTAGTATCGAGGGAGAGTGCTATATCTATGTTGTCTGAGACTTTGTTTATTAGGGCACAGTCTTGGTTTGAGGGAGAGCGGTAGAGAAAATACAAGTAGCTAATATTGTGTTGCATATTTAGTCTGAAGCACATAAAGGCCTGGTCCTCTGATTCTAGTTTTATTTCCCTAGTCAGGAGGAGGGTGTTACGAATATAGACTCCAAGCACATGCATATATCTGTCCGAGTCCTTATGGTAGAGTGGGAGATAACCAGGCATGTTAAATTGGTTAGAGGGAATGGAGGAGTGAAGGTTAGTTTCACTTAATGCTAAGATATCCGGGGTGTTTACAAGGAGAAATGACTCAACATAATCTAAGTTAGTTCTAAGCCCGCGGATATTAGTAAATGCAAGCCTCAAGGGAGGAGGCAGGTTGGTTTTCTTTGAGTTTGGTCCTGGTTTAAACGTAACTTTTACTTGAGCTGTCATTTCATTTTATTTAAGTTTCAGTTAGGGTGAGTAAGTGAAGGGGTGCTGGACAAGTAGTTGTGCAGAATACCAGACATGCAATACAAGTAGACCATCAGCTGTCCTCACCCACAGGATTGTGGCCTCAGGAAAGCCCACCGGGGATGAGTGCAAGATCCCTTTTCATGCGTGACATGGCACTACAAACATCCCGATATTTTACAACTGTTGATGGAGCAGCCGCTCTAAACGCTACCAAAGAGTTAGGGCACCTGTACTATCAGTCGGAAACAGCAGCCAGGAACTGTCAATCCGGTACCCTCAATCCGTTAGGCAAAGCCAGCCCAGTCCAACTGCACCGACATATATGGCACTGAAGCACCCCACTGTGTCCAGTTTAGGGGGATGTGGCGGGAGTGGGGAAAAGCGGCGTTCATTGCCCTAGTCAGGGAACAAGGTCAACCACTGGGTGATTTAGACGAGTTCCTGTAATAGTACCTCTACACCTGGCCAATAGGCAAAGAAGGAGTATGAAAGCCGGGCGATAGACAGAGCCTATCTCCTCCTTAAGCAGTTTAGGTTTGCCAACCGGTGATTTGTTTGAGTCACCAGCTCTAGGAAGGTTGTCGTCCAGGACTGAAGAGGCCTCCCTCCCCTTAGGTTTAGCTTCAGAGTTTTCCTTCTCCTAGACGGATGACCTGGGAAGATCTACGGGTCCATCAGCTCCGAGGGGGTTCGCCCCGCGCCTGGGTCCTAATCCAGGTATTTCTGCGACCCCGTATGGGTAGTTAATATTTATTGGTTATTTAGGTTAATATCTCCTGAAAAAATCGGGTATTTAGGTTAACTTCTACAAAGAATTTTCACTCCTCAAACGTGGATAGAAAAGGACATTAATATGCTTTCCATTTTCATTTTTACTGGGAGAGGGTATATAGGTAAAAATTCATGCAGTGGAAGCAGCTAAATTGGCAAAGAGACGAGTTAATGTATGGTTAGATATAGTTTTGTAAGTTTAGGAAAGTATGGTTAGATATGGTTTAGTAGGTTTAGCAATGTATGGTTAGATATGGTTTAGTAAGTGTAGGATTAGGATAAAGTGTTAAAGTATGATTTACTTGCTATTAGAAATTATGATGTGGTGCCCAAACCGAATATTTAGTATGACTGAAAGATAAGATATATGCTCAGTATAAATACAAGAGAACATTTGATATGGAGTACAGTTATACCTGATAAATATAGGTTATTGCATATTCTCTAAGTATAGTTAAATATAGATGGATGGATAAGTAGTATTGTATACGAATGCATGGAATTTTAGACAATTTGAGTAAGTTGCCTTCAGACTTCAATGAAGGAGGATGACTTCGCCTTTCTCTTAATATCTGGAAGTTTGTATTTCGATGAGTACCAGTTTAGTTTTTGTAATAATTATTGCAATACTATCTCTTAACAAAGAGATATTAACGGTTGCTGTTCATTATAGATTACTTTAAGTCTATGTATAGGACTATGGCTAGTAAGTATTTACTTAGAAGCTTAGTTATGGGTTAAGAGTTATAATCAGGAGCATGCCTAGGAAATCTTTAGGTGTTAATGGGTATCGATTTACGAGTCTGTTAGGGTAAAGGGCGGAGAGCAAGGACCCCTCTAAGTTACGTGAAACGGATTAGGTTTAGTGGCAACTTGGGAAATAGAGCAGTTTGATTTGCTAGTGATCAGGAGAAAGAGAATTTAAGTAAAAAATAAAAAGGTTTGTCATGCATAACAGACAAGGCAGTCATCTTGGAGGTAAAGTATCTATAGGATGTACTTAGTATACAAGCAGTGGTATTTTGCAGTTTTGAGAGGAATTATAGGTACAATAGTTTCATGGTTTATTGTACAAGTATGTAGTCTAGGTCAGGGACGAAGCACGTCTAATATTGTAACTGGGTTTATCTAATTTTAAAAGTAGTTGAATAGAGTATTATTAGGTGTTCTACTTAGCTTAGGGATAGAATGAAAATTTAAGGTAATATTCAAAGTGATATAAGGAATTTCATGAGGATTAGATATATGATCACTGGATGTTGAACTGCTCAGGAGAATTCTTGTATCTATTCAGATAAGTGATGATATAAGATTTGTGAAATTAAGAGTCTGAGGATACAGAAAGTTGTGAGCTGATGAGGATTCAGTATAGGCGATTATATATAGGTAGCAAAGGTGGTTTAGTTTAGTACGCACGTATTGTACATATTAAGTATACTGCTTCAGTTCTATCCTCTATCGTACAAGAAAATCCGTTTGTATTTCGGTTGGCAATTTTATCAAGAGAGGAATTTTAAAACAGCTTATCTAATTTTTGATGATATCAGTTTACAGACAATTGTACAGATTGATAAATTGTTGTATAAGACATAGGAGCCTCTCATCTTGGTATTTTGATGAAATGATGGATCAAGAGCATAGGTTCGGAACAGGTGTCCGGAGAGGAAATGGCAGTGTACAAGGTAGGGGGGGGGTCACTGATATCTTATTAACGTTATTTTATTTATTTATTTTTCCCTATTAAAAAAAAAAATGTTTGCCTTTCAATGGCTGATTATATTAAGTATCGTACTTAAATAAAGTTTTCATATCCTCTAAATAAATTAGCATAATTTCTTCTTTTTTTTTTTACCGAGTTTATAGTATAATTTTTTTTCTCGGCCTTTGTCTGATTGTTTGTCTGCCCGTCTGTCTGTCTGTCTGTCTCCCCCCTCCCTCTCTCTCTCTCTCTCTCTCTCTCTCTCTCTCTCTATCTCTCTCTCTCTCTCTCTATATATATATATATATAATTATTTCTATAATTATTTTTAAAACCTACTGCGGCGAGAATACAGTTTAAATTAACATTTATATAAAACGTAAATTTCATTCAAGAAAGCTGAGAGTAATCAAATGATTTAACGTCACAATCTGCCCACGTGGGCTTAAGTTTGATCTCTTACTCTCTAAGCCAACATGATTATATATATATATATATATATATATATATATATATATATATATATAGTAATAAGTTATAAAAATATATATGGCAATTAAGCTACACAGAATATCCCGCGTTTCACCCACGCTAGGATTCGTCAGGCTTATGAAGTAGTCATATATATATATATATATATATATATATATATATATATATATATATATATATATGTGTGTGTGTGTGTGTGTGTGTGTGTGTGGGTGGGTGGTTTGGTGGGTGTGTGTACTATATATATGTACTAGCTGGACGTCCGGCGTTGCCCGGTCGTACAATATGCTTAAACATGATATTTTAATTTATGCAGATTACGCATGTATTATTATAAAATCAATTCTCTATTGAATATTATATATTAAGAGGAATAAATTGGACTAATTCCCCAAAAAATAATAATGATAATGTCGTTCATCAAATTCCGTCCGTGTTTGTTTACAATATCACATCAGTTGATATTTGGTTTGACGATCTTAAAAATAGTCTTTCTTCTCTTATAGCTAAAAAAGAAGAATTTTTACAGGGGGAATATTTTACGTTACACCGACCAAGGTTACACGGGTATAATATAAAATATTCTGCTATGAAAATTCTTTTGTTATCTAGAAGAGATTTTAAGATCGGATTTTACGTTGGCTCAGAGAATAACAGATAGAACAATCGGTAAGAAAATGTCTGATATTCGCTCCTCTATGAATAGAATACTTAGGTGCAAATAGTCAGGGCTTTTACGTAAAAACAAGATTCCACCGTAGAAAGAATCAGTTCTTCTCGGATCTCAATATTGTAAAAATCTAAACAAATGTAATTTCTGTACTTTCTGTTCACCTTGATTATTGTTACTTAGCACTCTTTGTTTACTGTGAAATCTGAGTGACAGTAGACCATTTCAAAATTGCTGTAGTATGTGTTTCTCCCAGTCGATATCTGGGTGGTGCTATCCCTGTTTTCTTTTCATCCTTTCATATCCTCCGCTGTCACATGACGTGGTATCAACTGATATTGTTCCTATTTACTTGCTTCCCCACGAGGGCAGTTTTAGACACAAGGTCGGTTCTTAATGTGGGAAAAATCCAGCTCTCTAAAAAGGAGCATTCTAGATAGGAACAAAAATAAAAATTGTCTCAGTTATAAAGGATTTCTCCTTCACTGATCGAGGACAAAAAAGATGAAGTGCAATACCAGAACAGATACTACCCCGTGATTTTGTCCCGAGTATTGTTGCCAAGGTGTTTGAGAGTGATGTTAGATTATCGTATTGCTCGCACTAGTAAGTGAGAGTCACTGACAAAAACAGGTGGAGTCTGAGTGACAGTAATTCTCTCCTGCTTATCTCAGTCATTGCTGTACGTTAATTTGTGTTATCGCAACAACCGTTTACCATTGAGTTATCGCTGATTACGTAATAAGCTACTTTAAATTTTTCTTACTTTCCAGTGGAGGTCTGAGTACTGCTTTTCTTTTGGACCTTTGTCTATTCTTCCAGACAATTTATTATCATTTTCTGTTATACTAACCGTATTATTATTATTATTATTATTATTATTATTATTATTATTATTAGTAGTAGTAGTAGTAGTAGTAGTAATATAATACTCAAGCAAAACAACTTACCTAACTTCATTTATGGTGACATTAGACGCGGTACCATTCAAGGATGTATTTACCTATGAAAATGATTAATAACTTTTAATAATTGTAATATAACATTACATTCAATGCGCTACATTGAAATTCACTAAAATAAACTAAATCCTGTTTTTGACGGCTGTTGGTAAAATGAGTTTGTTTTGGAAGATTTGGAGGTGTGTAATCGAACTCGTTGTGTTGTTTTTGTTTGTTTTTCCCATCGAACTATTTTCTAAATATATTTTATAAATATTTTGGGCTCTAATTAGATACTATAATCGAAATGCAGTTGAAAGCGTAAATGTTTACATATATATAAATCTTTGAAAATGAATTGGTTTTAAACTCATTTTATAAAAAATCTGAACTTGATGAATTAATATATATATATATATATATATATATATATATATATATATATATATATATATATATATATATATAAAAGTGAGAATGTCTGTGTATATGTGTGTGTGGATACTTCTCGACTTATATACTCAATGAATTTTTATCTACAGACTTGAAATTTGGTATATAGGGTATTCAGATATGTGGAAAACTTTCTCATCGGTTTTCGTTCGAAAGAAAGGGTTGCTAAAGGGGTCAAAATTGAAAAATTGTACGTGAGGGGTCTTCGGATTTTAATGTTTGTCAACTGTTTCATGCGTGAATGGTTCATATGACAGATTCCTTATGTTAATAATAAGTAGGTTTGAAAAAACTTTAAAAAAGCGTGTCAAGCTGGCCTAATGGTAATCGTTCTTGACTCACTGTCATTTTTTCTAGAGGTGAAGCAACCAATGGAGTTTTAACGAGCTTAATGCAAGCGTACTCAATATCGAAGTAGGGAAAGCTATACTTTTTATTTGTTTTACATAAGCATTTATAAGTCGCTACACATTCATGAGCATGTTTCGGTCAGCCAGTTACGTATAACCAGATGACATTTCAGGCGATATTGTTCACAAAAGTGAAGTTCGTAAATTTTACAGGAGTTTCCAGCATAAAATTTTGGGAAAACTCTGGTAAAATTTTCATTACGGACTTCACTTTTGTATAAGCAATATCGCTTGAAGAAGTTTCTAGTTATTGACCCTGGCTGACCGAAACATGCTCATAAATATGTAGCGACAGATAAATGCTTATGTAAAACAAATAAAACAAATGCATACATTATATATATATATATATATATATATATATATATAATATAAAGCTGAATGTGTGTGTGTGTGTGTGTGTGTGTGTGTGTGTGTGTGTGTGTGTGTGTGTTGGTGTGTGTGTCTGGTCGCGAATAGGCTCCCATATGGTTGACTATTTTAAAAAACTGATTACATATAATGATAGAAGATGTATCAAGACACAGGAATGGGTATGTTTGATCTGGTAGAACGGTGGTTCATTAAAATTGTGGGGTCTGCGTTCGCGTCTGGTTCACAAAGTATGGAAATAAAAAATTTAAAAATTAAAAAAAACGTTTACAAGTGTTTTTGATATAGATGTACATAAGAATACTTTGATAAGTATGTTTTAACTTAAATAGGGATGGTATAATAAAATTATGGGGTCTGCGTTCGCGCCTGGTCTCCATGGAATGGAAATAGGCACAAACTTTAATAAAGACTTTTCATATCTATCTGCGAAAGTATACTTTGATAATTATGTTTCAGTTTGAAGAAATATGGTATAATAAAATTATGGGGTGTTCGTTCGCACCTGACCTCCATAGAATGGAAATATTGCACAAAGTTTAACAAGGTTTATTAATATAGATCCACAGAATATTGTGACAAGTGTTTCAGTGTGAACAGGTATGGTATAATAAATTATGGGGTTTATCTATTTTATTTTTACTTTCATCATATTTTGCTTTGGTTTTGATACCCCCAAATTCGAAGCTATCTTTTTACAATCCTTCCTTTTCATAACCTATCATACTTTCATAAATCAGAATCTATTTTCTGCAGGCTGTTTTTGAACCCAGTCAACGACAGGTACTTTTGCTAGTAATATATATATATATATATATATATATATATATATATATATATATGATTTAAATGGCGGTGTGATGCGTCTAGTGTGTAGTTGTAGTCGTAGTACCTATTTACTATGCCTCACCACGGGACAGAGTTAGACACCAGGGTCGTTTTTTAACGTGGAGAAAAGGTACAAAAATAAAAAAAAATTGTCTCAGTCGTGGAGGACTGACCCTCCACCGAAAGAGAACAAGAAATGGAAGTGCAGCATATGAAGAACAGATACTACACTTTGATCTTGACCAGGTATTTATTTGCTCCCCCACCGAGAAAATTAGGCACAAGGCCGATTTTTAATGTGAGGAGTGAAGGGGAAATGGGGACCAGCTCCCCGGGGAGTAGGGGAGCTGGATAGTGACAATTGGTATGAAGGGTTGCCCCTACATTGACCAAGGTCTTATATGTGAGGTTGCCCACACATATGGTCTTTGCTTGCAGTATCTGTCGGAACAGATGGTATTTATTTGCTCCCCCACCGAGCAAATTAGGCACAAGGCCGATTTTTAATGTGAGGAGTGAAGGGAGGGGGAGGGAAAAAGGGGACCAGCTCCCGAGAGGTGGGAAATGGGAGCTGGTTAATGGTCAGGCATGTGGGGTTGCCCCCACATCTGGTCTTTGCTAGTCATAGCTAGTCATAGCTTGCAGTATCTGCCGGAACAGATGGTATTTATTTGCTCCTCCACCGAGCAAATTAGGCACAAGGCCGATTTTTAATGTGAGGAGTGAAGGGAGGGGGAAGGGAAACAGGGGACCAGCTCCCGAGAGGTGGGAAATGGGAGCTGGTTAAAGGTCAGGCATGTGGGGTTGCCCCCACATCTGGTCTTTGCTAGTCATAGCTTGCAGCATCTGCCGGAACAGATGGTATTTATTTGCTCCCCCACTGAGCAAATTAGGCACAAGGCCGTTTTTAATGTGAGGTAAAAACCAGCTCCCCTAAAAGGGGTCACTCTGGTTACCAAAAATAATAATTGTCCCAGTATAGAGGGTTTCCCCTCCATTGACTGGTACAAATTATCTTAAGTGCAGCATCTGCCGGAACAGATACTACACTTTGATCTTGACCAAAAGGCCAAGTTAGTAGTAGATGTGCTTATCAGCTCTTGTTCTCAGCTAACACCGCTGGCTAGCATTTATGTGAAAAAGGAGCCGAATGCGTAAGTTTCTCTCTGCCAGTATACAGCCGCTCCATCTGCAAGCCCTATGTAGTGGTTTCACGCACCGAAACATGGAAACTGAGCACTCTGCGGCCTCAGGCTAAACTACAAGGACTCGGAGGAGGTTGGCCCCCAGACATGTGACATGAAGGCCCACCGTTGTGTGAATATGCCCTAGTGACTCATGAACCAACCCCCAGCTATGGATCAAATAGTTCCACTGTCTTGTATTAGTAAAGACAAAGGGTAAGGGAGTAAACCCCAACAGAAAATCCGGAGTGGAGCCTCTAAGGCGGTAGGAAGACAGACCAGTCTCCTTCTGACAACTCCTGCATCCTGATTCGTTCGCAGCCGTCTTGACACAGTCCTGCCACTGTAACCAGCTCATCAGGAAGAGAGAGTGAGGCTGATCCTGCGCAAATCTCCCTCACTTTAATCCAAGTCAAGCACAAGTCATATCGACTTTTTGTTAACCTCAAGTCCTGCGGCAACAGGGAAACGGCGAAGCAGTATGTGTGGATACACTGGAAGCTGTAGCTGTGAACCTACACGTAGGCGATTCAGGGCATGTGGTCGTTCCTCACTGGACTGAGGCAGTGGTGGGTCCGGCAACCTCCTGAGTGACCGAGCAGCCCTCTTTAAGATCGTTCTGCTCGCCTCCGTAGAATGAGGTCGGAGCTGGAAATGGTGCTCTAAAAATAGCCTGCTTCAACAAACCCTGGCCAGCATACCGCAGCTGGCAGGGATCCCTCTTAAGTGGTCGAAACAAAAGAAAAAAGAAAACAAAGGTGCTTACTCTAGCATCGTGGAATGTCTGAACCCTGCTCGACAATGCAAAAGCAAATCGACCTGAAAGACGAACAACGCTTGTAGCTCGTGAGCTTGTTCACCATAATATTGACATTGCAGCCCTAAGTGAGACTCGTCTTGCAGACAAAGGCCAACTGACCAAAAATCATGGAGGCTATACCTTCTTCTGGTGTGGGCGCAGTGCTGAGGAGTGGCGTGAAGCTGGTGTGGGTTGTGCTATCAAAATAACTCACATACCAAAACTAGCAAGCATTCGTGAAGGTATCAATGACAGACTAATGAAAATGCAGTTACCTCTTGGACGCAACAGCAGCGTTACGCTGGTCAGCGCCTATGCTCCAATGATGACTAACCCTGATGAGGTCAAAGACAAGTTTTATGAAGAGCTGGACTCTCATTTCCTCAGTCCCTCAGTCGGAGAAGCTTGTAATTCTTGGCGACTTCAATGCACGTGTCGGTACAGATCATCAAGCCTGGCACAACATCATTGGAAAGCATGGAGTAGGCAAATGCAATAGCAACGGACGCCTCCTTCTGTGCGTCACATGATCTCAACATCACAAACACTATGTTCCGCCTCCAAAATCGCAATAAAACCCCATGGATGCATCCATGCTCTCGCCACTAGCATAAAATCGACTATGTCATTACCAGAGTCAAGGACAGGCAGGACGTGAGACTGGCCAAAGCCATGTGCGGGGCTGATTGTGTGACTGACAACCGCCTCATCATCTCCAAATTCAACTTCTTCATCCAACCAAAGAGAAGGCCTCAGGGTAAAAAAACAGCCAAGAGGCTCAATACAGCCAAATTGAAATGTCCTAAAACAGCAGAGGAATTCCAGAGCAGCATACATAGTAAACTTGCTAACTTCAATCTCAATCACAACAGCGTTGAAGAGAGCTAGACATCTTCAGAAATGTTGTTCACTCTGCTGCTCTTGACGTTCTAGGTCCTGCCACCAAACACCACCAGGACTGGTTTGACGAGAATGATCCTGAGATCCACAACTTGTTGTAGGAAAAACACCTCCTGCTAAGAGCGCATCAAAATGATCCAGCTTGTGTGGCGAAGAAAACTGCCTTCTCTAACATGCGCAACAAAGTCCAATCCAAGCTGCGTTCGATGCAGGATTCCTGGCTCAGTGCCAAGGCAGATGAAATCCAAGGCTACACAGACAAACACGATACAAAGACTTTTTACGATGCACTAAGGGCAGTTTATGGACCACAGTCTTCGGGATCCTCTCCTCTGCTCAGCACCGACGGCTCAACTCTACTCACTGGAAAGAAGGAGATCCTCAACAGATGGGCTGACCATTTCAACAAAGTGCTCAATCACCCTGGAGCCATCAATGATATAGCAATTGAACGTCTCCCCCAAGTCCCCATCAATCAACAGCTCGACCCCCCCCATCAATCGAAGAGGTCAGCAAAGCCATTCAGCAGTCAACCAATGGAAAAGCTCCAGGTCAAGATGCCATCCCAGCTGAGGTTTACAAGTCCGGTGGTGCAGCCTTGCGGGAGCAGCTGACCTGCTTGTATCAGATCATGTGGAGGAAGGGACAACTACCACAAGAGTTTAAAGATGCCACAATCGTTCACATCTATAAGCGAAAAGGAAATCGCCAATCCTGCAATAACCAATGAGGTATCTCTCTCCTGTCCCTAGCAGGAAAGATCTTGGCTCGCATCCTCCTAAACCGCTTACTTGGTCACCTGGAACAGGGACTCCTGCCGGAGAGTCAATGTGGCTTCGGCGCCGGTCGGAGGACCACTGACATGATCTTTGCCGCTCGTCAGCTTCAAGAGAAATGCATCGAACAGCACCGAGACCTTTACACAACCTTTATCCACTTGACCAAGGCATTTGACACAGTCAGTCGGGATGGTCTGTGGAAAATAATGAAGAAATTCGGTTGCCCAAGTACTTTCATCACAGCAGTTCATCAATTCCATGAAGGCATGATGGGGCGCGTCCTTGACGACGGTGAACCCTCGGAGGCTTTTCCGGTAACAAATGTAGTTAAACAGGGGTGTGTACTTGCCCCTACACTGTTCAGCTTGATCTTTTCTGCAATGCTATTTGACGCTTTCAGCGACAAGTCACCAGGCATCAACATTAAATTCAGAACAGATGGAAAGCTGTTTAACTCAAGGAAACTGCAGGCTGTGACAGAGGTGAGGGAAGCAGTGCTGAGTAACTTTCTTATATATATTTCTTATATACTTTCAGCATTTAATTATTTAGAGAAAAGGTTTTAGTTCCGAATTTGTTTTAGGCGATAGGTGTTGCCTTACTTGCTATTTAAAACACTTGAAATTGTTTCGTCCGGCATATTTTTTACATGATAACGTTTGTGGGATGGGAGAGTTATATATTTATTTAGATACAGATAAATACACGTTGGTCTTTATTATAAATTGGAGGATAAAACTGTTATTTTCCGTTCGTTAGCTTCAATGTAAATGATGTGGACGAGATTTTTCTTTTACTTACATTAGTTGTTATGTCTTTTTCTAAAGTTGTGTATTCCTCCGATGTTTGATTGAGAAGGTTTGACGACCAGGATTGTGGGATGCTTATTATAACGTCGACTTGTTCCCCTTTTCGGAAAGAGAAAGAAAAACATAATCGTTATGCACTGAAAGATGTTTAATGAACTTACTTGACATGGGACTGGTTAAAACGTCGGATTCCTTTTAAAATAAGTCAATGAATTCGACGTTGTTAAGTTTAAAAACAAACATCTGATTTCTAGGAATAGTGACACATTAAGAGATAACGAACAATGTCGCACATTAAGAGACAAAATAACGAACTATGTGAAACATTGAGAACATCATAACGAACTATGTGACACATTGAGAACATCATAACGAACTATGTGACACATTGAGAGACAACATAACGAAATATGTGACACATTAAGAACATCATAACGAACTATGTGACACATTGAGAACATCATAACGAACAATGTCGCACATTAAGAGACAAAAAACGAACTATGTGAAACATTGAGAACATCATAACGAACTATGTGACATATTGAGAACATCATAACGAACAATGTGACACATTAAGAACATCATAACGAACTATGAGACACATCGAGAACATCATAACGAGCTATGTTACACATTGAGAACATCATAACGAACTATGTGACACATTGAGAACATCATAACGAACTATGTGACACATTGAGAACATCATAACGAACTATGTGACACATTGAGAACATCATAACAAACTATGTGACACATTGAGAACATCATAACGAACTATGTGACACACCGAGAACATAATAACGAGCTATGTTACACATTGACAACATCATAACAAACTATGTGACACATCGAGAACATCATAACGAGCTAAGTTACACATTGAGAACATCATAACGAACTATGTGACACATTGAGAACATCATAACGAGCTATGTGAAACATTGAGAACATCATAACGAACTATTTGACACATTGAGAACATCATAACGAACTATGTGACACATTGAGAACATCATAACGAACTATATGATACATTGAGACAACATAAAGAACTATGTGACGCAGTGAGAACATCATAACGAACTATGTGACATATTGAGAACATCATAATGAACTATGTTACACATTGAGAACATCATAACGAACTATGTGACACATTGAGAACATCATAACGAACTATGTGAAACATTGAGAACATCATAACGAACTATTTGACACATTGAGAACATTATAACGAACTATATGATACATTGAGACAACATAAAGAACTATGTGACGCAGTGAGAACATCATAACGAACTATGTGACACATTGAGAACATCATAACGAACTATGTGACACATTGAGAACATCATAACGAACTATATGATACATTGAGACAACATAAAGAAATATGTGACACATTAAGAACATCATAACGAACTATATGATACATTGAGACAACATAAAGAACTATGTGACGCAGTGAGAACATCATAACGAACTATGTGACACATTGAGAACATCATAACGAACTATGCGAGACATGGAGAACATCATAACGAACTATGTGACACATTGAGAACATCATAACGAACTATGTGACACATTGAGAACATCATAACGAACTATGTGAAACATTGAGAACATCATAACGAGCTATGTGACACATTGAGAACATCATAACGAACTATGTGACACATTGAGAACATCATAACGAACTATGTGACACATTGAGAACATCATAATTAACTATGTGACACATTAAGAACATCATAACGAACTATGTGACACATTGAGAACATCATAACAAACTATGTGACTCATTGAGAACATCATAACGAGCTATGTTACACATTGAGAACATCATAACGAACTATGTGACACATTGAGAACATCATAACGAACTATGTGACACATTGAGAACATCATAACGAACTATGTGACACATTGAGAACATCATAACAAACTATGTGACACATTGAGAACATCATAATGAACTATGTGACACATTGAGAACATCATAACGAACTATGTAACACAGTGAAACAACATAACGAACTATATGATACATTGAGACAACATAAAGAACTATGTGACACAGTGGGAGCATATAATGAACTGCATGAAAGATGTTTGTTTTTGCAAAGGTAAAGGGAAAAACGATAACATCAATGTTTTTTTCATCCAAGGTCAGAAAGACAGTGTCTTGAGACAGCCTGATCTGGTAGCACATACAACAGCATGTAACGAGATAACCTCACGACGACTGCAAAAAGAACAGGATAGTGAATAAGAATTATAACCTAGATGATAATGAGTTGTAGGTCAGATGTATTTGAAATGCGACTCCTATTGTTTTTATAATTGCAAGGTTAAGAGTAAAATTTGAATTGTAAATATTTTAAATGTTTTTATTTTTTTAAATATGCCGACTGGGTAATGTATTAACACAATTGTAGATTTACGTCACTGATCGGGTAAAAATCAATCAAACTGGACAATTGAATAGAGCCGATGTTCCTCATCTTGCTCCCACCAGCTGGGGTTGAGAAGTTGACTGTAACTATAAAGCGGAGTAGCTAAAAGGAATGTCGATATTTTTTAAGGATAGGTTTTAAACTCTTCCCACTTAAGGTTACCAATATTACAACCTAGAAGGTTATGAAAGAATAGCTAAATTCCAAACATTTAATTCAAAATTTACATTTTTATAAAATGAGGCATTTTACACTTGATCAAAATTTTAAGACCAGGGGTATAAATTCTACAAAATTATATGAAAAGTGTATGGAAACATTCAACAACCAAATTTAATAATGAGTTCTACCTCCATTGGTTTCGATGACGTCAAAAATTGAACATTTTAAATTGGGTTCAAGTCCGGTGAGCATGCAGGCTTTTCCAAGAGATAGTCCCCATTTTCTTGCAAAAAGGTCAAGGTTCGTCGTGCAGCGTGGACCTAGATTGAATTTTTTCTCATAATAAAACAGGGGTTTCTTCCACTTTTCAACGTCCCATGTTTGGTATTCACCACTCAACCTTAAGTGGTCCACCTTGTGATGTGGAAGTAGGCGAATAATTTGTTTACGCTTTTTATTTACCATGCCTATTTGTCGTAAGTGTTGTCTGATGGTTACTGGATTGCAATCAGCATCTGTGATTGCCTTAATTTGATTAGAAGAAAGTCCCCTGTCTTTCACAGCAACTCCTCTTATTCTTCTACCCAATGCAGGGGATATTGGAAGGGGTGTTACTAGTGGATTTTGCTTTTCCATAATTCTCATTTTTCTCTAGAAAGTTGCAAATCAGTTTTACGGCGATTTACCTTAGCTGCGATCGCCCGCTGTGACAAACCTTGCTTATGGAAATCTAGAATTCGAGCTTGCTCGGCTTCAGTAAGTTTGCCTGCTTTAAGCATGGTGGCAGCTTTATGCAGTGAATGTTAATTTGTAACTGTACTATAAAAATATTATATCCCTGGTTTTACAATTTTGATCAAGCGTAAAATGCCTCATTTTATAAAAATGTAAATTTCTGAATTAAATGTTTGGAATGTAGCTTTTTTCCATAACCTTTTTTTCATAACCTTTTCGGTTGTAGTATTAGCAACTGTAAGTGGGAGGAGTTTAAAATCTATCCTTAAAAAGGTTTCTTTTTAAAGATTTTCAAGTCGTCTCAAATGTTTGATCAGGGTTTCATATATGATGTTATTTTTAATTTCAATCAGAGCTGCAAAGCGCTGTAATTTCTTTTGTTCTACATCATGCTATGTTCGCGTCGCCCCCCCTAGCTTCCAAATGCGGAGACGATATCTTCCGTGCTGACTTGTAACTAGTTAGGACCCAACTCTGTGTCTGAGTTACTCTGTCCAACTCCTACTCGTCTGTTCTCTGACTAAGTTATTAACTCTGGCGAACTCTTCTCTATATGTTTACGTCATTATCTGTAACGTGGTCAAAAAATCAGTCACCTGATCTTTGTCACGTATTTAGATCCTAACTTTTTGTTTATGTTAAAAATACCAAAGTTATTATATAACGTTTGACATAAATATTTTATTTCTCTAAAATACCTAATTCATTTTGCTAACATTTTATTTGCCATCAAAACATTTTCCTATTCACAACCGTCCATAATTATGCACACAATGTTTTCGGGGAGATCACCAATATAACACGTAGTGATTACCAGCATCCCTAGTTTGTTTGTAAATCACTTTGCACTATATTCACTTCATCCTTTGCAGGGAGTTTGCTTAACGGTTAAAGACACGGACTGACGACCTCGGTGTGTCAAGTTCGAATCCAGGTCGTTCCACAAAACCACTTTCATTTAAGATGTTGGCAACCTCCACGTGGTTCTTCTCATAATTACATGATAACGTTCTAGAAAGAATTCTCACTAGAAAGATATCAGGGAAGTGAATGCCAATAAAATCATCATGTATGATGCTCAACAAGCAAACAAACGAACGAACAAACAAACAAACAAACATCATCATCAGCAGCGAGTTGACAGTGAAGACGCGAACTGGCAACCTTGGTGTGTGAAGTTCGAATCCAGTTCGTACCACAGAAACACGTTGACTTAATGATGTTGAAGACCTTCACGTGGTCCCTATCGTAAGTACCAGGTGTCTTTCTGGAAAGAATTCTAACTAGAAAGCTATCAGAGAAATAAATGCTAACAATAATCATCTGATTCATCAGACATAATGTAAAAAAAAAATAATAGAAGAATGATACGGCTGTATGTGAAACTAAAATATACCTTCTTGGTCTTCTGGCTATGATCTAAGGATAGTATCTGTTCTGTAAAGATGATATAATGATATCGTTGATTTTCTGTCTGCGTCGGGCATCCATACAATGAAAATATGCCACAGACTCCTATAAGGATATTGGAGATAAATCGTAATAAGCAGATATATTCTGACTCTAGATTAACCAGATTACTCAAATAATTTTATAGTTTTAACAATATAGCTACAATAATATCGCGGGACCTCTATTCACACTGAACGTCCATAGAATACCTAGCAGCAATTTATTACATACGAAAGATGCCACTGTGGAATTTCCACAGGTCCCGCTAGTATTTAAATAATTAAATTCGTAACGTAATTCTAGGAATTCACATGAATATTGATACGGACACTTGTTCAACCATATTTGCTTGTTTTCCTTTTCATTAAGTCAAGAATCGTCGAAAAGAAACAAGAATGAAAATAAGAAACGAGAATTAAAAGTTCTGAAGATGAAGGAAAATCCATTTTTCTGTCTCAGAGTCCAAATATTCGTCCTAAGATGGAGTGCGGTTACTACATCTTGGAAGGGGCTCCTAAGAGTATCCTTTTCTGTCTTGACAGGGTACAAAACCGTTTTTTCGGAATATAATGGGCAAGTCTCTTTTCACCTTCCTACTTCCTCTTTTTCACAGAATCGATGCTGCGAGTCAATCTTTGCTCTGTCGTTACTTTTATCGTAGGTGCTCGACTGGGCTCCAATTAATGCAACTTTTGCAACAAATCCTAGCTACAGCAACCGCCAACAATTTCCCTTAGTCTCTATCTGTGTCTAAAAATTAGCGTTGGGGCGATTAATCGGAAAAATCAGAACTTTTGGGGGTATCAGAATAGGAAAAAAATGCGCGCCTATTTTCCGATTCCAAAAATGATACCTTTAATTTTTTAAAAGTTTTTGGTTTTACTTTATTTAAAATTTAATTTTCCAACGCTCGTATAGGAGATAAAATTGTGAATATTTAATTTTAAACTGCCAGTAAAATTAAAATCTATAGATAATTCCAAAAGTGTATGTTGTACGTTTGCGAATATATATGTATATAATGCATGCGTGATTACGGTATTCTGAAGAGAAAATTATTAAAAAAAAACTAACTCTATTGCTACATATTTAGAGATTTTTAAAAGATCGGATTCGAAATCAGTAATTGTATCAGAATCTGGAATTTAGAATGGAATTGGTAATTGCATCGGAATCGTAAAAAAATTGTAATCGTCCCACACTACTAAAAATAAACGAATATTTCTTGAGAAGAGTTTCTTTTCTAGACTTCCTTCCGTGGAGTATGATACTGCGATATTGTGGGACTGCTTGTCAGCTGACTATAGCATGCTCGTTTCCAAACCTAATTTAAATAAGTTCTTATTGATCTCTCCTCTTATATAATAAAACCATGCCCAAATTCCACCATTACTGATCATCACGATGTGGTCTCACCGTCTATCGAACACTCATAAAATCTTATCCTGCAGTGGCCTCCGGACCTTGATTAGCAGAGACCTCAAAAACGAAAAACAACAACAACAAAAACAAAAAAAAATGTATATCTATGGTTAGGCCGAAATTGTGTGTGTAAGTTTCAGCACTGATTCGATACTATATTGTTTTCTGATTTGTTTTGCTCTCGCCTTTAATTACAATACTACATGACTCCCATCAAACAAAATAGCACCTATTTAAGTGAGCGTATGTTTGCAAAGAAGCTAAGATAAATAAGATAACTTTAAATACTTACATTTAATTGAAGGTGTTGTGCTTGCAACAGTTGCTGTGGTAATTGAGGGCAATATAGTAATGGTGCTGGTTATTTCTTGCATTGTTGTACTATCATAAATACCCGAGGAGTATTGCGTTGAATTGGTAGGCTCCATTGTCACCGTTGTTATTGGGAAAATAGACGTCTGCTGAGTGTCTATTGTTGGGGTTATGGCTCCTGTAATATATGTTGTATTAATAGACATGTTGGTAATTGTTGGGGTTTCCAGTGTTGTTTCTACCGAAGTGTCAACAATGATGCTAAAGTTTTTGGTTTGTACTAGTGTCGTAAGGTCAGCAGTAGTGTTAATATCTGTAGTTTGTACCGGTGTCATAAAGACAATGGTGGTGTTAATATCTGTGGTTTGGTCCAGTGTCGTAGAGTAAACAGTGGTGTTAATATCTGTGGTTTGTACCGATGTTGTCGAGACCACAGTGGTGTTTATATCATTGGTTTGTGCTGGTGTCGTAGAGTCCACAGTGGTGTTAATATCTGTGGTTTGTACCGATGTTGTAGAGAAAATAGTGGTGTAATTATCTGTGGTTTGTACAGGTGTTATGTAGTAAACAGTGGCACTAGAGTTTGAAGTTTGTACCGGTGTTGTAGAGTAGCCATTGGTGCTAAAGTTTGTAGTTTGTACCGGTGTTGTAGAGTTAACATTGATGCTAAAGTTTGTGGCTTGTACCGGTGTTGTAGAGTTAACAGTGGTGCTGAAGTTTGTGGATGGTACCGATATAGTAGTGTAACCATTGGTGCTAAGGTTTGTAGTCAGTACCGGTGTTGTAAAGTTAACATTAGTGCTAAAGTTTGTGGTTTGAACCTGTGTTGTAGTGTTAACAATGGTGGTAATGTTTATGACTTGTCCCGGCGTTGTAAAGTCAGCAGTGCTAAAGTCTGTGGTTTGTACTAGTACTGTAGAGTTAACAGTTGTACTAAAGTTTGTGGTTTGTACCGGTGTTGTAGAGTTAACTGGTATGCTAAAGCTTGTGGTTTGTACCGGTATTGTAGAGTTAACAATGGCGCTAAATTTTCTGTCCTGTACTGTTGTAGAGTCAACAGTTGTGCTAATGTTTGTGGTTTGTACTGGTACTGTAGAGTTTACAGTGGTACTAAAGTTTGTAGAGTGAACAGTTGTGCTAAAGTCTGTGGTTTGTACCGGTATTGTAGATTCAACAGTTGTGCTAAAGTTTGTGGTTTGTACCGTTGTTGTAGAGTTAACAGTACTGCTAAGGTTTGAGGTTTGCACCGGTGTTGTAGAATCAATAATGGTGCTAAAGTTTGTGGTTTTTATAGGTGTTGTAAAGTTAACAGTTGTGCTGAAGTTTGTGGCTTGCATTGATGTTGAAGAGTTAAAAATGGTGCTTAAATTTGTGGTTTGTACCGTTGTCGTAGAGTCAACAGTTGTGGTAAAGTTTGTGGTTTGTACAAGTGTTGTAGAGTTAACGGTGTTGCTTATGTTTGTGGTTTGCACCGGTGTTGTAAAGTCAACAGTTGTAGTAAAGTTTGTAGTTTGTACCGGTGGTGTAGAGTCAACGGTTATGCTAAATTTTGTAGTTTGTACTGGCATTGTAGAGTTAACAGTTGTTCTAAAGTTTGTGGTTTGTACCGGTGTTGTAGAGTTAACAGTTGTGGTAAAGTTTTTGGTTTGTACCGGTGTTGTAGAGTCAAAAGTTGTGCTAAAGTTTGTAGTTTGTACCGTTGTTGTAGAGTCAACAGTTGTGCTATAGTTTGTGGTTTGTACCGGTATTGTAGAGTTTAGAATGGTGCTTAAGTTTGTTGCCTGTACAGGTGTTGTAGAGTTTACAATGGTGCTAAAGTCTGTCGTTTGTACCGGTGTTGTAGAGTTAACAGTCGTGCTAAAGTTTGTGGTTTGTACCGGTATTGTAGAATCAGTAGTGGTGCTAAAGTTTGTGGTTTGTATCGGTATTTTAGAGTAAACAGTAGTGCTAATGTTTGTAGTTTGTATCGGTATTGTAGAATCAGTAGTAGTGCTAATGTTTGTAGTTTGTACGGATATCGTAGAGTCAACAGTGGTGCTAAAGTTCGTGGTTTGTGCTGTTGTTGTAGAGTTAAGAGTCGTGCTAAAATTTGTGATTTTTGTCGGTGTTATAGAGTCAACAGTGCTGCTAAACATTGTTATTTTTACAGGTGTCGTAGATTCAACTGTCTGTGTGTTGTCTTGGCTCGATAGTGTTATTGTTGATTCAAATGATGTCGTAGAGTTAGTAATGACGCCACCTGTAAAAGAAGCAAATATAATATTAGAACACAAAGGAAATGCTGTGTTTGTTTTAGCACTTTCAATCACCTCTCCAGATCTATCATCCAGCTTTGGTCTATGTGCAAATATGATATCTTAATCTGTGTATGGATTATAGACAAACCCGACAAGCAGCAAAATCCCACCCCTACACTGTACAGATACCTAGATGCTGTAAAGTCTTCTACTCGAATAGCTTTTTCCCTCGGACTGCATCACTTTGGAATTCCCTCTCGGGTCCTTGCTTTCCTGACTGTAGTGACATGCTGAAATTCAAGTGTAATGTGAGCCCTGTCGGTGGGGCATTAGAATACGCCGACTGTCCCCCCTGCAGAGGGTAAAAGTCCCTCAATGGGGGTCCTGGATATGACCTTAAACTATATCCAGTGGTGAGGCCCCAGATTGTGGGCTTTGGGGAGTGTGGAGCCACCCTTTAATTACCATTGCTCCCAGGTCCACTCTGACCCGGAGTGGTAGTACCTGTTAGGGTCCCAACTATGGGTTAAATAGAAACCGACGTGAAAGCAACAAATATATTCTATTAAAAAAATTTTTCTTACAAAATCTTCGGATTCGGCATTAAATAACCCGAAAAGGGTTGATATGCTGTAAAACAAAAACAACCAACCAACCAACCAACCAACCAATCAAGTGTAATGTGAACTGACATCTCGCTGCCCAATTCCATAAATAGTATCTCTGCAAATATGGTTTCAAATAGTAGCCCCTCACAACTAAGTGCCTCTGTGTCTTATTTGGAGTGAAATAACAATTAAAAAACATGTTATAAACTGAAGTAATAGTCGTAGGAGGAGGTAGAGAAAGAAATTATAGAAATCAATTTCTGAGGTCCCGTATAAACTACGTTGACAATATAAGTTGAGTTGTGTAATCTGTAAAACGAGGCAATACTGTAGAATTAATTATTGCAACTGTTGTGTCAAATATGTGCCTAGTACAACTTCTTTTAATATGTGCCAGATTAGTTATTGAGATGCGATTTAAACGAATGTTAAAACACACATGATTCTAATTAGTTGCCTTCTATCTTTCTCCGGTTCGTTTCGATAGTTCTCTTCAACAATTCCTAAAGCTAGTAAGTTTTCACATGAATGAGTTAACTTAACGAATTTTAAACGAATAGAAATCGTTTCAATCTCCAGAGAGTAACACGTAAATGTGAAATTAATAAACCCTTGTTAACTTATAAATTCCAATTTATAGTGTTAGATGCCTCGGACAGTATAGATACAGCACTCTCTCTCGATACTAGTGCACAAGTACATGTTTGGTGACTTCAATGTCTACTATAGTAATTGGCTATGATTCTCTACTTACACAGACACAGGTGTTAGCATAAAACATAGCTTCTCTATATCTCATTCCCTATCAGAGACGGTTACGTTTCTGACACGTTTCCCAGACCAGCACTAAATCTCAGATCACTTCTAAATCTATTTCTGACCACAGTTCCTGATGATTGTGTAACAAATGCCTAAAGCCCACTCGATAATGCTGACCACACGGTGATAATCGTAGAAATCACCCTTAATTTTCGACTCAAAATTGAAGAGACATTGCTCAAAAGGACAAGGTATTATGAGAAGGCTGACTGGGAAACCATCAGGGATCTCATCAGAAATACCCCATGGGGAAATATATTTTCTCTTCTCGCTGAACAGTGCGCAAATGAGACCACTGAATGGTTCAAAACGGCAATTGAAGCATATGTTCCCATGCAAAAATTCTATAGCAAGCCCCACTCTACCCAATGGTTTACTTCTACTTGTGCAGCTGCCATTGCTCAAAGGCAGCATGCATACCACAGATTTAACCGACATAAGTCATGTACAAACAGACAAAAGTTAATTGTAAGAACGAAATAGTGACAGCTAAGAGAGAATATATTGAAACCACAAGAAAACACATCGAAGAACAGAAATTAGGAACCTGTGATTTCTCGAAAATCTACAACAATGCAGTAAATAATGAACAATCATACAATTCCCCCACTATCCAATAATCATAAGGTTATTTGCACGGCAACCGAGAAGGCTAACGTACTTGCCAGTTTGTTTGCCTCCAAACCACTCCCTCCTTAACTTTCCTTTGAGGACAGACACCACACTAGATGATCTGAAAATCACCTCTTCTCAGGTGTATGATATAAAAAATTTAGATACCTCAAAAGCATGTGGACTCGATCTCATCCCGGCTGTGCTATAAAAAATGCTCCACTGAGGTTACTCCAGTCCTCTCCAAACTTTACGACAAATGCTTTAACGAGTCTTGCTTTGCTGATTGCTGGTAAACTGCTTTTGTGGTACCAGTTTACAAGAATTCTGGCAAAAGACTGACCCATCAGCCTCTTCCCACTTTTCGCCAAAATATTTGATTCCATAATGAACCAAGCTCTAGTCCATCACCTTACAACTGCTAAAATTCTGACTGACCAATAATATGGATTTAGACAAGCCTGTTCTGCAGCAGATGTCCTAACTGTAATCTCTGAACGTATATACCATACACTCAACAAAGCAGGCGAAAGTGAGGGTAGAGCGATAGCCCTAGATATATCTAACTGCACAATCTATAAATGACCATTTATAGATAGTGCAGCTGTGCCTACAGTATCTTGTAACAGATTTTGACATCATAGAAATTTGAAAATTTGGAGGTAGCATTGTTTGGTTAGTTTTATCTGTCTGTTGTTGTTTTGTGGGCTTGTGGTTTATTTTTAAGTATGTTGTTGTTTTGTTGACTTGTAGTGTATTTTTAAGTTTGTTTGTTGTTTTGTTGACTTGTAGTGTAGTTTTAAGTCTGTTGTTGTTTTGTTGACTTGTAGTGTAGTTTTAAGTCTGTTGTTGTTTTGTTGACTTGTAGTGTAGTTTTAAGTCTGTTGTTGTTTTGTTGACTTGTAGTGTAGTTTTAAGTCTGTTGTTGTTTTGTTGACTTGTAGTGTAGTTTTAAGTCTGTTGTTGTTTTGTTGACTTGTAGTGTGGTTTTAAGTCTGTTATTGTTTTGTTGACTTGTAGTGTAGTTTTAAGTCTGTTGTTGTTTTGTTGACTTGTAGTGTAGTGTAATTTTAAGTCTGTTGTTATTTTGTTGGCATGTAATGTAATTTTAAGTCTGTTGTTTTGTTAACGTGTAGTGTAGGAGGGAAAGATCGACCTGCTCAAACTACCGGGGAATCACCCTGCTCTCTATTGCAGGTAAAATCCTTGCCCGTGTGCTCTTGCGCAGACTGATACCTGCTATCGTGGAAGACCATCTCCCAGAAACGCAGTGTGGCTTCAGAGAAAACAGGGGCGCAACAGACATGGTTTTCGTCCTCAGTCAACTCCAAGAGCAGAACAGGGGACTTTACATTACGTTTGTGGACTTGACCAAGGCATTTGATACAGTGAGCAGAGAAGGGCTTTGGCAGATTATGGAGCGCCTCGGCTGCCCCCCCCCCAAAAAAAAACTCCTCCACATGATTATTCAGCTGCATGAGAATCAGAGCGGCCAAATCAGAGTGAACAACAACCTATCAGAACCCTTCCTCATCAACAACGGCGTGAAACAGGGATGCGTCTTAGCACCGACTCTGTTCAGCATCTTCTTTAGCATGATGCTTAAACATGCAACCGAATACCTTTACGACAACGACAATGCGATCTATATCCGATATCGCCTTGACGGCAGCTTGTTCAACCTCAGATGGCTGCAAGCCCACACAAAGACTTTCGAGCATATGATTCGAGACCTTCTCTTTGCCGATGATGCAGCCCTTGTTGCCCATACCGAAAGAGCCCTGCAGCATCTCACATCCTGCTTCGCAAAGGCTGCCCAGCTCTTTGGACTCGAGGTCAGCATGAAAAAGACAGAGGTCCTCCAACAGCCCGCTCCTCGGGAAGAGTACAACCCTCCCCACATCACCATAGGTGAAACCGAGCTAAAGACAGTACACCAGTTCACCTACCTGGGATGCACTATCACCTCAGATGCAAAACTCGACAAGGAAATCGATAACCGACTAGCCAAGGCGAACAGTGCTTTTGGCAGACTATACAACAGAGTCTGGCGGAATAAACACCTGAGGAAGGACACAAAAATCTGTGTCTACAGAGCTGTAGTACTGCCAACCCTTCTTTACGGCTCTGACCATGGGTAACCTACTGCCATCACATACGACTCCTCGAGCGTTTCCATCAGCGCTGTCTCCGCACCATCCTCAATGTACTCTGGTATGACTATGTCACCAATGTTGAGGTCCTCCAGCGGGCGAGGACCACCAGCATCGAGGCTATGCTGCTAAAGTCACAACTGCGCTGGGTGGGGCACGTCTCCAGAATGGAGGATCACCGACTGCCCAAGATAACTCTTTACGGCGAACTATCCACCGGCTCCCGTGATAGAGGAGCTCTGAAGAAACGTTACAAGGACTCTCTGAAGAAGTCACTTGAAACCTGCCACATTGACCAACGCCAGTGGTCTACTCTTGCTGCAGACCGTGTCACCTGGCGACGCACAGTCCACCAGGCCGTCACCTCCTTTGAATTCTCTCGCATAGAGATCCTGCGCGAAAGGCGCTACAAGAGGAAGATTCGGGAAGTCTCAGCAACCGCACCTGATGGAACTTTTGAATGCAGCCACTGTGGCCGAGCCTGCTTGTCTCGCATTGGGCTCATCAGCTACAAACGTGCCTGCAGTTGACGTGGACAACCACCTCAAAAGAATCTTCGTTCGTGAAGTAAAGCCATTGATTGATATAGTGTAGTTTACAGTCTGTTGTTTTGTTGGGTTGTAGTGTGATATTAAAATCTGTTGCTGTTTTGTTGGCTTGTCGTGTAGTTTTAAATCTGTTGTTGTTTTGTTGATTTGTAGTGTAATTTTAAGTCTGTTGTTGTTTTGTTGACATGTAATGTAATTTTAAGTCTGTTGTTTTGATAACGTGTAGTATAGGTTACAGTCCGTTGCTGTTTTGTTGGCTTGTAGTGTGATTTTAAATCTGTTGTTGTTTTGTTGATTTGTAGTGTAGTTTAAAGTCTGTAGCTGTTTTGTTGGCTTGTAGTGTAATTTTAGGTCTGTTGTTTGTTGGCTTGTAATGTGGTTTAAAGTGTGTTGTTATTTTGTTGGCTTGTAGTGTGGTTTTAAATCTGTTGTTTTTTGTTGGTTTATAATATAGTTTTAAGTCTGTTGTTGTTTTGTAGTGTAGTTTTAAATCTGTTGTTGTTCTGTTGATTTGTAGTGAAGTTTTAAGTCTGTTGTAATATTGTTGGCTTGTAGTGTAGTTTTAAGTCTGTTGTTGTTTTGTTGGCTTGTAATGTAGCTTTACGTCTGTTGTTGTTTTGTTGGCTCGTAATGTAGTTTTAAGTCTGTTTTTGTTTTGTTGACATGTAGTGTAGTTTTAAAACTGTTGTTAATTTGTTGACCTGTTGTGTAGTTTTAAATCTGTTGTTGTTTTGTTAGCTTGTAGTGTAGTTTTAAATCTGTTGCTGTGTGTATATCCGTATTTGATTGATTTGTAGATGTGTTTCCTGTTATAATACCTGTAGATGTGTTCAGTGTTATAATACTTCGATTGACACTATTACAACAATATGTTGTACAGGGGCGTGCAATAAGTAATGCCCCTGACTCACTTCCAGTTGTCTGATCTAGCTGAAATTTTGCATGTGCAATGATTTATATCTCCACGGTTTATGTGGCAAATTACAGCTCTGAACTAATTGTGGTTTCTGTTTTACAGGTGATTGAGCTGAGTCAGGTGTGAAATGCAGCCTGTTGAATGTCGAGCAGTGATCCGGTTTTTGTATTTGAAAGGACGCACGCCACAGGAGACTTTTGATGGAATGAAAGAAAATTTTGTTGATAATGCCCCATCATATGACCTTGTAAAACGCTGGCATCGTAAATTCAAACATGGCCGGGAGTCTGTGGAAACAGCTCCCAGACCTGGTCGCC
This sequence comes from Euprymna scolopes, assembly GCF_053919585.1. Taxonomy (NCBI): domain Eukaryota; kingdom Metazoa; phylum Mollusca; class Cephalopoda; order Sepiida; family Sepiolidae; genus Euprymna; species Euprymna scolopes. The sequence goes on from NC_136488.1 coordinate 24,480,064, forward strand.
CCCTTCTGCCATTGATGGGGCATCTGTCCGTCAAGTTGTTTTGAAGATTGGTGCATTACTATCCGACAAATAGCCCAAGATGTCAAGATTAGTACAGGGTCTGTGGAAACTATCATTCATGACCATTTGCATAGGCATAAGGTGTCTGCAAGATGGATTCCCAGGTTGCCCAAACCATTCCAGAAGCGAGTACGCGTCGAGTGCTCGAGGATGAATTTGGAGATGTGCTAAGATGAGTGAAAGTTTTTCAAAAGACTGATTGCACAGGGTGAAACCTGGGTTCATCACTATGATCCAGAGACCAAAGCTCAGTCAATGCAGTGGAAGCACTTGGGCTCGCCACCTCCAAAGAAGGCAAGGGTGCAGCCCTTCGCTGGCAAAGTCATGCTCACAGTCTTCTGACAGAGTAGTGATGACAGATTTCCTGGCAAAGGGTACCACAATTACAGGAGCCTATTATGCTTCAGTTTTGAGGAAATTAAGGGAAGATATCAAAATCAAGAGGCGGGGCAAGATCAGCAAAGGTACCCTCCTCCTGCAGGTAAATGCTCCTGTCCACAACTCGCATGTCGCCAGATCAGAAGCACAGGCGTGTGATTATGAAATCTTTCCCCATCCTCTCTACTCTCCGGACATTGCACCCTCTGGCTTTCACCTCTTCCCAGCCATGAAGTTGTTTTTGAAAGGAAAGCGTTTCCCAGATGATGCAACCTTGATTTCTGAAGTCACATCGTTGTTGGAGGACCAACCTGAGGTGTTCTACAAAAACGGTCTCCAGAACTGTATCAAACGATGGGAGAAATGCATAACTCTGGGTGGTTCCTATGTAGAGAACGACTAGTAACTGTGCCAAGTTTCGTTGCTCTACTGCTATGGGAAGTGGGTCAGGGGCATTACTTATTGCACGCCCCTCGTAATAGTGTTAATAGATGTATTATCACCACTTTTAGATATGAAATTGGGTTATGTTCGCCTTATATGGTGAACGGGTCTTATTAACAATGCAAAGTGTGCGTATCTTCGTCTCTGAAAATGGACTCATAATGTTCAGTAATACATTTATATAATAATAATATTAGTAAATATAAATGTCTTTATGAAAAACTGTGACACATAAAGAAATAAGAAGATAGATGGAAAGGAAGTTAAAAAGCATAAGAATTCAATAATATAGTTGAAAATATAATTTGAAAACACTTAAAATGACTGTCAAAATCTTAAAAGGATATCTTGGTTGGAGTGTCTAAAATTAGCGATCTTGCATGCAGTAGAGAAGAAAATTTGACATATCTACAATGATAAAAAAGGAATTTTGTCTGTGTATGTGTCTCCGTGTGTGTGAGAGAGTTTGTTTCCTATGAACGCGAAAATGGCTGGAATGATTTCTATGAAATTTTACATGAAGGTACATTATGTGCCTGACAGTGTTCTTATATAGAGTTTATATCGGAATGTCTTCCATAAGTATCGAAAATCGATAACCGAAATAATTCGATGAAAGAAGGAACATGCGACTTTGACCAAAGTAACACCTTATAGAGCCTAACATCATTGCAGTGCATGCGATATTTTTTATTACCACAGAAGTCGAAAGGCCCGACATATAAAATCAACAGTAGGTTCTTTGATATGTCAGGGGTGCGTTCGAAATGAATGTTTCTGTTTAAAGCGCCATTGCACTATCATATTTAACTTTTTGATCTTAAACTTAGATTCAAGATATTATCACCGCACAACCGGTAAGGTCAGGCATATAAAACCAACAGTAGGTTCTTTGATATGACAGGGACGCACTCGAGTAAACATTTGATAAAAGAACATACCTGTCCCCCTCCAATCTTAGAAAGGTCCTCATTGACAACATAAAAAGTTATACAATATGAAAATAATATTAAAAAATTAAAAATTCTTGAAGCGTCATATATTAGAACCATTCAACCCACTATAAATGATATAGCATTCGAGAAAAGCAGCAGCGTTCTAAAATGTCTTGCGTAGTTCGTATTGGACGAACTTTGTTAACAGTGTCCGCAAACTTGCTGATTTTAATATTCGAATTTTTAATCAACTTTTCATCGACTCTGTTTTAACATATCACCTAACGCCGTTTACTGTATAATTTAGGTTTCACTTTTAATCCTCATTTTCGCTCCTTCGCACTTTTACTTCAACGCCTGAAAATGTTTCTTGGACGAATCGAAAGCGCTCGTGACGGCAACAACTATGGAAATTTTATTAATATTTTTGATTTTGATACAAAAAAGATTATACGGAAAATCGAAAAATTAAAAAAAAAATCATAAAACAAAGTGTCTCCATCGCATTTAATAATATTTGCTTGTATATATATATATATATATATATATATATATATATATATATATATATCTTCTTCTGTACACCTATAAATTCGTTTTATTTTTGTGTGTATTGATATTCATATTAAAAAAACCCTTTTCTATTTATTAAAAAAGAAAATACAATTTTCTTATATATGGGTTGTGGAAATCCATTCACTAGCAAAAGATCTAGCTAATTTGCATATTCTATTAAACATTCATTTTAATTAATTCCCTATTAGTTTTTTCGTTTTTTTTATGGGATGATCATCTAGAGTTAACTATTACGTGTGATTATATTCATGCAGATATTCTACATGATTTATACTTGCATAATATTTGCGTAAAATCTTTACAGTAAACAAAAAATTGTTTCCGTATATATTTATGTATACATATATATTTTTGTTTAATCTACTAGTCTATCTATCTATCTATCTATCTATCTATCTATCTATCTATCTATCTATAAAAGTGAACGTGTATGTGTGTCTGTGTGTGTTTGTTTGTGTGTCTGTGTGTGCACATTTCCCTACGCAATAACTCTGTCAATTTTCAGTCTACAGACTCAAAATTTGATATACAGGATACTGAGATTTGGGAAAATCTTTCTGATCGGGTTTCGGCCAGAAATTTGGCTGTTAAGGGGTCAAAGTTCAACGATTTAGCTTTTGAGAACTCTACCAAACACCTACGACGAGTACTTTTGCTAGTATATCTATAAAGGAACGTGTCTGTGTGTCTGTCTGTATGTCTGTCTGTGTGTCTGTATACATTTCCCTACGCAATAACTCTGTCAATTTTTAGTCTACAGACTCGAAATTTGATATACAGGGTACTGAGATTTGGAAAAATCTATCTGATCGGTTTTCGGCCAGAAATTTGGCTGTTAAGGGGTCAAAGTTCAACGATTTGACCTTTGAGAACTCTACCAAACTCCTCCGACAATTTTGGGTCTAAACACTTGAAATTTTAGATATAGGTTCCTTGTACATGGATCTAACTTAATAACTTGATTAGAGCCCTAAACAATAAATGTTAAGGGGTCATAAAAGGGGTCAAAGTTTTTAAAAATTGACCTTTTTTTGTTTCTTTGCTCAGCATACACCTCACATCCGAGCAACGCCGGGCACCCATGCTAGTATATATATATATATATATATATATATATATATATATATATATATAATGTTCACCTATAGCATATACGAAAATCCATTTAAAAAATAATTAATGATAACTTTGCAAAGTATAAGGACTTAATAATGAACATACACTTTTACATAATAAAACATTATAGGATATTAATTATAGAAAGACCGACATTGGATACAGTAAACAATGGGTAAAGTTTTTACAAAACGAAGCAGGAAAATAATTTGTGTTAACATGTAGATTTTGAAATCGATGAATCAAATTGATTAATTGCCTGCTCTAGTTTAGAACCAACCACTATGCTCCAGGAAAAAGTTTCACGTGCCTCCCCGCTGTGACTTAGAATACATTGTAGCCTACATTGCACTGTGGAAAAACCTACTGTTTACTTTATAAAACTATTTTCATATAATGGCTTCAATTAAAGTTTATAATGCAAAAGTCAAGTATCATAGCTTAACTGTGGTCTAAACAAAAACATTAATTTCGAAGCTATCTTATCAAAGAATTTACTGTTTTTATACACCGGGTCTTTCTGATTGTGCGGTGATAAAACTTCTTAAAGGCCCTTGTGATATGATGCTTAATATGGTCAAAATTAGACTGTCCCTTCATTAATCAGACTTTTCAATTATCGATACTTATCGGACACATTGTGATACAAAACTTAACTAAAAACACTCCAAGACACATAAAGTACATTTGTGTAAGATTTAAAAAAAAAAAAAAAATCGGCCCAGCTGTTTCGAATTACATAGGGATTGCACTCACACACACTGTGCTTTTTATATATAAACAAAGATTATCACTTATTATATATATATATATATATATATATATATATATATATATATTTATATAGAAACTGACACACACACATATACATAGATCTGCGTGCGATATCGTGACAGTTTAGTTGCTTGATCACTATAGACGTTTTTGTATAACTGTTATGCACTTTTAAAATATTTAATTTCACTTGAATATCTATGTGATTGACTTTGTCCCTGTGGTTTGTTCCTTGCTAATGAAGACAAAGATAGCTGGTAATAATTTATTTATTGCGGACTATTATCCTCATCTTTCTTAGTTGCTGTTTCACGAGGTTTCGGCCAACTATTTCTCTGGTCTTTGTCAAGTGTTAACCGCGACGGGATAGGAACTCCGTATCTCCTAACTGCATTCTCAGCAATGACTGCCATCCATAGTTGTTGTCGTCTCACCACGATTTTGGCCAAGTAAGCCTCTGGTCGGCTTTGGGTAGGATTGAAACCGCTATCTTCAAACAATTTTCTCCTACAACCGTAGAGATTCAACGTCTCTATTAACTGCGCCACGGGCCCCGAAGGGCGATCACGGTTGGATATTTTGGTCTTTTAATTTATTATTTAATCTTTTAATTAATTATCTGATCTTCCATGGTCGTGTCCGTACCGAATGGCATATATATCATTTAATTGAAATTCATTATTGAGATGAGTATCATTTATTAATTTTATTTATTGCGGACTATTATTCTCATCTTTCTTAGTTGTTGTGAGAATTGTCTGAAGATAGCGGTTTCAATCCTATTCAAAACCGATCAGAGGCTTACCTGGCCAAAAACGTGGTGAGACGACAACAATTATGGATGGCAGTGATTTCTGAGAATACAGTTAGGTCATACAGAGTTCCTATCCCGTCGCGGTTACCACCTGAGGAAGGCCAGAGGAATAGTTGGCCGAAACGTTGTGAAACCACAACTAATAAGGATGAGAATAATAGTCCAAAATAAAAATAAATTAATAAATAATACTCATCTCAATAATGAATTCCAATTAAATAATATATAGAGATAGCTGGGTTCGAATCCCACGCCAATCAAAAACTTCCTCTATTGATAATTCTGGAAGGGTTAACACTAGTGTCTGTAAGTCTTCAAATAGTTATTCATTAATTGTACACACACACACACACACACACACACACACACACACACACACACACACACACACACACACACACACACACATACATATATATATATTACAGTCAATCATGTTGCAATTTTTACCAGTGTTTAAATTGATTTATGCTTTATACATTCATATAGTTAATTCCTATTAAAGTGTATACTATATCTATTTAGGAGGCAATTGTCACGCAACATATGAGCAGGTTTTTTTAGATCCTGTAGTCTTCACCGTTTTCATTTTGTCTATAATTTTTACTATCTCATAAGGGTATATAAGGTTACCTATATACGAACAAAGATCTTATACAATCAGCTCGTTCAGCATTACAGCAAGCTACCACACCTATACTTTTTATGTATCATAAAGAGAATATTTAATTAAAACCTATTGTCGGCTACAAAGCATGTTATGTGTTGAGGCGGTTCCTGATGTCTGTAATCATTCGATGTATTCTTCCATCGTATGCTAACAAGCTCCGCCCATTTCGTAAGAAAAAGAAACAATAAAGCTCACATACATTTTAAATTGACGGTGAGCCAAAGCATAATAACTGTCTATGTACTTCCTCCTAACGTAGGCAGAATTGAACACAGATATTACACTTTAAATTATTTATTTCTGTGAAGTAAAATATTATGTATAAATTCGTAAAAAGTATGGGGAAAATAATCGTTGGTCATCCTTGGTCTAAAGTGAAATTAATTCACTATAATAATCTTGAATCATTGCAATAACCTTAATACCACATTTACTCTAATTAGGAGGAAACAGTTAATAAAATATGTTAAAAACCACTTTGAAAAAGAGTTAAAAACATATTTATCTATCTCCTATTTCGTTTTATCGAGCTTTTACATCTGGTTGAGATTACTTTATAAATAATAATTCTTTAATATTTATAATATACTTTAGTTTTACCATCTTGGATCATTTTGGTAAATTTAATTGTAATTTATATATATATATATATATATATATATATATATATATATATATATATATATATATATATATACATGCCTCGAAACAAATAAGGAACAAGGTCATTCAAAGTGTGGAGAGTGGGTGTTTATTGTCATCTTTGTCACTGTACCAGATATTTCTTTACCAGTTTTCTAGCTAGAATCTTCAATCACCGTAATACCACATTCACTCCAGGTAGCGCCTTACTTGAGATACCAAATCGAGTTTTTAAAAATAAGTAAGTATATATATATATCAATAAATAAATCGTTTTATTAGAAATGATTTAATTTTATCGTGGAGTGGGGAAAAATGAGAAAATAAGAAAAGGTGTTAGTTCCCAATTAAAATCTCGCACAGTGTCTGCTCATAGTGCTACTATGAAACTCTGACTGTGGTAATATATAAGAAGCTGCACACCGAAGAAACGCATATATATATACACCAATAGATCCGACCGATGCCTTCGTTTAGTCTCGAAAGACAAAGGATACCCCTTGTAGGGCCAGCTGCGCGTGTAATTGTGAGGCAAGGGTTGTGCAATTCCAACCATACCTCTCCTACATCGGTACTGTTTGAGTCGTAGCAAGGAGAAACGATGCCGAAGTAAGCAGAGAGAACCTACAGCACCTGGAAGTACCAAATGGTCACCCATTTAGTACTGCCCATGTTCAATATTGCTTAACTTTGCTGGTCCAGCGGGAATCGAGGTTTCAACGTGATTATGCCGTACACACCAATAAATAATCTGATAATATTTACATTAACTATAGAAACAATCGCAGATTCTAATCTTATAATTGTTGTATTTTAAAATAATTTTATCAGTCCTTAAACGGACAGAACTTTCATTCCAATCGGATAATTTTCATATTAAATTTTGATATAAATCTTTTAAAAGGTTGCAAAATATATGGCGTCATGTTTTTACGTCACAGGTACAAAGTTATAAATAAAACGAACCAAGATATTCGAGCGATGAAAAAACACCGAAGAAGAGTCCCTATTTAATTGTCTTCCCACGAGAAAAAAGACACACGGCGTTTTTTTTTTTAACTATTATTTTTTTTTTTTTAGGATATCTAGCTCCCCAGAAGAGGGCACTCTGGATGCAACAAAAATTAAATCTTCCCCAGTAAAAAAGAATTTGTGTTCTTCTGACTAAGGAGAGAACATATACTACACTTTGATCCGAACCTGCAAGTCAGTAATAACTAGGGCTATGAGAACAGCATATTCTTTTCCTTATTTTGATTCTCAGGTATATATCCATTGATATCTTATATGTTTTTATGTAGAGTGATGTGGTTCTTGGTTGATTAATTGTGTCTAACTGCGTCGGATATATACTCGAGAGTAAAAACAACGAAAAAAATATGCCGTCTAATCCGAGAAGCAGCAAAATCTCATCGCTACATTGTAGAGATTCCTTGATACCGGAAAACCTCCTACTCAAATAGTTTCTTCCCTCAGCTTGCTAGATTTTGGAATTTTCCATCCGGGTACCTTATTCACTGACTGTACTGACATGCAGAAGTTCAAGTGTAATGTAAACAGATATGTTGCTGCTCAACTCCCTATATAGTTTTCCTGCAAATTTGATCCCAAATAATATCTAATAACGTCAAAGTGGCATCGTGCCTTGTTTTGGCGAAATAAACAAACAAACAAACAAACAAACAAACAAATAAAAAGTTCTCACCGATCGCCATGAAGAATACCAGTAAGGATGAATGCGAAAAAGACTTCATTATTTGTTGTCAGATCTAAAAAAAAAAGAAGAAGAATACTCTTTAAAAACAAAATGATAATTAACAACAGCACCCGAAGAATAATCACAAGTTACCTTACAAGCGAACTTGACGAGGCAGTTTCAAAATCTAGATCCAATTATCGATATGAAAATGTCTGCAACTACCGGGTTGTGAACACAATTTGACCAAAATATATTTTTTACAAAATCAAAAATATTTCAATATATATATATATATATATATATATATATATATATATATATATATATATATATATATATATATATATATATATATATATATATATTCAAATTTCATTTAAAAAATAATTGCTTTTCAAAATAAAAATTTATTGTTTGAACCAAACAATACAATGTTTAAAATAATTTCCTTAACCCATGTAAGTATATCTTCTCAGAGGAAAAAATTAGCAAAATATTGATATTGGTTCGAAATTATTTTTCTAAATAGCACATGCAGAGAAAATATGAAAGATTAAATGCCTTTAACGGATATAGAGAAAGGGAATTAGTATCCAAATACAGTATTGATTCTTGAAAAAAGTAGGATGGTAAGGCATCCAAAGCGGTAGACAGCAATCCTTTGCGAATATAAATAATTCGTTTCAATTTTGGTAGTATAAGACAGCAGTAGTATGTTCCTTAGATTCGACGTGATTCACTAACCTGTAATCTAATTAATTTAATTATCTTGAAATATATATATATATATATATATATATATATATATATATATATATGTATGTATGTGTGTGTATTCAATATGTGAATTGCCAAATTTTAAAGATAACGATATATTAATTAATAAATACTATATTTTAAATAGCTAATTAAAAGCAAAACATTTTAATATTTAATATCCTATTTAAAACAGTATTTTAGCAAACAAAACACCCTGCATGGACTTATTGCTGTGAACGTCAGATAGATTTATTTTTAAAACACATATATTTTTTATTTAATTAAATATCTTTAAAAATGTAAATATTTTCTCACCAATAATTACTTAAGATGAAAAGTAAAAAAGGTGCCGCAATAAAAAAAAAAGAAAAAAAACCCGTACTGATCACTTCCTCAATACAATAAAAATAACCTAACTACAACACAATAAAAAATATCAATCCTCTGACATACCTAAATTATTTACTGACAACACCACACATCATTCCTACATTTGTAAAAAATTAATTTAGGTAATTTTTCAAAATTTTATTTGACTATAAACATTAGTTTAGCCTGTCCTAAAGTTGCTGTAAACGTTTATAAATAATAATCAAAACACACGGTAACAAAATATTAAATTACTGTAGTAAAAAATAAAATGTATCGTAAAAGTGATAACTTATACAATAACAATAATAATAAAATCACAAGAAATAGTAATAACTGATACAGTAATAATAATCACACAAATAAAAGCAATAGAAGTTAACAATATAGATTACAATAATTGCAACATTCGCGCATATTGTTCTCTAAAAATAACTTAACTAAAGGTCAGGAGTTACCATGCTGTAATATTTACATATAAAAACCTAAATAAAAATAGTCGGTATCATAATCACAAAGTCATATTCACTAACGGAAAATACAGATGTAGAACATCATTACTGAACCATTGGAAACCATTACGATGGCGCAGGAAAAGAATTTAGACGATCGTTGTATACTAAGTATTAACGAGAAACTAGAAATTGAAAATGTCATAAATTTACTAGCTCGGAGCAGTGTAAAATTAAAACACCATAACTTAAAAATACATCTAAAATAGGGGTAGGTAATAAGAAAATAGAATAGATATACTATTTTAATGCCCGCATGCCAATTATTTTTAATGTTACTTATTTTAAAGTGGAATCTGCCGAAGCAAGTACGTAACACTCAGAGGTTGGGAAGATGCCTCTCAGAACATCCTTTTCTGGTTTGGCAGAGTGCAAAATCGATTTCGAAATTTAATGAGGATGTTCTCTTCTCTTCTCTGCAACATTTTTCTTTTACAGAAGCGAGGCTGTTAATCTTGGTATCGTCATTCTCATGTGATCAACTAATATCCAGCCTATGTTTCCGCGTGTAAAGCATCTACAACAAGAACTTGTCTAGCTACAACCACTGTAAATAAATTTCCTTTCTCCATTTGTGTACCTAAAGCTAAACGGACTTCGATGAGCAAAGTTTCTTTGCAAGAATTACCTATTTGTAGAATAGCTGACTCTATCATACAATGCAATAGACAGTAAGAAGGAACGCAGACCTATACACCCAAGATTACAGTCTTTTAATACACATCATCTCTAGATTTGTAGTCCAAGCGAAACAGGTGATTTCTCCAATGTTTATCTAGTCTGGCTCTGAAGGTATTAAGTGACTCTGCAGATACCGCTTCTTCCGGCAGTTGGTTCCACACACTCACCACACGTTTGGAGAAGAAGTGTACTCAAACAGACCCAGCTGCCCCTTCCGATATTGCCGCTTATCCTAACACAAAGAATGCCAACGGGTCCTACAATCTTGTTTCAAAGAAGGCATGATGAGAGAGTCGACGTTGTATTCCCTTGCAGGTATTTGAAGACTTGGATGGCATCCCCTCTCATTCGACAGAACACCAGTTGGAAAATCTAATTGCTTCAGTCGCTCCTTTTAGGGCAGATCATGCAGATCTTAGATTACTTTCGTAGCCTTCCTCTGCACTGCTTTTATGATTCCAATGCCACACATATATCGCGGTAACCATACTGAGTTGGAATATTCTGCTTTGGACGAATCAGCCCTTTATAGAGAGACCGGAATATAACATGGTCCATATATGTAAACGAACGATGGCATATGCCAACCAACTTGTTAGCCGCAGATGCTGTTTTAAGATTATGTATCTAGAAACACACAAAAATGTAGTGCGTAAAAATGATGACTATTTTAAGGTCACAGAAATAAATATACAAAATAATTTGGATAGGGTATGGCATAAAGGTCTACTTCACAAGACTATTTTAAGGTCACAGAAATAAATATACAAAATAATGAAGTACTTTGTAGTTTTCAAATCTAACATCATTTTAAATAATCAGATTACAATCGACCCTTGCCGTCCACTTGACAAATTCATTAGCTCTTCTCTGCGAGTTGCAATTGTGTCGTGATAAGCGGTGAATAGTTGAAAAAAAGATCCGTCTTAAAAGTATAGTAGATCCACAAATCTTCCTTATATATTTTTTCTTTAAAGATACCAAGTTAATAGGTATAGATACACAAGTGTTTATTCATTTGCGGAAAGTTTATCATTTATTGGTTACAACATTGCATACAATTGTTTCAGCCTCCAGTGTTGGCATATCAGGATATAACTGTTCATCAAATTATAATTTGCACAAACTTGAACTTCATCAGCGCGTTAGAAAAAAAAAACAACAATATTTTAAAAGCCCACGAATAGAACGTTTTCAGTTAATATAGTAATCATTTATCTATTTTTATCAACAGCGTATACATATATAAAGTTTTAAACGGGCTGTATAAGCATTTTTAGATTGAACAACTTGCATGATAATGCAGTAATCACTCGAATTTCGTAGTGGCTTGTGTCTAGCTTTGTTTTATTTATTACACGTGGTTTTCTTTTTTTCTTTTTTTCTAATGCCGGTGGTATAGGCTCACGTTGTTAGCTTTCCGGCAAGTGTTATTATAATTCAGTTTATTATTTTTATTAGTTAGTTTTCCAAGTTATTATTTAGTTAATATTTTTCAAACATATGTATTATTATTTCTAGATTTTAAAACTACGTATTTTATACCTTGAGTTAATGTTTATAGTTTTTATGATAAGCTTAACGTTCTACATTACAGTTTCCGTTATTTTTATAATTCAACTTGCATGCATTGATATGAAAAGAAAACTTGCATGCATTGATATGAAAAGAAAACTTGCATGCATTGATATGAAAAGAAAAAAAATAAATGCAGACTGTATTAACTGGAAAAGTCCTATTCGTAGACTGGAAAACTTTTGAAATATTGTTTTTTTTTCTAACGGCTGATGAAGTTCAAGCTTGAGCAAATAATAATTATATTTTTAAATGCCAACACCTGGGGTCGAAATAATTGTATGCAATGTTGTGATCAATAAAGGAAAAAACTGTTTGAAAATGAGTAAATACTTGTGTATTTATCCCTATTAACATGGTATCTTAAAAGAAAAAATATAGCTCTAGTATTATCTAAATGAACACTTTATTTTATTCATTCATAGGTAATAACTGCTCCAAGTAGTTAAATTACATATGAACACACACACACACACACACTATATATATATATAAATAAATAAATATATATATATATATATATATATATATATATATATATATATATATATATATATATATATATACGTGTGTGTGTGTTTGTGTGTGTGTGAGAGAGAGAGAGAGACAGACAGACAGACAGACAGAGATGTATATTAAAAATTGAAAACCAAAACAATGATACAATTTTAAAATGAATAAAACTATTTATTTATTCTTTTAAGGATTAGCTTTTCGATTAATGTGTCCTTTTCAAAGCGAGACATCTTTCTTTTTGTCCTTTTCACTTTACTGGTATTAACCGCATCTAAACTTTGAGCCTTAATTTAAAACTAGCATTATTGTTTTTGATTTTCAAATATTCGTACGTATAAATAATGATGCTTCATGAGATGTGACCGATTCCTTTGCACACACACACACACACACACACACACACACACACACACACACACACACACACACACACATATATATATATATATATGAAATTACTATAAAATTATTTATAACTTCGATTACAGTTGGTTTCAAAATATTGAAAAAAAAACTACAAAATATTGTCCCATATATCATAATGTTTAACGTATATAATACATAACACACGGAATTGTTAAGTCAGCTATGTGCACAAAGAAATTAAAATTACCAGCTTACAATCTCACAATAAGCGGCATACATTATTATGTTCGATGCAAAAGCACCCTCTCACTTACTCTTAAACTGTTGTTAATTTTGCTCCAATCCGTTCTACTGTATAATTTTTTCAGTCGGCTGTGTTCAGTTTTAATTAAATATTTGTATTGTGATTCTCTTCAATGGGAAATGACCGCTTTAATTATTCTTCAGGAATGTTAATTCAAGATTGACCTAAATCGACATCTTCAGTCAAGGATGTCCAATTTCCCAAAAAAAAAAAATAAATAAATAAAAGAACAAAAAAACGTAACGTAGCAGCCGAGATTGAACTCACTACACGAGTTTGCAGTGCAATTCAAATCTTGTCCGTTGCTGAATACTTGATGCTTCGCTACGGCTTTCAAGGATATTTTTTATCGTAATGCCATCACTAGATAAGTCGCCTATCACGGCTTAAGAAAGCCCCATCTACCCTCGAGAGAAGGATAGACCGCGCCAGTTTCCCAACCTGGTGTTTTACCTCACGGTACATACAGCGCCTCGCCTTCCTAAATGGTCACTCATCTAGTACTGGCCAGGCTCAACGTTGCTTAACTTCGATGATCTGGCGAGAACCGGTGTGTCAACGTGATTGTGCCGTTCGTTTCTAAAGAAAAATGTCTAAATCTGGAACCCATGCTCAAATAATAAAGTAGGATTTTGCGTCCTTTTCACATTTCAATTTTGCTTTAGTAAACCCGATATTATAGATTTACCTAGCGATATGTTATTTTTTGCTTTTTCTGTTTTCTAATTGAGCCTACGTTTTTTCCTGGGTTAAATAAAATCTACTGTATTCATTTTAACTGACTTTAATTTTGCTTCAAGAGTCATACGTACTAGCAGAAAGGAAAAACCGACTATATAAACGTAGCCGGTCTAAACGACAAATAAAATATGCGTCGGTCGTTTTCGACCACAAAGACTACTAATTACTTGATTATATCCGTGCACAGTAGATGGCGTGACAAAAGAATTATTTGTCAAGGTTCATACAAAATGACACCATAAAAAGCGCCATATAAGTTGGAGGGCATCATTTATTAAAGAAAAAGTGGAAGAGATTAATATTAAGCCGCATAAAGATGGTGTCATCTATTAAAGAGAGGAAGGAAGAGATAGTTTATGATGTGATGACGTCATTAATGGGTGATTGATACGAGTAATGGGAGGATAAATTAAGGAATGATAGCAGCAGAGTAAGTGATTGAGGAGTAGAAATATAAAGACACATGGTGTGCGGAGATAGAGTGTAAGAGTAAGAAAAGAGAAAGTCAGAAGAAAGACAGAGCAGGCGAAAGAGAGAAAGAGAGACAAGAGAAAAGAGAAAGGAGTGAGAGAAAAAAGAGAGAAAAATATCAAAAGAGACGCATGTCGACTGAACTCGACGAAAGGTCGTCCACTATATAATACATATGGATTAACACTTTACTCTTTATTAGAGATCATTCAATCATCGGAAGTGCTTTAATAATAATAATTAATTTCAAATGATATCTCAGAAAGAGACAATACATTTAAAAGGTTGAATCGTATCCGTGATGCTATATTTCGGGACTCCTCCCCTTCGCCAAGTATGTGTTCTAATTTCAAACGTGCATAGTGAGATTTGTTGTAGACCGAGCGAATCTCCAATTTCTGCGGGATTCGCTCGGCCTACAATAAGACCCACTATGCACGTTTAACGAAGGAGAAATATCCCAAAATATAACACGAGGACATACCTATGGTCACTTTACGCAAGAAAGAACATATTACATGTAAATTATTATACATATATTTCCACAAAATATGGCAGTCAACAAACCGGAAGTCCAAGACTCGAGTTTCGCCCTCATATGGGCTAATCAGTTAGACATATCCGCAAGCACTCTGCCTGCATATATATATATATATATATATATATATATATATATATATATATACATATATATATATACATATATGTAAAAGAGATTTCGAATGCGAGGAATGGATTATAGTCATTGTTGGTAAGAAGAGGCGAGAACAAGTGGCGATTTACAAATCAATAAGTACATACATATATATATTTTTTTTTTTATATATATATTTATTCAGTTGTATGGTAAAATGTCTTACTTGTAAGCCTCTGCGACGTATTCCATTATTAATATAATATATATATATATATATATATATATATATATATATATATATATATATGTATAAATGAATATACTTCGTTGAATCAAATGAACATTTAATGTCTACTAATTCTGGTTTGAATCCTTTCTATCTTTCTAATTTATTTTCTTACTTCTGGTAAGAACTGGATGAAGTAATCGCCATATTTATTGCAGGACGAAGTACTTTCAAATCTATCTTGATTAATCAACGGGGATAATTAATCGAACTGGTCCAGGACAATA
>NC_136488.1:24498115-24770615 GCF_053919585.1 Euprymna scolopes
TCAAAATCAAAATAAAAGAAATAATCAATGGCCTCGTTGGTTGTCTCACTACTCAATGCAAATATTAAATGAAATGGAATGGGAAAGGCACACACACACGCACACACGCACACACACACACGCACACACACACACACGCACACACACACACACACACATATATATATATATATATATATATATATATATATATATATATATATATATATATATATAGAGAGAGAGAGAGAGAGAGAGAGAGAGAGAGAGAGAATATACAATGTGTTCTAAAATAGTTTTCATCATTTTTATATGCTTTCATTTTCTCGAACTATATGATAATTCACACTGGATTAAAAGAAAATTCAGAAATCTTCGCTGTAGCTCAATACTTCTTGTGTAAAACCATCCAGCCATTTGACGCGAAGAGATCCATTTGACAACTAGATGCAAGAAACAGCATAACATAATGGACTGTCAAAAAGTAAAATAGTTATTGGATGTACCAAAAGGCGATTTCAATAGAAATAATGCACCTGGCATCAGTGCCTAACCTGGATGAAAATATCATAAAATGATCGATTGTCAACCAAAAGATAAAATAAATATTGAATGTACGAGAAGGTCATTTGACAAGAGATAGAAGCACCTGGCTAATATCGGGACACACGGAGCAAATAAGAACGCAGACGAATAAAACTCCCCGACAGCGTGGTTACACTGACATGGCGTTTCATATAGTCACAAATTGTTATGTTATAAAAAATCGAAATTGACATCGATATAGTTGCTAGACGATTTGGACAAGAGAAAACCAATTCATTAAATTGCTGTACTTCCATCTTCCTCGTCACAACTCTTACTCTCTATTTGTACCTAAATCCAAGCGAAAATTCTACGAGATGAGTTTTTTTCTAGAGCTGCACATCTGTGGAACACAATACCACGTGTTATGTTGTTAGTCTGCTGCAAGACGCCAGAAACTATTAAAATGGTAGATTATTATGATGAAATTATAATCGTCGATTATTATGATGAAATTATAATCGTCGATTATTATGATGAAATTAAATAGTCGATTATTATGATTGTTAAAAGTATATTGTTATAAAGAAATATTTTAAAGGTGAGAAAAGTTATGTTAAGTTAAATATTTACATTTAATAGTTGTCAAAAATGTTAACTTGCTGTTAATTTGACAAAAAGAATTAAAGCTAACCATTATATTAGCAAATATACGTGACAAAACTCATCAAGAATGTTTAGGCTACGTGTAGTGATGACATAATAAAAATATATTGAGATGTAGAGGTAGTTACGATGGAGATCAGTTTCGATATACAATGCGTTAGAGACAGATGGGGGTTTTATGACGGGACCCCAGTGGAAGTCAGAAGGGGACTGCTTAGAAAAATGTAATCTTATACAAAGCGTGCCAACTCTAGAAAAAAGACAGCAAAGAATAAATGATTATATCAAAATATAATTTCCGTCTGAGGTTTTTTACTTTCAGAGAGAAGCACCATTAATTTCAGGACGCATGGAAGGAAGATTTGAGGTATGTTTTTGCCAGTGTTCTAACCGACAACGATTTCTATAAACTGTGAAATTATGTATACACACATCAACACCCAATATATACTACACTAGACGCATCACATATCAGAACGTTAACATTCATAAGTTAAAAGACTCATTATAGAACACACATCTGTTATATATACACCGGTATACAGTTAATAAAACATGTTAGAAACACTTTGAAATGAGTTAAAAACATTTAATCTGAAAAGGAAACACTAGATAAGTGGATAGTTCTTAATCCGCGGAGTTTCATACAATCATACAACTTAATAATAATAATAATAATAATAATAATAATAATAATAATAATAATAATAATAATAATAATTCTCCTAACAGCCATCCTAACACTAACAACATTCATTATCCCCTCCAAAATAGTCCTCATACAGACATTGTCCCACCATTTGTTGAACACTATGAACAAAATTCAAACCATTTAACTAATACAGATCAGCAAATTAATATTAATACCAGACCTCGAGCTTTTAATAAAGTACATACATATATCGGCACTACTTCAACATTAATTAAGAAAAGAATATCAAACCACATTTCTTCTTTAACCACCACAATTCTAATAATAACCAAGGAACTTCTCTAACCACTCTATTTAAAAAACTTAACTCTTACAATACCCCCTTGTCAATCAAATGGACTATCATAAAAAAGTTAAATCTTATACTCCAGGCTCTAAGTCATGTCACCTCTGCACAACCGAAGCTATAACTATAATTACTTCCCCTCAAAGTAACAATATAATAAATTCTAAAAATGAACTGAACTCTTTCGTAAACATAAGTCCATCGTTTTTCGACATACTTCTTAATACTTTATAATTTAATAATCTTTTATTTTAATTCTTTATCTCTTCTTTGAATGGCCGGTTTTTTATCTGCATTTTCTGCTTTATTCTTTAAACTTTCCTATCTATTTAATATATCAATCTACCCACACTTTCATATCGTGTATGTATATTTATTTATATTTTGCTATATGCTTTTACTTACTTTTTTTCTTGCTTTTACCTGAATTTGCAGATACCGGCCATTCTCTTCCCTTAAATAATAATTTTTTTATTTAATATTATATTTTATTTTTTTTATTTTTATTTTTTATTTATTGTTTATTTATTATTTATTTTCTATTTATTTATTGATCTATTTTTTTATTTATTTTCCATTCAGTGTCTTCTAACAACTCTTGCTGACCTTTTTTAAGTGATGATCTGTACATTTCAGTTGACCTATATTATTTTGCCCTATATATTTTTTCGCACCTTTAACATTTCCTGTCTGAGTCATTTTGACTATTTTCTCTATTTTATATTTAACTCTATCACCATTTTTTTCTCCTCTTTTTCTTCCCTGATCTTTCTTATTTATATTTATATCTCGGCAGTAGAGTGAAAAGCATATCTTATTTTTCTTTTATTAATATTATTGGAATTGTTTCCTTTTTTCCTTGTACACATTTTTGTGAATTTTTCCATGGATTTCTGCCTTTGGATTATTATGGACCATCTTCTTCCAATTACGGGATTTCCTTGTGCAAATGGAAATTCAATTAACTTTCTTGAAATTATATATTTGGATTTTACCGTCACTGGATTATTTATCTTCCACCAGACTATCCATTCATGTGTAATCACCTTTTTCTTCACCATATTCCCTCTGCTTCACTTCTTTTGTTTTCAAGTAAGATCTTTGACTTACTTGTTGTTTCATCAAATACTTTTTCATGCAAAATCTGATCCCGCATTTTGCTAATTCCTACCCTCTGATGAGAAGGAAAGTATTTCTTCGAAACTCTGGGGATTAAGGACAATCCACTTATCTAGTGTTTCCTTTTCAGATTAAATATGTTTTTAACTCATTTCAAAGTGTTTTTAACATGTTTTATTAACTGTTTGCTCGTATTATAAGCTCTATCTCCTATTTGGTTTTATCGAGCTTTTACATCTGGCTGAGATAACTTTATAAATATTAATTCTTTAATATTTTTAATATACTTTAATTTTACCATCTTGGATCATTTTGGTAAATTTAATTGTAATTTTTATTTTATATGTATATATATATTTTTTTTGACACATTGATCACCACTTATCAAGGCCCGGAAGCCACTCAGGGATAAGGGTTATTGCAAGTATATTACGTTAGTGTGGAGATTTGATGAAGTGTTTACTTAAGGGGCGGTTCATTAGGAATTTGTTATCATTGGACTTGAACACATCCAAGTTGTAGTCCGGTGGGAAGCAGGCAGACGGAACAGAGTTCCACAGGCGTGCAGTTCTAAGAAAGAAGCTTTGTTCATGGAATCCACGTTTTGATCTAGGCACAGATAAAGAGTGAGGGAAAATTTTCACAGTGGATTCGACTAGACGGGTGTTTTTCGTGAAAGATTGGCGAGGGGGGGGGTCCAGAGATTGGAGTTCAGATGAGCACCTGCCATGGAAATAACGATTGATGCCAGATGGGGATCAGAGCGTTGATGATGTATGGATAGGAGTTTGGTTTTGGATGCATTAAAGGTAACCAACCACATCTTCCTCCACTGAACCACGCGCTCGAGATCAGAGGAGAGAGAATCAGAGAGAACTTTGTCATTTATAGCCTTTGATGTGTTGCCGTAGATGGTCGTGTCATCAGCATAGATGTCAACGAATGATTTAAGTATGTGTTTAGGGAGGTCATTGATGTAGATCAGGAAGAGAGTTGGGCCTAGGATTGACCCTTGAGGGACTCCAGCATTTATATTGCAGGCCTCCGATTTTTGTCCATCTAGCACTACTCTTATGAGCCTATCGGAGAGAAATGATTTAATGATTGAGAAAACATTTCCAGTTATACCGTAGCTGAAAATCTTGTGAAATAGACCCTTATGCCATACCTTATCGAAGGCCTTTGATATGTCAAGAGCAATTGCCCTAGAAAGGAAGCCTTTGTCAAGAGATTCACTAATCCTGTGGGATATAACCGTCAGCACATCTGCGGTAGATCTTGCAGAGCGGAAACCATATTGTGTGTCACTCAGAAAGTTATTCCTGCTGAGGTGGTTGACTATTTCTCTATTTAAATGGATGCCAGCAACTTACTCATAACACACAGGAGACTTATTGGTCTGTACTGAGAGGGAGATGACTTATCACCTGAATTCTTAATTACAGGGCAAACTGATGAGGTCTTCCAGGGAGTCGGAAAGCATTTCTCCTTAAGGCAGCGCTTAAACAGTTTCGTAAGTATGGGAGCAAGTTCTGGTTGAAGCTTTTTTAACACTATAATTGGGATGCCATCAGGGCATATATATATATATATATATATATATATATATATATATATATATATATATAATGCAAGACGAACATATATACGCTCATTATGCAGTTACGCTGTTTATATACACCTCTCAGTATACTACATATAACCGTTTGATGCCGTTTCAAAACCCTTTTATATGAACTCCCGGCTAATTATAACATGATACTTTTCAAGTCCAACGTAGATGTAGGCTCTTCGCCTACATCTATGATTACGGTATCCATCAACCCTTCTCCTTAAGGTGCCTTCGAACCTTGATGAGTGGTGGGTATATAATGAGAAAAAACCCTTCCCCATCACCGGCAATAAGGATGTAGTAATATTTTTATATAATTATATCTCATCATTCATTTGAAGCACATCACTAATACAAAACCTAGCGTGAAAGCTGTGAGATGTGAGCAAAAGAATTGTAACGAACATGTAGACGCAATGGCGAGTAGGAAGAGTGAAAGCAGAAAGTTTCACGAATTCATCGATAAGCTGCAAAATGCTGACAAAAGAAAAGAATAGAATATTCGTTCCAGGATTGATAAAATTAAATACACGGGCAGAACACTTTTATGTGGCATTACGAAGATTAAAATCAAGATATATAATAACCCTAAACCTGTTCTATGGAAGCCCCAAAAATCAGAAAGTGCAAAGGCTGTCTGAAAATGACGCTAGGTAGTTGGAGGGTGATAGGGAGCACAAAACCGACTGGTTTTCTTTTCTTTTTTTCACCAGCATTCATGCATTCGTACATTCCTGTCATGAATGTTTGTATAATTTTTACCATTTTTTTATTTAATTATTTTTCTGTGTTCCTGCTTTTAAAGTTTTTCATTTTTTGCATTTTTTAAGATTATATAAAAATTTTGTTACGCTGAGAATTACACGTTTATTAAAGCAAAGAAAATGTTAGAATCTTTCATATGAAAATTATGCTAAATACGTAATCTAAAAAAGATGAAATATTTGCAATTATATTTTGTGTGTGAAAATATTAAATAAACAATACTTAATTCATGATAATATCGGTAGCTCGTGAAATTAATTTTTCTTCGAGTTATATCGAATTCATTGATGCGGACTTCAGTGGCTTTTTTCTTAATGTTTCTGAAAAATCCTTTTTTTTTCTTTTTTAATTGTTACAATTTACGATGCTTTAGTTTGATAAAAACGTAAAAATAAATTCATTCATTTTTTTACGTAAAAACATAACTTTACTAAAGGTGTTTTTATTTAAACAATATGATATATTTCCACAATGATTCAAACACAAATAATTAATTTATTATATTTCATAATCATTATTAAATAAATACTGAAAATTTCATTAAAATTGGTGGATTTCCTAATTTTTGGTGAATTTTTAAGTAAGGGGAGAGGTCAAAATGTGTAAATATTTTGAACTCCTTATCTGCTATTCATTTTGCACATACCCACTGAAATTCATTAAATGTTTCCACATAAAACTTAAAGTAAATGTCACCTACAGTTGAATCATTACTTCTAGCAGCTGTGCTCTAAAATATATAATTATTAGTAAATTAGTTTAAGTATGAAGCCGCTACATATGAATATATATATAAACATATAAGTTTTATAGAGATTACTAGAAAATGTACCCGGCATCAGCTAGCATCGAAACCAAAATATATAGCGTTCTAGCCTTAGTTGTTAAGCGTGAAGAGTTTGTTAGAAATGACGTTATGACGTTAAAATTTGAGACAAATCCAGACATTTAATATAATACTACTGATAGATTTCGTAAAGCGACGATATTTTATGGAGGTCACTAAGCCATGATCAGATTTAGTTTTGTTTTTCAACAGATCTTGTCATTCCTCTATTTAAAGTTTGCTTTCATTGTACTTTTAAAATCTTTGTCTCTGACCTTATTGCTATTTTCGACCACGCAGTCTATAATACAGCAAATAATTTGGGAATCCTGGCGCATACTATTAACTATGGCGTCCTTTTCATTCCAGTTATATATTCCACGTTACCACTCCAGAGAGAAGAGTTGATAATCTCCCTTTCTATGTACCGCTCTTCTCATCACACACCCCATTCTTTCCATCAACATCTAGATCATTCCCCGACAACCAGCCTAGCAACAAAATCACACCCCTTCACTGTTGATGTCCCTAAATTCCAGAAAGCTTTCTACTCTAATAGCTTCTTCCCTCAAACAGCTAGATTTTGGTATTCCCTTCTTGCTACCCTCTTCCTTAACTGTACTGATATGCAGAAGTTTAAATGTAACGCAAATCAACATCTTGTTAATCCTTCCTAGGCATGGCCCCAAATAGTAGTGTTTTTGACTCCTAGTAGGGGGTAGACATTTATTTGCTGCCCACCACAGCAAAATAAGCGCAAGGCCGGAAGGTGGAGAACAGGCGAGCTCCCCTAAAGAAGGGGCACTTTCGCCTCAACAAAAATTGCCTGGTTACTCCTGTCGGCATTCCCCGGTAGGGGCGCCTCAGGCGGCAAACAATTAACTTGCCACACCGGAAAACCCGGTGGCAAGGCCTGAGAGGGTGGACCTCCTAGGTAGTACCCAAGCGGTGTACCTCAATCTGACAGGTGCTGGGCCGGTTCCCGGCCCCTCACCTGTCGGGCTAAGTGTCAAGAACGGATCCTTGATGAATATGACTACCCTGTGTCCCTGCAGCCGAAGCCGCTAGGAGACACATCCCCCACCAGACAAGCTAGAGGGGGGTATGAGACCAATGAATTCGCCACTCGTTTTTATAACCACCGGCTGTGCTAAACAACCAATGAAAACCTTCCAAAGTTACTATAAAAATTGTCGAATTTTGGATTCAATCAGTTCGCCGTTAACTACGTCACAGACCGCATTTGATTCTTGGCCGCCATCTTGGTTATTGCCAATTACACTCAGGATCTGATCTGAACTACGCTGTCAACGTGAATAAAGACAACAATTTGGCAACAAGCATCCAATGTTACGAGGCTTTTAGTATTATTTATATTAAATATTATTAATAAATTAATTTTTTTTGCTTTTAGTATTATTTATATTAAATATTATTAATAAATTACTTTTTTTTGCTTTTAGTATTATTTATATTAAATATTATTAATAAATTACTTTTTTTTGCTTTTAGTATTATTTATATTAAATATTATTAATAAATTATTTTTTTTTGCTTTTAGTATTATTTATATTAAATATTCCTTCTGAATTCGTTTAAATAAAATCATATTTAGATAAAAATTTAAAAAAGAACTTTTTTTAATTTAATTATTTTATGATATTTTTGATCCTCAGCTGAGTTCGTCTGAACCTCTGGTCACGGAACACTAGTCCTAAATAATCATATAACTATCCCAGATATTTGATTCATTTGACCTTCTCTTTTTTTTATTGTATTCACCCCTTTTTATATGCTACACATTCTTTCCTCCGTCACGGTGACAGTATCTTAGTAACCTACATAAACATGTTCTCTTTCAACGTATTTCAACTTTTTATTCATAAGTGAGAAGTTTAACATATTTGAATTTGATGATTCCAGACAGTTGCGCCGCATTCCTTATCAGAACTCTTAAGACAGTTTTCAATAATTTGAATTATGGCGGTTTTACTATCAGCACCGGAAAACAATTCACAACTCTTTTTATTGCAGACGATCTAGTAGTTGGTACAAATCTCAAGAGCGATAAGAGCCTTCTATCATGTCTGAAAGTGACCGGAGATGCGTCGCTGTACAACTCATGCTCTCTATCAATCCAAGTTATGACATTAGCACTATTGTTTTTTTATTGCAATAGCAAATAAAAATTAAAAATGCTATGGCTAGTGAACGCTTGTTTGTTTGCAAATTTAAGAAAACGCGTATAAACAAGTCTGTCTACAGGTTATATTGCCGGAAAATACTTGGTTCAAACTAAAGCCAGCACTCTCAAAATGCATTGCTGGATTGCCAGAAATAACAGTGACGTGCCCAGAGGGCATGTTTTTGTCATGCCAATATCGCTGGAAGTCATCAGGACCATCTAAATTGAATATTTTTCTCATCAGAAAACAGAACTTTCTTCCATTTCTCAACGTCCCAGGTTTGGTATTCACAACCAATTTTTAAGCAGTCCACTTTGTGACGTAAAAGCAATTTGTTTACTCTTTTTATATACCATGCCTTTTTATCGTAAGTGTCGTCTGATGGTTATTGGACTGCAATCAGCATCTGTAACCGCCTTAATTTGACTAGAAGAAAGTCCTCTGTCATTCAAAACAGCCCATCTGATTCTCCTACTCAATGCAGAAGAAATTGGGAGGAGGGCAGGGGCTTACTAAAGGATTTTGCTTTTCTATAATTCTCAGTGTTCTTTAGAAAGTTGCAAATAACAGTTTTACAGCGATTTACCTTAGCCGCTATCGCTCACTGTGACAAACCTTGCTCATGGAATCCTATAATTCGAGAGCGCTTAACTTCGGTTAGTTTTCTTGCTTTATGCATGGTAACACCTTTACACAGTGATTGCTAATCTCTAACTGAACTAAAAACATTAGAATTACTATAAATCTAACAATTTATACCCTTGGTCTTATAATTTTGATCATGTGTAAAAAGCCTTATTTAATAAAAATGCAAATTCTTAAATAAAATTTTTGGAATGTACCTTTTTGTTTCCATAACCTTTTAGATTGTAGTATTAGTAACCTTAAGTCGGAAGAATTGTAAATCTATCCTTAAAAAAAAGGTTTCTTTTTAAAGATTTTTAAGTGATCTTAAATTTTTGATCAGCAGTGGATATATACACATACTAGCATGGGTGCCCGGTGTTGCCCGGGTATTTGAAGGTGTATGTTGAGCAAAAAAAAAAAAAAGGGTCAATTTTTTAAAACTTTGATCCCTTTTTGACCCCTTAAAATTTATTGTTTGGGCTCAAATTAAGTTATTAAGTTATATCCATGTCCAAGGAACGTATATCTAAAATTTCAAGTGTTTAGACCGAAAATTGTCGGAGGAGTTTGGTAGAGTTCTCAAAGGTGAAATCGTTGAACTTTGACCCCTTAATCGCCAAATTTCTGGCCGAAAACTGATCACATCGATTTTCCCAAATCTCAGTATTCTGTATATCAAATTTCGAGTCTGTAGACTTAAAATTGACAGAGTTATTGCGTAGGGAAATGCATACACACAAACAGATACACAGACAGATACACAGACACGTTCACTTTTATATATATATATATATATATATATATATATATATATATATATATATATATATAGAGAGAGAGAGAGAGAGAGAGAGAGAGATAAATAGACTAATAGATTAAACAAAAATATATATTTATACATAAATATATATGGAAACAATTTTTTTTCTTTACTGTAAAGATTTTATGCAAATATTATGCAAATATAAATCATGTAGAATATCTGCATGAATATAATTACATGTAATAGTTAACTAAAGATGATCACTCCATAAGAAAACAAACAAACAAACAAAAAATAATAAAGAATTAATTAAAATAAACGTTTAAAAGAATATGAGAATTAGCTAGATCTTTTGCTAGTGAATGCATTTCCACAACCCATATATAATAGAAAAGAGGGGTTTTAATATATCAATACACACAAAAGAAAAACGAATTTATAGGAGTAATATATATATATATATATAATAGAAAGGAGACCCCGCGTTGACCGGGATTGAGTGAAGATCAACGAATGTTTTACACTTTCAATACTTTTATTTCATCGAAATCGGCGGAATCGCTAATTTTTAAAAAATCAAATCGTTTGGTTGCCTGCTCTAGTCGGGAACCCACCACGGTGCGCTGGGGGGAAGATTTACACGCTTTCTCGCAATGACATAGTCCACCAAAATATTTTAGTCTACATTGCACTGTAAAACACCTACTGTAGATTTATAAAAATATTTTTATATAATGGCTTTAATTGAAGTTTGAAATGCAAAAGTCAAGTATCATGTTTCAATTGTGTTCTAAATAGAAGCATTTCTTTCGAACTCATCCCGCCTTATCGAAACACGTTTTATTGATTTTATACGAAGGAGCTTTCTCTTTATGCAGTGATAAAACTTCTCAAACGCATTTATCATATCTATATCTATCTATCTATCTATCTATCTATCTATCTATCTCTGGCTCTCTTTCTCTCTCTCTCTCTCTCTCTGTATATATATATATATGTGTGTGTGTGTGTGTGTGTGTGTGTGTGTGTGTGTGTGTGTGTGTGTGTGTGTGTGTGCGTGCGTTTGGTTCCTTGATCCGACGAGGGGATGTGATGCATCTAGTGTGTTAGGTATAAGTTAGTGTTAAGTTCATGGTTGCATGTCTTCTCGCTTTCAGCCAACACCGCTGACTAACCTCACGGTGAAAAGGGAGCAGCTATGCATAAGTCTTCCCTGCCAGTACATAGCCTCGCCATCATCAAGACTTCTACAGTGCCTCCACGTTGGCCCCAGCCTAAAGATCTCGGAGTAGTAGGGGACCCCAGAGGTAATGCGTTATGGCCCACCGATGTGTGGATATGCCCTGGCACACTACCAATCCCTACCCCACTATCTTGTGGGTGCCCTTGGTTGGGCGAAGACTAGGGAAAGCAACCCCAAAATGAAACACCACTGCCTTATGGGCTTTATCACAGCAAAAGGCTAAGAGATAGGAACTGATTTCAAATCTCACTGCTGCCTTGCAGTTTTCCTTAAAAGGCTATGGAACATTATCCAGAAAGAAAAGGTGTAGTAGCGGACATGAAAGGGCGACTGCCAACCTCATTGATATTACTTCCGGCCGGAAGCTGCAGCCTCCTCTGCTACCAGTCGTCGCGGGTTTGCTCCACTGGACATGAGCATTGGAGGTTCAGAGGGTGTCTATCTGATGCGCAACAGATACTACACCTAAACTGCACAAGCAAGTTAGGAGCCAAAGTGGAAAGTCCTGTGGCGATGGAGTGAGGATAATGGTGGCAGGTGTGAGAGCTGGGAGCCACTAGTCTGACCTCCATGCATAGGCGGCCGTGTGTGAAGGTCACAGGTGTACCGAGTGGACGACGATACCATGAGGCAGCTGCACGGATGACCAAGCAGCCCTGTTCAAGGATAGGACTGCTTTCCTTTAAAAGGCGAGGTAAACAAAGCTCATCCAAAGACCATCTGATTGTCAAACCGCGGGCAGTGGATCTCCAATCGAGCGGTAACAATAACAGAACAAGAAATAACAACACTCAAGACTTGAACATCGTTATATGGAACGTCAGAACAATGTTCGATACAGACTTGGGTGACAGACCACATAGAAGAACAGCGCTCATAGATCTGGAGCTCGAAAATACAAATATCGACATAGCTGCATTGCAGGAGACAAGACTCAGCGGGGAGGGCCAACTGAGAGAAGCAAGAAGAACCTATTTCTGGAAGGGCTGTCCTGTAGATCAACCAAAAAGAGCTGGAGTCGCTTTTGCGATCAGAAATTACCTAGCCAGTAGACTTTCAGAGAGCCTCAGAGAAGTCTCTGAAAGAATAATGATACTGCAAATCACTACATCCCATAACCGTAATATCACCATCATCAATGTCTATGCACCGACAATGACCTACCCAGACGAGGAAAAGGAGGCCTTTTACTTTCAGCTGAAAGACACCATAGCAAACGCCCCTGCAGCGGATAAGCTAGTTCTCCTTCGTGACTTCAATGCTAGAGTGGGCCATAACTACAATACATGGAGCCCTGTTCTCAGAAAGTTTGGAAAGGGAAATCCCAATTTTATGGAGAACTGCTGCTCTGTTTGTGCACAGAGTTTGAACTGGCAATTACGAACACTTACTTCCAACATTCGGATAACCATTACTACTCCTGGGAACACCCCAGGTCAAAGAGTCGCCATCTCCTGGACTATGTTATCACAAAAAGGAAGGGCCTCAAAGATGCCAAGAATACAAGAGGTATGCGAGGACCAGATTGCCAAACAGATGACTACCTAATCAAGACTACCTTCAAGTTCTCCATAAAACCTGTGTACAGCAGGGCGACAACGAAGCGCAAGAGAAGGCTAAACACATCAAAGCTCGGAGATAGAAAATTGCAAGATAGACTACAACTTGCAATTAACTCAGCATTAGAACAAACCACCGATGATTCTGATTCACAAGAACAAATGAGGGACTTGTTAAGCAGGTCTGTATTCTCCGCTGTGGCAGAGGTACTTGGTTACACAAAAAAGCGGAATGTGGACTGGTTTAATGAAAATGACCAAGAGATTAGAGATGTAATAAATGAAAGAAACCAAGCATTTAAATCAAAACTAAGCAACCCGACTAGAGCAAACCAGAAGATGCTGAAACAAGTGAGGGCAGAAGTCCAGAAAAAACTAAGAGAAATGGAAAACACCTGGTGGCTGAAAAAGGCTGAAGATATGCAGAGGCAAACCGAGGAAAACAATTCTGCAGGTTTCTTCAGATCACTGTAGATGTATCGACGATCCGGAATGGGTATGGTTGATCTGGCAGAACGGTGGTTCATAAAAATTGTGGAGTCCGCGTTCGCGCCTGGTCCCCAAAGTATGGAAATAAAAAATGATAAAAAAAACGTTTACAAGGGTTTTTGATATAGATGTACATAAGAATACTTTGATAAGTATGTTTCAACTTAAATAGGGATGGTATAATAAAATTGTGGGGTCTGCGTTCGCGCCTGTACTCCATGGAAATATGACACAAACTTTAACAAAGACTTTTAATATCCATTTGCGTAAGTATACTTTGATAATTATGCTTCAGTTTGAAGAAATATGGTATAATAAAATTATGGGGTGTTCGTTCGCGCCTGACCTCCATAGAATGGAAATATGTCACAAAGTTAAACACGGTTTTTTAAAAGGGGTGAGGGTCCACAATAACACCTTAACTTTAATCTTAATTCACGTTAGCTTTTATTTATTTTTTTTTAGTTGAATCATATTGTCGAATAAATTCACCTCATAAATTCACGTTTTTATTAAAGTAAAAGCCAAAAAAAAAGTCAGAACTTTAGACAATTCTCGACACAAATTTTGCATAACTCTGTTTTCTTCCTTCTCCACTTGCACTTGGCACTCTTTCGAAAATAGATAAATAGATAAATAATAAAAAATAAGAACGTTACTTGTTATTGTGTCAAAAGAAGGAAAAAATCCTGCTCACGTGTTTACGTGTCTTTTTAAAAACATTTACATAACCTTTTTATTTTTATTTCTACATCTGTTTAAGCTTTTTTTGTCAGTGTACTAGAAGGAATTTAGTTGATTGCAACCATTTCTGTGTGTTTTTTTATATTATAATAGAACAACCATGAATCCGACGGCACAATACTACACCGTTCAATTCTGTAAAACTGAAACGAAGCTGTTCTGCTTGAAAAGGGTGCCATTTTCTTCTTATTCATATATATATATCGATTCTGTGCTTTAAAAAACTAAAGTAAAGCCAACAAACGACTACCCGAAAAAATAAACATACAATAAATAAATGTTACCATTGTCAAAAAAAGTTTAGTTCATGTTTTGTTTTTTGTTTGTTTTGAAATAGTTTTTAATGCTCTTTACTTGAAATAATTTCAGCGAACCGAAATTAAAACGAAATTTGAGGCGATAACTACTTAAATAAATTTTTATATAAACTACACATGCCATAATCAAATATTCCTCAAGCATAAAATAACGGAAAACATTAAAATATGTTTATAAATATTCCTTACTTTGACGGAACTCTCTTAAATTGTTAACACAGAATGCTCAGGCGCCCCTCCTTCAAATTGAAAACGGGGCTCTCCATTTCAAAGTCGCTGCCGTTTTTTTTTAAACCAGTTCGTGAATTAAAAAAAAATTTCTTTTTTTACAAACTACTTAAAAATACAAACCAATGAACTTTTCTACCATAAAAGTAACTTTTATTGACTCTGGTTACATTTATTTCTTGCATATTTATATTATTATATATATAACATTTTCTCTTTGTAAGGAAACATAATTTTGTTGGTCATTCTTGGCTACGAATGGAAACAAAGTTGATATAAAAAAATATATTTTCGCGAAAATTATCTTTACTTTCATCATATTTTGCTTAGGTTAAACTTTTTGGAGTATCAAAACCTATCTCTTTACAACCCCCTCCTTTTTATAACCTATCATACTTTCAGCAATTACAGTCCATTTTCTGTAGGCTGTTTTTGAACCCAGTCAACGACGGGTACTTCTTGCTAGTGTATATATATATATATATATATATATATATATATATATATATATATATATATATATATATATATATATACTAGCATGAGTACCCGGCGTTGCCTGGGTTGACATCAAGTTCCGTTCGTTTGGCACACACCTGCTATACTAATCATTTTCATCATGGGCAACGTGGATACCCTCACAACAACTCTAAAAATAAAAGAACGGATGAAAACATATAAATGTAATCGCTACCCCCCAAAAAAAGAAAAAGTACATGATACCCTCGTCACCAGATATTTCGGCAGAAGGGATACAAGGAGAAGCAACTATTCTCCGGATATTGAGCACGGAAAAGAACTCCCCCCCCAAACAAAAAAAATAAATAATTAAAAATAAATCATTACAACTTTTGTTTCAATAAAAATAGCAGTGAATGCCCGTTCGATCGCAAAAAATAGCCAAGTAGGCAGAACCTTAAAAAATTAAGATCTACCAAAAATTAATTCCCAAATTAAATTTTTTGTCATTTTATGTTTATAATGTAATCGTCCCTCTCCAAAAAGAAATTGAATTTGTCATGTTTTTGGGTTCGTTCTGTTTATAAAATTGTTAGGTGAAAGTGCAGAATGGTCTCACAAAATTAATTAAATTTATCGTTGTTTTATGTTTCAAATGTAACCCCCCCCCAAAAAAAAACAAATTGTCATATTTTGCCGCCCCCACTCGATCGCGAAACTTGAAAAAATGCTAGAGATGATATGTTTCGTTGAACGCTTTGTGACCAAATAGTGGGTGCTCATTTTAGAAAAGTGATCCCCACTCTAAAATGTTTCTTCTTTCATATTATTTATAAAGGTTGTTTAAACGTATTGGCTCCCCCCACAAAGTAGGTCTTCATTTTTAGGGGTTAAATTACGCTGGATCACGTCGTATAAAGTTACCTTTTTAATTAGAAAGTTAAGTTTGTAATCGATGAGATTAACGCAAAAAAAGAAAGAAAAATGTAAATTGTAGAATTTAGAGAGGGGGCAGTGGATCTTTTTTTTAAACGACGTTGGGTCACATCGTAAAAAATTTATCGATTTCTGTATAGCCGTTTAAAGAATAATAAAATAAACATATGAAATGTTCGAAAGTTTCTAGGGCCAAATAACTCTAAAAAGTTTTTTAATCTATGTTGGAATAATAATTTCAAATAAATTAAATGAAATATGTTATGAATATAATTATTGTTTAAAATTTATTAAATAAAATTTTTAAATAGAACACTTAGAACAGTTCTCTCGCTAGAAACATTAAGATACTGCTATTTAATGACATCGATTTTTCTTAATGTAATATGCAAATGATATGATCTCTTAATTGCATATTTTACAAGAATCATAATATATATAGAAATAGATGAAAGAGTAAAGTAAGGAAACTTTTGTATATATTAATCAAATTGTGAACAAGCAAACAAACAAATAGACAGGGATACGAATATATATATATATATATATATATATATATATATATATATAAGGACATTAATATAGACAGCAAAAACATTACTGACACACTCAACATTAGCAAGAGAATAAGAAAACTCTCAAAGAAAGAGGCCTACATTCTGATAATGGACCACAAACCCAATTTTGAAACAACGCTCCAAACTAGACTTATAAACCCCACAAATCCCGAAATAGGAAGAATAAGTAAAAGAATACTAGAAAGAATCAATTTACAAATTAAAACCAATTATGAATTAAACCAACAAATTAACATCAATGACATAATTAAATGGTTCAATAATATCCAAAATAAAAAAGCCGGCTTTTATCCAGTTCGATATTTAAAGTTATCATCTTTCCACATCAAAGAAACTGTTTGATGAAGTTTTAGATTTCGCCTCTCTACTTTCCGACTTACAACCATCCGAAATAAACATTATTAAAACATCTAGGAAAACGGTATTAATCAGCCAAGACAACTAATAGACTAAGAAGAATCGATCGGATTCATTTAACATCTTAGACTCAAAAGAAGCAACTGATCTACTTGGTCTCTTTATTTTGTACATTCTCCCGGTGTTGGAATTGATGCCTAAACGATCCTTTTAATTGCCTATTTTATTCGATTTTGTTTAAAGCAAAATCTTCCATCGCTGGTATTAATGATAAAATAATAAATATTTCTTGATTTAAAATTAGGTCGGTAGTACTTTGCAAAGAGTAGCCTGAGATGTCGGAAAATTTCTGTTTCTATGTCTATCCTTGTGGCTATGTCACTAGTAAGGGTGCTGGAGGTAAACGTTTCATCTGGGCTGATGTTACCCGCCTGATAGTTAGGGACCCGAATCTTGAATTAACCACTAAGGAGACTGTCCTATCAGCAGGTGCAAAGTACCGGGGCTGCTGTATTGCCATTTGATGAATGGATTCTGGACCATACAGTATTTCTGGTAGGGCCTCTCGATGCCATACTAGTGGGTAATTGTTACGGCTTTACCTGTTCATGTGCCACAAAAAAAAAAAATTCTTGTCTTTTTCTCTCTTATTTCCCCTCTATATCCTGCTCCAACCAAGTCTACCGACTTGCTCCACAAACCCCAAAACCTCAATCATGACAAATCTCCAAAAAAGAAACACGAATAAACCTAGAACCCCATCCACCAGCGTAAACCCCTAGTACCAGGTCTCCTTCTCCAACATCAGGGGTCTACGTTCCAACCTTCTAGAGGTTGAAACACAATTAAAGGAGACGAAACCGGACATATTCTTTTTAAGTGAAACTGGCATAGGGCCAACCACTTCTCTAGACGAATGCATAATTAAAGGATACTCCAACTTAACATCTAAATCTGACCCCCAAGATCGCCATGGGCATGGAATATGTGCCTACATCAAAGATGGCTTTCCATATGGTAGCGATATCTCCAGAGAAGACCCTAATTTACCTTATATGCGCTTTCGGGTTGCACTAGCTTACACCACTGCATTTATATTTGCCCTCTATCGCCCCAACAACAGTGGGGTTACTATCTTTAAGAGCATATCTGAGAAAATTGACCACATCCTGTCTGCTCATCCTTCGGCTAACATTCACATTTGCGGTGACTTCAATGTCCATAATGTGGAATGGCTGACCCACTCAAATAAAACCGATGACGAGGGGAGGTTTTCTCATGATTTTGCCATTGCCTATGACTTCAGATTGTTCACGAACCCACCCGTGTGCCCGATACACCCGGTCAATATGCAAGCCTTCTAGACCTTTTCCTCACAACATCCCCTGAGCTGTGTTCATGCTCTGTTCTATCTCCTCTGGGATCCTCTGACCACTCCGTCGTAACAGTTAAGATAAAAAGTAAATGTTATAAGTCTTCAGACGTACCTCTCCACCGTACTGTATATCGATACTCTATGGCTGACTGGGATATCTTCCGTACATTCATATCTGACCTACCTCCGCATTCCATGTTTAAAAAGGGTGTGTGCTCTATAGTATCAGACCTGACCGAATGGTTAATTGTAGGCATAGACCGATTCATACCATCCAAAAAGTTCCAACAAAAACCTAACAGCCAGCCATGGTTCTCCCCTGAATGTGCTGCTGCCATCGCGCACAGAAATCACTTATTCCATAGCTACCAACGTAATAGATGTACTGAGACTAAAGCTGCTTTCAGGACTGCCAGCAACCACTGTAAAAGAGTAATAAAGCATGCAAGAGAGCTATATGCTCAGTTTGTTAAATCCAAAGTAGCTGAGCAGCGGCTTGGTTCCCACCAGTTCTGGCAAATAGTAAACAGGATCTTGAACAGAAGCGTGCGTTCTATCCCAACTATCATCAATGGACCTGAGGTTATCTCGTCAGCATCAGACAAGGCCAAACTATTTGCCAAGAACTTTGCAGCTAATTCTACCCTCTGCAACAATGACTATCAACTCCCTGTATTTCCTCCTATAACAGACAACACGCTAGGTAACATACAAATATCTGTGCGTGAGGTTGCCAAGCTAATCAGTAAAGCAACTGGCCCTGATGGCATTCCAGTTATAGTGCTGAAAAAGCTCCAATGAGAACTTGCCGCCATACTTACAAAACTGTTTAAGCATTGCCTTAAGGAGAAGTGCTTTCCAACACCCTGGAAAACCTCATCAGTATGCCCTGTATTTAAGAATTCAGGTGAAAAGGCATCTCCCTCTCAGTTCAGACCAATAAGTCTCCTGTGTGCCATGAGTAAGTTGTTGGAATCCATATTAAATAAAGAAGTAGTCAACCACCTCAACAGAAACAACCTTCTTAGTGACATGCAATATGGTTTCTGCTCTGCAAGATCTACAGCAGATGTGCTAACGGTTATATCACATAGGATTAGTGAATCTCTTGACAAAGGTTTCCTTTCCAGGGCAATTGCTCTTGACATATCAAAGGCCTTCGATAAGGTATGGCATAAGGTCCTACTTCACAAGATTTCCAGCTACGGTATTACTGGAAATGTTTTCTCAATCATTTAATCATTTCTCTCTGATAGGTTCATAAGAGTAATGGTTGACGGGCAGAAATCAGAGGCCCAACTTTCTTCCTGATCTACATCAATGATCTCCTAAAACACATACTTAAATCATTCGTTGACATCTATGCTTATGACACGACTATCTATGGCAACACATCAAAGGCCGTAAATGACAAAGTTCTCTCTAATTCTTTCTCCTCTGATCTTGAGCACGTGGTACAATGAGGGAAGATGTGGCTGGTCACTTTTAATCCATCCAAAACGAAGCTTCTATCTTTACATCATCAGCGCTCTGATCCCCATCTGGCATCAGTTGAGATGGATGGCTCTCGTCTTGGGGAGGCTCCATGTTTTGACAGGCTTCTGGGTTTGCCCTTTACTCCTGATCTGAAATGGAACATGTACATCAAATCTGTTGCAAGGGACGCTGGGAAAATGGTAGGATCCTTCTACCACTCCAGAAGATATCTCACTCATGCAATTCTCTATCTGTATAAAAGCCAAGTACGTCCAAGGATGGAGTACTGCTGCCACATCTGGGCAGGAGCTGCTAAAAATAACCTATCCTGCCTTGACAGAGTACAAAATAGACTTCGTGGTTTAGTGGAGGATGCCCTTTTCTCTTCCCTGCAACCTCTCTCCCATAGAAGAGACGCTGCGAGCCTGTCTTTGTTTTATCGTTATTTCCATGGTAGGTGCTCGTCTGAGATCCAATCCCTCGTCCCCCCTCGCCAATTTTCACGAGAAACACCTGTCTGGGTAATTGTTACGGCTTTACCTTATCATTAGCTAAAAAAAAAAAAAAAAAAAAAATTCTTCGTTTCTTTCTCTCTCTTAGTTTCCCCTTTCTGTCCTGCTCTAAGTAAATCTGACGACCTAGTCCACAAATTCAAAAAATTCATCATGACAAGTTTCAAGAAAAAATACACGATTAAACCTGGTTCTACAACTTCCAACGTAGACCCCTACTACCATGTCTCCTTCTCTAACATCAGGGGTCTACGTTCTAACCTTCCAGAGGTTGAAACCCAATTACAGGAGACTAAACCAGACCTTTTATTTTTAAGTGAAACTGGCATTGGACAGGCTATTTCCCTAGAAGAGTTCTCAATTAAAGGATACTCTAACTTAACTTCTAAATCTGACCCCCAAGATCGCCATGGGCATGGAATATGTGCCTATATTAGGGATAACTTTCCATGTGGTAGGGACATCTCCAGGGAAGATCCTAACTTACCCTATATGTGCTTTCGGGTTGCTTTAGCTCACACTACGGCATTTATATTTACTCTCTATCGCCCCCATAACAGCGGAGTTACTATCTTTCAAAGCATATCTGAGAAAATTAACCAAGTCCTATCTGCTTATCCTTCAGCTAACATTCACGTATGTGGTGACTTCAATGTTCACAACGTCGAATGGTTGACCCACTCTAACAAGACCGATGATGAGGGGAGGTTCTGTCATGATTTCTCCATTGCCTATGACCTCACTCAGATTGTTCACGAACCCACCCGTGTGCCCGACAATGACGGCCAGTATGCGAGCCTACTAGACCTTTTTCTCACAACTTGCCCTGAACTATGTTCAGTTTCTGTTCTGTCGCTTCTTGGATCTTCCGACCAATCTGTTGTATCAATTAAGATAAAAATGAAATGTAATAAGTTCCCAGACGTACCTCTCCATCGTACAGTATATCGATACACTAAGGCTGACTGGGATAGCTTCCGTACATTTATATTGGATCTACCTCTGCATTCCATGTTTAAAAAGGATGTGTCCTCTATAGTGTTAGACCTGACGGAATGGTTAATTGTAGGTATTGACCGTTTCATACCCTCGAAAAAGTTTCAGCAAAAACCTAACAGCCAGCCATGGTTCTCTCCAGAATGTGCTGTTGCCATTGCGCACAGAAATCACTTTTTCCAATGTTTCCAACGTAATAGATGTATGAAAACTAAAGCCGCTTTCAGGACTGCCAGCAACCATTGTAAGAAAGTAATAAAGAATGCAAGAGAGTTGTATGCTCAATCTGTTAAGTCCAAAGTAGCTGAGCAGCGGCTTGGTTCCCACCAATTTTGGCAAATAGCAAACAGAATCCTGAACAGAAGCGTGTGCTCCATCCCAACTATTATCAATGGACCTGAGGTAATCTCATCAGCATCACACAAAGCCAAACTCTTTGTAAAGAACTTTGCAGCTAATTCTACCCTTTGTGATCAAGGCTGCCAACCCCCAATATTTCCTCCTGTATCAGAAAACACGCTATGTGATATACGTATATCTGTACGTGATATTGCCAAGCTAATCAAAAACCTTGATTCCAGTAAAGCAACTGGCCCTGACGGTATTCCAATTATAGTACTCAAAAAACTTCAACCTGAACTAGCGCCCATACTTACAAAACTGTTTAAACGTTGTCTTAAGGAGAATAGTTTCCCATCTCCCTGGAAAATTTCATCAGTATGCCCTGCATTTAAGAATTCAGGTGATCGCTCATCCCCTCTCAGTACAGGCCAATAAGTCTCCTGTGCGTCATGAGTAAGTTGCTGGAATCTGTGTTAAATACAGAAGTAATCAACCATCTCAACAAAAATAACCTTCTTAGTGACACTCAATATGGTTTCCGTTCTGCTAGATCTACAGCAGATGTGCTTACAGTTATATCTCATAGGATTAGCAAATCTCTCGACGGAGGCAACCTTTCTATGGCAATTGCTCTTGACATATCTAAGGCCTTTGATAGGGTATGGCATAAAGGTTTACTTCATAAGATCTCTAGCTATGGTATTGCTGGAAAAGTCTTCTCAATTATTAAATCATTTCTTTCTGATAGGTTCATAAGAGTAGTAGTTGAGGGGCAAAAATCAGAAGCTCACAGTATTAATGCCGGTGTCCCTCAGGGATCCATCCTGGGCCCAACTCTTTTCCTGATCTATATTAATGATCTTCCAAATCACATCATTACATCATTTGTAGACATCTATGCTGACGACACTACCATTTATGGTAGCACATCTAAGACAGTAAACGACCAAGTTCTCTCCAATTCTCTCTCCTCTGATCTTGAGCACGTAGTACAATGGGGTAAGGAGTGGCTGGTTACTTTTAATGCATCTAAAACCAAGCTTCTCTCTTTACATCATCAACATTCTGATCCACATCTGGCATCAATTGAAATGAATGGCTCTCGTCTTCAGGAGGCCTCAAGTTTTGACAAGCTTCTTGGCTTGACCATTACTCCTGATCTTAAATGGAACACGTACATCAAATCTGTTGCCAAGGCCGCTGGAAAAATGGTGGGATCTTTCTATCGATCCGGTAGATATCTCACTGCTGATGCTATTCTCTATCAATATAAGAGCCAGGTACGTCCAAGGATGGAATACTGTTGCCACATCTGGGCAGGAGCTGCTAGAAAGGACTTGTCCTGCCTTGATAGAGTTCAAAATAGACTTCGTAGCCTCGTAGGAGATGTCCTTTTCTCTTCCTTGCAACCTCTATCTCACAGAAGAGATGTTGCGAGTTTGTCTCTGATGTATCGTTATTTTCATGGAAAGTGTTCGACTGAGCTTCAATCTATGGTCCCCCCTCGCCAAACTTTCACAAGAAACACTCGTCTAGCTGTAAACACTATCAATAATTACCCCCACTCTTTATCTGTGCCTAAACCTAAACGTAGATTCCATGAACAAAGCTTCTTTCTTAGAACTGCACGCCTGTGGAATTGTCTTCCGTTTTCCTGCTTTCCGGCTGACTACAATATGGTTGTCTTCAAGTCTAATGTAAATAAGTTCTTGATGAGCCGTTCCATATAAGTTATCAAATTTTCCAAATTTTCATTACTAATGATTACTATATTGTCCAATTTCTAATGTACAATCTTTAACCCTTATCCTTGAGTGGCCTCTTGGCCTTGATAATGTGGTGATGCCTATGTAAAAAAAAAAAAAAAACTACTGTCAATAATTTTCCCCACTCTCTATCTGTGCCTAAATCAAAACGTAGATTCCATGAGCAAAGCTTCTTTCTTAGAACTGCACGCCAGTGGAACTCTCTGCCGCTTGCCTGTTTCCCACCTGACTACAACTTGGATGTCTTCAAATCCAACATGAACAAACTCCTGACAAACCGCCCCCTTAGGTAAGACACTCTATCAAAACCCCCAATACTAATGATTACTACAATACTATCTCATTGATTACTGTACACGCAATAACCCTTATCCCTGAGTGGCCTTTGGGCCTTTGATAAGTGGTGACCCCCATGTAAAAAAAAAAAAAAATTACCAGTAAAGCTAAAATCGATAGATCGTCCTCCACAAGTGCATTTTGATGTTTAGGAAAATATCTGCATATTTAACATGTATTTTTTATGAAAATCGGTGGGAATACCAATGCTATAGTTAAATAAGTTAGATTCATAAAGAATCGGAATCGGAATCAGAATCGGAATCGTAAATTGTATCGGAATCGGGAAATTAGCATGGAATCGGTAATTGTATCGGATCGGGGAAAATATTAGAATCATACCATCCCGAATATATATATATATATATATATATATATATATATATATATATATATATATATATATATATATATATAATATAAAGCTGAACGTCTGTGTCTGTGTCTGGTCACGAATAGGCTCCCATATGGTTGACTATTATAGAAAACTGATCACATATAATGATAGAAGATGTATCGAGACACAGGAATGAGTATGTTTTATTTGGCATAATGATGATTCATTAAAATTGTGGGGTCTGCGTACGCGCCTCGTCCACAAAGCATGGAAACAAAAAATTAAAAAATTAAAAAAAAAAACGTTTACAGGTGTTTTTGATATAGATGTACATAATAATACTTTGATGAGTATGTTTTAACTTAAATAGGGATGGTATAATAAAATTGTGGGGTCTACGTTCGCGCCTGGCCTCCATAGAAGGGAAATAGGCACAAACTTTAATAAAGACTTTTCATATCTATCTGCGTAAGTATACTTTGATAATTATGTTTCAGTTTGAAGAAATATGCAATAATAAAATTATGGGGTGTTCGCTCGTACCTGACCTCCATAGAAAGGAAATATGTCACAAAGTTTAACAAGGTTTTTTAATATAGATCCACAGAATATTGTGATAAGTGTTTCAGTGTGAACAGGTATGGTATAATAAATTATGGGATTTATCTATTTTATTTTTACTTTCATCATATTTTGCTTGGGGTTTGATACCCCCAAATTCGAAGCTATTTCTTTACAACCCTTCCTTTTCATAACCTATCATACTTTCATAAATCAGAGTCCATTTTCTGTATGCTGTTTTTGAACCCAGTCAACGACGGGTACTTTTGCTAGTATATATATATATATATATATATATATATATATATATATATATATATGTATATATA
This sequence comes from Euprymna scolopes, assembly GCF_053919585.1. NCBI lineage: Eukaryota > Metazoa > Mollusca > Cephalopoda > Sepiida > Sepiolidae > Euprymna > Euprymna scolopes. The sequence goes on from NC_136488.1 coordinate 24,523,122, forward strand.
ACATTATATATATATATATATATATATATATATATATATATATATATATATATATATATATATATATATATACAGTGATGATCATATTTATTGGCACGGTAAAATAAAAGTTAAATTTTGTCTAATAAATTCTAAAAAAGGGATTAAATTAAAGAAAATAACAAAGTATATTATGTATTTTTAACTGGCCTTTCCGATGCAGCAATCGGATTTTAGAAAAAATAAATAACAAAGGAACAACAAACATAATTGCAAAAAACCCTTGTTCAAAATTATTGGCATGGCTTTGTTTTTCTTTTAGTATCAGTATAATATCAATCAATTTCCGGTTTACGTGCTTTCTGAACTTTTTTATAGCCATATTATGCTTGTTTAACGCTAATTCAGTGAATAATTTTTTTCAGATAATTTTTAGATAGCGATTTATTTAAACTATTATAAGTGACTAAATTATAATTTTCAATCGCCATGGTTAAAACTAAGGAACACAGCGAAGACGTCAGGAAGCTTGTTGTAGCATGCCATACCAATGGGGAGGGCTATGATAAGATTTCAAAGAAGCTAAACCTTCCCAAATCCACTGTTAGAGCCATAATAAACAAGTTCAAATCGCAAGGCCACGTTATGATTTTAGAGGGTAGAGGGAGAAAAAGGATTCTTTCCCCAAGAGATGAACGGAAAATTGTTCGACAAGTAAAACAAACCCCAAGGATCTCTGTTGGGGAGATTGTTGATGAACAGAGAACCTCTGGAGTGAATGTATCTCGACATACAGTTGGTAGAGTTTTGAAGAGAGCTGGTTTAAAAGCATGTCGTCCGAGAAAGACTCCCTTATTGAAGCCTATGCACCTGAAAGCAAGGCTAGCCTTTGCAAAACGTCATATTGATAAAGATGTTGCATTCTGGAAACGTGTTCTATGGACTGACGAAACGAAAATAGAGTTATTTGGCCATAATAAAGTGTCTTATATTTACAGAAAATCTGGCGAAGCTTTCCTGCCTAAGAACACCATACCCACAGTGAAGCACGGTGGAGGCAGTTTGATGTTTTCGGGATCCTTTGCTGCCTCTGGACCAGGGCGACTTGTTAAGGTCACAGGTAGCATAAAAAAAGGAAGATTATGTTAAAATATTGGATGAAAACCTGAAAGACTCTGCTAAAGAGCTCTCACTTGGTCGTCGTTGGTGGTTCATGCAAGATAATGACCCAAAGCATTCGGCTAAACTGACTAAGAAATGGCTTGAGGACAATCATATTAATGTTTTGGAGTGGCCATCACAAAGCCCAGACCTTAATCCAATTGAAAATTTATGGAGAACATTAAAATTGAGGGTAATGCAAAGGAAGCCTAAGAATCTTATTCAATTGGAGGATTATTGTCAGGAAGAGTGGGCTAAAATTACTACTGAAGAGTGCAACAACTTGGTTGTAAACTATGAAAAGCGACTGAGGAAGGTAATCAAGGCCAAAGGCTATACAATTGATTATTAAATAAATCGTGCCAATAATTTTGAACAAGGGTTTTTTGCAATTATGTTTGTTGTTCCTTTGTTATTTATTTTTTCTAAAATCCGATTGCTGCATCGGAAAGGCCAGTTAAAAATACTTAATATACTTTGTTATTTTCTTTAATTTAATCCCTTTTTTAGAATCTATTAGACAAAATTTAACTTTTATTTTACCGTGCCAATAAATATGATCATCACTGTATATATATAGGGTAAGCCAAAAGTAGGTGTCTAATAAAAAACATTCATTTAGAGATCACATATATGTACAACTATATGTTATAAGGGAATTATTAATGAAAATTAAAAGTTATTTATCAACGCCAGGGCTCAAACTATTTTCCTCCTTCATTGACACAGCTTTGAAGTTTTCCTCTTACGCTTCGACAAACATTTTCTTCTTTATGCTCACTCCACTTGCCACTGGTATTTAACAATGTCGACTCAGGAGAGGTGTGGTTGGAGATTGCGCACCTCCAGTCATAAAGATTTCATGCGCAGGCGCACCTACGTGGGTATCCATAGTTTGTCAAAGACTGAAGGAGCCTACTTACCCCCCCCCCATATATATATATATATATATATATATATATATATGTGTGTGTGTGTGTGTATGTATGTATTGTGTGTGTATCACGTTCTGTATGAGCTGAGTTGAAGGGTGACATTTTACAGAAATGTGTAGTCACTCTAATCATGAGATTATATTAATTATAACGCTCTTGAAAATGTGTCATCATCGTTGCACTTTTAAATAAAACGCCATGCTGCTTCGTCTAACGTTTATCTTAGAACCTCATTAACGAAGCAAAGGAAAAACAAAAAAAAAACAAACATAAGTCTCTGTAGCTATGGTGAGAAAGGAAAATGTATCTTGACCTCATTGATGTGAACATGGCAGCTATGCATACACTCAGTAGATTATACAGATTATATATATAATTATAGATTACTAGCATGGGTGCCCGGTGTTGCCCGGGTGTTTGGAGGTGTGTGTTGAGTAAAAACAAAAACGTAGTAGTAGGAATGCAGGCTCGAACCCGTACCGCGAAGGAGGAAAAGAACTGAAAAACAAAATGTTACGTCTTTGCTGTTACGGCAATCGTCAAACCGGAAGTAACATAGGTTTAAATTAAGGCTAGACAATCGATAAGAGGGGATGACATTCGAAAATATCGGAGAAAAAAGCGACCCCTCCCTGTAGAAAATTACTCAGTTGAGAGTGAAGAAATTAATGTTTTTAGCTAATTTTTCGATATTTGTCGTCTGAAGGGTCGAGCTTCAAAACAATACTGATCATGTGAAAATCTGTCGCCTCTGTCGAAAGTTTTAGGCAGACATGGAAATATACATACATAGATTTATATATTTATAGCTCCAATTTTCGACCCTAACCGATTAAAAAGCTTGCCCTGTCTCTGAATGCCCTTTATGTAAAATTTCAAATGTTTAGACCAGAAAATGTCTGAGTAATTTGGCAGATACCGCAGAGGTCAAATTTTCTTTAACTTGAACCCCTATTATGACCCCTTAACATTTATTGTTTGGGGCTCTAATCAAGTTATTAAGTTAGATCCATGTCCAAGGAACCTATATCTAAAATTTCATGTGTTTAGATCCAAAATTGTCGGAGTAGTTTGGTAGCGTTCTCAAAGGTTAAATCGTTGAACTTTGACCCGTTAACAGCCAAATTTCTGGCCGAAAACGGATCACATAGATTTTCCCAAATCACAGTATCCTGTATATCAAATTTCGAGTCTGTAGACTTAAAATTGACGGAGTTATTGCTTAGGAAAATGTACACAGACACACAGACACGTTCATTTTTATAGATATATATATATATATATATATATATATATATATAGATAGATATACAAGCTATGAAACTGCCTTTATGGCAATTAAGCTACACAGGCTTCTGAGTTTAATTCTCGTAGGGAACCTTCAGACTAACAGACACTGAATAGGTTTTACCTGGTGTTTATATATGCATGTGTTGTTTAGTATAACTAGCTAACCAATTAGAGTCATTGGTGTTTCCTCTCACGGGTTACTTTTCTCATAAGGCAATGGCAAAGCTTCTCCCAAACAAAAGTTTGGCTGACTTTGGCTTCCCTTTCTTTTGTTCTGTTTTGTATAGACATGGCGTACCATTTTGCGAATATTTCGAATAATTGGTAAGTTTACTTGAACACTTGTGTGCTTGGAGTACTTTTTCTAATTCTATTTTAGATGCTACCTTTTTCTTTTTTAAATATTATATTTTTCTTATGTTTTGTCATCCTAAATTAAGCGTTATTCTGTGTATTTCCTCTTTCATTTATCAACAATGGGGTGTTGTGCTGTCTTTTACATCATTATTATGCAGAATATATATATATGTGTGTGTGTGTGTGTGTATGTGTGTGTGTGTGTGTGTGTGTGTGTGTATGTGTGCTTGCTTGCTTGCTTGCTCCTTTGGCAGTGATAAGAAATGTATTGTTATAGACTCTGCAGCTCGGGCGCACGACCTAGATTCATATACATCCAGCAAATTTCATATAGCGCCAACTGTGATCCTGAAGATCTGAGCCAGCTGATGAAAGACAGGGGAATCTGGAGAGAGAGAGAGAGAGAGATAGAGATAGAGAGAGAGAGAGAGAGAGAGAGAGAGAGAGTTATATTGGTCCGGGCAAGGAGCCTGACCAGATAAATTGAACCATAGTCTCCGACCCATTAGCGATTACTGTAACGATGATGCAACATAAAGTAAGCATAAATTTTTGCGATTAGATATTGCAGTGCATACTGTTCAATATACTCATAGGGTATCGTATTTTAAAATTTTTGAAATAAGTAAAGCAAGATTAGTAAAAATAAAATTTCTTTGAAACCTTTCTTCAGTTCTTATTTATGTCATCCTCGTTGGTTGGCTTATACCATATGCGGAATTTCATTACCTGATTAGTCGTATGACCATCAAGGCATCTTGCATAGAACACTGATTTAAGGGCTTTTGAGATTTCCGCTCATGTGTATCTTCCTCCCCTTTACTTCCCGTTGCGCTGTTGTTCATTTAGGCGAAATTTTGTGGGCGTTTCCATCCCTCGCGCCGTATTGCTCTCTAATGACCCAAAGGTAGCGGAGTGCATTTCATAGAGAATCGCGATACAATTTTACATTATGTCCGATAAAAGGTCATTGCTCAGAGCACTTAAACTATCTAACAATGGTACAAACAAAATTTGAATTTTAAATATGCATTGTTTTAAATATCCAATTTAAAAATTTCAGTGTGTCGCCATTTACGTATATGCTATTGGAATGGTCAAAGCAACAATTGTTAAAAATACGTGAACATCAGATAGCGAAAGAGTAAGTTAAAGAAGAATCCATAATTATACGAGGCTCATTCGATAAAAAGTGGATTTTAGATGACTCGGTAACTACAACTCTAATTTATGGTACGTCTTCTTGTTAATATGTAGCTGTTTTTTTTCTTTTTAAAGATGCACAGGACCCGTGTTCTGGCGGTGTCCAGAGAAAAATGAGGAAACCTAGGTTCCCACACTCACATTCATTATTATATTTATGTCTATATGACAAATTCAATAATGCACTATGAGGTGCCTTAAATAAATTTCCAGACTTTTTTTTTCATGTGGGCACTTTTATTCATAGTAAACACATGAAACTCTAATCCCCTTCGAAGTAATCTCTTCCGGCTGCAATACACTTGTTGTACCGTTCCAACCACTTCTAGAAAACCATAACGAAGTCCTCTCATGTGAACGTATCAATAACCCTGGTAACAGCCTCTCTCATCTACTCAAGTGTTTCGTAACGACAGCCTCTAAGGTTTCCCTTGAGCTTAGGGAATAACCAAAAGTTACAGGGAGCAAGGTTTGGACTATAGGGAGGGTGAAGTACTGTCTTGATGCTCATCTTGGTCAAATAGTCTGTGACAAGGATGGAGTTGTAGACTGGTGCATTTGTGCAACTCTTCTGCATCTTCAGTTCCTCGCGAATAATTGTGTGTACAGTTCCCACACTGACATCAATCGGTGCACTTATTGTCTCTATAGACACACGACGGTCTTTATCCATTAAATTTTTTATTTGGCCAATCAACTTTGGTGTTCTTACTTCCTTACTTCTCCCACAGCTCTCATCATCTCTCACAGACTCCCTGCTTTCATTGAATCTCGTATGCCACTCAAGAACTGATGTTCGATTCATGCAAGGTGGTTCAGAAGCAGTCTGAAGTATTTCATACGTTTCTGTCATGTTTCCCCTGTTAAAAAAATTATTGCAGATCGTTCTTCTAAACTTCCCTCACGTCCAGATAGCATTTTTGAAATTCACCGGCTGTGACAATCAGGCTTTAGTAAGGTGTATTCCAATTCCTGCTGTAGCTGTTTATTTGAACCTGAAATCTTTTAAAATTAGTCAGTCATTTCATAAGATCTATAGCAATAACATACTGAATTTTCAAGAGTCTCTAACAATTTGAAATGCTTGTACAAAAAGTCTGGAAACTTATTGAATACCTTGTATTATTTATAATTAGTATTAGTAGTAGTATTTGCTGTAGATAGCAAATGTGGCAACTATTTTAATGTTAATTTGCTGTTGATAAGAAAGATGAGTTCATGGAAAATTGTCCATATAGGATGAAGTATGTTTACCAAAAAAATTAAATCGAATCAATTTTTTTTATTTCTTAAGGATATTGATCTACGCTACATTAAAAAATCGATCTCAATTACAATCAAATATTGATATTTTAGGACTGAAATATGGTGGACTAATTTTGTATATCTGACTAACTTTTCTTTATATTTTGAATAACATTTTATACAAATTTTGTAAATTAACTTTTTGACTGTTTATATGAAGAAAATACGTATTTAAGTTGGTAATGGCAAAGAGAAAAAAAAAAAAAAAAGAAAAACAAAACAAATTGTAAAAACTAAAAGAAAGAAAATTAATAAAGAATGATCCAAATCGAAATTGAATAAGATGATAAGTAAAACATGTGTGGTTCACATGCGATTTATACGAATTATATAATGTAAACTACCATCAATCACACATTTTGGGCGTATTGTACACTTACTACTTATCGCTAACATGTAAAAGAGCGCGGACGCGCGTATGCAAATGCCGAAACGTGTGCGAAATGACGTCACGGTAAAGAAAAAAAGAAAAAGCATGTTAAAAGGAGAGAGAGCACGTTAGCGTTAGAGACGTGGGTGACATCACAGCGTAACGAAAAGTCACGTGCGGCAGTAAACTAAGAAAATAGTTTTTATTTCTGAGTCAGATCGTACGTAATAGTGGACATTCAATCATCTATTGGAAGGATAATTTATATATGACTAGCGGGGCTACCCGGCGTTGCTCGGGACCGTATAAACAATGAAAAAATTGAATTTGGTTTAGTAATATGTTTGTTATTCTTATGAGAGAGGAATTTTGTATGTTTATGTATCATTTGCTATTTCGAGCAAAAGAATATTTTACCTACAAAAGACGGGTATTACACATATGAAATAATTGTATCTTACCTAGGGTAGGTAATTTACAGCATGTATATGCAAGGACAGGTAATATGCAACACATTTATCTCATCAAATTCCAAGTGATGCCAGGTATTTTGCTAATATATATTCTCACCTATTTCATTTAATCCCGGGCAACGCTGGGTGTTTTGCTAGTATATATCTCAATCAATCTCATTAAATCCTGGGCGACGCAAGGTATTCTGTTAGTATATATTTCAATGAATATAATTAAATCCAAGGCAACGCCAAGTATTCTGCTAGTATATATTTGCATCTATCTCATTACATCCCAGGTGACCATGTATTCTGCTTGCATACATTTGCATGTATCTCATTGAATCCAGGGTGACTCCGGGTAATCTGTAAGTATATATGTTGACGTATCTCGTTGAATCCCATAATTCTTGGATTGTTACAAATTTCGGCAATTTAACCCACATTATCGCTCACCTGTCTAAAATAATAGCTTTGAGACATTGTCGACTGGTTTTTCATTACAAACACGTCATCCAAATAACTCACATTTCATCATTTTTCATAATTTTTGGATATGTTACTAATTTCAACAACCATATCACATGATTTAACTTACATTATCGCCTCCACTCTTACTAAAATAAAAACATTGATACATAGACTATAGTATGTTACTAATTTCTAATATCATTTTTCATGAGTAAATCCACATTATCGCCCCATTCTATCACTAAAATAATAACTTTTAGACATTGTATGGCTGGTTATTTCATTACAAACCCACCAACAATGTAACTCACATTATATCATTTTTCATAATTCTTGGATATGTTACTAATTTTGACGATTATTTTTAATAAAGTAACCCAACTAATCGCCACCTCTTGCTGAAATAATAACTTCCATAAATTGTCTGGTATGTCTACTTCATTACGAATATACCAATCAACTCACATTTCATCATTTTTCATAATTTTTGGATATGTTGCTAATTTCAACCGTCATTTTTTTTCTGAGTTCAATCACATAATCCTTCTCCTCTTACTAAAATAATACCTTTTAGACATTTCTAGGCTGTTTGTTTCATTACAAACACATCAATAAAATACCTCACATTTCATCATTTTTCATAATTCTTGGATATGTTATGATTTTCGACAATCAAATTTAATGAGTGCGCACATATAATCGCCCAATGCTTACTAAAATCATAAATTTGTTACATTGACTGGGCTGTTTATTTCATTATAAACAAACAAATCAAATAACTAAAACTTCATGTTTCATAATTCTTGGATATGTTACTAATTTGGACAATAATTTTCAAGAGTTAATCTAAATTATCGCCACCTCCTATTACTAAAATAATAACTTCCAGACATTGTATGGCTGTTTTTTTTTCATTACAAACACACCTATCAAGTTACTCACATTTTACCATTTTTCATAATTCTTGGATATGTTACTAATTTTGGGAATTATTTTAATAAAGTAACCCAAATAATCGCTCCCCTCCTTAACCGACACGATCTTGTTCCTCTTACAAAAATAACAACTTTGATACATCGTCTAGCCTGCCTATTTCATTACAAACACACCAATCAAATAACTCACATTTAATAATTTTTCATAATTCTTGGATATGTTACTAATTTCGAGAATCATTGTTTGTGATTTAATCCGCATAATTGACCTCCTCTTACTAAAATACTAACTTTCAGACAATATGTGGGTTGTTTATTTCATTATAAACACACCAATTAAATAACTTACATTTAATAACTTTTCATAATTCTTGGATATGATACTAATTTCGACAATCGTTTTTCATCATTTAACCCACATAATCCCCTATCCCTAGCTAAAATAATAACTTTGAGACATTGTCTCTGGTTATTTCATGATAAACACCCCAATCAAATAACTCACATTTTATCATTTTTCATAATTCTTAGATATGTTACTAATTTTGACAATCGTTTTTCATGATTTAACCCACATAATCCCCTCTCCTCTTGCTAAACAATAACTTTGAGACATTGTCTTGCTGGTTATTTCATTATAAACACACCAATCAAATAACTCACATTTTATCATTTTTCATAATTCTTGGATATGTTACTGATATAATGGACTGATCCAACATCCTTCAAATGAATGGACTGTTACGTCTATAAAAAGACAAGCAAACTTTCCTCACGTGGGAGACAGAATTTAGTACTAAGCTGTCAATGGACGCTTAGAAATGTGTGTACCTTTTTACCTAAATAAACCCTTTCTGTACAACCCCAGTAATGACTTGTTATTCATATAATCTACGATATAACAACTGGCGACGAAGAATTCGAACGAAACTCACTAAAAAAACAAAGCGAAGGAAAAAGCACACAAGAAGATTAACGAGCAGAAAACAAAAGAAATCCAAAGAAGGAAGAAGAAAAAAAACTTCGACAGAGCCAACATTTAAAAAGTAAGTGTTTCAGTCTGTTACGGTCCTAAAAAAAAAAAAAGAGAAATTGACATTTTGAAGCGAACATTTTTTTTTTTTTAAAGAACATTAAAAAAAAGAAGTGTCCATTTCAAGTTTTATTCGGCTGGAAGTATTTTTTTCTCTTCGGAAGGAAATTATGCTTTTAATTCATTGAATTTATAGGATATTTGAGTTAATCTTTTGTTTAATTCTGTGGTTTTGTAAAAAAAAAAAAAATTTAACATGGAGCAATTAGCGGAATTCACTAGAACTATGCAATCGGCATTGTTTGCACAGCAAAAGCAAATAGAATTACTTCAGCAACAACAATTGAAGCAAAGCGAAATACTACAGAGTATTTTAACGCAGCAGAAAGACTGTCGTTTCACTCCTGAAGGAATAGTAAATTCTTTATCCGAATTTGTATATGAGCCGACAAATAGGTTAACTTTTCCGGCATATTTTCGGAGATACGAAAATAATTTTGCTAAGAGATGTTAGTCTTGGACAGACGAAGAGAAGATTATCCTTCTTCTTCAAAAACTTGGATCTCAGGAAAATACAAAGTATACGAATTTTATCCTGCCAAAGAAACCTGAAGAGATTTCTTTTAGTGAAACAATAAAAATATTGTCAAACATTTTCAGTGAACGAGATAGTCTATTCTATACACGTTATAAATGTTTAAATATCACGAAGCAGGAGGACTTAGATTTTATTACTTATGCAGGGAAAGTGAATGCTCATTGTGAATCCTTTAAGTTAAAAGACCTCAAAGAGGATATGTTTAAAAGTCTAATCTTTGTGCAAAGTTTAACAGCCTCTAAAGAAAAGGATATTCGTTCAAGGATATTATCCATTATGAACCAAGATACAGAAATAATGTTACAAAAAGTTACGGAAGAGTGTCAGAAACTGTTAAATTTAAAGCAGGACAATGCAAGCATCGAAGGAAAAATTTTGAAGAAAAAAATATGGAAAAAAAAATTGAAAGGGTGATGAAATGTGCACACGAAAAATCCTGTAAGACATGTGGGGGAAAAAACCACTTCACTAAAGATTGTTACTTTAAATACAAAATATGTAACAAATGTAATAAAAAAGGCCATAAATCAACGGTATGCAGGAAAGGAAAATACAGAAATAAAGACCATTGGTTCTTAAAATGAGTCTAGGAGTGATAAAAGAAAATATATTGAAATTAAAATTAATGGCTGTAATGTGAACTGTCTTCTAGATACGGGAAGCGACATAAGTATAATTGACGAAGTAACTTGGAAGAAAATTGGGTTTCCAAAGTTACAAAATACAAAAAAAATTGCCAGAAGTGTGTCTGGAAATAAACTAAAATTTAAGGGTGAATTTTTTACCAATGTGTCTCTAAAGGAGAATGCTGTGAAAACCAAGTTATATGTCGTACCGGGGAAAAATTCTAATTTGTTCGGTATAGACGTAATGATTTTTTTTAATTTATGGGGAAAACCCATAAGCTCATTTTGCAATAAAGTAAGTCTGGCGGGTTTAGAAAATTCTAAACTACCAGGAAAGTTTATTGACGAATTAAAAAAAGACTTTAAAGAGGTATTCTCTGAAGGTTTGGGTTGCTGCACGAAAACGGAGGTAAAATTTGAACTAAAGGACGAAGCTAAACCAGTTTTCAAACCCAAAAGAAAGGTTCCGTATTCAGCATTAGAAACTATAGAGAAAGAATTAAAGAGACTTCAAGATATTGGAAATAGAAAAAGTGGACTACTCTGAATGGGCTTCACCCACGGTTTACGTTAAGAAGAAAAATAATAAAATCAGGGTATGCGCGGACTTTTCGACAGGTCTAAATGATTGTCTCAAGGAGCATAACTACCCGCTTCCTACCCCAGAGGAAATTTTTTCGAAGTTAAGCGGAGAAAATTTTTTTACAAAAATTGATTTGTCTGAAGCGTATTGGCAAGTAAAGGTCCAGGAAGATTGTGCTAAGTACCTGACATTAAATACCCATAAAGGACTATTTTCACTAAAACGTTTGCCTTTTGATTTAAAAGTAGACCCAAATTTGTTCCAGCAAATTATGGATACAATGCTAGCAGGTTTGGATTTTGCTATGGCTTATCTAGATGACATCCTTATAAGAAGTAAAAATGTGGAAGAGCATAAAATCCACATTGGCAAAGTATTCGAGAGAATATCAAACTATGGATTGAAAGTGGCTCTCGAAAAATGTAATTTTGGGATGGACAAAATTGAATATTTGGGACAAGTGATTGATCGAAATGGTAGAAAACCTAATCTTAATAGGACTGAAGCAATCAAAAACATGCCTAGACCAGAAAATATAGTGCAGCTACAGTCATTTTTGAGACTAGCAAATTATTATAATTCTTATATCCCAAATATGCATGAACTAAGAGCACCTTTAAACGAATTATTGAAAAAGAATAAAAAATGGCTCTGGACAAAAGAATGTGATGAAGCATTCCTAAAGATTAAAAATTGTCTGTTATCGGATTTAGCACTAGCTCACTACGATCCGAAAAAAGAATTAATTGTAGCAGCAGATGCGAGCGAATACGGTTTAGGTGCTGTGCTACTACACAGACTCAAAGATGGATCGACTAAACCAAATATTCATGCCTCAAGGGTTTTGCTACCCGCAGAAAAAAATTATAGTCAGATAGAAAAAGAAGGTCTAGCAATTGTATACGCCATGAGGAAATTTCATAGGTTCATCCATGGAAGATTTTTTATCTTGGAAACGGACCACAAACCTTTGTTATCGATTTTTGGTTCCAAAAAAGGAGTTCCTACTCATACGGCTAATAGGTTACAAAGATGGAGCATGATTCTGTTAAACTACAATTTAAAAATGAACCACCTAGCATCCAGCAAAATTGCACAAGCAGATGGTTTGTCCAGGTTGATCCCAAATAAAACTGAATTACTTGAAGAAACTGTTATAGCTGCACTAAAAGAAGAAAATGAACTAACAGATATATTAATAAATACTGTTAGGAACTTCTGGTAACACTTGAGGAAATAAAGAAAGCAGCAAGAACAGATGAATACATTAACAAGATAAAAAAACAAGTAGGACAAAAAGAAAAGAAGAGGAAAGGATTAACAGTTTTTCCATTTTCAAAGTGCGATGAAACTCTAATGTACGCAGATAGAGTGGTAATACCTCAAGTATTACAGAAGAGAATTTTAAAAGAATTCCACATGGGACATCCTGGAATCTCCAGAATGAAAGCACTAATGAGAGCATATACGTACTGGCCTGGAATGGATCAGGACATAGAAAAAATGATAAAATTATGTAAGAGTTGCCAACTAGCAGCAAAAGCGCCGCCCACTAAGACGCAACCTTGGCCTAAAACAGATATACCATGGACGCGGATCCATATAGATTACGCAGGACCTCTAAAAGGATATTATTACCTGGTAATAGTAGATAGCATGTCGAAATGGCAAGAAATTTTTAAATTCAAACATTCTACAGCGGCAAACACAATAAAGGCGTTGGACGAGGTATTTGGGCGTTTTGGCGTACCAAAAACAATTGTTAGTGATAATGGCACCATGTTCAAAGGTCAAAAATTTAAGATCTACTGTGAGTCACTGGCCATAGAGCATATCACAACACCAACTTTTAGCCCTCGATCTAACGGACAAGCTGAAAGATTTGTCGATACTTTTAAACGAGCGTTAAAAAAGAACGATAACATCGACACTGAAGAAAAAAGTCTTCAGAAATTTTTAGCAGTGTACAGGATAACGCCTAATCCGAATACAAATGCAAATTTATCCCCAGCGGAAATAATGTTTGCCAGAAAAGTGCGCTCTGTGTTCGACCGGTTAATTCCGAGTAAAAAAGTAAAAAAAAGTGTAAAAGATAATGTACGATACAAGATATACAAGGACGGGGATAAAGTTTTTTTCAACAATTATCGGGCAGGGAAGAGTTTTGGGGAAAATTGGAAGAATGGTCTACATTATAAAAGGTCAGACATTTTCCCACAAAAAACATATAAACCAACTCAGACCCCGATATATTGAAATAGTTAAAAACAACGAAGTACCGATGGAAGTACTGTATGACATTTTTCACATAGAGCCTCCAAAAAAGGAAGCACCAGTAACTGAAAATACAAGTCACTCTCCAAAATCAAAAAATTCGCAAACGCAAATTTTAAGGAGAAGTGAAAGAAAAAGAAAAAGAACTGAATTTTTTGGACAAAGTCAAAAAAGAAAAAAATGGTGAAGCGAAATTCTAGGTAAGAATTTAGCTTGGGAGGAAGGTGATATAATGGACTGATCCAACACCCCTCAAATGAATAGACTGTTACGTCTATAAAAAGACAAGCAAACTCCTCACGTGGGAGACAGAATTTAGTACTAAGCTGTCAATGGACGCTTAGAAATGTGTGTACCTTTTTACCTAAATAAACCCTTTCTGTACAACCCCAGTAATGACTTGTTATTCATATAATCTACGATATAACAGTTACTAATTTCAGAAAATCATTTTTCATGATTTAACACACATAATCGCCCCTCTCTTACTAAAATAACAACCATGCGACAATGTATGGGGTGTCTATTTCTTTGCAAACACACAATTCAAATAACTAACATTTCATGATTTTTCATAATTCTTGGATATGTTACTAATTTCGACAATCGTTTATAGTTATTTAACCGACACAATCTCCTTCCTCTTGCTAAAATTATAACTTTGAGACATTGTCTGGGGTGGTTATTACATTACAAACACACCAATCAAATAACTCACATTTCATCATTTTTCATAATTCTTTAATATGTTACTAATTTCGACAATTATGTTTCATGAGTTAACCTACATAATCTCCTTCCTCTTACTAAAGTAATACATTTGAGACATTATCTGGGCTGGTAATTTCATTACAAACACACCAATCACATAACACATATTTCATCCTTTTTCACTTTTTTTGGATATGTTACTGATTTCAACAATCATTTTTAATGATATAACCCACATAATCGACCCACTCTTACTAAAATATTAACTTTAAGACTATATCTGGGCTGGTCATTTCACTATAAACACATCAATTAAATAACTTACATTTAATCACTTTTCATAATTCTTGGATATGTTACTAATTTCGACAATCGTTTTTTATAATTTAACACACATAATATCATTTCCTTTTGCTAAAATAATTACGTTGTGACATTGTCTGGCTGGTTATTTCATTACAAACACACTAATCAAATACCTCACATTTTGTCATTTTTCATAATTCTTGGATATGTTACTAATTTCGACAATCATTTTTCATGATTTAACCCACATACTCCCTTTTCCTCTTACTAAAATAATAACCTAGAAATATTATATGGCTAGTTATTTTTTTACAAACACACCAATCAAATAACTCACATTTCATAATTTTTCATTATTCTTGGATATGTTACTAATTTCAGCAGTCATTTTTCATGATTAACTTCACATAATTGACCCCGTCCTACTAAAGACATAACTCTGAGACTTTTTCTGTGCTGTTTATTTCATTATAAAAACAGAAATAAAATAACTTACATTTTATAACTTTCCATAATTCTTGGATATGTTACTTATTTTGACAATCATATTTCATTAGTTACCCAACATTATCGCCCACCTCTTACTAAAACAATACATTTGAGGTATTGTCTGGGCTGTCTATTTCATTACAAACACACTAATAAAATCATCACATGTCATCATTTTTCATAATTCTTGGATATTTTACTAATTTTGATAATCTTTTTTCTTGATTTAACACTAACTATAACCCAGTTCTTACTAAAATAATGACTTTAATACATCATCTTGGCTTTCTATTTCATTAAGAACACACCAAACAAATAACTCAAATTTACTCTTTTTCATAATTCTTGGATATGTTACTAATTTTTACGATCATTTTTTATCATGTAACCGTGGCCTTCGTTATAAAGATGGCCGGCCAGCTGAAAAAATGACGTCATCGCCGAGGTCCCAACAAGCAAGATATGTGGAACTCTTAGACTGTCAATAATGTACAGTAATTTTTACAGACAGCGTTACAAAACTTCAAAATTGGATTAAAATAAAGAAATAAAGAAAGAACACGATGATTTATACTGAAACTCATCTAATATTAATAATAAAAAATAATTAAAAAAACACAAGTTGTTTGTTTACGTATTATATAAGCAATTGAATATTTCGTTGTATTATAGATTTTAAAGATTAGAATGCGTTCTTTAATTACTTATAAATTACATTTTAAAAAAGTGAAGGAACACGATTTGATTTGAAATAAACGACGTTTATTTAATATAATTAAATGAAAATTATGCATGTAAGATTATGAATATTTGAAGCAGAACACAAGCAAAACATTTGATATGAGTTAAGACAATAAACAAATATTAAAATTAAACTATTTTTTATTCAAAATGAACAATATTTTTTAATCAAAATGAACAATATTTTTTTAAATCAAAATGATCAATATTTTTTAATCAAAATGAATATTTTTTAAATCAAAATGAATATTTTTTAATCTAAATGAACAATATTTTTTTAAAATCAAAATGAATATTTTTTAATCAAAATGAACAATATTTTTTTAAAAATCAAAATGAATATTTTTTAATCAAAATGAACAATATTTTTTTAAAATCAAAATGAATATTTTTTAATCAAAATGAACCACAATATTTTTAAATGCAAATGAACCACAATATTTTTTAAAAAACAAAAACAATATTTTTAATAAATTCATTAAATATTGCACAGTAACAAAATAATTAACCTAAAGAAAAAATCATGTTTCTTATTTAAGATTATTTCACCACATAACAAAAATAACATGCAAAATCATTTTTATATATCCATATTTTCAGTTTGTTAAAATACGTGGGTTTGTATTACTGTACACATAGATTCGAAAAAGTTATCAAAAAACAAATATATAACAAATAAATATTATCAAAGGCAAGATAAGTTACTTTTCTACCAAACTGGATATATTTTTCGTGTTTTTATTCAATGTAACATGTTTATTCAGCTCGAAAAACATACAGTGTTTACCGATGTATTCGAAAATTCCAGATGGCGTCTGATTCTCTATTTAACACGGTAAGTTTGGGAAAAGGTGTTATAAATACAAAACCGGATAAAATACTGTTAAAAACTCGCTCAATATATGTTACCGTGACATAGGTTGACATATATTCGGCGGGTTTTTAATAGTATTTTGTATAGATTTTTATTTATAACACCTTATCCCAAACTTACCGTGTTAAAGAGAGAATCAGACGCCATCTGGAATTTTCGAATACATTGGTAAACGCTGTATGTTTTTCGAGCTGAATAAACATGTTACATTGAATAAAAACACGAAAAATATTTGGTAGAAAAGTAACTTATCTTGCCTTTGATAACATTTATTTGTTATATATTTGTTTTTTGACAACTTTTTCGAATCTATGTGTACAGTAATACAAACCCAATTACGTTAATTAAATGAATCGTAAGACCACGAGTGAACGCGCGTTTTTTTAAAAATTTTTTTAGTTTAGCTTCATATATATATATATATATATATATATATATATATATATATATATATATATATATATATATATATATATATATAAGTATTTTTAAATATTATCTTTCTAGCTTTAAAAAAAAGTTTAAAAATTTTATCAGCCGGCATAATTTATTTTTAAATATTTAAAAATGTCAGGAAAATTAATTTTTGCTAGATTTTTAAAACATGTGTGTCAACAGCTTAAAAAAATCGTCTCTTCAAAAGAACATGTTTTAAAGAGTCGATGTTGTCTCGCATTTTCATTGGTTTTGTATGCTGTAAAATTTTTTTTTAATATTAGCAATTTATTTGAAGCTTCTTCCTTTGAATGGTAAAAAACTTAGGATGATAATATTGAATTAAATTATAGTTACATCGTGTTAAATACAGGGGGGAGCACGTTAAAACTTACTTTGCTGAATGGAGATGGTGTAAAATCTTTTTTTTTTTTTTTACTGCATTATAATTCTTTATCTTTCGGAAATGAAAATACTGTCACTTTTTGGTCCTTTACGATAATTTCCTCAGCAATTTGGAACGATGCACCGTGAAGGCATTTTAATAAAAAAAAAAGAAATATTACACTGACTTCAAGACGTTACGAGTGACTACCGGTGACTACCGGTGTCAAGCAACTAAGGACTATCCGTGATGACGTCAGCAGATTAAATTATTTTTGCCCACCGGCCATCTTGTCTTTTAAGACGGTCTTGATGTAACCCACATAATTAACCCCCTCTTACTAAAATAATCACTTTCAGACTATATATGGGATGTTTATTTCATTATAAACACATATAGCTTACATTTAATCACTTTTCATATTTCTTGGATATGTTGCCAATTTCGACAATCGTTTTTCATGATTTAACCCACATAATCCCCTTCCTCTTACTAAAATAATAACTTTGAGACATTGTCTGGCTGGGGTTTTTTTTTTATTACAAACACACCAATCAAATAACTCGCAGTTCATCATTTGTCATAATTATTGGATATGTTACTTGTTTGGACAACAATTTTTCATGATTTTACGACATAATCGCCCTATCTTCCTATATAAGGTATTCTGTTATCACAAATATCCACCTATCTTATCCGATTCCAGGTATTCTCCTAGGAAACAACCCCCTATCTCATCCAATCCCAGGCAATGTCGGGTATTTTGCGAGTACATATATCCACCTTTCTTATCCAATCACCGGCAACGCTTGGTATTCTGCTAGTACAAATATCCAGCTATAAAGCCACATCAAATAGAGGTCACTGGCATAATATTACAATGATTGCATATTAATCTAATGGTATTTGACAATAAAGCTACATCCAACGGAGGTCACTTACATATTATAACAATGATTTTATATTAACCTAATGGAATTCGACAATGAAGCTACACTCAAGGGAGGTCACTCGCATATTATGACAATAATTGTATACTTTTCTAATGGTATTCGACATGAAGTAACACCCAAGGGAGGTCACTTGCATATTGTATTAATGATTGTATATTATTCTTATGGAATTTGGCAATGAAGCTACATCCAAAGGAAGTCACTCGCATATTATAACAATGATCGTATATTATTCTAAAGATATTCGACAATGAAGCTACATCCAAGGGAGGTGATTTGCATATTATAACAATGATTGTATATTATTCTAATGGTATTCGACAATGAAGCTACATCCAAGGGAGATCACTTACATATTATAACAATTTAGTGATTAGTGATCTGCATAAATTATTTGGTAACCCAAGTAGTCACCCATCTGATAATGACCAGACTACATATGGCTTAACTTTAGTGATCTGCTTAAATCATTTGCTAATCCCAAGTAGTCACAGATCCTAGAATAACCAGATTGCGTATTGCTTAACTTTCGTGATCTCTTTTTTTTTTTTTTTTTTTTTTTTTTTACAAAGGCATCACCACATTATCAAGGCCCAGAGGCCACTCAGGGATAAGAGTTAAAGAGTGTACAGTATAAATTGGTCAATATAGTAATCATTAGTAATGAAAATTTGGTAAATTTAATAACTTATATGGAACGGCTCATCAAGAACTTATTTACTTTAGACTTGAACACAACCATATTGTAGTCAGCCGGAAAGCAGGAAAACGGAAGACAATTCCACAGGCGTGCAGTTCTAAGAAAGAAGCTTTGTTCATGGAATCTACGTTTAGGTTTAGGCACAGATAAAGAGTGGGGGAAATTATTGATAGTGTTTACAGCTAGACGAGTGTTTCTTGTGAAAGTTTGGCGAGGGGGGACCATAGATTGAAGCTCAGTTGAACACTTTCCATGAAAATAACGATACATCAGAGACAAACTCGCAACATCTCTTCTGTGAGATAGAGGTTGCAAGGAGGAGAAAAGGACATCTCCTACGAGGCTACGAAGTCTATTTTGAACTCTATCAAGGCAGGACAAGTCCTTTCTAGCAGCTCCTGCCCAGATGTGGCAACAGTATTCCATCCTTGGACGTACCTGGCTCTTATATAGGTAGAGAATAGCATCAGCAGTGAGATATCTACTGGATCGATAGAAAGATCCCACCATTTTTCCAGCAGCCTTGGCAACAGATTTGATATACGTGTTCCATTTAAGATCAGGAGTAATGGTCAAGCCCAGAAGCTTGTCAAAACTTGAGGCCTCCTGAAGACGAGAGCCATTCATTTCAATTGATGACAAATGTGAATTAGAA
This sequence comes from Euprymna scolopes, assembly GCF_053919585.1. Classification (NCBI taxonomy): domain Eukaryota; kingdom Metazoa; phylum Mollusca; class Cephalopoda; order Sepiida; family Sepiolidae; genus Euprymna; species Euprymna scolopes. Next base: position 24,542,943 of record NC_136488.1, read on the forward strand.
TGTTGATGATGTAAAGAGAGAAGCTTGGTTTTAGATGCATTAAAAGTAACCAGCCACTCCTTTCCCCATTGTACTACGTGCTCAAGATCAGAGTAGAGAGAATTGGAGAGAACTTGGTCGTTTACTGTCTTAGATGTGGTACCATAAATGGTAGTGTCGTCAGCATAAATGTCTACAAATGATGTAAGGATATGATTTGGAAGATCATTAATGTAGATCAGGAAAAGAGTTGGGCCCAGGATGGATCCCTGAGGGACACCGGCATTAATACTGTGAGCTTCTGATTTTTGCCCCTCAACTACTACTCTTATGAACCTATCAGAAAGAAATGATTTAATAATTGAGAAGACTTTTCCAGCTATACCATAGCTAGCGATCTTATGAAGTAAACCTTTATGCCATACCCTATCAAAGGCTTTAGATATGTCAAGAGCAATTGCCCTAGAAAGATTGCCACCGTCGAGAGATTTGCTAATCCTATGCGATATAACTGTAAGGACATCTGCTGTAGATCTAGCAGAACGGAAACCATATTGAGTGTCACTAAGAAGGTTATTTTTGTTGAGATGTTTGATTACTTCTGTATTTAACACAGATTCTAGCAACTTACTCATGACGCACAGGAGACTTATTGGCCTGTACTGAGAGGGGGATGAGCGATCACCTGAATTCTTAAATACAGGGCATACTGATGAGATTTTCCAGGGAGATGGGAAACTATTCTCCTTAAGACAACGTTTAAACAGTTTTGTAAGTATGGGCGCTAATTCAGGTTGAAGTTTTTTGAGTACTATAATTGGAATACCATCAGGGTCAGTTGCTTTACTCGAGTCATTTGGTAATCCTAAGTAGGCACCCATGTTAAAATGACCAGACTATGTATTGCTTAATTTTCGTGATCTGTATAACCCATTTGGTAATCCCAAGTGTCACCAATCCTAAAATGACCAGACTACATATTGCTTAACTTTTGTGATCTGCATAAGTCATTTGGTAATCCCAAGTATTCACCCATCCTAGAATGACCAGACTATGTATTGCTTAACTTTAGTGATCTGCATAAATCATTTGGTAATCCCATGTAGTCACCCATCTTAGAATGACCAGACTAGATATTGCTTAACTTTCGTGATCTGCATATGTCATTTGGTAATCCCAAGTAGTCACCAATCCTAGAATGACCAGACTATGTATTGCTTAACTTGCGTTATCTGCATGAGTCATTTGGTAATCCCAAGTAGTCACCCATGCTAAAATGACTAGATGATGTATTGCTTAATTTTCATGATCTGTATAAAGCATTTGGTAATCCCAAGTAGTCACACATCCTAAAATGACAAGACTACATATTGCTTAACTCTCGTGATCTGCTTAAATAATTTGGTAGTCCCAAGTAGTCACGAGGTAAACGTGATGGTAGCGGACACAGAAAGAGCACTGCCCGTGCTCGACTGAACCGAAAGCAAAGCCCGTACATATTTGCATAAGCGTAAGTCTCGGAGACATAAAACACGGCGAATTTCTGAGTGTAGACTGTTTTAGTTTCTGAGTCAAGTAGATTCCTGCATGCCGTTCGTTTCGGTGTCAACTGCCATTGTGAAAGTAGAGGAGGAAGAAGTAGAAGACGACGAAACAGAAAACTATAACCCCCATATATATATATATATATATATATATATATATATATGAGAGAGAGAGAGAGAATGAGAGAGAGAAAGAAAAAAGAAAAAGAGGGAGAGGGGGCAATGAATGAAAGATCATATATTTGTTCTAAAATCATATTTTTGTCCATTTCGGGATATTTCAACTTCTCTACTGACAAAGCAGAATTTCAGCGAAAAATCTACGTAAGCAATGTTCAACCTAATTAATACACGATGGCCATTTGGGAATACCAGGCGCTGTATGTAGAAGGATGTCGACACCTCTAAAAAATAACTGTAAAAATCTAACGTCACCGTCTTCTCTGGCCGGGATATGCAAGCGATTGGGAACCGCTTTTGAATTTGATATTCCCACGAAACTTCCTACATTGGAGGAAGCCGTTTCAAGCCGACTAGGGCGACCCCACTTCGTGAATATTGACGAAAACATGTTCTGTCCACAAACACGTGAGTTCATTAGAAAATCTAAAATCTGTTGATATCCGGTAAAAGATACAAATTCAAAACAAAATAATGCGACTAAAATTATATTTCAGGAAGCAAAATAAAATAAAATAGAAATACAATAAATAAAATAAGACAACTTCGACATTCCGAGTTCGAATCTTGTAGAATATATTCAATTCAATCACGCACTAATAACCTTGATTAATATATGACTTCCTCTTCGATATGAATGAAATAGTAATATTTACAATTAATCGCGTACATTGAATCGTTTCCAATGTGCTAATCCTAGTTTGTATTTAAGTTTAAGCCAAAATGCCAAATCAAATTCTTTTTCTGCGATACTATAATTTTAGAAAGTATAATCTCATATATCAGTTATATAAACTATATTTTCATTCAGTTTTTGTTTAGTATATTTGAGTTGTAGTCCGATCTTTTATAATTAATAAAGTGTGAATCACAGGCAGTATTCGTATTATGAAACCACTTTAGGGCGGGTAATTCAGCTAGTATTTACATACATACAAGTATATTTGATTGCACGCAATTACACCTTATTCTGGATATGCATGAAACTGAACCCAGTTGTAAGATCTGACATTTATTTAGCTTTGGGGAATGTGACGTCATTCCTTAGTTGCCGTCACGCACGGATCCACTCTGACTAGGGATGGTAATACCTGTTAGGGTCTTATGTGTCGGTTAAATAAAATCTGCTGTTGACACAACATGAAACTGGGTGCGGTTGTATACATATATGTTCGCATCATGAACAACTGGGTCAAGCAGACATTACGAAGGTATTTGTTTCTCTCCAGCCGCAAGAAATGTGACACAAGGATCGAAAAGTGGGATTGAAAAGTCAACATCCTAAAGTAGGGGCTGTCTGAAGTGGCAAAAGATGCCTGTGTAATCTGTATAAATTCCCCCGGCAGAGAAGCCTCAGGCGATTAGCAATAAATAAACCCTTTCTCAAAGAGAGAAAGCAAAGCCGAGGTGGTGAACCTCCTAAAACTGCACAGAACCAGTATTATATCGTAATTTGCAGGACACAAATAATTACGGGAATGTCTAATCTCGGTTGATTTGGGGACCGAGGGAAAAATCTCCGGCCAAGGTTTGAACATATTAAGGGTTTAAAACATGACGATTGTACTAGACATGATTGGATTCAGGAATAAAGAAGCTGAAAAGGGTTGACGTGCCGTTAAACAAAGGACAAATTAAATAAACAGTTACATTCAGCAGTCTGCACTGTAAAGTAGAGCGTATTTTCGCAGGCATTGATCATTTTATGCATGCGTATGCACGTTCGCCAGTGAGAATTTAATTTCCTTGCTTAAATTGAGAAATGAGCATCACTGGCAAATCATCTAACATTTTATTAAAAAAAGAAAATGACAAAATCACATCCGGAGAGGAAAAAATTTAGGCGATGATAATTTCAAACCTGATCGACTTCCGGTTAAAACCGCGCGAGCCTATTATTTGATTTTATCACATATTTGTCACGATCCAACTGCCTAAATTTTTGTGATGTGAAATTATTACTGTAAACACTATATATTTCAAAATATTATTATATTTGTAATCGTAATCTTCACGTTTTGGCAGTTGCATAATCCGGCCTTATTTAAAAAGATTAATTTGGTTTGCCTGATTTATTGTATATATCGGGGGTTATTGAATATCGAAACATGATAACCATTGGGAACGTTTTTTGTAAACAATTCATTAATCACAAGTTGCCATTTTCCCCTCACATGAGAAACAGTGAGTTCATTCATTTCCCAAGAGTATTAGTGTATCTTTTTATATGATAATAAGTCACTGCCAGACAAATTACCTAATACACCGAGCAACAAATTTCAGATTGAAAAAATGCACATGCCACATAAGTTCTGTTTCAGTGTAATAAAAGTATCTTGATACAAAATCTGATCTTTATATCTAGATTATATATTGTTGTTTTTTTTTGTAATATAAATCATTTTATTAGTATTGCTATGAATGAAAAATAGAATTGTTAGTTTAAACAACATTTTCCCTCTTAACCCTTTTATGTTGAATGTCATCCTGTCTTTTTATATTTCAGCAGTACTCTGCTAACATGTCAGGGTTCCATTTTCCTTTAAAACATTTCTCCATCACTGAAATAGTCTGTGTAAATGATGTTTATCACCCTCGCATCACTAAGATTCTCCGCAAAATTCTAGAAGGTGACAATTCTTCACAAAACTACTTATTCATAAAAAAGAAGGCTAGAAACGGATTTTCCATGCAATTGTACATTTAAAAAAAAATGGCCGCAAATGTCCAGTACTTTTTGGAGCGTTGAACAGTGTAATCAGACATCGAATCCCACTCGAGGATGAATAATGAGCATCTTTTAAAGGATCGTAAACAATGAGCTAAATGGTCAGAATTTGATTTTGGGAGGCTCTACGAGATCATGTTGACATTGGATTTAAAAACGATCATATTGTACTCAGTTAGGAACCAGCTTCCCACTATAGCGCCTCGCAGGTAGAAAGTTCTTGAAAAGAAACCTTTCTATGATAGTTCCTGTTGCAATATTTTTTGGTGATAATGGGGTATGATCCCGCACAGTCGAAAGAGTCTACTTACAAACGATGCTGCTGAAGAATCAAGTAAATTCCCGTTCTGCTACCAAATAATCAGAAACCGCTCTGCAAGATCTACCGCAGATGTGCTGACGGTTATATCCCACAGGATTAGTGAATCTCTTGACAAAGGCTTCCTTTCTAGGGAAATTGCTCTTGACATATCTAAGGCCTTCGACAAGGTATGGCATAAGGGTCTACTTCACAAGATTTCCAGCTACGGTATAACTGGAAATGTTTTATCAATCATTAAATCATTTCTCTCCGATAGGCTCATAACAGTAGTGGTAGATGGACAAAAATCGGAGGCCTGCAATATAAATGCTGGAGTCCCTCAGGGGTCAATCATAGGCCCGACTCTCTTCCTGATCTACATCAATTACCTCCCTAAACACATACTTAAATCATTCGTTGACATCTATGCTGATGACACGACCATCTACGGCAACACATCAAAGGCTGTAAATGACAAAGTTCTCTCTGATTCTCTCTCCTCTGATCTCGAGCGCGTGGTTCAGTGAGGGGAAGATGTGGCTGGTTACCTTTAATGCATCTAAAACCAAACTCCTATCCTTACATCATCAACGCTCTGATCCCCATCTGGCACCAATTGTGATGGATGGCTCTCGTCTGGGTGAGGCCCCGTGTTTTGACAAGCTTCTGGGTTTGACCTTTACTCCTGATCTGAAATGGAACACGTACATCAAGTCTGTTGCCAAGGTCGCTGGAAAGATGGTGGGATCCTTCTACCGCTCCAGAAGATATCTCACTACTGATGCAATTCTCTATCTATATAAAAGCCAAGTACGTCCAAGGATGGAATACTGTTGCCATATCTGGGCAGGAGCAGCTAAAAACAGCCTATCCTGCCTTGACAGAGTACAAAATAGACTTCGTGGCTTAGTGGAGGATGCCCTTTTCTCTACCCTGCAACCTCTCTCCCACAGAAGAGACGTTGTGAGCCTATCCTTGTTTTATCGTTATTTTCATGGCAGGTGCTCGTCTGAACTCCAATCTCTGGTCCCCACTCGCCAATCTTTCACGAAAAACACCCTTCTAGCTGAATCCACTGTGAAAAATTTCCCCCACTCTATATCTGTGCCTAAATCAAAACGCGGATTCCATGAACAAAGCTTCTTTCTTAGAACTGCACGCCTGTGAAACTCTGTTCCGTCTGCCTGCTTCCCACCGGACTACAACTTGGATGTTTTCAAGTCCAATGTAAACACTTCATCAAATCTCCACACTAACGTAATGTACTTGCATTAACCCTTATCCCTTACTGGCTTCCGGGCCTTGATAAGTGGTGATCACTGTGTAAAAAAAAAGGTGGCGTGTTGCATGTCTTACTGGTGGCAACGTAGGCGTCTTTCCTATTTGGCGGTCGTTACAGAACTCTCCCTGTATTAGTAATTGATACCTTTATATATCTCACTCGCCCACCTATGTTAATTAGTGGGCGTCTTCACAACACCCCTCCCAAGATTTGAAGTTGTGTAGATTTCAATATCTTTTTCTCTTGGGGTTCATTATAATTGGTTCTGTAAACTTTCTTTTTCTTTCCCGATCTCCTCGGTTGGGACATGGTATGTGGTGGTTCGATATCAAACGCTTCGTATAGTATATCAATTGGATCTTCCTTTTCATCAGGTTTGTCATGTTCGTTGTCTTTTATATGACGTTTTCTCGATTGATTTTGATGTCTTTTGTGTATCCTTTTGGACCTTTTATCATGTAGATCAAGTCGCCGATACGTTTATCTACCGTACCAAACTCCCAATATGAAATATTATTTTTCATACATTTAAAATATACACGATCACCAGGTTTAAACCTTTTACGTTATGTGTGTGTAGTTTGATGGAGGATTGCTTGCTTTGGTATTAATTTATCAAATGGTGATTTTATTTTTCTAGCAAACATTAATTCTGCTGGCGATAATTTAGACGGTGTATTTGGGTTCTTAGTTATCCTGTATATTTGCAGGAATTGTTGTAATGCTTTATCCGTCGGGGTCCCTGTTGGTTTTCTAAGTGCACGCTTTATCGTGTCTACGAACCTTTCCGCTAATCCATTTGATCTTGGATGGAACGGTGGTGTAGTTATATGTTTTACCTGAAAAGTGTCACAAAAGTCCTTGAAATCACTTGATATAAATTTTGTTCCGTTATCTATGACTATAATGTTTAGCACACCAAAAGTGCAAATATTTCATGCAGACAACTTATTGTGTTATTTGTCGTCGGGTTCTTGAAACGCTTTACTGCAGGCCATCTGGAAAAACTATCTACTACGATTAGGTAGTATTGTCCTTCGGTCGGTCCAGCAAACTCTATATGAATGCGTGATCATGGATGATCAGTTTTTTTCCAAGGTTTATGGACTATCGGTTGTGCCTTTGTGGCTAACGCACAACCTTTACACTTGTTTACTGTTAGTGCAAATCCATATCCATGTTACGCCAGTAAACGTAACTCCGCATATCTTCATCCTATTTATACCCGGGTGTCCTGCATGAAAATTACGTAAGATCTTTTTCTGCAAGATTTTCGGGATAACAACTCTTTCACTATATAACAAAACATCATTGCATACGGAAAATATGCTTTGCGTTTTTTCATCATTTTCCCTTATTTTTTTCTTTATGTCTGTGATGACATCGTCATTTTCAGCCTCCCTTTTTATATAGTTAACGTGACTGGTAATTCTTTTATTATATTCGCCACCATGTTTTTTCCTAATAATTGGAACGTATAGCTGCAATTACTGACTCTTCAAGGGTTTCCTCCATTTTCGGTATAAGCCTTGACAGGCCATCCGCATGACCTATTTTTTTAAACCCAGATGTTTTATTTGAAAGTCATAATTTAGCAAGATCGTACCCCACCGGAGTAGGCGATTTGCCGTATATACTGGCAAGCCCTTTTTTGAGCCGAAGATTATCACTATGGGCTTATGATCTGTTTCCAGTATAAAGTGTCTCCCGTACAGGTAACAGTGGAATTTCGTCACCGCGAAAATAATGCTTAACCCCTCTTTTTCTATTTGAGAGTAAGCCTTTTCTGTAGTTATTATAATTTGAGTATTTATAATTTGAGTACTTTTTGAATTTTGACTAGTCTCAAAATTTCTTTGTCCTGAATTTCTGCAAGTTTTTTTAATCTTCCTAATGTACGCCACTCCTGCTTCTTCTATATCTTGGAATCTTTTTTTTAGTGATACTGCCCTTTGGCAATCTTCTGCTTATTTCTGCAATGCCAGGTCTTTTTCTGTCTCTAATTTTGAGACAACGCGTCTTCAGATCTCTGAATTTTTTGTGGATACTACACCCTGTGCAAAGATTAAGCATTTGAAATCGTCCACCGTGAGTTCCGATAATTTGAAGTTGCCGCAGTTTTTGTTTACTACTGACGCGTATGTCAGGTAGTCCTGCTCATCAGTTTTCTTAAGATTCATACATGACCATCTCTTGTGGAAAAGAGACATGTTCGGTCCGAATAACTCCTTACTTAAGAAGCTTTACGGTCTCAGCGAAATCTAACTGATTCGTTCTCCTTGGCAATATGAAATCGACAAATTTGCAATGTTCAATGGTAACAAGCTTTCGAAGTAATAAACTTACTTTCTTTCCATTTGGCCAGTTTTCGCAGTCTGTTTCGAAAATATCTTCATACCTCTTGAAGTATGCCTCAAAAGTTTTATTTTCTACCGGTAGGTATGTGAACACATCTATGCTGTTAACAATTGTGTTGGAGAAGGTTGTATTACTTTCTTGTATGGAATTAGCTGTTAATCTTTCTAACAGTTCTTTCTGTTCAAGTTGCATCTGTGCGAACCTTTCTTCCTGCCTTTCTAGGCATTTTATGAGTCGTTCATTTTGTCTTTCCTCTCATTCTGCGTGTAGCGCTTGCTGTTCTTTTTGTAGGACCTGCTGATTCTGCATGAACTGTGTCATTATTTTAGAAAATTCCTCCATCTTGTTTTTTTTTCAAAGATAAGAAAACTCAGTCTATTTTACTAATTCACTTTTTACAATAACTACGAACAAACGTTTTTAGGTTCGCTTTTTTTGTGTCAACCGAATTCTATCGATATATTATTTTTTGCGTTGAACTTTTCTTTTTCCCTTTTTTCTATTGAGGGATAAAAAATGTATTTTATTTTTTTTTCTTAATCCGTTAAGTTTTGATTACGTACAAGAATTCTTTTTTAAAAAATCCTTTCTTGGTACTGCTGAAAAAAAAAATCACTTTTCTCCTTCAAGACAATTTGCATAAATTACTTCACGGTGTACTAGCGAAAACACCTTTTTTTCTTTGACTTTCCTAGTCATTTTGAAATGGTTATTGGTATTTTGCTTTCAAGTATCCAGTGTGCGAATATCTCGTTCGACAATTTTGTAGTTACTTTCGTTTGTTTTTCTTTTTTTTTTTCGACAGTGATAACTTTCCGCGTAAATTATTTTTCGAATACTGTTGCTGTGTCTAACAGTGAATGAGTAAATCTTTTTCAAAGTCCTCAATGTTACTGTTGTGTTCAACAGAAGATTTTCTTTCCTTCGAGTACGTTTTTTTTTCAATCTTTCTCGAGTAAGTATCTTTCGTACACCTCTGTTGAGTTTAGTAGTGGATTTTCCCGCGTAAGTCCTTTTTTGAAATCTCGAGGCCACTGTTGTGTTTAATAGTGGATTTTATCCCGCGAAAGTCTTTTTTCGAATTCCGTCGCCACTGTTGTGTCTGCACAAATAATTAACAAGAACACGGAAAGTAAAGGTATAACAATAATATATTAGGAAGAAAAGTTATATACATATTTAAATGTCTTCAGATATATACTTCAGTTGGAGATATTCCGGCAGGTGGCGTGTTGCATGTCTTACTGGTGGCAACATAGGCGTCTTGCCTATTTGGCGAGCGTTGCAGAACTCCCCCGGTATTGATGATTGATACCTTTATATATCTCACTCACCCACCTATGTTAATTCGTGGGCGTCTCCACAACAATTAGGCAAAAAGAAAAAAATACTTTCGAAATCATAAAAAACTATTTCTTTTTATATAAAATACATTTTTACACTCTAAACCTGAATTACGTCCAGATGTATTTGACTACATTTACGCCAGTTTTCTTTTTTTTAATTCCTTTTTCTGTCAAATAATTTACAATGGTAATGTACAAATTCCCCCTCTATTATTGTCTATTATTATTATTATTATTATTATTATTATTATTATTATTATTTACTAAGGCTGTATCAAAAGAGGAAAGATGGTGGGAGAGGATTGAAAAGTGTAAAAGATTGTGTTAGAACCGAGGAGATGTCGTTGAAGGAGCATGTAGTTAGAAGTGAGGAGTGGATGCTTAAGGTTGTGGCCAATGAAGTGGAGGTATGTGAGACCAAGGCTGATTATGTGAAACGTATGGATAAAGAAAGGACAGAGGAACTGGCTAGGAAGAAAATGCATGGAAGGTTCTTCCAGGATATAGCAGAAAGGCTGATGAAAGATCATGGCAATGGCTTAGAGCTGGGTATCTGGCTAAGAGTACTGAAGCTTTTGTCTGTGCAGCACAAGTGCAGGCATTAGGAACACGATTGTTCAAAAAAGTGGTTCTAGGAGAAAAAGTTGCTGCAGAATGCCGGATTTGTGGTAAGACCTCAGAGTCAATTCCGCACCTTGCAGCAGCGTGTAGTGGACTATCCCAGAGAAAGTACCGCAAAAGACACGATCGCATGGGACTCCGGATATATTAGGAGGTATGTAAGAGTTTGGGGTGAAGTGTGCTGGAAAATGGTTTGAGGAGGCTCCTGATGAAGTGAGAACAAGTGAGGATGGCAAGGTAGAGGTATGGTGGGACAAAAGTGTCATAACGACCAAGCAATAATCATCCGAATTTGCTCGTCATTGACAAGGTCTCAAAAAACTGGCAGATTGTAGACTTTTCAGTACCCTGGGACAGGAATGTGAGAGAAAAAGAGAATGAGAAGTGGAGCAATTATGCTCCATTGGCCTTGGAGATAAGGTGTATACACAGGGTTAAAACACAAATAATCCCGGTCGTAATTGGTACACTAGGAGTAGTATAAAGTAATCTGGAAGGACAATTGAAAAACTACAAATCCCCGATGCTTAGGCGGCCTCCAGACATCAGCAATTGTAGGTACCACTTTAGGAAAACCCTTGATCTCTGAAGCTCTTGGTTTGAAGCCGAGATTAAGGGAAATCCTCTGGAAATGAATCTCATCCCCTTCCAGAGAGACGTTGATAAACGAAATCAGAATTATTATTATTATTATTATTATTATTATTATTATTATTATTATCATTATCATTATTATTATTATTATTATTATTATCATTATCATTATTATTATTATTATTATCATTATCATTATTATTATTATTATTATCATTATTATTATTATTATTATTATCATTATTATTATCATCATTATTATTATTATTATCATTATTATTATTATTATTATTATTATTATTATCATTATTATTATTATTATTATCATTATTATTATTATTATTATTATTATCATTATTATTATTATTATTATTATTATTATTATTATTATTATTATTATTATTATTATTATTATTATTGCCAACGGATATACTTATTTGTTATATATTGCCTTTTATTTTTTTACTACAGTTTTTTTTGTTTAGTTCTCTTTGAAGGACTCCTTTTCCACACTGCTCAGACATTAACTTTTTTAAAGGTACTTTTTACCTTACCACTAACTACGCTATTTCCTTTAAACGTGCGACTTCTATAGGCTTTAGACTATGTTGAATAAGACAATCTATTTTAACTATCGCGGAGACTAGTAGTTGTCGAGATATAATGGCATACATTATGCACAGTAATTCACTGTTCTACGCACACGCGATAAAAAGTGTACTTCTCTCCGCACGACACTACCCCCCCCCATTTTTTATTTATATTCTTTGCGGGTGGGTATGCTGACAACACATATCACGGTTAAACTAAGGGCAAATACTTGTACAGTCTACCTCAGAAAATGGGGTGTCCATTTCGAAAGCCGTTTTTACCATGGCGAGGTTGGTAGTGTCTATTCCATACAACGTTCTTAACATGAGGAGGTTAGGGGTGTCTATTCTGAAACCTGTTCTTTATATAAGAGTATTGGGGATTGGCCACCACCAACAACAGCAGTTTAATTTTTAAGAGGAAAGTATATTCTTCAACCGGGCAACGCCAGTTAACGGGTCCTGCTAGTATTAATAGGTTGAACATGTATATTATAATTAATAGGTTGCACACGTATATTATAATTAATAGTTTGAACATGTATAATAGGTTGCGTACGTATATTATTATTAATAGGTTGAACATGTACCACAGTCGGTTTGCCTCAAACTCCACACTGGACCCTCTAAACCACCCCCTACCTCAATTTCCTATGCGGACAGACGCCACGCTAGACGATCTGAAAATCACCCCTGCCCAGGTGCATGCTATCATAAAAAACTTGACACTTCCAAAGCATGTGGACCCGACCTCATCCCAGCTGTGCTATTAAAAAAGTGCTCAGCCGAAGTAGCTCCAGTTCTCTCCAAACTCTACAACAAATGCCTTAATGAATCTTGCTTTCCGAGCTGTTGGAAAACTGCTTCTGTAGTACCAGTATTCAAGAATTCTGGTGAAAGAACTGACCCATTAAATTATCGCCCTATTAGCTTCCTCCCACTTTTTGCCAAAATATTTGAGACCTTAATTAACCATGCTCTAGTCCAGCACCTTACAGATGCTAAACTTCTGACCGACCAACAATATGGATTTAGACAAGCCCGTTCCACGGCAGACATCCTCACTGTAATCTCTGAACGCATATACCATTCACTGGACAAATGGGAGAGGGCAGAGCGGTAGCTCTAGATATATCTAAGGCTTATGACAGGGTATGGCATGAGGGTCTCCTCAGGAAGATTAGATCATACGGTATCACTGGTAGAATACTTAACAGAATTAAATCCTTCTTAGATAAGAGAAAAATCCAGGTTGTCCTCGACGGTCGTACATCTAAACAATATGATATAAATGCGGGAGTGCCCCAGGGATCTATCCTTGGACCTCTGCTGTTCCTGATATTCATAAATGACCTCCCCGACAAAATTGCCTCTGAGATGGGTATATATGCTGATGACACCACACTCTATAGCAGGCACGACAGGAAAACAAATGAACATATATCTAAAGTAATGGCAGAAACACTAGAGGATGACCTCCAATCAGTAGTGGAATGGGGACAAAAATGGATGGTAACGTTCAATGCCACCAAGACAAAACTGGTTTCATTCAATAATTACAAGAAACCTTCTCTACCACCTATAGCAATGGCGAACGACTCTTTATCTGAGAGTACGTCTCTCAAGCTCCTTGGCCTAACGTTCACAGGAAACATGAGTTGGAACAATTACATCGAGGGCATTGCCAGGGCCGCTGCAAGGAAGGTGGGCTCTATCTACCGTGCTAGAAAACTTCTAACACCCGAAAGTATCCTGTACCTCTATAAGGCCACTATTCGCCCATGTATGGAGTATTGCTGTCATATTTGGGCCGGTGCATCGGCTACTAGTCTCTTGCTACTTGACAGGGTTCAAAAGAGAGTCGCAAATCTGATAGGCCCTAAACTGGCATCTAAACTTCAGCCTCTGTCCCATCGTCGAAACGTTGCATCCCTCTGCCTGTTCTACAAGTATTATAATGGTGAATGCTCTGAAGAACTGCAAGCACTTGTACCCCCACAACGTGAACACCCTCGACAGACCCGACAAGCTGCAAAATCCCACCCCCACACTGTAGAGATCCCTAGATGTAAAAGATCTTTCTACTACAGTAGTTTCTTCCCCAGAACTGCTAGACTTTGGAATTCCATTCCAGGTCACTGCTTCCCCAACTGTACTGACATGCATAAGTTCAAGTGCACGTGAACCAACATCTCGCTGCCCTAATCCCTACATAGTACCCCAGTAGATGTTTCCCCTGATAGTAGCCCCCTACACCAAAGTGGCAATGTGCCTTGTTTGGGGTGAAAATGTAATAAAAAAATAAAAAATAAAAAAACAGAATAAGCAACAAACTTCTTTTAAAACAAAACAACGACAGTTTTATTTCGGCGACAGAAAGTTGGACTGTCCAAGTGCAAATAGGAAATATGTAGTTATTTGTTTGGGTATGTAGGTCAGACAGCAGTCTTTTGTGGAGTTCTAGGTTAGGCAGCAGTTATTTCCAAAGAAAATCGTCAATGCTGGAATGTCCAGTGGACAGGGACAAGAGAGAAAGGAGAGAGGTGTGTCTTTGTTGTTTCCATGTAACATGTAGCACAGAATAAACAATGAATCCTCTTTTAAAACAAAGCAACAAAAGGTTTATTTAGACAGCAGAAAGTTGGACAACAAAAGGAAGAGTGGAAAGTTTTTTGTGTGTGGACATCAGACAGCACAAGGAGTCCTAGGTCAGCCAAGAATTAATCTTTAGTAAAAATCATTTATGCCGAAGTGTTCAGTGTACAGGAACCTGAGAGAGAGAGAGAGAGAGAGAGAGAGAGAGAGAGAGAGAGAGAGAGAGAGAGAGAGAGAGAACGGGGGGGAGATCTGTCTTGTTGTCTTAGCTTGCTGACCAAAGTCCTCAAACGGGTTGAAAAAATCCTTGATAGAATCAATGCGCCGTTCCAGCCGATTGGTCAGTGTGTGAACTAATCACTTGGCGGAAGGTGATCATTGACTCGCGAGAGAAAATAAATCTTTTATGTGACTGCTTCAATGTTTTTAAAACAAAATTCAATGTCAAAATTTATTTTCAATGAAATATAAAAGAATCATATCTTTACCATCATTTTTCACACAAACAAGAATTTTATCTTCCGAAACTGAGATTTTGGGAAAATATTTTTCGGCTTGTTTTGGGAATGTGTATAAAAGTCTTTTTTCTGGAAACAAAGAAAAAGTTCCTTCCTCAGTTGCAAAATACAAATGTCCAAATTTATTGATAGCAAAATCCAAAAAAATTTCTCTCTTGTCCACCGAATCAAGTTTTTCTCCGTCAGAATTAAAATAAACGAGTTTAACACGATCATACAGACTTGATGCCCAAAAATTCCCAGTCAGAGAATCGACACGAATTCGAGACAAACTTGAGCAGAGTGATCCTGTTGTGAGTTTATCAATTTTAACGGTTTTTACTTTTTCGCCTTCTTTTGTAAAACAGTGAATTTCCAAAAAGAAATCGCAACAAAAAATCGACTCATTTTTCGAACACAAAGAAAAAAATATTTTTTCGCTTGTGATGAGTTTTTTTATTTTTAAAAACGGATACACTTTTTTTCTTTCCAAGAAAAATATTTTACCTACTCTGCCGCACTTCCCCTGACCGCAAACCACTAAAATGTCGGGTGAGATTGAACACATGTCGAGAGGTTCGAAGTAGACATCCTTTTCGTTGTTTATATCATCAAAACGAAATTCAATGAGAATTTGGCCACATTCGCGCAATTCGATTATTGATCGATTTTCACGATCAGCGAGAAAAACGTGGTCGTCTTCTTCAGCGATATGAATCGATCGAATGATTCGCGGTTTCGGTCCGGGTGGAAGATGCCATTCTTCGATTGGCAAGAAATCTGTTTGATTACAATAATAATATCCGCGAAAAAGGTAAAACGAGGAAAACCGGTTGAAAAACACATGAAACAGAAAAGAAGCATTGTAAAAAATTGTAATGAAAAAATTGCAAAAATAGTAAGCTGAACGCCGAAGAAGATTCACGATGACTGAAGGCATTATGGAACCTGAAAGAAAATGAAAAGATAAAATTTGTAAATAGGAAAAGTAAAAATTGAACCGTGCTTGTATATTTCTGGTAAAAACATTACGTGTCATGTCGAAATTAGTATAAATTAAAAAAAAAAAAAAATACAAAAAATTGATCCAGTAGAAAAATAATTACAAATAAAAATAAAAAAATAAAATGTATCCAATTATCGAGTTTTATCATATGTTTTAATGTGGGAGAGTTACGCGACCAATTTATTATTCGTATTTTTTTAACTATTACACATTTCATGAATCTCTGCTAAAATATTTATATTTTTCGAATTATTAAACGTATAAAAATGATAACAATACATAACAATAAATAAACACATTTCATAAATACTTAAAATATTTTTTTTTACATATTCTGACATGTGTATAGTGAAAATAATGACGCTTTTCATTCAATCACCGGCTTTTTTAACAAAAGAATCACCACATATTAAGATCCAGAGGCCACTTGAGGATAAGGGTTAAAGAGTGTACAGTGGTCAAAAGACAATATCATAGTAATCGTTAAAAGTGAAAATTTGGTAAATTGGATTACTTAATGTGAACGGCTCATCAAGAACGTGTTTACATTAGACTATAAAACGGACATATTGTAGTCATCTGGAATGCAGATAAACAGAAGAGAGCCTTCTTAACTTTTAGATTTTCATGACAGAAAAGCACAATGAGTAAATGTGCCAAATAACCTTGCATGGGGATTAAAATAACTTTCCTTGAAGTTGACGAATTGAGTATGGAAATCACACCCTTTGGGGGTGAATGATGATAAAAGCGAGTACTTTATAGTTTTAGCATGGAGAGAAACGGGATTCGACAATTGTTCCTTTGTGAGGATGGATGCAAGTTCAAATTGGCACTTATGGCAGCATTCCAAAATAATGAAAATACAGAAATGTCTGTATGATGTACGTACTTTTAGAGAGGGATTATTTAAGGGAGATAACTCCTATTTACTAAAAAAAGAAAAAAGAAGAAGCATCACCGAAACAATTAATTAACGTACACAACACCAAAAATAAATAAACTGTAACATGTAGTTACTTTGGCGAAAAAGGGAGAAGTATTACATCGTTATAATTCTTATGTTAAGAAGAGATCAACATGTGATATTAATTGTTTTATATTTGGTAGTTTCGACATTGTTTTCTTCTTACAATTTATTTATTTTTGGTTTTGTGTACGTTAATTGTTGGGGGTAATTTTACCCTTTAAAAAATTCAGTTCTCACACGTGAGAATTCGGTAATAATTCTGAGGATAAATTCTGAAACAGAAATATGGCGACAGCTTTTGTGAAAAGGACACGACAAATTTTCCCCACTCTTTATTTGTGCCCAAATCAAAACGTAGATTCCATGAACAAGACTTCTTTCTTAGAACTGCACGCCTGTGGAACTCTCTACCGCTTGCCTGTTTCTCTTTCCCTCCTGACTTCAACATGGATGTCTTCAAGTTCAACATAAACAAATTCCTGATGAACCGCCCCCTTAAGTAATGACACTTTATTAAATCTCCAATACTAACGAATACTACAAGACTACCCCATTGATTACTGTACACACAATAACCCCTATCCCCGAGTGGCTTCTTGGCCTTGATAAGTGGTGACCTCCATGTAAAAAAAAAATGTATATAATATTTAGAGTAATTTTACTGGGTGAGTAAAAAATGGCATATAATACAAGAAACGAGGAGGATTGCTAAGTTTGCGAGAAGGAGCTTCGCGGGAACTTATCTGAGGGAAGAGTTCGAGTAACAGGTTGCACGTGTGCATCCTTCGATTCCGGCTCTTGGCTTAGTCGCAGTGTAAGCGGATATCGAGGGATGAATAATGACTGTCTTCTTATTGCCGTCATGTGATGCGCCCGAGCAGCAATCACTGTTCAATGTGATAACGGTGATGAAGAAGTGGATGACTTTCTGTAACTAGTAGGGTAAAACTACTAACACCCGAAAGTATCCTGTACGTCTATAAGGCCACTATTCGCCCATGTATGGAGTATTGCTGTCATATTTGGGCTGGTGCATCGGCTACTAGTCTCTCGCTCCATGACAAGGTTCAAAAGAGAATCGCAAATCTGATAGGCCCTAAACTGGCATCTAAACTTCAGCCTCTGTCCCATCGACGAAACGTTGCATCCCTCTACCTGTTCTACAAGTATTTTAATGGTGAATGCTCTGATGAACTGCAAGCATTTGTGCCCCCACGACGTGAACACCCTCGACAGACTCGACAGGCTGCAAAATCCCACCCCCACACTGTAGAGATCCCTAGATGTAAAAGATCTTTCTACTACAGTAGTTTCTTCCCCAGAACCGCTAGACTTTGGAATTCCATTCCAGGTCACTGCTTTCCCAACTGTACTGACATGCAGAAGTTCAAGTGTAACGTGAACCAACATCTTGCTGCCCAAATCCCTACATAGTACCCCAGTAGTTGTTGCCCCT
This sequence comes from Euprymna scolopes, assembly GCF_053919585.1. Classification (NCBI taxonomy): domain Eukaryota; kingdom Metazoa; phylum Mollusca; class Cephalopoda; order Sepiida; family Sepiolidae; genus Euprymna; species Euprymna scolopes. The sequence goes on from NC_136488.1 coordinate 24,560,990, forward strand.
GATAGTAGCCCCCTACACCAAAGTGGCAATGTGCTTTGTTTGGGGTGAAAATGTAAAAAAAAAAAAAAAAAAAAAACTGCCGTCGAGGGCTTTGTCACCGTAATTCAGCCACTGTCCTGCTGGGATCGAAAAACAAGCCGGAACGCAACATGCGGGTTTTTTTATAAACTGGCTCACATTACCCCTAAGGGAGTAGGGGATGGAATTCCTGCTAGCCAATTAACGGCTTTAAAGAGAAGAGTCAACAACTAATCAGTGAGTGGCAGGGAAGACAAATTAATTCCAAAATAATTAAAATTTTTAATTATTTTATTTTTTTATATTAAATTAAAAACGTTTAATATTTTATTACGTAATATTAAATTAAAATCGTTTAGTTACTTTATTACTTAATATTAAATTAAAATCGTTAAGTTAATTTATTACTTAATATTAAATTAAAAACGTTCAATTATTTTATATTTTAATAATAAATTAAAAAAGTTATTTTTTATATTAAATTAAAAGCGTTTAATTATGTTATTACTTAATATTAAATTAAAAACGTTTACTTATTTTATTTCTTAATATTAAATTAAAAACGTCTATCATTATATTTTTTATATTAATTAAAAACGTTTAATTTTTTTTATTACTTAATATTAAATTAAAAACGTTTAATTACTTTATATTAATTAAAAACATTTAGTTATTATATTTTATAATCATAAATTAAAAACGCTTAGTAATTTAAATTTTTAATATTAAGTTAAAAACGTTTAATTATTATATTACTTAACATTTAATTAAAAAGTTTAATTATTTTATTATTAAAATAAGAAAAAACCGTTTAATTAATTTATTACTTCATATTAAATTAAACAGGCTTATTTATTTTATTTTTAAATAATAAATTAAAAACGTTTAATTATTCCATTTTTTAATATAAAATTCAAAACGTGTAATTATTTTAATACTTAATATTAAATAAAAACGTTTAATTATTTTATTTTTAATAATAAATTAATAAGGTTTAATTATTTTATTACTTAGCATTAAATTAAAAAAAAATTAATTATTTTATTACTTAATACTAAATTTAAAAAATTTAATTATTTTATTTTTGAATAATAAATTAAAAACGTTTAATTATTATATTACTTAATATTTAATTAAATTATTTTAGTTATTTTATTACTTAATATTAAATTAAAAACGTTTATTTATTTTATTTTTTAAAAATAAATTAAAAATGTTTTATTATTTTCTTACTTAATATTAAATAAAAACTTTTAATTATTTTATTTTTTATTAACAAATTTAAAACGCTTAATTGTTTTATTTTTAATATTAAATAAAACGGTTAATTATTTTATTACTTAATATAAAATTAAAAACGTTTTATTATTTCATTACCTAATATTAAATTAAAAAACCTTTTATTATTTTATCACTTAATATTAAATTAAAAACGTTTAATTATTTTATTACTTAATATTAAGTTAAAAACGTTTAATCATTTTATTTTTTAATAAAAAACTTTATTTAATTTTTTATATTGAATTAAAAACGTTTAATTAGATCACTACTAAATTAAAAACGTTTATTTATTATATTACTTAATATTTAATTAAAAGGGTTAGTTATGTTATTACTTAATATTAAATTAAAAACGTTTAATTATTGTATTTTTTAATAATGAATCAAAACGTTTAATTATTTTATTACATAATATTGAATAAAAACTTTTATTTATTTTATTTTTTAATAATGAATTGAAAATGTGTAATTGTTTTATTTTTATATTAAATTAATTAATTATTTTATTACTCAATATTATATTAAAAACGTTGAATTATTTCATTACTTAATATTAAATTAAAAAAACTTTAATTATTTTATTACTTAATATTAAATTAAAAAGTTCAATTATTTTATTACTTAATAGTAAATTCAACACGTCTAATTATTGTATATTTAATATTATTTAAAAACGGTTAATTTTTTATTACTTAATGATAAATTAAAAACATTTAAATATTTTATTTTTTAATCAAACGTTTTATTATTTTATTTTTGATAAAAAATTAAAAACTCATTACTGTTTTATTTTTTAATATTATATTAAAAACGTTTTATTAGTTTATTACTCAATTTTAAATTAAAAACGTTTAGTTATTTTTAATAATAAATTTAAAACGCTTAATCATTTTATTTTTTGATATTAAATTAAAAACGTCTTATTATTTTATTTTTTAACATTAAATTAAAAGCGTTAATTATTTTGTTACCTATAATAAATTAAAAACGTTTAATTATTTTATTTCTTATGCTAAATGAAAATCATTTAATTATTTTAATACTTAACATAAAATTAAAAACGTTTAACTATTTATTTAATTGAAAACGTTTAATTATTTTATTTTTAATATTAATTAAAAACGTTTAATTAATTTATTTTTTAATATTGAATTGAAAACGTTTATTTACTTTATTACTTGATATTGAATTAAAAACGTTTAATTAGTGTATTTTGTTTTATTTGTAGTTTGTTAATCAACTAGTTTCAAACTTCTTTCCTTTTCGATTGATTAACTGATATTAATTGTCTAATTATAGTATTTTTCAGTTATGGTATTGTTCAGGTATAGTATTGTTCAGGTATAGTTTTGTTCAAGTATTGTACTGTTCAGTTATAGTATTGTACAGGTATAGTATTGTTCAGTTATAATATTGTTAAGGTATAGTATTGTTCAGGTATGGTATTGTTTAAGTATTGTATTGTCACTTTATAGTATTTCTCAGTTATAGTATTGTTCAGTTATTGTATAGTTCAGTTATAGTATTGTTCAAGTATAGTATTGTTTAGGTATGGTATTGTTCAGGTATAGTATTGTTCAGGTATAGCATTGTTCAAGTATAGTATTGTTCAGGTATAGCATTGTTCAAGTATAGTATTGTTCAGGTATAGTATTGTTCAGGTATTGTATTGTTCAAGTATAGTATTGTTTAGGTATGGTATTGCTTAAGTATTGTATTATTACTTTATAATATTGTTCAGGTATAGTATTGCTCAAGTATTGTATTGTCCAGGTATAGTATTGTATTCTACAGTTATAGTATTGTTCATGTATTGTATTGTTCAGTTATAGTATTGTTCAGGTATAGTATTGTTCATGTATAGTATTGTTCAGGTATAGTATTTTTCAAGTATTGTATTGTTCAATTATGGTATTGTTCAGTGATAGGATCGTTCAAGTATTGTACTGTCCATTTATAATATTGTTCAGGTATAGTATTGTTTAAGTATTGTATTTTTCAGTTATAGTATTGTTCAGGTATAGTATTGTTCAGGTATAGTATTCTCCAAGTATTGTATTGTTTCAGTTATAGTATTGTACAGTTTTATTATTGTTTATGTATAGTATTGTTCAAGTATTGTATTGCACAGTTATTGTTTTGTTCAGGTGTATTATTGTTCAAGTACAGTATTTTTCAGTTATAGTATTGTTCAGTTACAGCATTGTTCAAGTATTGTATTGTTCAGTTATAGTATTGTTCATTTATAGTATTCTCCCGATATTGTATTGTTCAGGTACAGTACTGTTCAGGTATAGTATGGTTCAGTACAGTACTGTTCAGGGATAGTATTGTTCAGTTATAGTATTTTTAGGTATAGTATTAATCAGTTATGGTATTGTCCAGGTATAGTATTGTTCAGGTATTGTATTTTTCAAGTATTGTATTGTTCAGTTTTAGTATTGTTCAAGTATAGTATTGTTCAGTTATTTTACTGTTCCTTTATAATATTATTCAGGTATAGTATTAATCAGTTTTAGTATTGTCCAGGTATAGTATAGTTCAGGTATAGTATTGTTCAGGTATAGCATTTTTCAAGTATTGTATTATTCAGTTATAGTTTTGTTCAGGTATACTATTGTTCATATATTGTATTGCGCAGTTATAGTATTGTTCAGTTATAGTATAATTCAGGTATAGTTTTGTTTAGGAATAGTATTGCTCAAATATTGTATTGTTCAGTTTTAGTATTGTTCAAGTATTGTATTGTTCAATTATAGTATTGTTCAGGTATAGTATTGTTCTGTTATAGTATTTTTCAAGTATTGTATTGTTCAGGTATAGTATTGTTCAGGTATAGTATTGTTCAGTTATAGTATTTATCAAGGATTGTATTGTTCAGTTATAGTATTGTGCAGGTATAGTATTGTTCAAGTATTATTTTGTTTCAGTTATAGTGTTGTTCAGGTATAGTATTATTTAAATATGGTATTGTTCAGTTATAGTACTGTTCAGGTATAGTATTGTTCAAGTATGCTATTGTTCTGTTATAGTACTGTTCATCTATAGTATTTGTAATTATAGTATAGTTCAGTTATAGTTTTTTTCAGGTATAGTATTGTTCAAGTATTGTATTGTTTCAGTTATAGTATTGTTCTGATATAGTATTGTTTAAGTATTCTTTTGTTCAGATAGTATTTTGCAAGTATTGTATTGTTCAGTTATAGTATTGTTCTGCTATAGTATTGTTCAAGTATAGTATTGTTCAGGTATAGTATTTTTCACGTATTTTATTGTTCTGTTATAGTATTGTTCAGTTATAGTATTGTTAAAGAATAGTATTGTTCAAGTATTGTATTGTTCAGTTGTAGTATTGTTCAGGTAAAGTATACTGCAAGTTTTGTATAGTTCAGATATAGTATTATTCATGTATAGTATTTTTCAGGTATAGTATTGTTTAAGTATAATATTTTTCAAGTATTGTATTCTTCAGTTATAGTATTGTTCAGGTATAGTATTGTTCAGGTATATTATTGTTCAAGTATAGTCTTTTTCAAGTGTTGTATTTTTTTCAGTTATAGTATTGTTATAGTATTGTATTGTTCGGTTATAGTATTGTTCAATTATAATATTGTTCAGTTATAATATTGTTCAGGTATAGTATTGTTATAGTATTGTATTGTTCAGTTATTGTATTGTTCAGTTATAGTATTGTTCAGGTATAATATTGTTCAAGTATTTTATTGTTCAGTTATGGTATTATTCATACATTGTATTGTTCAAGTATTGTATTTTTCAGTTTTAGTATTGTTCAGGTATAGTATTGATCAGTTATATTACTGTTCAGGTATTGTATTGTCCAGGTATAGTATTGTTCAGGTATAGTATTGTCCAGGTATAGTATTGTTCAAGTATTGTATTTTTCAGTTATAGTATTGTATTCTACAGTTATAGTATTGTTCAAGTATTGTATTGTTCAATTTTAGTATTGTTCAGGTATAGTATTGTTCAGGTATAGTATTTTTCAAGTATTGTTTTGTTCAGTTATTGTATTGTTCAGGTATAGTATTGTCCAGGTATAGTATTGTTCAAGTATTGTATTGTTCAGTTATGATATTGTTCAGGTATAGTATTGTTCAGTTATATTTATTGTTCAGTTATATTATTTTCAGGTAAAGTATTGTACAAGTATATTATTCTTCAACTATTGTATTGTTCATTTATAGTATTGATCAGTTATTGTATTGTTCAGGTATAGTATTCGTATATTAATATTTTTGCTTTGTGTTCATTTTTATAATTATTCAAAAATTTGTATATTCGTTTTTATTAATGTTTGTTAATTAATGTGTTTCATTTTCGTAAACTACTTCGAATAAGTTTCTCTTTTTAGTAAATGGAAGTTATCTCCCTTAGATAATCCTCGTCTGAAGCAGAAGCGCCCGTACTCGTTACGGAACGTAGATGTAATATTCCAAAATTTACTTAATTTGATCAAGTAGTTTTATTTTATTCAAGCAAATCAAATTTTACAACTTAGCGAATCGTGATGTTTTCATCAGCTATTATTAAATCTGATGCAATAAACATATGGAGACAACTTAGCTAGGGATCTTTATTCTCGGTCCCAAAATCGACAGAGCTTAGACTATTCCTGTAATGATCCGCTCCCTGTTAATTTTACGGTGGGAGTAAAGTTCTGTTGAGTTCTAGGAGGTCCACTGTCCTATGTCTTGCCAACTCTCTTGTTAGTTTATTGCTAATCACCTGACGCGCCACGACCAAAGAATGCCGAAGGGGATGCGCAGGCACTTTTTGCAGGAGAGTGCCCATTCTCTGGGGAGCTAGATTCTTAATCTCACTTTCTGACCCTGGCGTCTAAGTTCTTGCGGTGGGAGAGAACTAAATATGAACACAAATCGAAGTGTCGAGGATGAAAAATAAGCCTGAAGTTCAATGCAGTCTGGTGGTAAAATTGATAAAAATCTTAAATTTGATTTTTTTAGTTAAAAAACAAAAATAAACTACTTGAAAAAAAAAAAATTGATATATTTACGTGAATTCTGGAATCTGACATCTTTGTTCCGTGACGAGTACATACATTATAAAACATTTATATATTTTCTGTATTTTTTAAAAAATTCATTTAGTCAAATTCTAAATAAAAACCGATAAACATTTTAGGCATATTTAAAGAGGAAATATTAACATGCAATAAGAAGATAACTCACTAGGGGAGGGGGGGGCCCGGCTTTGTCCGATCGTAAAATACGATCAAGATTTTGCATGTATTATTATAGTCGCGTTTCAAAAGTAAAATAAAAGTATTTCGATGCCATCAACTAGAATCGAAACCGAACGAAAAAGTGTAGCTTTCAAAGCTGGTGACGTTACCAATGAACCAACGTGACACATATATGAACAGATTAAAAATAAATTAAGATGAATGTACAAAATGTATAACGATTTTTTTTCAATTTTGGCCCCTTTTTGATTCCTTATAAACTATTATAACCAGCTAAAGAACCATAAATGAACGGTCCATAAAATATCCAATCCTTTGAGGCCCCTGACGCCGTTTTGCGACTTTTAGTTTCGGAAGGGATAGTGTTTGAAAATGTGGAGACAGACAGACAGACAGACAGACAGACATAGTGAGTTTTATAAATTAGATTACTTAAGAAAATAATATAGTAAAACTGGTAAAACATCTATTTACTTCTCGTAAAAGGCATTTTGCCTGTGTGTGTTCGTTCCCTCTGCACTCCGAAACAGCCGGACCGATTAAAAATGAACTCACACAAATGTACTTTGTGCCTAGAATTGTTCTTAGATGATTTGTGTATGGGAATGCCTCTGATAAGTATCGAAAATTGATAATCGAATAAATCCGATTAAAAAAAGAGCAGTCCGATTTTGGCTAAAGTTAACACCGTTATACAGTTTAACAGTTGAGAAGTTTTAGTTCCGTACAGGCAGAGACTGGCATATAAAATCAACAGTATGTTCTTCGATAAGACAGGAGCGCATTCGAAATAAATGTTTCTGTTTAAACCATTTGAACCATGATCCCTGACTTTTTCATTTTATTCTTTAATTCAAGCCATTATACATAAAATAATTTTATAAAATTAACAGTGGGTTCTCTACAGTGCAATGCAGACAACAATGTATTGCAGACTAAGGAGATGCATATAAAGCTTCCTTCCGGCGTACTGTGGTGGGTTCCCGACTAGAGCAGGCAATCGATGGATTTGATTGAAAACTTGGCGATTTCACCGATTTCAATGATGATAAAAAATATTGGATGTGTGGAATATTTGTGGATTTTCATTAAATCCTAGATCCTAGGCAATATCGGGTCTTTCTACTAACACACACACACACACACACACACACATATATATATATATATATATATATGTGTGTGTGTGTGTGTGTGTGTGTGTGTGTGTGTGTGTGTAGCTGCTAGAAAAGACTTGTCCTGCCTTGATAGGGTTCAAAATAGACCTCGTGGCCTGGTGGGAGATGTCCTTTTCTCTTCGCTGCAACCTCTATCTCACAGAAGAGATGTTGCGAGTTTGTCTCTGCTTTATCGTTATGTTCATGGAAGGTGTTCGACTGAGCTTCAATCTATGTCCCCCCCTCGCCAAACTTTCACAAGAAACACTAGACTAGCTGAAAACATTATCAATAATTTTCCCCACTCTTTATCTGTGCCTAAACCTAAACATAGATTCCATGATCAAAGTTTCTTTCTTAGAACTGCACGCCTGTGGAATTGTCTTCCGTTTTCCTGCTTTCCAGCTGTCTATAATATGGTTGTCTTCAAGTCCAACGTGAACAAGTTTCTGATGAGCCATTCCACTTAAGTTAGCAAATTTACCGAACTTCCATTACTATTGATTACTATATTGTCCTTTTGACTACTCTACACTCTTTAACCTTATCCTTGAATGGCCGATCGGCCTTGATAAGTGGTGACGCCTATGTAAATATATATATATATAGAGAGAGAGAGAGAGATAGAGAGAGAGAGAGAGAGACAGACAGACAGACAGACAGAGACAGACAGAGAGAGACAGACAGACAGACAGACAAAGAGGGAATTAGACCTGGAGTCTAAAGAGGAGAGTTTATTTAATGTATTAATAAATGCATTAATACTTTTAAAACAACCGTGCACATAGTACTGTAGATATATAATAAGCTTAATATGTATATGTATCCTAGAGCTATATTAATATTGAATAAAAAAATTAATAATTGTGATTTATCAATCAGTTTCAAAAGGAAAGGCAAACAAAATCAACTTGAGTGTACGATCGTTTCGGAAACGATATTCATTTTATTAAAATGGACAATAATTATTGATAATAATTGACAAAGGTTTTGTCTTGGAATATAATCTCCTCATCAGCAAAAAATAGTGTGGGGGTGAGAGGTTTAAGACACCAAAATAAACTAGCATTTTTGTAGTAAGGCGAATATTCCTTATAAAGTTTCATTAGAAAAATTGTTTTAACTTCAGTCAGTATATCTTTGGGTATGCTGTTGTATCTCGTCTTCGAATGGTTGAAATAATTATTTAGCAGAACGTTAAAAGTAAAAAGTTATCAAAAATACGTTTTTCAATTCTTTTTAGTAGAAAGTTAAACATGTAAAAATTAAGAAAACGTAAAAACGAAATCAATACATGTAGGGGCAAGCTGTGTGTGTGTGTGTGTGTGTGTGTATTGCATGTCAGGTCATGTCATATGCTACAAGTACCATGTAACCCAGTACTACCTGCCTCATGGTCGAGTCACCGGCGACTAAACTGGTTCCCCCACCAGACTTGTTTGGTGAGGAGGGTGGCTAGTCTCCGTGAAGGATTAAAAAAAAAAACTTCCAAAGGGAGAATGAACCCTTTTTTGGGGTGAACGGCCAACTAGCACCATGTGAGTTTGTGTGTATGTATGTATGTATGTATGTATGTATGTATGTATGTATGTATGTATGTATGTATGTATGTGTTGGGGTGGAGAGGGCTCCCGTAAGCCGTGGTGAAGGCAACTTTTCTAGGAGAAGCAAATCTCTGATTTAAAAAACTATAAAGCAGGAGACCAGTATCCGCATTAAGCTGGTTTGCAGTTTAACTTGTTGCTGGCTATCGTGCTCTTGCTTGTTGCTGGATCTCAACATTTTGAACCGAGAGAGCGACTTTGTTGTCGTACAAAGCTAAGACTCTGTAACATCATCTGTGTATAGATACTCCCTCAGGCTTTTGTCTATTAAAATGGTCCTGTGGCGATGGAAGTCATTTTTGGGCTCATGAACTTTAGGTGTCTGAGGGAGTGGCACTCATCTGACAAGACGTTGCAATCATCATATATATATATATATATATATATGTGTGTGTGTGTGTGTGTGTGTGTGTAGATATATATGTAGCTATAATATATATGTATAGGATATATATATATATATATATATAGAGAGAGAGAGAGAGAGAGAGAGAAAATAAAAAAAGAACAAACCGTATTATGTGTTCACCAACGTTTCGTCTTTATTTCGAGACTTCCTCTGGGTGAAATAAAGACGAAACGTTGGTGAACACATAATACGGTTTGTTCCTTTTTTATTTTCTCTATTTTGTCGGAATACTATTTCCATTATTTTCATCATATATATATATATATATATATATATATATATATATATATATATATATATATATATATATATATATATATATGTGTGTGTGTGTGTGTGTGTGTGTGTGTGTGTGATGATTGCAACGTCTTGTCAGACGGGTGCTACTCCCTCAGAAACTTAAAGTCCATGAGCCCAAAATTGACTTTTTTTTTTTAGTCCTACCGGTGAATTCACACACTCAAGCAGGCATGACACTGAAGACGGTCATTGTTACATGCTTCCAGTATTTCAAGCCTCCACGCGTCACAACTTTTCTATCGCCACAAGACCATTTTTATAGACAAATGCCTGAGGAAGTATCTATACACAGATAATGTTATAAAGTCTTAGCTTTGTACGACAGCTAAGTCTCTCTCTCGGTTCAAAATTTTTAGATCCAGCAAGAAGCAAGAGCAAGATAGCCAGCAACAAGTTAAACCGCAGACCCGCTTAATGCGGGTACTGGTCTCCCGCTTTATGGTTTTTTAAATCAGATATTTGCTTCTCATAGAAAGGTTGCCTTCACCACAGCTTACGGGAGCCCTCTCCAAACCAACACACACATACATACACACAAACACATATGGTGCTAGTTGGCCGTTGACCCCGAAAAAGGGTTCATGCAATCACACACACACCAACACACACACACACACACACACACATATATATATATATATATAAGGAAAAGACAGTCCGATTTGAACAAAAGTTAACACCTTATATAGCCTAACACTACAAGTGCATTTTAAATAATTACATTTTCACCCCAAACAATGCAGACATACATAAGTTTCAGGGATATTTTGTAGGGGGTTGAGCAGCAAGATTTCTGTTTACACTTGAACTTCTGCATGTCAGTACAGTTGGGAAAACAGGAACCAAGGTCTATAATTTCTGGGGAAGAAATTATTAGAGTAGCGGGCTTTCTTGCATCTAGGGATCTCTACTTTGCTGCTTGTCGGGATTTTCGGGTGTATTTATGTCGAGGGGGTACAATGGCCTGTAGTTCGTCGGAGCATTCAACATTAAAATACTTCAGTATTGTAAAACAGGCAAAGGGATGCAACATTTGTTCAGTGGAACAGAGGGTTGAAGCTTAGATCCTATCATGTTAGCGACTCTCTTTTGAATCATGTCTAATAGGACTAGTAGCAGATGCACCAGCCCAGATGTGGCAACAATACTCCATAAATGGTGGCCTTGTAGAGGTACAGGATACTTCTAGGCATATGTAACTTTCTAGTACGGTAAAGAGAGCCCACCTTCTTCGCAGCAGATATGGTAATGCTATCGATGTATCTGTTCCAACTCATGTTCCCTGTGAACGTTAAGGTGAGGAGTTTGAACGAAGTACTTTCAGGTAATGTATCTTTAGCCATAACTATTGGTGGTTGACAAGGTTTCTTGTAATTATTGAAAGAAAACAAGATTAGTCTTGGCAGCATTGAACATTACCATTCATTTTTAACCTCGTTCCTCTACAGACTGGAGGTCTCCCTCTAGAGTTTCCACCATTGCCTTGGATATGTGTTCATTCGTTTTCCCCTCGTGCCTGTTATAGAGTGTGGTGTCGTTAGCAAATATACCTATCTCAGAGACTATTTTATAAAACTGCTTTTCATATAATGCCTTGAATTATAGTTTAAAATACAAAAGTTAAATTTCATGGCTTAGGCATGAGAAGCTTCGTTTCGGTGCGCCGCAGTGGGCCCCCAGTTAAAGCACGCAATCAATCGATTTGATTGAAAAATGGTGAATCCATCGATTTTTATAACAAGTAAATCAAGGAAATATAAAACATTCATTGATTCTCATCCCGGGCATTTTAGTTTATTGTACTAAATGGTTGAGAGATTCCAACGAGAGAAAAATACACATTTGCTTTCTTATATCACTATTAACACTATATATAACACTATTAGACGTATACATTCTACAAGCCAATACAAGGAAACACACACTCACACACACACACACACACACACACACACACACACACACACACACACCTACGCACCCACCTGACTAAGTACTAACGCGGCCCTCACTTCCACCCAAGTAATAATAAAAATAAAATATAAAAAATGAAAAATATTATGTTATTTACAGACATTTCCTCAGCTCGGGAAACATGTAACCAAAATGGATTGCGAAAATGCTTTTATACATTCTGAATACATTTTAAATATATTTTAATTATTTTACACTTTGAATACTTTCTGAAGACGATGCTACACAGAACGTCTGAAACGCGTAAAAAACTATTTCAATGAATTTAAAACATTATTTCAATGATCTAAATATGATACCTTTTTAAATGAAAAATCAAAACACGGAATAATAAAATAATATTAAAAATACATAGCAATTGTTGGTGACCTTTCTTATTTAAATATATATATATATATATATATATATGTGTGTGTATATATATATATATATATATATATATATATATATATATATATATATATATATATATATATATATACTTGCTGTATATCCCGGCGTCTCCAAGCGGAAACAATATACGTCATATATGATATCTGCGATGACGGCATATATGACGTTACATCAAATGATGTCATAGATGACGTATGTGAGCAAGCAAATACTGGGATACGACTTCATATACTTCATACTTCATATATATATATATATATATATATATATATATATATATATAAAACTATTACGTACGTAATATTTAATTATTATATAGTATCAGTTTATTCATGATGTTTTGTATATCTTCTATAATATAAAGCTGAATGTGTGTGTGTGTGTGTGTGTGTGTGTGTGTGTGTGTGTGTGTGTGTGTGTGTGTGTGTGTGGTCATGAATAGGCTCCTATATGGTTGACTATTTTAAAAAACTGATTACATATAATAATAGAAGATGTATCGAGACACAGGAATAGTTATATTTGATCTGGCAGAACGGTGGTTCATTAAAATTTGTGGGGTCTGCGTTCGCGCCTGGTCCACAAAGTATGGAAATAAAAATATTTAAATATAAAAAAAAACGTTTACAACTGTTTTTGATATAGATGTACATAATAATACTTTGATGAATATGTTTTAACTTAAATAGGGATGGTATAATAAAAGTGTGGGGTCTGCATTCGCGCCTGGCCTCCATAAAATGGAAATAGGCTCAAACTTTAATAAAGACTTTTCATATCTATCTGCGTAAGTATACTTTGATAATTATGTTTCAGTTTGAAGAAATATGGTATAATAATATGGTATATTAAAATTATGGGGTGTTCGTTCGCACCTGACCTCCATAGAATGGAAATATGTCACAAAGTTTAACAAGATCTTTTAATATAGATCCACAGAATATTGTGACAAGTGTTTCAGTGTGAACAGGTATGGTATAATAAATTATGGGGTTTATCTATTTTATTTTTACTTTCATCATATTTTGCTTTGGTTTTGATACCCCCAAATTCAACCCAAATTTACAACCCTTCCTTTTCATGACCTATCATACTTTCATAAATCAGAGCCCATTTTCTGTAGGCTGTTTTTTTTAACCCAGTCAACGACAGGTAATTTTGCTAGTATATATATATATATATATATATATATATATATATATATATATATATATATATATATATATATATATATATATATATATATAGCGTCAATTTATCCTGATGATTTTTTTGTTATTACTGAATCAGGTAATGTTGATCATATTTTAAGATATCGATATTTCATCATGATTGTATACAATAAAAAATTGGCGTAATGCTTAAAAAACAGGTTTGGTAAAAAGGTTGCGTACACTCACTTCCTCATTTATATATGCTGCGTAAGTGTTACTCACATGGAGTACATTAACAAAAGATATGTTGTTAACAAGATATCTATCTGTTTATCTATCTCATTTCAACCTTGATAATCATGCGTGCTTGTTCGTACGGATGAATGAAACGAGGCGTGGTGGGAAGCAGTTGCGTTGTTAGAGTAAACATCACCAGGGGGTCCACTCAAATGTCACCCCACTGACCCCTACTCCATCCTATGCTGAATTGTTAGCTATCGTTAAATTTTCATACACGCTCTACTTACTTCCTGTCCGGTACGTTAACTGCTTACACGTATAATCAAAGGCAAAAACATATACGAAAATACAATCAGTTCAAATCCAAAGATTTTTAAAATGCAACTGTTCATAATATCACAATAATAATAAACTTATTTATTAGTATGAAAACCGGGTACATAACCCTTTTTAGGAAGAAAAAATATGTGTATATTATAATGCGTCACTTAGTAAATGGATAAATAAATAAATTAATTAATTGTTGTTATGAGAGAAAAAAGAGGGCATTAGAAACGCAGTCAAAAAGAAACGCGGAAAAAGAAGAAAAGGGGAAGAATCAGTGAGTAAAATCAGAAAAAATGGTTTGAGACCAAAAGGACACGTAACAGCCAACGTGCCATATCAGATTATTAAATGAAGCGAATAAAATAAAATGAAATATAAGAGGATCAAGTGATGATAATAATAAATAAATAGGGGAGGGGGGAATTACGAAGAAAAGAAGAAACAAGACACTTACAAAAGAGTAGAAAAAAAAGAAACTGTGAGCTAACGATCTTGTTCTTTTATATTTAAATCCACGCCAGAAAGAAATAACGGTAGTTATGTAGTTTTGTTACTGCGATTTTTCCGAATCTTCACGAACATTTCCGGGCAGATATCGAGAAGAACCGGAATATGCAGAGCCGCTTAACCAATCGAATTCAAGTTAACAAGCACTAAAAAAATATTCATTTAATTTTTTAGCGTCTGCTTACTTGAATTTGATGAATTTTTTTTATTTAACTATTTTTTTTATCAAAGTTCACATTTTAATAAAGTTCTTTTTTGTCAAAGTTTCTAGAAAATTATTATAATAAATCTATAAACTTTGTTCGCCCTACTACACACGCGACAACGAACCACGTCGAGAGAATGTAAAGGGAAGCAAAGCAAAGAAACAACATCGAATGTGGGACTAATAGAAAACTATTAGAAAGCTTCCTGACAGAGTTCATGTGGATACAGAAATTCAAAGATCCTTTCGCCTACATAATGGACCAGGTAGCTCAATATTACCCTCAGCTTCATTCCACTTTCTCTACACCCTCTTCTCTACTTTCGCGATTATCGTTTGCTCTTGCAGCAAAAGAAAATTTACCAACCACCCTACCCTCTACATTAAAAAAAAATCATTAAAATATAATAAAGACAAAACAAATAAAAAAGAAACATGATCACTAACCATAGGCAAAAAAATAATAACTAACAAGAAAAAATTAATAACAAAACAAACAAAAACATAAACAAAGTAGTTACAATTAAATTAATTAAATTGGTTTGTTTTACGAAAAAGTGGTCATACCTATGTGTATTGTTAAACAAACTCATAATAATTTTCAATTCATGAAACACATTTTAACTGTCTTTAAAATAGTTTTTGAAATACACACTTACATTTTAATTTTGGCAAATTTACACTGCCTGTTGTGTGTCTTGGCAGTAACTGAGAAACGTGAAAACTAAATTGTCAAATAATATCAAAGATAGCAATTAGCAAAAATAATTTTTATCAGTAGTCTTCGATTTTATTGCCTTATATTTCCCTATACAGACACATAAACTGATACCAAAGAAGAAATGTCGGTAAAATGTGCTTTTGCGTAGAACTGGTTACTTTTAATGCATCCAAAACCAAACTCCTATCCTTACATCATCAACGCTCTGATCCCTAGCTGGCATCAATTGGGATGGATGGCTCTCGTCTGGGTGAGGCTCCGTGTTTTGACAATCTTCTGGGTTGGACCTTTACTCCTGATCTGAAATGGAACACGTACATCAAGTCTGTTGCCAAGGTCGCTGGAAAGATGGCGGGATCCTTCTACTGCTCCAGAAGATATCTCACTACTGATGCAATTCTCTATCTATATAAAAGCCAAGTACGTCCAAGGATGGAATACTGTTGCCATATCTGAGTAGGAGCTGCAAAAAATAGCCTATCCTGCCTTGACAGAGTACAAAATAGACTTCGTGGCTTAGTGGGGATGCCATTTTCTCTACCCTGCAACCTCTCTCCCACAGAAGAGACGTTGCGAGCCTATCCTTGTTTTATCGTTATTTCCATGGCAGGTGTTCGTCTGAACTCCAATCTCTGGTCCCCCCTCGCCAAATCCACTGTGAAAAATTTCCCCCACTCTTTATCTGTGCCTAAATCAAAACGTGGATTCCATGAACAAAGCTTCTTTCTTAGAACCGCACGCCTGTGGAACTCTGTTCCGCCTGCCTGCTTACCGCCTGACTACAACTTGGATGTGTTCAAGTCCAACGTTAAAAATTCCTAATGAACCGCCCCCTTAAGTAAACACTTCATCAAATCTCCACACTAACGTAATGTACTTGCAATAACCCTTACCCCTGAGTGGCTTCCGAGCCTTGATAAGTGGTGATCACTGTGTGAAAAAAAAAACTACAAAAAGTTTTGAATTCACTATTTCCATTAATGCCCACTTTATTTGACGCCAATACTTTTGAAATTTTTAGAATTTTTTTTTTTTAACTTTTTACCCCTTGTAAGGTTTGCCAATGCTGACTAGCATACCCCAGACATACATCTATATAATTAATCTGAACGCCTCTGTGTGTATATGTACACGAATAGGCTCCTGTATTGTTTACTATTATATTAAACTGACCACAGACCATGATAGAAGAGATATCAAGGAGCAAAAATAGGCATGTTATATTATAAACAGGGGTAGTTCATTAAAATTGTGGGGTCTGTGTATGCACCCGGTCCACAAAGAATGGAAATAAAAAACTAAAAACAAAGACTTTTACAAGTGTTTTTTTTATATATAGATCCGCATAAGAATACTTTGATAAGTATGTTTTGGCTTGAACAGGGATGGTATAATAAATAATTATGTTTCAGGTTGAAGTAGTATGGTATAATAAAATTGGAGTGAGGGATCCATGTTTGCGTCTGACCCCCATAGAATCGAAATATGTCACAAAGTTTAACAAGGTTTTTTTTTTTTAAATATACATCCATATAAGAATATTATGATAAGCGTGTTTCAGTTTGAACAGGTGTGGTATAACAAAATTATGGGGTCTCTCTGGCTTTCATAGACTGGTTTTTACATTTTTTTTTTTACTAAAATATAGTTTAAGAAAAATAAGTTGTTTATGCGTAATGTCGAAACCATTTAGGTGACTGAAATAGGATTTGGCCAATATTTAAATAATTTATGATAAAAATGTGTTGCGGACCAGGGATAAAATACCCTAACTCGCTACAAGAAAAAAATAATGAAACGAATTGAATGAAGGAAACAAAGAACTCAAATGCTGGAATAAAATAAACATGTCGTTTATTTTCTGTTGAGAAATGAAAGTCTTCGGTGTACACGTGTTCATTCAGCCGTTGACGACTACGTGCGTGGAAGGAAAGGGGAATGCAATAGAGAAACGCGAAGTGGCAAGCCGGCTTGTAGAAAGAGAGGGTTAAGCTCAGTAGAGCGTCGCGCACATGTCTGTTTTGATGGACCAAAGGCGAAGGGGAGATAGAGTGACGTTAGAGCACGCGGTCGGTTCGTCGACTAAGCAGCTTGAACGCTGGTCCGGACGAAAAAAGGGAAGTTAACAGATTTTGTTGACTTTTATACTGGAGTTGGTGTTCTGGGTGCGCATGTCTGGTTTTCACTTAAAAGGAAGTGACGTCACAGCTCGGGTGTGTGTATGCGCATGAATGTGAGTGTGTGTATGAGGCTGTGTATATGCGTGCGTGTGTGTGTGCGTACGTGCGTGCATACATGTGGGTGTGTATATGTAAGGGAAAACATGTTCGAACAAATGGAAGAATTATTTGATATTATTTTCTGTCTGTGCGTCGTGTTCCCTTTAAGTAACTGATTTTCTTTTAATATCAAAGTTACTTAAAGACGTTTAGTTTAACTATTTAATTTTTACCATAAATTATTTCACTCACCTAATTTGGTTTCGAAAATACTCCCAAACAAATTATTTTACTTAAACTATATTTTAGGGGGAAAAAAATAAAAACCTTTATATTATAGATGGCGATGCATTTATTATTATTAAATAAATGAAAGAATTAAACAATAAGATAGATAGAGTGTGCCAAAATAAAAAAAGAATCGATTTTATAAAGTATAAAGATTGTGAGAGATAAGAATAACCTCAGTCGAAAAGGATTTGTTCTCCTCTGACTGATGAGGGAAGAGCAGATACTGAATTTTTAATTATTCATTCGAAAATAAGATTAAAATTCTTTTTTCCATGATTGATACTAGCCTTGGAATTATTTATTAACAAATAAAACACACAAATATTTTTAATGATTTCTTAAAAATTTCAAACGCAAAGAAATAAAATTTCTTTACTTTTCGCATATATTTTTTATAGCTTTTTGATAGATCGAATTAGAATTTATTTTTAAAAATAGAAAATAAATTTAGTTTCAGTTCTTTCATCACATCTCACTTGATCCAAAAAACTTAATTTATTTTTATTTCGGACTATTATTCTCATCTTTATTAGTTGTTTTTCATCTTTATTGGTTGTTGTTTTATCACGACGTTTCGGCCAACTATTCCTCTGGCCTTCGTCAGGTGGTAAGCGCGACGGATAGGAATCCCGAATCTCCTAACTGCATTCTCATCAATCACTGCCATCCGTAGTTGTTATTGTCTCACCACGTTTTGGCCAAGTAAGCCTCTGGCACGCTTTGGGTAGGATTGAAACCGCTATCTTCAGACAATTCTCACCTGAAACTGTAGAGATTCAACGTTTCTATCCACTGACGAAGGCCAGGGGAATAGTTGGCCGAAACGTCGTGAAACAACATTTAAGAGGGATGAGGATAATATTCCACGATAAATAAATTAACGGTTTGTTTAAGTTTGAAACAGTATTTTGGTCAGCCTTTTATGATTAACAACAACCAATAAAGATGAGAATAATAGTCCGAAATAAAAATGAATTAATATATATAATGCCCATCTCAAAAATGAATTCCAATTAAGGAATAATATATATACCACAAAACTTGTTTCATGTACGGATTTTTATGCGTATCATTTTATGAATAGTCAAAATCTCTTCCATCAATTTGTTGTTTGAAAAAGTTGAAGCAGAAAGACTTTTATATATCAAAACTCATTAAAACAAGCTAAGAGTACATTTTGACATACATCTCAAATATCATATAAACACTTATACAGATCAGATATGCATATAACTTCCTACCTTCACAAGTAGTTTAGGATATATGAATGAAAGGACCGAAGACGCAATAACTTATGTCAGAAATTATTGAAAATAATTGCTACCCAAGTTGCCCTAAACACAAACGATACAACTCTTACTTCATTTTTGAAATTGTGAACAAAATAATTTTGCAAAAAACTCTTATTTATAAACACGTTTCATCTTAAATTAAATCATTAATAACACATGCAGATGAGAAAACGAGGAGCTAATGTTGAGGGTCATCCAGGTGTAATTTTTACATTACAATTGAAAGAGTTTACTCTGTGCACCCTCGTCACCATGAATGTTTCGTTTTTGAGATTCCTTCATCGTGACATGAGGACTGACTTAATTTTCATTTCTAAGAACTATTAATGAACACAAATATAATGTTTTACATGGTTTTACATTCACGAATATAATGTTTTACATGGTTTTACATTCTCTTTTTCTGCTTTTCTAAAACATGTATTTTGTTGGTCACTCTTAGCTAGGAAGGACAACAAAAATTATATTTTTCTTTTCATCGTACTTTGCTTTGATTTCTATACTCCAAAATTTGAAATTAATTCTTTACGCGTACACCTCCTTTTCATAACCTTACGTACTATCATACGTCAGGGCACATTTTTTAAGGCTCTTTTTTTAACCCAGTCAACGACGGGTACCTCTGCTAGTATATATATATATATATATATATATATATATATATATATATATATATATATATATATATATATATATATATATATCCACGTAATCCTTTTTTTCTAATTATTTTCACAGTTAAAATAATGAAATGATTTCAAATGTACTATAAAAATCTTCAAAAATACAGGGTTTAGAGTTTGAAAAATAATAATAAAATTAATAAATTAATGGTTTGTTTAAGTTTGAAATAGCATTTTGGTCGGCCTGCTATAATTAACTTTGTAATATCATTTGCTGTAACTCTTAAACTAGAAATAAACCTAAAAATTCGTCATTAAATATGCAATTTGAATATGTGAATTAATAAAGATGCGTTCTTAGTTACAGAAAGGACGAATCACTAATATTCCTGTATGGCTCTTCAAATGTCGTTAACATTAATTCAGTATAATAATATAACGTAAAAGAATAATAACAAACGCCGATTTACAAAAATATTATAATATATACAAAAAGTTTGTTCAGATCATTGAAAACATTATTTGTCAATCAGTGTGGGTAATTTTTATTTTGGAGTGTACAACTCCTTTCGGAAAAAAAAGCATTGTTTATATTCCATTAAATTCTCCTACGAATAGAGAATGAGATACTACTATCTGTTGAGTAAAAGAAAATATTTAAATGTTTAATAGAAAATGTGTAATTTTTAAAGAATCTTGTCACTTCCGGTTGATTGTCAATGGATTCTGGATTTAAAAATTTAACATTGGCGATAAAATGCCTAGATTTTGTGTGGTCATAAAACAGTGTAATGGAAGAAACGAACTAACATAGTTAATGCCTATATTCAGTATCACTCTAATGATCAAAATCACCCTTTTCGTGAGTGTAGCTGTTTACCTCAGTCATCGTATAATGTCACAGATAGATTCAAAGGGAAAAGAAGAATACCACAGTCCTTCCTTCTGGAGAACGGTGACTAATCACATTTGTAAGAAACTATAAATAGCACATGAGTATGCACGCATACACACAACCACACAGATATGAAAGAAATGAATAGACACACCCAAAGCAATTTATGTGTTTAAAGTTTCTGCTTGATTTCCCGACGGCAAGCACCCGGAGTCGTACAAAGCAACATTAGCAGGGAGGTGAAGTGGTTAACAACATTGACCGACAACCTGGGTGTCCCAAATTTAAATTCAGTTCGTGCTACAGAAACTGTTTCACTAAAAGTAATCATCACCGTAAGTACTTTCCAATTAAAAAGATATCAGAGAAACGAATGCCAACAAAAATCATTTAATTCAATCAAAACGAATGAATTAATGCTGCTCAAAAACAACAGTAGCTGCTGAAGCGATTGGTGTCGATGTTTAACGGCTGAAAATTAAATAGATCAAACAGAAGAATGTAGGTGTGACGCCAACGTTGCATACAATTAAATAAATTATTTCCTAATGTTAAATAAATAAATAAATACAGTGGATCAGTTCATGACACAAGTCCCGTGGAAAGTAACACCCTATTATTCACTGCTCAGAATTTTTTACTGAAATGTAAATCTTACAAGAAATGACTGATAAGAAAGTGTGTAGCATCCATCACCATCTTCTCAAGCTATTTGGGAAGTGACGGTGGTTAAGTGGTTAACGACACAGACTGACAACCTCGGTGTGCCAAGTTCGAATCCAGTTCGTTCCACAGAATAACAGAATAATTCTCACTTAGGAAGGCTGGCAACCTTACACATGGTCCCTTCCGTAAGTAACCGATGCCTTTCTAGAAAGAATTCTTACTAGAAAGATATCGTGGAAGCGAATACGAACAATCTGATTCATTCGAGATGAATGGTGCTCAACAACAACAAACAGAATTAACATTTGAATTGAAATATCGATATTTCATACGAATTAACATTTTCTTTTTCAGACATAAATATATTTATCATTAAAGCTAGGACAACAGCATATTCTTTTCATTGTTTTGACTCTCAACTGTGTGTCTGTTGATATCTTATATGTTTTTATATAGAGTGATGTGGTGCTCGGTTGATTAACTGGGTCTAACTGTGTCGGATGTATACTTTAGAGTCAAAACAATGAGAAGAATATTTTGTTGTCATAGCCCAAGTTATCATATCTCACAATTCCGGTGTGGCATTGAAAACGGCATCTTTAAGACGGTATTCTTTTGTGGCGCCATCCTGTGTCAACGCAGAAAAACAAAACAGACAAACAAACAAAAAAAACATAAAAATATCCATAGTTTCATTAATCGTGTGACCGACAGAACAATCATCATCCACTCTGATGATTCCCGCAAAAAAAGATGAAACATATATGTGGCTAATGATTTTAAAATATTTACTTTATATTTGAGAATTATAATATAGCTAGAGAATTATAATATAGCTAGAGAATTATAATATAGCTAGAGAATTATAATATAGTTAGAGAATTATAATATAGCTAGAGAATTATAATATAGTTAGAGAATTATAATATAGCTAGAGAATTATAATATAGCTAGAGAATTATAATATAGCTAGAGAATTATAATATAGCTAGAGAATTATAATATAGTTAGAGAATTATAATATAGCTAGAGAATTATAATATAGTTAGAGAATTATAATATAGCTAGAGAATTATAATATAGCTAGAGAATTATAATATAGCTAGAGAATTATAATATAGCTAGAGAATTATAATATAGCTAGAGAATTATAATATAGTTAGAGAATTATAATATAGCTAGAGAATTATAATATAGCTAGAGAATTATAATATAGCTAGAGAATTATAATATAGCTATCAAATATGATGCATCATGTTAAGTTTCACTCTAATGGATTATTGAGCGCTGTTTACAATATATGTGTCCGTTTACCAAAGCATAAATAATTCTGTCTTTTATTCTCTTCATTTCAACGTGGTTGTTGCGTTGGTTGTATGGTACTAGACGTTTAGAAAAAAGTTAAGATGTTGGCATGATGGGTTCGAATCGTGTGACTAACAAACCGATTATCATACAGACTGATGATTTCCAGAATTGCTGAAACACGTGCTGATAAAATTCAAAATATATTTATCATAATATAATATACTAGCAGGACCCATGGAAATTCCACGGAATGATAAATATATTTAATCAACAAATATGTTTTGATAAAGCTAATATTTTTGGATATGACAAAACATTTGTTTTGGGATAGGAAAAAAAAATTTTTTGAAGGTTAAACTACTTCGAAAAAAAATGAATAAATTAGCGAAATTTGGCTTTAAAAAAGCTCAATCTGACAATCCTGGATAAATATATGAGAGTGGCTTCTCTTTGATTTAGCCTCGTTTTCGGATATCTACTAACTGAAAGAGTAACGTACGGACTAACTAAGGAAAAATAAGCAGAATATTAGATATATCTTCAATATCTAAACGAATAAATACTATTTTTCTATCTATTCTAATTATATTAACATGGAAACTGATTACGGCTATTTAATTCTGGATGTATAAAAATGTTTTCAAATACGGTGTATATAATAAGCGTTCTGAAACAAACTCAATATTATTTATTTGCATGTTTGTTTCCTAATAAATTAACACTCCTAATAATATAGATTTCTAATTTCTATTGCAAAAATTTCTTCTGTACACACAATTTTTTCACCCACATAGCCATTATTATAATTATTCATTAGATGACATGAAGCGATATTGATTTAAAATAGAATACTCAATTACTCAACGTTTCGCCCAACTCTTTTCACGAGCGAAGAAAATAGCTACAAATGGTACATGCGACTGGATCTTCCTTTTCAGTTTTAATTCATACTGTCGGAATTGTCCCCTCTTTGGTTTTCATATATAAAGTAAATTTCACAGTGTATACACATTATCGTACCCTATTTATATCTATTATATCTCCCTTATATAAGACTAGCGAGGGGTACCCGGCGTTTCCCGGGTTTTTGTAGGTGTGTGTGGTGTTAAATAAAAAAGAAACCGGCGAAGGTTGAAAATAAAATCGGCCGGCCAGAATGAAGCATTTTTATAAGCGAATAAGTGAAAGATGTTTGAAAGTCGTCGAGCGTTACGACGACGACGACGATGACGATGTAAGCATTGTTATAAGCGAAGTAAGAAAAGAAAACAACGTTTTAATTAAGCGGGGAGGGGGGTAATCAAAACATCGAAAAAAAACACAAAAAAACTAACGTAAGGCAAACGAACGATGAAAACAGAAAAACGAACACGTGAAAAATGGCTTAAATAAGCCTGTTTCGATATTAAAATTTAAAAAATCGGTGGGCACCTGGGTGTTTTTGGGTGTCGCTAAGAATAAGCGAAAAAAAAAACAGGTGGGTACCCGAGTGTTTTTGGGTGTCAATAAGAATAAGCGAAGTAAAAAAAAAAAACAACAGGAAAACGAAAAAAAAAATGGCTTAAATAATACAGGGTTCAATATTTAAATTTAAAAAATCGAAAAAAAAACAATCTCACACCACGATTCGAACCCAAAACGTTTAGAGAATGAACCAAGGCCTTAACTACCTGAGCTAAACCGACGCATATGAAATTTGTTCGGTTTTTAAACTATTTAAAGTAAATCAGGTCACGACGTCATGACGTCATCTGACGCATGCGTTGTTGATCCCCCCTGTTGAAAATTGTCGATTTCGGGGTGAAAAAGTTAACGTTTTTCTTTCTCTCTCTTTCTCTCTCTCTCTTTCTCTCTCTCTCTCTCTCTGTTTGCGTCTCTCTCTCTCTCTCACTTCGTCTTCCTTACTCTAAAAAGTGTTACTAAAAAAGAAAATGGCGTCTAGCTGGGGTTTTTTTTGTAAAAACTTCGATCGTTAATATTTTTTGTAAGCGTGTATTTTTTTCTTACTTCACATTTTTGGCTTGTTATTTTTCGCTTAACTATCGTATCTATTTTTAACGTGCTAATAACTTTGGTAACGTTGTCATAGCGTAGAGGTTCATAGTTTAGCTTGTGTGAGGGTTAAATTTTTTTTTACCGATAACAACAATGTTTTTAAATTCAGACTGCCATTATAGCTTGCTGATATCAAGATCACATGACATGACTCAGCAGGTTTTAAATACAAGTTGACCCAAAATAAACGGCCCCGTGTACACTTTATGTAGAAGAGTTGGCGCCCGTATTTTTTCGGACAGTTATAAATCGATTTAAAAATATGTAATGTTTAACATTAAAATGTCATTTTTTGCCCCCCCCCCGCAGAAAATCGATCAGTTGACGCACTTCTGATGGTCCTTTTGGGCCAATTTTTCGATATTTGTCGTCCGGAGGGTGGGGCTTTCATATGAGACCAAGTTTGTGAACTTTTGTTCCGTTGGTCAAAAGGTTTTAGAAGACACACAAACATATATACATACATACATACATATATGCATTTTCGCTTTTATATATATAGATGGGAGATATAACATATGGGCAATATTTGGAATTAAGTCCCTCCTTGCTGTTATTTCAGATCATTTGAAACCATAGCACCAAGTTTTTGTCTCGCCTCCATCAAAGCCATATGTTTTGGATATATATATATACATATATATATATATATATATATATATATATATATATATATATATATATATATTAGTTTTACCCTGCCACGCGTTGCTGTGGCTCACTTTCGTGTAATAGAAAATATCTAAAAAAAAATAATAAAAAGAGAAAATGCATGTTTCTTATATTGATAGTACAGCAATCGTGAAAAATCCGCTCCAGAAATTGAAAAAAAAAGGTCGAAAATGAAAATGGTACTCTGGCAGAATTTGACCCGGATTCATAATATATAACAAAGCATTATCAAAGGTAAGATAATTTATCGATGTATTTGAAAAGGACAAATGGCGGCGGACTCTCTGTTGAATATGTTACGTTTGGGAAAATGAATTAAAACTAAAAAACTATACAAAATAGTGTCAGAAACCCACCGAGTATATGTTACCGTGACATAGGCTTACATATATTCGGTGGGTTTATTTTGTATAAGTTTTTAGTTTTACTCATTTTCTCAAACTTAACGTAATCAACAGAGTCCGCCACCATTTGTATTTTTCAAATAAACCGATAAACACTGTATGTTTTTTGAGCCGAATAAACATTTTACATTAAATAAAAAAAACTTAAAATTATCCAGTTAGATAGAAAACTAACTTATCTGGCAGATTTGCCGTTTAGTTATACAAATATCCTCGAACAATGTAATCACTAAAAAGGACTCTTAAAAGTCGACACCGGTATCGAGCAGAAGGGTAAAATATAATTATATAATTCTTGAAAATGTAATCATGTGATTAAAATTTAATTTAAATTAACCGCGTTATTTTACAAATTAAAAAAAAAATAATGCAAGATGAAGTTTGATGATTAAATATGTTTGATTTTATAATTTAAAATGAAAAACATTGACCAACAAAAATGAAATTTTGGGTACTTATGTATTTTTGGTGCTGTGCTGAAATAATAACGTTATTATTTTGAAAGCCATTCATAACATGAGGATGGGAAGGGTGTTTTGTAACTAATCTGTGCTTCTACATTACAATTAAAAAAAGATATCGTGAAACTTGAATTTACACTAAAAAAAAAAAAACTATATAAAAATAGCGCGGTACCATCTGCAAGCATATGCATCCGAGAACAATATCTACTGGAAAATTAAATCAAAATTTGGTGCTTATGCATTTTTGATACCGCGCTATTTTTAAATAACTTTTCAGGTTAAATTAAAGTTTCACAATATCTTTTTTGGTACTCCTTGGGCGTTGAGTTTCATGGCGGCCAACGTATTTATTTAATAACCGCTTCCATACTAAGGCTAGCGCATGCGCGGATAACATTATTTATTTATTTACTTTTTTTTAGAGCCGAGAAATCAGTAATGTACATGTGTATAAAACAAAACAATTACTTTTTTCACTTCTTTGAGTAATTTCCTGTAAAATAACAGCTTTGGGGGGGGGGGAGAGTGGAAAAATATATTTCCCAAATTTAATTGAGATTTTCTTATTCAGCACAGTCGAAAACCTAAAAAGTCATAATTTTAAAGAAAAGTGTGAAGGTGGACCTAATGTAAAAATTTACCAAAAAGTTATCCGCGTATGTAAATAAATAATGTTTGTAAATTAAAAATGTTTATAAACAAATAAATAAATAAATAAAAATGTTATCTGCGCATGCGCTAGCCTTTGTAAGGGAACGGTTATTAAATAAATACGTTGGCCGCCATGGAACTCAACGAGTAAGAGTACCTCTTTTTTTACAAAAAAAAAAAAAAAAAAAAATGGGGGATCGATTTACTATAACGTTGCAACTAAAAAGTGAGCACCATTTTTTTCGAAATATATTTTTTTATAATCTGGTATATTAGTGTCCGTTCAATAACCCCCCTAAAAACTTCAAGAAACCGAACAGAAACAAATTTGTAGTGGGGGGTGACGCTCGTACGGGTCCACCATCACGATATTGTTTTTTTTTAATACATTGTCAATTGGAAGCACAGAATGGTTTCAACCCCCCCCCCCACTTCACATGGTACGAATGCCCGAAAAAAAAATAACGGTATCATTTCAGCAGGGTACCAAAATGCATATGTAGCGTAAATTTTCTTGGAAAAACCTTTTCTATACTTTGACTTAACAATTTACGGTTTTAATAAACAAAAAAGCAGTCATATTTTCCTATATAAAAACAACTGTTTACAAAAAAACAAAACAAAACACACACACACACACACACACACACACACATAAGAAATAATACGGCGCCTGCGCCTGATAGAGATGAGATGGAAAAAAACTGAAGGCATCTGAAAGTATGGTACTAAACCAACCAGAGGAGATGATGCCTGTAGGCTAACCTGACACCTATAAATATTTCTGTGTTTAGGAAGTAGACACTTTCGAATCAACGTAAATAAAGGAGAAGATTGGAAATAAATACACGAAAAGAACAAGAAAACTCATAAAACTAAAATACATAGCAAGAAATCTAGTAAAACACTTGGGAAAAATACTTGTAAGATATTCTGGACAATTTATGGGTGGGATCAAAACAGAATTAAGACATCTTGAACAGAAGATTATGAAATTAATGATTATGCACGATGCGCTACATCCGAATGATAACACTGAGAGACAAAGTATAACGTAAAAAGTACATAACCCAGAACATAGAAAGGCGATCCTCACAAGAAGGGACGCCGTCATAATTCAACAATACATGAAATAAAGAGAGGAGAAAAGAGAAAATTGAAGAGAAACAGCTACATAGGCAATTTATAAGAATGACAGAGACTCACGAAAACATCTGGACATGGTTACGAAAGGGAACCTAAACAGAGAAACGGTATCAATACTAACATATGTACAGAACAATGCCATTAGAACTAATTATATCAAAACTAAGATAAACAAAACTCAATATGCATATTCTATGGACAAAGAGACGAAACAATAAATCACTTAATAATTGAATTCAGCAAACTAGCTTACAAAGAATAAATAACAAAAAAAAATGTGCGGGGAAGACATTAGATTTGGGACTATGCAAACGATTTTGAACGCAGACAAATTGTACAGACACAGACCTGAGGCAATACACGAAAAGAAAAACCACTAAATCCTCTAAGATACGGAGGTCCAAACAAATAAATTCATCCAAGATAGGCGACTTGATGTCATAACAATTAGCAAGAAAGAAAAAGCTACAAAATGGTAAGAAACCCAGAGCGTGAAGATTAAAGACGAAGAAAATTAGAGCAAATACACGAAATTTCCGAGAGAACTAAAAGTAATATTAAGAAGTCAGCATAGTACTAGTAATAATACCGATAATCGTAGGGGCACTAGTAAGAGTAACGAGAAAAATCTGGAAAAAGACTAGTAGAACTAGGAACCAAAGCGAAGACAGACTATACAATAGATGTAATAATACAAACCGCTAAAATCTTACAGAAACCCCTCGAATGGAGAAATCAACCCACATACCAGGAGCGCTTGCCAGTCACATGGAAGACACGATAGAAACACAATTGAATTAAAATAGAAAAAAAAAACACCACGCAAATAAAAGAAAATTGAAACCGCAGGAAATATTCTAAACTAACCACCAAAAAACACACTGTGATTGCACTAGCTTCGCCTGACACTAAACAAATTAGTTGTGAAGGTTTAAAGAAGATGGAAAGATCGAGGAGGGATATTACTAACCAAACCTTCATTAAACAATGAGGAGAGTACTGGAACTTTGGAGAGGTTTATTGTTACCCCAAATCTCAAATAATCAATGGTTATCGAAGAAGTTGGAGAGTACTGGAAATCTGGAGAGATTTGTTGTCACTCAAACTCGAGGAAATACCGCTAATTAGTGTCAGTAAGCGATCACTGATGACGATCCGTGTGAGTACTCCTAGTGAGTAACAATAATTATATAGATCCACTTCTCACAAACATTTTCTATATAAATCTATGTTGTCAGGTTGACAAACTTTTTGTAATAATTATTAGTGAAAAAAAAAAAAAAAGATTTAAAACATACCTTTTTATGATTACGTAGGTCTTTTTCCTTTTTTTCGTGTTTGTTCTTGTCTTTGGTATATCTGTTTGATCTATGTGCTTCTTTTGCTTTCTTTTATTTGACCTACAAGCTTACTGAGTTTTATAAGAAGTCGGCGTTATTATTTTGATGGCTACTTACTTGCGTACCCCTAAAGACTAGACCAAATCATGCTATTCTATCTATACGACGTTCAACTTCCTTCTAACTCGCGCCGAGTTGTAAAAATCCCACTATAAAAAAGAAAAAAACACGCACCTGAATAATGTGCACAAGGGCGTAACGAAAACGGAAACTGACACAAAATGGGAGTGTCCTCACGTTGATAAAATAAAATCACGAATGTTGTAACAGCAGAAATGACGAAAGGGAAAATAAATGTTTCGATTTGTTTAGCGGCGTATCAACCCTTTTAGATTATTTAATAAGTGAATGCAGTTCATATACGGTTCTTTAAGCGGTGTTGGTAAGTAACTGGGTACATCGATTTCCACTTTTATCTAGTTTCTACCGTTTAATTATGAAGAAAAGCATTTGTGAAATTTCGCGGAAAAATGAGTTAGAGAAGTAACTATGCTAAATATATATTTACGAATTGTTTTTATTGGCAAAAAGGATTAAGAAATTATAATTTAATCAAAAAAATAATTCGCTTTGAACATATGCTGAATATGCTTAGATCTATTTTTGCGGATTACTATAAAGAAAAAAACCATATATTTTAAAACAATTATGTATTGCGTTTTTTTAGATCGATGCCTCCGTTCAGTCTCGAAAGTCAAAGGACACCCCCTATATGGGCAGCTGCGCATGTAATTGTGTGGCAAGGGTTACGCAATCCCTACCACACCTTTCCTGAATCGGCACTGCTTGAGTCCAGTGGCAAGAAGTCCAGGACAGCTGGAAATAATGCCGAGATAAACGGAGAGCACATACAGCACCTGGAAGTTCCAAATGGTCACCCAACTGGTACTGGCCAGGCTCATCGTTACTTAACTTCGGTGATCTGACGAGAACTGGTGTGTCAAACGTGATTATGCCGTTTTTAAGATATACAGTATAAATCACGTTGATACACCGGTTCCCGTCAGATCACTGAAGTTAAGCAACTTTGAGCCTGGTAAGTACTAAAATGGGCGACCATTTGAGAATTTCAGGAATGCTACATATAGTCTCTGCTTATCTCGGCATTGGGTACAGTCGTCTAGCACTTCTTACCATTGGACTCAATCAGCGCCAATTCAGGAGACGTGTGGCTGGAAATTGCACAACCCTTGCCGTACAATTACAAGCGCAGCTATCCTTACAGGGGATATACATTGTTTATTGAGACTAAACAGAGGCATCTTTTATGATATACTATGTTATTTTTTTTTAATTTATAATAGGCGTATCTAGTTAAGAAACCTTTAGACTTCCGTGAGATTCGAACTTGGTTATTAGTATTGTGAAAACTACTGCCAAGTATTGTATGTAACTTTAAATATATATTTTTAGCAAATAATCACGTTTCTATACGTATACGAACAGAGAAAATATAAAAACACCACTTTTAACTACGAGGTTTGGCATGAAGGTCTTCTGATGAACATTACTGTTTTTTAAAGAATGAAAAACATTTATTTAAATATATTAAAAGACAGTAAAATAACGAACACAATTGATATTTAAATTTAACTTTATTCAATATTAATTAAAACAAAAGAAGGATTAATTCGAAAAAGAAGTTGTATGTTATCCCTGCGTTAACATAAACATTTCGCTTGATTATGGATTCTAATGATTAAAATGCGTTGATTAGTTTTATTGTGAATAAGTTGAGTTGGGAATTCGAGATGCTAAATGTGCTCCTCGCTTATATCAGCATTGGGTACAGACGTCTAGCATATATGTATATACGTATGTCTATATGTGTGTAAATATGTGCATATATATGTGTATATATATATATATGTATATATAAGTGTGTATATATATGTGCGTATATATACATGTCTATACATATATGTGTGTATATATTGTGTAATGATATGTATATATGTATGCATATATACATGTATATTTTATGTATATGCGTATATATGAGTATATATATGTATATATATATATATATATATATATATATATATATATATATATATGATGGCAACAAACTCGTTCTTGAGTATTGCCGTTATTTAATACATCTCTGGCTCAAATGAGGCAGACATTAGTGCCACCAGCAGCACGTGCCGGACGGTCACTTCTATGAACCTTCTACAGTCCTTCACATCTGCCGATGACCGAGTCCAGGCTGTGGTACACAGAACACCGGACGGACCGGACCAGACCTTGGATGTTCCAGAGCCTTTATTTCCATTGACGCCCATATCCGCATCCGAGCTCATTGAGTGTCCGTTTGCCGTTTTAGGCTACAGCCAGCCTTTTTGTTATTGAGATACACACTGATGGTAAAACGTGTATTCCATTCCTGTGCTTGAAGCTTTTTATAGTGACGAAAAACTTTGCACCGAGACAATCCCACTCTCTGAACAATTGCCACATTGAACCAAAAGAAGAGCAAGTCAACATCATTGGATGCAGCAGTCGCCGCAGGTTTTATATCAGGGGTTTCCTTCTTCTAGAGAAGTTGCCTTCACCACAGCTTACGGAGCCCTATCCACTCATAATACCTTTTGATTCATGACTGGGACTTAGGTTGCTTGGCAGCAGAGCATATTCCACACGCCAGTGAGTCATGAATGCCACAGCTTACAGGGCCTAAGCTCCTTAGGAGGTTTCTCTCAGGGTTACGTCACCCTTAGACTTTAGTTAAAAAAAACCTGGGCCCATAAAGCAGTTATACGGTGCAGGACACTCGCTGTTCCTAAGAGCCCCGTCTGCGTGGCAGTGGTCACGACGTGCACGTGGGGTTGATTTGTCTAGGAGAAGCACAGTATGACGCTAAGACATCTGTGTGCTTTTAACACACGTGCACACCAGACCTTGACAACCATATACATGACACGTATATATATATATATATATATATATATATATATATATATATATATATGTTTATGTATGTATATCTATGTGTGTATGTCTATGTTTATATATATATGTCTGTATGTATATATGTGTCTATGTATGCATACATAAATGCATATATATATATATATATATGAATATATATGCCTATGCATATATATGTAGCTATATGCGTGTAAATATGCATATATATGTATATATATGTATGTATATGTGTATATATATGTATATGCATATATATGTATGTGTACATTTGTATAGATATCAGTATACGTTTGAATATATGTGTTTATACATGTGTATATATATATGTATACAATATGTATACATATGTGTATCGCTATATGTATGTATGCATGTATATATATGTATGTGTGAGTGTGTATAAAAGTTAAGGGTTAATGTTCTGTGTCAAAAATTAGTCCTCTTAAGTTCTAACTGAAATGTATTATTTTTATTTCTTTATTTTTTTACACATGAATCACCACTTATCAAGGCCCGGAAGCCACTCGAAGATAAGAGTTAATAGGTATACTGTAATCAATTTGATTATAGTGTAGTAAACATAGCTAGCGGAATTTTTGTAAGTTGGATTACTTAGGGGAACGGTTCATCAATAACTTGTTTACGTTGAACTTGAAGACAATCAGATTGTAGTCAGCTGGGAAACAGTCAAACGGAACAAAGTTCCACAAGCGTGCAGTTCTAAGAAAGAAGCTTTGTTCATGGGATCTACATTTAGGTTTAGATAAAGAGTGTCAGAAACTATTGATAATAGTTTCGGTTTGACGAATGTTTTCGTAAAGTTTGACGGAGGGGGCCGTGGATTGAATTCAGACGAGCACCTGCCATGGAAATAACGATAAAGCAAAGGCAGGCTCTTCTGTGGGAAAGAGGTTACTGGAAAGAGAGAAGGGCATTCCCCACTAAGCTACGAAGTCTATTTTGAACTCTGTCAAGGCAGGATAAGCTGCTTCTAACAACTCCAGATTGTTAAAAGAATTGACTTTAGAAATACTCGTATTAAAATAATTTTTTTACAATTTATAACAACTAAAAAAAAACAAAAACAGAATTGAGACGAAAACATTGCTTTTACTTATCATATAAACTTATGTATTAGTTTAAAAATTACACAATATTTATTGAAAAAATGAAAAATATTTGGAAATATTTGGAAATAATGATTTCATTTATTATTAAGAAAACAAATTGAAAGTAATTCTTATGTGAAAATTATTTGTTTTAATATTTTAAAAAATGAAAAAAAAAACACTTGGCCCTTGGTCACCCCCCCTCGTACTCCTTAATAGATAGTATCTTCGTACCCGAAATTCATTTCCAGTGAAAACACTGATCTGCTAGCGGTACCATCCTTGGTCACTTGAAGAACTTCAAACTAAATACATTTATTTATCCGTGTTGTATAAAACGCTTATATGTTAATCTTTTTCCACAACTT
The DNA here is from genome assembly GCF_053919585.1 of Euprymna scolopes. Classification (NCBI taxonomy): domain Eukaryota; kingdom Metazoa; phylum Mollusca; class Cephalopoda; order Sepiida; family Sepiolidae; genus Euprymna; species Euprymna scolopes. The sequence continues at coordinate 24,594,998 of NC_136488.1, forward strand.
TTGTTTCTTCGCTTTGTATTTTCCTTACATTACTCTTTTATTGCTAAAAAAAAATAGTAGTTTTCTCGCCATACTTAATAGATACACGATTTCTTCTTATTGCTAGAGCGGAATGTGTCACTAATTCTACGTTTATTTATTTGGAACAGAGCAAAACTTTATTAAAGTGAGATACTTATTATTTTCATCAATGTGGGGGCGCAGAAATACGTAGTGTAGAAGCCAGGCGCATGGTTACCACACTTAGCAGAAGCAAAACTCATAATCTGGGGAGGGATGTCTTCTCAGTTCTCACTTGTGACTTGAACAAATTCTCTGGTTTGTAAACCTAAATTGCTTAAGGATTAGATATGCTCTTCATATTGACCAGCTTTTATACTCCTTCTTTACTTATTGACCAGCGCAGAGGTAAAGGACTCACCGGAAACACCATGTACGTGACCTTGTTTCCTGACTAGGACAATGAACGCTGTCCCCCATTCACAATTTCTTTCTCTCACAAATCGAGCAAATTGTGTGTACATATGTGCCACTTGTCTTCTTTCGGCTACTCTGGGCCGCTCTTGTATGAGAGATTGAGGATATCTGTTTAACAGTTTGTCTGGCTGCTGTTTTCGACTGACAGTACAAGAGTCCTAACTCTTTGGTAGTGTTTAGAGCGGCTGCTCAATAGAGTTATATAATATCGAGATAGTTGTAATGTCATGACGCGGATGAAAAGGAGCTCTGCAGCTATCTCCGATGAGGCCACAACCCTTTAGACTAAGCTAATGGACTACTTGTGTATGCATACTTGGTGTCAAAAGTTTCCTATTTTATCTAGCACTCTGCCTCCAATTCGAAATTGAACAACAACGTAATGAAATGACAATCCAAACACATATCAAATCAGAAAATTACTCACACAAAACTAATTCGGCTCCATTAAAACTCACATTCACATATACTGTAGATTAGATTCTTACCTCTTAATAGACTCCGCGGATATCTTAGCATATAGTAAAACAAACTTACGTTCATCAATCCTTTCTAACCACTTTAACATGACAGGATACCTCCCCCTCTACCGCAAGGACTTGGACAGATATATGTACGGACTTGGAGTTTATATTTGTAGCACTCTTCTCTTAACTATAGAGCAACGTTATATACTTTAGACTATCCTTTCAACACTGTGTTAGTTATTTATATTTTCTCTACCGTTCTTCCTCAAGTCATGACTGTACCCTAATCGATCATGTCTCTGATAGTATAGATGCAGCACTCTCCTTAGGTAGTAACGCCCAAATACATGTGCTTGGTAACTTTATTGTCTACTATAAAAATTGGCTTGGTTTCTCAGATGCAGCTGGATGCTGTACTTATAGTTTCTCTCTAGCCTATTCCCTTACACAGTCATGTTCCCGACTCCACCCTATATCGCGAACACCAGCAGGCTTCACTTATAGACCAATTTCTTACCACAGTACTCGAGGATTGTATGACTAATACCAAAAGTTCACTTGGAAATGCATACCACTTAGTGGTATCAGTAGACATCACCCTAAAATCCTAATTCATTCCTCAAAACGACAACCTAATACAAAAGAGCTGACTGGGAAGCCATCAGAGAACACATCAGAGATGCCTCTTCGACGTATATTCTTTCTCTTCCTGCTGAACAGTGTACCGTTAAGACAACCGAATGGTGCACAGCGGGCATTGAAGCACATATTCCCACATGGAAATATTGTAGCCAGCCTCATTCTCCCAAATGGTTCGCTAAAAATTGTGCAGCTGCCATTGCACAACATTAGCATGCATTCTGTTTGTTTGATTGTTTGTATATGATACGCCAAGTACAAGTAAGCAAAAATTTATAGATGCTATAAATGTAATGTAAGAGTGAAACAGCAATAGCCAAAAAAGAAGGCTCGCTGAAATAATCAGAAAATTTATAGAATCGCAGAAGATAGGAACTCGTGATTTCTGGAACATTTATAATAGTGTAGTGAATAAAGGGCAATCAGTAATTCCTCCACTATCCAACAACCAGAAAGTCGCATGAACAGCAATTAAAAAGGCAATTAAAAAGACAATTAAAAAGGCAATTAAAAAGGTGGAACTGCTTACCCGGCGATTCGCCTCCAAATTTACCTTTGTTCCAACAACTCCCTTCTAAATTATCTTATGTGGGCGGAAGTCACACTTTATCATATAAAAATTACCCCTTTGCGATATCATAAAAACTTAGTCATTTCTAAGGCATGTGGGCCTGATCTCATCCCTGCTATACTAATTAAGAAATGCTTAGATGAGTTAGATATTATACTCTACAACAAATGTCTTGCTGAATCTTGTTTGCCAAATAAGTCGGAAGATATCTCTCTGGTACCAGTGTACAAAAATTCTGGCGAAAGAACTGACCCGCTCAGCTATCGCCTTAGCAGTCCCCTCTTTCTATCCGCTAAATATTTGGGACATAAATCAAGCAAGCACTAGCCCACAACCTCGCAAAAGCTAATCTACTCTTTGACCGACAGTATGGATTTAAGCAATATCGTTCTACTGCAGATATTTTAACGGTCATCTATGAAATTAAAATACACTGGATAAGACGAGGGAAAACAAAGCCTTTGACAAAGTCTAGCACGAAAGGCTCCCATGAAAATTAAATCACAGAGTATTACTGAACGAATACTAAATATAATTAGATCCTTCTTACATAAGAGAACAGCCCAGGTTGTCCTTTATAGACGTACATCCAAACAGCATAACAATAATGCGGGAATGCCTCGAGAGTCGATCTTTAGACACTATTATTCCTGATATTCATTAACGACCTCCCTGATAACATCGTTTCCGAGAAGGGTATATTTAGTGATGATACAACGCTCTAGGTACGATTGAAAAACGCATGTACACAAATATGACAATGGTAGATTCCTTAGAAAATAACCTCCAGACCGAAGTGGAATGGGATGTAAATGGATGATGACATTTAATGCTACTAAGACTGAGCTGCTTTCATTTAAAATTACGAGACGCCTTCCCAACTACCGATATCCATGACTAATTACACGCTACCTGAGAGTTCTTCCTTCAAAGTCCCCAGCTTAACATTCACAGGAAATATGATCTGGAACAAATATATCGAGAGCATTGCCAAGGTTCCAACTATCGTCTTAGAAGATTACTTTATACCTGAGAGTATCCTATATCTCTACAAAGCCACCATTTTACCAATGCATGAAGTAGTATTGTTGCCACATCTCGGGTGGTACAATCATCGCTAATCTCTCTCTTGGATAGGGTCCAAAGAAGAGCGTCCAATCTAATAGGTCCCGCAATGTCAACTAAGCTCCAACCCTCATCCTATCGCCGCAATGTTGCATCCCTGTGCCTGTGTTACAAATATTTTAATGGCATATACTCTGATGAATTGATTGCATTTGTACCCCTTCGATGTAATCACATCTCTTCTTCACTGTAGAGACCCCTGAATGCCAAAAAGCCTTCTACTCTATTAGTTTCTTACTTCAGACAGCTACACTTTGGAATTCCTTTCCTGCTACTTGGTTTCCCTGACTATACTGACATGCAGAAGTTTAACTGTAATGTAAACCAACATTTTGCTCATCTCCCATAAACATGGTCAAAAATAGTAGCTCCTTACGCTCAACTGGTCATATTCCTTGTTTGGGGTAAACGTGAGTAAAAATAAATATTAAAAAATAAAATGAAATTTTCAGCTTTCTAATTTGGCAATGTTATTAATTAAGTTCATAAATTGCTTCAAGTTTTAATTAAGTACATTTTTAAAAATTAATTACCAATGCTCTAACCGTGGTTATTTATTGTTCTTAATTATCATAAATGAATTCTCTGGTTAAATTCTGTCGGAGGTGTATATATTTGCTGATGGCACCATAAAAGATCAACGCGCACATATCCAAGGAAATGGCTGAATCCTTAGAAAATTGTAGTTGAATTTTTAGTCATAAATAAATATTAAAATCTAACGCTGCCAAGAAAAATTCATTTCCTTTAACAATTATAAGAAAACCTTCCAATCACTGCTTGCCATAGCTAATAGAAACCTACCCGAGAGTCCAACATTTAAGCTCCTCAGTCCAGCTGTTGGATTGTAAGAAACTTATAAATCGTGCACACACACACACACACACACACACACACACACACACACATACACACACACACACATTCCATGTTAGCAGAGAACAAAGAAAATACCGTTTCGAACTTTGACACAGATATTGACCTCTGGTAAAACAAAAGGAAATATCATGTCGGACTTATACACATGTATTGATCTCTGATAGAACAAAGAAAGAATTTGTCAATATAAGCATGGGGTTTGTCGAACAAAGAGGACAGAGAGTGAGAGATGGAGAGACGTACGATTGTTACGTCATTAGCTCGTCAACTCCAACCTCACCTTTCACCCTTGCTTGATACTTTTGACAACCACTGCAGGCAAAATAATAATTAAATAAAAAATAGTTTTTTATTAAACTTCTCTGTGTTTGATTGTCAAACGGCTGAAACAAGCTAGAGTGTATATATTTATTTAGCAGCATGCATATTTGTGCAACAAACATGATTATTTATACGAGAGTGATAAACAGATAAATCGTTACAGAGAGACAGACAATACAACATAACTTTCACAGGAAGCATAAATTATAACAAATATATAAAATTTACTGCCAAGACTGCTGCAAAGAAATAGGTTCTCGCTATCATGCTAGAAAGCGTTTAACACCTGACAGTATCCTATATCTATACAAAAGAACGTTCTTCCAATACACAAAGTATTCTTGTCACATCTAATCTGGTTCGCCAACAGCTAGATACTCCTTAGACACGATCCAAAAATGAGTCTCTAATCTAATGTCTCACATTTTCAAGGTCCAGCCCCTGTACTTCAATGGAATTTTCTCTGGCGAACGTTTTGCTTTGCTGCTCCCTCAATGTATATAAACCCGACCAACCGGACAATCAGAACCCATCCGTTCTCTATAAAGATCCCCAGATGCCTGAAGGTTTTTACTCTAATTATTGTATAGTCTGTCTCTCTGTAACGATTTATCTGTTTATCGCTGTTATGTATGTATAATCATATTTGTTACACTTCTACGATGATGCGTGTTGCTACTTATACACCCTAACCTGTTCCAGCCGTTTGACAATCAAACACAAAGATGGTTTCATAACAAAATTGTTTTTATTTAATTATTATTTTGTCTGTCAATGGTCGTTAGACGTATCGAGCAAGGGTGATAAAAGGTGAGGTTGGGGTTGACAAGCTAACAATGTAATGATCGTGCATTTTTCTCTGTTTCTTTTCTCTTTCTTCTCTTTGTTTGTCGGACCTGTTACTTTTATTGACAAATTCTTTCTTTGTTCCATCAGTACAAGTCCGGCCTGGTATTTCCTTTGTTCCATCAGAGGTCAATATGTTTATCAAAGTCCAACATAGTATTTTCTTTGTTCTTTGCTAACCTGAAATTTATGTGTGTGCACAATCTCTTTATCCAATATAATAGCTTATTTCTGGAACGACTTACCTTGGGAATTGCCTCTCTATTGTCTGTGTTTCCTATCTGTACAAACATGTAGAAATGCAAATGTAATATAAAGAATATATTGCTGCGCAACTCCCCACTTATGGTGTTCCTATGAGTATTGCCCCGAATTCAGATTAGCCACTTATGAATCAATATAAATTTCCCATAATGCATTTTTACAGAACTTTTTACATTTTCTCAGTATTATCATAACCAGGAAAATAATAAAAAAAAAATCTTCTGTAGAGATTTTGTCTGTCGTGCTTCGTATGAGAATAACAGTAAAAAAAATAAAATAAAAAAAGTTAATGAAAATGAAGAAAATATTAGATGCCCCATCGATTAAAAAAGAATTAGGATGTTTTTTTTAATTTTTTTATTAGAGTCATATTGAAAACGTCAAAATACTACAGACCGTCTAGGTATCCTTAAGACAAAATGGCGAATACAGTCATTTTGGTGAATGGTGACATAACACTTCTTGGGGCTTCCAAACTGGGACCTCACAACCAGATGTCATGCTGAGTACTGAATAGAAAACACGTTCTTTTTTTTTTTTACTCTGTCTTTCTTTTCAATCTTTTGTTTGTGTTTACTTTCTTTTTTCTTGCGGGAGGAGCAGCACGCAAAAAGTCGATGGGAAAGTACTAAAGCGGTTAGGCGAGTTAAATAGGTTAAAAATTCAAATATTTGGATTTTGATTCATGGACGAAACAAAGGCCGAAAAATTCACAGAAATTTAAAGTGTTTTGGAATCGCCAACATTATTAACAAATACATTTAAGCATCTTCTAAATTTGCTGCCATTATGATGAGATTCATGATCATTTAAGAGTCAGCTCATTCGACAGATTTAAATCCTAAACTGGAGAGCGGCGAAATGGGTCAAAGGAAGCCATCTGTACTGAGTATCAAGACAAGCTGTCTCTAAAACTAACACCCATTAAAAAATTTCCCACAATGCATTTTTACAAAACTCTTAACACTGTCTCACCATCATTTACAGGGTGAGTGACGGGTAACGGATGTCTTTTTTAAGAAAAGCAATTCAAAATCAATAACTAAAACAAAATTTAATGTAAAAGATAAACAAATAACAACAAACTAAACGTCATCTTAAGCAGGTTTATAAACTACTTTCCACACTCCCTATCCCTTACTCAAAGAGCAAAGAGCGTTCTAAAAACATCCGTTTCCAATGACTCGCCCTTTCCCCGTGACTCACTCTGTATAATAACTATGCGTATAATCTTCTTCTATTATCTATTATATAAATCTCACCTGTCTGTTAGTGCGTGTGTATGTATGTATGTTTGTATATCTGTCTAAAACTTTCGACAGAGGCGATGGATTTTTACGAGATTGGTATCATTTTGAAGCTCGACTGTTCGGACGACAAATATCGAAAATTGGCTAAAAACATTAATTTCTTCACCCTCAACTGGGCATTTTTCCTTTCCTTTTCTCTTAACCAACACCCTTATACACACCTCCACTTTCTTTTCCGCGTTCGCGTCACTGGTTCGAGCCTGCCTGCTTAAAACAACTTTCTTTTGTTGCTCAAAACACCCGGGCAACGCATAGCACCCAGGCTAGTCTATAATATAAATATCACCTGTCTGTTCAAATGTATGTATGTATGTATGTATGTATGTATGTATGTATGTATGTATGTATGTATGTAGAGAGGGCTCCCGTAAGCTGTGGTGAAGGTAACCTTTCTAGGAGAAGCAAATCTCTGATTTAAAAAACCATAAAGCGGAAGACCAGTACCCGCATTAAGCTGGTCTGCAGTTTAATTTGTTGCTGGCTATCTTGCTCTTGCTTATTGCTGGATCTCAACATTTTGAACCGAGAGAGAGACTTAGCTGTCGTACAAAGCTAAGACTCTGTAACATCATTTTTGTATAGATACTCCCTCAGACATTTGGGCTCATGGATTTTAAATGTCTGAGGGAGTGGCACTCGTCTGACAAGACATTGCAATCATCATCATCATCATGTATGCTTAAAACTTTTGACAGAGGCGACGTATTTTCACGAGATTAGTATCATTTTGAAGCTCGACACTTCGGACGGCAAATATCGAAAAATTGGCTAAAAACATTAATTTCTTCACCCTTAACTGGGCATTTCCTACAGGGAGGGGTCGCTTTTTTCGCCGATAATTTTCGATTGGCTCGCCTTAATTTAAACCTACGTCACTTCCGGTTTGGTGATGGACGCAACAGCAAAGGCACCACTTTTTTTCTCGCGTTCTTTTCCTCCTTCGCGGTACAGGTTCGAGCCTACTACTGCTTTTTTTCCTTTTGCTCAACACACGCCTCCAAACACCCGGGCAACGTCGGCACCCAGGCTAATACATAATAAATCTTATATAGAGATGTTGTCCATCTTCCCGTCTGTCAGTCACAATATTTCCATCAGTTTTCTTAAAGTAATAAATAGATTGTCTCATAAATAGATTTGTCTCATTTCGAAATATCACAGATCTTAACTACTTTTAGAAGTAGAAAATATAGTAAATAATTAATTGCCAAAAATTGTGCCAATGAGATAACCAGTAACTGAAAAATGGAAAGTCTAACGTTCTACCAACTGAGCCATTTTAACGTTCATGTAGAGCATTACGATGAAAAAATAATTGTACTTTTAGTGTTACGTAATAGATTTATGATTTACGTCATGTTTCAAAACATGAATTTAAACTTCAGCGAGATTAGAAATAAAAGTATAAGTGAGCAAATATTACCAATAGCGTCGGAAATTATTTGGATAGTTCAAAAATGTATTTTGCTTTAACTTGGCATTAAACACAATCCAATATATATATATATATATATATATATATATATATATATATATATATATATATATATATATATAAAATATATTTTAATGTTGGCATTAGAAACAATCAAATATTTAATATATACTAGAATTTGGGCTCTTAATTTTTAGTATTATGGACATACGAGAGATGTGTAATAAGTAATGCCCCAGACCCACTTCCAGTTTTCTGATCTAGCTGAAATTTTGCATGTGCAATGATTTATATCTTTACGGGTTATGTGGCAAATTACAGCTCTGAACTAATTGTGGTTTCTGTTTGACAGGTGTTTGAACTGAGTCAGGTGTGAAATGGAGTCTGTTGAATGTCAAGCAGTGATCCGGTTTTTGTATTTGAAAGGACGCACACCACAGGAGACTTTTGATGAAATGAAAGAAACTTATGGTGATAATGCCCCATTATATGAACTTGTAAAACGCTGGCATCGTGAATTCAAACATGGCCAGAAGTCTGTGGAAACAGCTCTCAGATCTGATCGCCCCCCTTCTGCCATTGATGAAGCATCTGTCCGTCAAGTTGAGGCTGCCATTTTGGAAGATCGGCGCATTACTACTCGCCAAATAGCCCAAGATGTCAAGATTAGTACAGGGTCTGTGGAAACTATCATTCATGACCATTTGCATATGCATAAGGTGCCTGTCAGATGGATTCCCAGGTTGCTCACACCATTCCAGAAGCGAGAACGCGTCGAGTGCTCGAGGATGAATTTGGAGATGCGCCAAGAAGATGAGTTAAAGTTTTTCAAAAGACTGATTACATAGGATGAAACTTGGGTCCATCACTATGATCCAGAGACCAAAGCCCAGTCAATGCAGTGGAAGCACTTGGTCTCACCACCTCCAAAGAAGGCAAGGGTGCAGCCCTCCGCTGGCAAGGTCATGCTCACAGTCTTCTGGGACCAGGACGGAGTAATGATGACAGATTTCCTGGCAAAGGGTACCACAATTACAGGAGCCTATTATGCTTTACTTTTGAGGAAATTAAGGGAAGCTATCAAAATCAAGAGGCGGGGTAAGATCAGCAAAGGTACTCTCCTCCTGCAGGACAACGCTCCGGTCCACAACTCGCATGTCACCAGATCAGAAGCACGGGCGTGTGGTTATTAAATTGTCCCTACTCTCCTGACCTTGCACCCTCTGACTTTCACCTCTTCCCAGCCATGAAGTTGTTTTTGAAAGGAAAGCGTTTCCCAGATGATGCAGCCTTGATTTCTGAAGTCATGTCATGGTTGGAGGACCATTCTGGGGTGTTATATAAAAACGTTCTCCAGAGCTGCATCAAACGATGGGAGAAATGCATAACTCTGGGTGGTTCCTCTGTAGAGAAAGACTAATAACTGTGCCAAGTTTCGTTGCTCTATTTCGATGGGAGTGGTTCAGGGACATTACTTATTGCACGCCTCTTGTAATAAATAAATCTTTAAAACAACAAATATTAACTCTTTGTGTTATTCGACTTATTTACAATTCCGTTGCACTGAATAATCGAAATCTCACGAAATTCGTGAGGATAGAAAGAACTTTTTTTACTACTACTACTGCTACTACTACTTGCAAATGCCCGAAGCCCGCAAGCAAAACTAAAAATCACAAAATGATTTAATTTCGATGAAATTCTTAAAAAGATAAATCTCGCAGAATAATAATACACATGGAATTATTCTCCTTTTGAAATTTGCAAAAACATGTCTAACTTGAAGATATATTCATTTTAAAATCGAAAAAGTTTCCTTAGAAAGATGATTCATGAATGCGATGTTTGTTACTTTAGATTTTCAAAATAAATCATAACATTTAAAAAATATTTATTTTTATATGGATATAATTATTATCCCCATCGTCGAAACTTAGTAATCTCCTCTACAAAGACATAACATTTAAAAAATGTGCGAATGAAACAAAAATATGTCGGTATAAAATGATAAGAAGATAATATTTTAAATGCAAAAAAAAAAAATAATAATAAATTAAATCTCTCGAGAGTTTTAAATTATAACTTTATTTTTTGTTCACATCTAATCATTTAGCTGTGTAGTCACAGACAATGGCTGCTGAGTGATTGCCACTTGTTATCACTAATAGTGCATAGTTTCCATTCCAAATCTTACATAAAAGTTCTGGATGAAGATGCTGGTTGTATTCATCAGCTTTTCACGATCATTTTTTTTTTTTGCAAATAGCGTCTGTAAATTACCTGTATGCGGCGTTACACTTCCTTTGTATAATATTAAAAGACACCATGGCTGTTATTCACAGATCATGATAACTACAAACAATAAAAATTTTACTACGGTGTTATTAGTAATACCACATTATGATACGGCAAGATTCCTTTGTCATCACCATTTTTTCTTTACTTCTTCATGTTTCTGGTTTAGTCACTCTTTTACCGCATTGTCATGTTCTCTTTGTTTTTTAATTTCTGTTTTTCATTTTGATTTCTCATCAAAGCTTTGTTGGTCCATTCTTTTGACTAACTTCTCTTTTTATTTTAAGTCATTATTGATTTTACTTAAATTTTACACAAATCAAATTGTTTAGGTTTTTAATTCTTCTTTCTTTTGCGATAGAATTTTCATTCATTTTTACAAAGGCCCTTAGGCTACTCGGGAATAAGAGTCAATCGGTGTACGGTAATGGATGGGACAATTTCGTAGTCATTGTTAGTAATGGAAATTTAGTAAATTGGATTATTTAAGGGGACAACTCATCAATAATTTGTTTATGTTGGACTTGAAGACGACTATATTATAGTCAGCTGGAAAGCATGCAAACGGAAGAGAGTTCCACAGGTGTGCAGTTCCAAGAAAGAAGTTTTGCTTAGGTTTAGGCATAAATAAAGAATGAAGGAAAATATTAATAGTGGTTTCAGCCAGGCGAGTGTTTTTCGTGAAAGTTTGGCAAAGGGGGCATAGATTAGAGCTCGGACGAGCACTTGCCATGAAATTGATAATAGAACAGAGACAGGCTAACAACGTTTCTTCTGTGATAAAGAGGTTGAAAGAAAGAGAAAAGGGTATTCTCTACTAAGCTACGAAGTCTGTTATTCAGTGTGTTGGACTGTCTTCGGCCGCGTCGATTATTTTTTAAAGTTTTATTTCTGACAGTTCCAACTTTTATTGTGTGCCTTGTTTAGTATGCAATCCTATATTTCGATGCTTTGTGCTCAGTAGTCCTGGTCAAAATCATAAGACTACTTAAGAAAGTAAGCATTTACACATCGAATTTTTAATCAAACAAATGGTTGAAACCATTGCCAAAAGGGAAAATATAATGGAAAAAAATGAAATCTGCTTCATTCGAAACCTTAACCCTGATCTAATAATTATTTTTTAAAAAACAAACATTTTTACCTGGTCAAAATGATAAGACCACTTTAATAGAATCGGCTAGTTTTGAAAACATGAATACGAAAAGCTTTTTATGTTACTAAAAGCAACTTGTTAGTGGATAAAAAAACATCTTACTAAATTATAAATGGCAAAAGGGAAACCATCATCAGAGTTTGAGAGAGGAAGGATCTTTGAGCTTAATAGGGGTGGACTCTCTCATAGATCCATTGCAAACGAAGTGAATCGTAGCAAAACCGTCATCACAAATTTTTTAAGAAATCCAGATCAATATGGGCACAAAAAGAGTCCAGGTCGACCAAAAAAAAAAAAAAAGAAAACTCCATCACTGGATCGCCGTATCAGAAGTTTTTAAAAAATGTATTGCCCGGGTGTTTATATGTGTATGTTGAGCAAAAAACAAAAAACAAAAAAAATCGGTCAAATTTTTTAAATTTGATCCCTATTATGACCCCTTAACATTTATTGTTTAGGGCTCAAATAAAGTTATTAAGTTAGATCCATGTCCAAGGAACCTATATCTAAAGTTTCACGTATTTAGACCCAAAATTATTGAAGGAGTTTGGTAGAGTTCTCAAAGGTCAAATCGTTGAACTTTGACCTCTTAATCGCAAAATTTCTGCCCGAAAACCAATTACATCGATTTTCCCAAATCTCAGTACCCTGTATATCAAACTTCGAGTCTGTAGACTAAAAATTGACAGAGTTATTGCGTAGGGAAATGTACACAGACACAGAGACACATACAGACACTTTCACTTGTATATATATATATATATATATATATATATATATATATATATATATAGTGTAAATTTTTTTGGAAAGTTTAAAGACTCACGTTTTCTTTTTTAAAACCTTCGTTAATTTCCTGGATTTTTTTCCATTACAGCTGTTTCATTGATGAGTAGGCAATTTTACGATTTATGTTTCCATTAAAATGTCCTGTCTCTATCATATATATATATATATATATATATATATATATATATATATATATATATATATAAAGGTTAGAAGACGCAAAAAATTTGCGATGTTTAAATCATTTTAAGAAAATGTTTATAAAAAAAGGGGTAAAAATTTTGTTTTGTTTTTATTATAAAATCGTTTTAATTTACCGCGCCTCTTTGTGAGTGTCGTCGTAATTTAGCGCGCCGCTTTGTGATAGTTGTCAACAATGGATCATTTAAAATATTCGTCAACAATGGATTACTTTAAATAGTCGTCAACAATGAATTGTTCGAAATAGGCGTCTGCGATGAATCGTTTGAAATAGTCGCAAACAATGGATGCTTAAAATAGTCATCAACAATGGATCATTCGAAATGATCGTCAACAAGGAATCGTTTGAAATAGTCGTCAACAATTTATCACTAAAAAAGTCGTAACCAATGAAGCATTTTAAATAGTCGTATACAATGGATCGTTTGAAATCGTCGTGAACAATAAATCGTTTGAAACAGTCGTCTGCAATTGAATATATTAAATAGTCGTCACCAATGGATCGTTTGAAATAGCTATCAAAAATAAATCGTTTGAAACTGTTGTCAACATTGACTAACTTAAAATAGTTGTCAAAAATGGATCACTTAAAATAGTCAGCAGTAGATCACTTTTAATTGTCGTCAACAATGGATCCTTTGAAATAGTTGTCTACAATGTATCGTCTGAAATAATCGTAAACAATGGATCGTTTAAAATGCTCAACAATGGATTACATTAAATAGTCGTCAACATATGATGGTTTGAAGCTTTGAAGTAGTCGTTAAATATGGATCACTTAAAATAGTAATCAACAGTTGATCACTTAAAATAGTTGTCAACAATTGATCACTTAAAATAGTCGTCAACAATTGATCACTTAAAATAGTCCTGCTCTAACCAAGTCTGTCGACCTGTTCCACAAATTCCAAATCCTCAACATGAAATATCTCCAGAAAAAAAATCACAAATAAACCTAGAATCGCATCCTCCAACATAGACCCCTACGTTCCAACATTCCAGAGGTCGAAACCCAATTACAGGAAACGAAACCGGACATACCAGGGGCGTGCATAAGTAATGCCCATGCCCCACTTCCCATAGCAGTAGAGCAACGAAACTTTGCATAGTTATTAGTCTTTCTCTACATAAGAACCACCCAAAGTTATGCATTTCTCCCATCGTTTGATGCAGCTCTGGAGACCGCTTTTGTAGAACACCCCAGGTTGCAAGGTCAGGAGAGTAGGGAGGATGGGGAATAATTTCATAACCACACGCCCGTGCTTCTGATCTGGTGACATGCGAGTTGTGGATCGGAGCGTTGACCTACAGGAGGAGGGTACCTTTACTGATCTTGCCCCGCCTCTTGATTTTGATAGCTTCCCTTAATTTCCTCAAAAGTGAAGCATAATAGGCTCCTGTAATTGTGGTACTCTTTACCAGGAAATCTGTCATCACTACTCCGTCCTGGCCCCAGAAGACTGTGAGCATGACCTTGCCAGCGGAGGGCTGCACCCTTGCCTTCTTTGGAGGTGGTGAGACCAAGTGCTTCCACTGCATTGACTGGGCTTTGGTCTCTGGATCATAGTGATGGACCCAAGTTTCATCCTGTGTAATCAATCTTTTGAAAAACGTTGGCTCATCTTCTTGGCGCATCTCCAAATTCATCCTCGAGCACTCGACGTGTTCTTGCTTCTGGAATGGGGTGAACAACCTGGGAATCCATCTGTCAGACACCTTATGCATATGCAAATGGTCATGAATGATAGTTTCCAAAGACCCTGTACTAATCTTGACATCTTGGGCTATTTGCCGAATAGTAATGCGCTGATGTTCCAAACAACTTGACGGACAGATGCCTAATCAATGGCAAAAGGGGGGGGGCGACTAGGTCTGGGAGCTGTTTCCACAGACTTCCAGCCATGTTTGAATTCACGATGCCAGCGTTTTACAAGGTCATATAATGGGGCATTATCACCATAAGTTTCTTTCATTTCATCAAAAGTCTCCTGTGGTGTGTGTCCTTTCAAATACAAAAACCGGATCACTGCTCGACATTCAACAGACTCCATTTCACACCTGACTCAGTTCAAACACCCGTAAAACAAAAACCACTACTAGTTCAGAGCTGTAATTTGCCACATGACCCGTAAAGATATAAATCATGGCACATGCAAAATTTTAGCTAGATCAGACAACTGGAAGTGGGTCAGGGGCATTACTTATTGCACGCTCCTCGTATTCTTTCTAAGCAGGACTGGCATGGGGCCGACAACTTCCCTAGACGAGTTCATGATTAAAGGATACTCTGACTTATTATCTAAATCTTACCCCCAAAATCGCCATGGGCATGGAATATGTGCCTACATTAAAGATGGCTTTCCGTGTTGTAGGGATATCTCCAGTGAAGACCCTAATTTACCTTATATGTGCTTCTGTGTTGCACTTGCTTACACAACTGCATTTATATTTGCCCTCTATCGCCCCCCACAACAACGGAGTTACTCTCTAAGAGCACATCCGAGAAAATTGACTACATCCTGTCTGCGTATCCTTCAGCTAACATTCACATTTGTGGTGACTTCAATGTCCACAATGTGGAATGGCTGACCAACTCGAACAAGATAGATGACGAGGGGAGGTTCTGTCATGATTTCGCCATTGCCTATGACCTCAGCCAAATTGTTTACGAACCCACCCGTGTGCCCGATACTTCTGGTCAGTACGCTAGCCTTCTAGACCTTTTTCTCACAACTTCCCCTGAGCTATGTTCATGTACCGTTCTGTCTCCTCTGGGATCTTCCGACCACTCGGTTATATCAGTTAAGATAAAAACGAAATGCAATAAGTCTTCAGACGTACCTCTCCACCGTACTGTATATCGATACTCTACGATTGACTCTGATAGCTTCTGTACATTTATATCTGATCTACCCCTACACTCCATGTTTAAAAAGGAGGTATCCTCCATAGTATCAGATCTGACCAAATGGTTAATTGTAGGCATAGACCGATTCATACCATCCAAAAGATTCCAGCAAAAACCTAACAGCCAGCCATGTTTCTCCCCAGAATGGGCTACTGCCATCGCGCACAGAAATAAATTTTTCCAAAGCTACCAACGTAATAGATACACTGTGACTAGAACTGCATTCAGGACTGCCAACAACCACTGTAAAAGAGTAATAAAAAATGCAAGAGAGCTATATGCTCAGTCCGTTAAATCCAAAGTAGCTGAGCAGCGGTTTGGTTCCCACCAGTTTTGGCAAATATGAAACAGGATCCTGAATAGAAGCGTGTGTTCTATCACAACTATCATCAATGGACCTGAGGTCATCTCGTCAGCATCCGACAAGGCCAAACTATTTGCCAAGAACTTTGCAGCTAATTCTACCCAATGCAACGAAGGCCATCAACTCCCTGTATTTCCTCCTATAACAGACAACATGCTATGCAACATACAAATATCTGTGCGTGAGGTTGCTAAGCTAATCAAGAACCTTGATTCCAGTTGATGACGGCATTCCAAATGCTGAAAAAGCTCCAACCAGAACTTGCCCCCATACTTACAAAACTGTTTACGCATTGCCTTAAAGAAAAGTGCTTCCCAACAACCTGGAAAACCTCATCAGTATGCTCTGTATTTAAGAATTGAGGTGATAAGTGGTCTCCCTGTAGTACAGACCAATAATTCTCCTGCATGTCATGAGTAAATTACTGAAATCCATATAAAATAGAGAAGTAGTCAACCACTTCAGCAGAAATAACCTTCTTAGTGACATGCAATATGGTTTCCGTTCTGCCAGATCTACAGCAGATGTGCTAACGGTTATATCTCATAGGATTAGTGAATCTCTTGACAAAGGCTTCCTATCTAGGGCAATTGCTCTTGACAGATCCAAATAATTCGATAAAGTATGGCATAGGGGCCTACTTCACAATATTACCCGCTACGGTATAACTGGAAATATTTTCTTGATCATTAAAGCATTTCTCTTTCATAGGCTCATAAGAGTAGTGGTTGATGGGCAGAAATCAGAGGCCCTCAGTATTAATGCTGGGGTCCCACAGAGGTCCAGCCTGGGCCTAACTCTCTTCTTGATGTACATCAATGATCTCCCAAAACACATACTTAAATCATTCGTTGGCATCTATGCTGATAATACGACCATCTATGGCAACACATCAAAGGCCGTAAATGACAAAGTTCTCTCTGATTCTCTCTCCTCTGACCTCAAGCGCGTGGTACAGTGGAGGAAGAAGTGGCTGGTTACTTTTAATGCATCTAAAACCAAGCTCCTATCTTTACATCATCAATGCTCTGATCCCCATCTGGCATTAATTGAAATGGATGGCTCTCGACTAGGGGAAGCTCCATGTTTTGATAAGCTTCTGGGCCTGATCTTTACTCCTGACCTGAAATGGAACACGTACATCAAGTCTATTGCCAAGGTCGCTGGAAAAATGGTGGGATCCTTCTACTGCTCCAGAAGATATATCACTGCTGATGCAATTCTCTATCTATATAAAAGCCAAGTACGTCCAAGGATGAAGTACTATTGCCACATCTGGGCAGGAGCTGCAAAAACAATCTGTCCTGCCGTGACAGAGTACAAAATAGGCTTCGTATCTTTTCTCTTCCCTGCAACCTCTCTCCCACAGGAGAGACGTTGCGAGCCTGTCTTTGTTTTATCGTTACTTCCATGGCAAGTGCTCGTCTAAGCTCAAATCCCTGGTCCCACTCGCCGATCTTTCATGAAAAACACTCTTCTAGCTGAAACCGCTGTCAAAAATTTCCCCCACTCTTTATCTGTGCCAAAACCGAAACGTAGATTCCATGAACAAAGCTTCTTTCTTAGAACTGCACGCCTGTGGAACTCTGTTCCGTCTGCCTGTTTCCCTCCTTACTACAACCTGGATGTCTTCAAGTACAACATAAACAAATTCCTGATGAACCGCCCCCTTAAGTAAGACACTTTATCAAATCTCAACACTAACGCACTGTACACGAAATAATCCTCATCCTTGAGTGGCCTCTGGGCCTTGATAAGTGGTGACCACCTCGTAAATAAAAAAGTCGTCAACAATTGATCACTTAAAATAATCGTCAACAATTGATCACTTAAAATAATCGTCAATAATTGATCACTTAAAATCGTCGTTAACCATTGATGACTTAAATATGATGATTTAAAATGTCGTCAACAATGAACTGTTTGAAATAGTCGTAAACAATTGATCATTTAAAATGTCGTCAACAATGAATTGTTAAAAATGATCGTTTAAAATAGTCGTAAACAATAGATCGTTGGAAATAGTCGATAAGAATGGAGCATTTAATATAGTCGTCAACAATGGTCACTTAAAATAGTTGTCTACAATCGCAGTTAATTGATTGCATTTTTTGTGGAATACTCTTTTATGTGTTTTAGCTGGTCAAAATAGCTGCTAAAGTGGTCAAAGAGGGAAAAATGAAACTTGAAGGCGTAAGTCGACTTAAAGTGCTCTTATACGTATGTGCAAATATATGTTTATACATTAAAGTCGGTTAATTCTTATCTATTTCTTATACGTGGTACGATAGCTCAAACGGTGACAAAAACTAAATGTTTTGGTTTTGATTCTAGTTGATGGTACTGAAGTTAAATTTTTACATTTTTGAGATCACTACTTGTAAAGTTTTCACACATTGTGTTGAACAAAGATGGTGGCCAAGAATCAAATGCGGTCCGTGGCGAAGTTAACCTGTTAAGTTCTGAGATATTGCATTGAACAAAGATGGCGGCATAGTTCAGATCAGTAACCAAGATGGCGGCCAAGAATCAAATGTGGCCCGTGGCGTAGTTAACGGCGAACTGATTGAATCTAAAATTCGACAATTTTTATAATAATTTTTAAACGTTTTCATTGGTTGTTTAGCACAGCCATTGGTTATAAAAATGATGGGTAAATCCATTCGTCTCATACCCCACCACTCGTCTGATGGGGAAGGTCTCCTAGCGGCTTCGGCTGCAGGGAGACAGGGTAGTACACGTCAAAGATTCGTCACTTGACACTCAGCCCAACAGGTGAGGGGCCGGGAACCGACCCAGCACTTGTTGGACTGAGGTACGCCGCCTGGGTAATACCTAGGAGGTCCACCCTCCCAGGCTTTGCCACCGGGCTTTCTGGTGGGGCAAGTTTATTGCTTGCTGTCTGAGGTGCCCCGACCGGGGAATGCCGACAGGGTTACTCAGGCAATTTTTAAAATTGCAGAAGTGCCCCTTCTTTAGGGGAGCCTGCGGGGTTCCCACTTTCCGGCCTTGTGCCACATAATGCTGATGTGGACAGCATTTAAATATATATCCCCATCACTCGTCTGATGGGGAAGGTCTCCCAGCGGCTTCGGCTGCAGGGAGACAGGGTAGTACACGTCAAGGATTCGTCACTTGACACTCAGCCCAACAGGTGAAAGGTCGGAAACCAGCCCAGCACCTGTTGGACTGAGGTACGCCGCCTGGGTAATACCTAGAAGGTCCACCCTACCAGGCCTTGCCACCGGGCTTTCCCGTGGAGCAAGTTTATTGCTTGCTGCCTGAGGCGCCCCGACCGGGGAATGCCGACGGGGTTACTCAGGCAATTTTTAAAATTGTAGGAGTGCCCCTTCTTTAGGGGAGCCTGCAGGGTTCCCACTTTCCGGCCTTGTGCCACATAATGCTGATGTGGGCAGCATTTAAATATATACCCCCATCACTCGTCTGATGAGGAAGAATTACAAATATGTTCAAAATCAACTTCAATTTTCTCATTGTTTATACGGTCCCGAGCAACGGCAGGTAGCCCCATTAGTCTACAATAAATCGACAACACTGAAAAGTTTGTTTTCAATAGTGAATATTCAAATTGTAAAACCGGTAGGTATAGTGTTCCAAAACGCAATTTCGTTAAACTCGTTTAAGTCAAAGTGTTGTTCATGGTTCGATGATTTTCGTTTTGACAATAGAAATAAAAGTAGAGGAAATGTCGTCGCAACTTATTTCAATTCACGTTAAAATAGCTTTAGTCTTATGCATTACCCCAAAAATTCGGCCGAGAATTTCGCACACACACACACACACACACACACACACAAATATATTGTGTATTTAGGCAGCATGTAATATATATATATATATATATATATATATATATATATATATATATATATATACAGGGTGGGCCAAAATAAGGGTCCTATTTTTAAAAATTCATAAATTCATGTAAGTTTTAAGAAGTGTTTTTCGGCCAAAATTTGTTTTATTTCAAAAAAATCTCGGAAGGGTCAGTCTATACACACATAAAGTTTGATGAGTTTAACTTTTAATTCAAATTTAAAGATAGGACCCTTAATTTGGCCCACGCTGTATATATATATATATATATATATATTGTATTTATTTGCTTCCCCACCAAAACAAATTAGGCACAAGGGCGTTTTTAATGTGGGGTAATAACCAGGTCCCCTAAAAGTAGGCAAAAAAGGGGCACTCTGGTTACCAAAAATAATAATTGTCCCAGTATAGAGGGTTTCCCCTCCATTAACTGGTACAAATTATCTTAAGTGCAGCATCTGCAGAACGGATACTACACTTTGATTCCGGCCCCAAGACCAAGAACAACGGAAAAAAAGCAAGCCTATATATATATATATATATATATATATATATATATATATATATATATATATATATGCTCTATCTAGTACATTGTAGCAATTTTATTTATCTGGGGTTGTCTTATATGAATATTTTCTTCTAGTATTCTATAAAACTACAAACCACTAGATTAACCAACCTGTAATTTAATAATTTTAATACCAAATATATATATATATATATATATATATATATATATATATATATATATATATATATATATATATATATTTAAAAATGTAATTCTTGGTTCGTTCAAAGTCCATAAAACCATATTTCTCCATTACCAATTTAATTGAAATTTTCAGAAAATTTATGTGTAAAGTCAAGGAATGTTTGCATGTTATTAAAATAAATTAAGATCGTTAAGATCGCAAATTATAAAAATATATTAAATAAAATAAAACTATTTTTCGTAACTGCGAGACTGTCTGCCATATTTCATTTCCGGTAGAAATGCGCCTTTCACGTGCACCACAGGTTGACGACTTTCGAATTACAACATTTAACTATCTAATTAATAGATGGATAAAAAAAAATTCCCTTTTTTTTAAATTATATATATATATATATATATATATATATATATATATATATATATATATATATGTACTTTAACCTTACAACTGAATAAAAAAAACATATCATAAAACTTTAATTAAACTTGGAAATACGATTTAAAAAATAGCACAGATCAGTAAGTGCATTAGCACCATTTGTTTATCTTAATTATTTATTTTTAAAAGCCTACCTAAAATAAATTTGTCTAATTCTTAATTTCTTATGTTACTGGAAAAAAAAAAAAGAAGGTTAATATGAAGAATTACTCCACCCTCGAAAATTCCTTTAAAATTACAACTCCTATAGGTTTTCGGGGTCGCTGAAAACGGAAATAATGTTTATAATTAAGGCAAACGAGTAGTTTCCAAGATATGAAGAAATGTTAGTTCAAAAAAGTGGAGGATCACTTTTCCATAATAATTTAACGCAAAATGATCACCCACTTTGTGGCCAAGATTTTTTTTTGGGGGGGGGGACTTTCTTTTTACCCTTGGAAAATCCTTTAAAATTACCTGTTTAAATTGAAAACTGCAAAAGAAATCAAACAAAAAAATTTTTAGCCAAAAAACACACAGAAAATTTTTTTAAAAATAGCATCCGTTTTTTTCTATCGAATTCTTTAACTGTTTTTATTGAAAACTATTTCCTCCCGGATTTTTGATAAAATTTTCCATAAAGGGTCGTGCGTCTCACGTTCGTATATAACAAAAAAAAGTTTTTTAAGATTTCCGTGTGCTAAAAACGAATCTGCAAACCGTTTCCGTCGCAAAAAAATAGTTTTTATAATATGAAGAAATTAGTTTTTCGAAAAGTAGGCAATCACTTTTCCATGTAAATTTTACTTAAAATAAGCACCCACTTTCTAGCCACCTGAGAGAGGGGGGATTTTTTCCCATGTTTATTGGCTAAACGGCTTTCGTTTATGCTCGCGCGTAGTATAAACGAAGGCTACAGCTGTGAAATGGGAAATAGTCCCAGAGTCCAGGGGTTATTACCATGCAAAAGAAATCAAACAAAAACTTTTTAGCCAAGAAACACACAGAAAAATACCCCTCTCTCAGGTGGTCACAAAGTGGGTGCTCATTCTAAATTAAATTTACATTGAAAAGTGATCACCCACTTTTCGAAAAAGTAATTTCTTCAGATCATGAAAACTTTCTTTTTGCGACGGAAACGGTTTGCAGATTCGTTTTTAGTACACTGAAATCTACAATAAAATATTTCGTTATATACGAACATGAGACGGGCCTTAAAGTAAAATAATACCGGATTTTTGGGGCAGATTTGGCGTTTAGTTGTACAAATATCCTCAAGCCAGGAAATCACTAAAAGGGACTCTTAAAAGTCGTCATCTGTATCGAGCAAAAGTTTAAAACCACTGATTATATGTCAGCCTACGTCACAGTAACATATATTGAGTGAGTTCCTAACAGTATTTTGTATAGTTTTTTAGTTTAAACTCATTTTCCCAAAATTTCCCCAAACTTAACGTGTCTGATACAGTCTGATGCCATTTGTATTTTTCAAATTTACCGATAAACACTGCATGTTTTTGAACTGATTAAACATTATACATTACATAAAAACACTACAACGTTATCCAGTTAGGTAGAACACTTACTTTTCTTGCCTTTGATAACATTTATTTGTTATATATTTATTTTTTGACAACTTCTTTGTATCTGTGTTTAGTAATACAACCCCTTTTCATTTAATGTAACGTTTAGTCAGCTTGAAAAACAGTGTTTATCGGTGTATTTGAAAGATACAAATGGTGGCAGACACTGTTGATTACGTGAAGTTTGAGAAAGTGAGTTAAAACTAAAAAACTATACAAAATACTGTCAAAAACCCACCGATTATGTCAGCCTATGTCATGGTAACATATATTCGATGGGGTTTTGACACTGTATTTTATAGTTTTTAGTTTTCAAATTACTTTCCTAAACTTAACGTATTCAACAGAGTCTGCAACCATTTCTGTTTTTCGATCCGATTAAACATTTTACATTACAGAAAAACACTAAACAAGTCAGGTAGAAACATAACTTACCTTACCTTTTCTTTCATTTATTTATTTTTGGACAACTTTTTCGAATCTGTGTATAGTAACCCCCCATCCAATCACTCAAATATCAATTACAAACTCACATTTTTCTATACAGAAAACAAAAAAAAAAAGAACATTTAGCGTTTCAACATTTTTGCTACGTTCAGCTTTATCCACTGATTGTTGGTCGAGCCCAAGCCATGATTGACGGTAATCCCGAGGATCAGGATCCAATTCAGCAAGAGTACCATATTTTTCTTTTTTTTTTGGCCTTTTTTATTTTACTTTTTGGAGTGGATTACTGTATAAGAATATAAGAAACATGCATTTTCTCTTTTTATTAGAATTTTCCATTACACCAAATTGAGCCACAGCAATGCGTGGCAGGGGACAGCTAGTATATATATATATATATATATATATATATATATATATATATATATATATATATATATATATATATATATAAATGTAAAGTTGGTTCGT
Organism: Euprymna scolopes; assembly: GCF_053919585.1. Lineage (NCBI taxonomy): Eukaryota > Metazoa > Mollusca > Cephalopoda > Sepiida > Sepiolidae > Euprymna > Euprymna scolopes. The sequence continues at coordinate 24,618,522 of NC_136488.1, forward strand.
TCTACAAGAATAAAACCATATTTCTACGTTACCAATTTATTTGAAATTTTCAGACAACCCATTTTTAGAGTCGAGGTATGTTTTTATGTTATTAAAATAAATTTACCTAATTAAAATTAAAATATTAAATAAAATAAATATATTTTTTTAACCGTTTCTGCGAATCTGTTCTATTGATAAAACTGAACTTCCGGTTCGATTCATTTCACAGCCACGAATTGACGAAAGGTTTCATTTTCTGTTAACTCGATAAGTAAAAAAACAAAAACAAAAAAAACATATGTCATTTGTTTATCTTCCAAATTTTTTAATTTACACATCTTTTCTTTATTATATAAGGCCAAAAAAAAAGTTTGTTGCTTGCTTTTGAGTTTTTTTTTTGTTTTTCTATATAAGATTACTCATGCAGAGAGTGATCCGTGCTGAAATAATGTTATTATTTAAAAAGTCATTCTTGAAATGGGGAGGTAAGGATGTTTTGTATCTATTCTGTACTTTAACCTTACAATTGAATAAATAAAAAAAAACATATCGTAAAACGTTATTTAAACGTGGAAATATGATTTAAAAAATAGCGCGGATCGCTCTCTGCATTAGAACCATTTTTATTTATTGCGGACTATTATTCTCATCTTTATTAGTTGTTGTTTCACGAATTTTCGGCCAACTATTCCTCTGGCCTTCATGAAAAGAAGTCCTTTTATAAATGTTCAGTAACTTTTTCCTTTTATTATTCTTAAAGAGTAAAACTTTTCTTATTCATGAAAGGAGTTAAGCCTACGTAAATAAATAAATGTTTGTACACGTGACAAATTATCAATAAATGGTTTAGTTACTTTTTTAAAAAAATGTTTGTAAAAGTGCGAAAGGCGACGTTGTTGTACAACCATTACTCCCATGCTTAATTTCTATACTTATAGGTTTTTGGAATTTTTTTTCACTGGATTATTATTGATTGGACACTAATTAAACAGATTATTAAAAAAAAAAATGTAAAAAAGAAATCATTATTTCGACATTTGAAAGTGGTGCTCACTTTTTAGTTACAACGTTCTGATAAATCAGTCACCCATTTTCTAAGCAATAAAAACGCGGTATATCAAAACCATAGAAAGTAAAAATAATGAGTCTCTACCGCATTTGTAAGTCAGAAATATATTTGTTTCTCAAAGAAAAAAATATAGAGAGAACAGGACTTTTTTTTATTGTTTTCATGAAAATAAAGTTTCGAGATTTTTAATTATTTTTTTTTTTACTTATTTAGTCAGTTTGTGTGTGTGTGTTTTTTTTAATTGTTTTTGTGAAAGGTGAGTTTTTTTTCAAAACTTTTGTTTTGTTTCTTTTTAATTTTTTTAAAGTATTATAAATTTCACTAACATGCTGGAGAAATGTTTAATAATTTGGTATTTTTTTAGATTAGGTCCACCTCCAAAATTTTCCTTTCAATGACGACATTTATAGGTTTCCGAGTATGCTGAACACGCAAATTGCATTGAAATTTTGCGGAAATAAATAGTTGTATTATGCATTGTATTCTTCGGCGGCCATCTTTTTATGTGCACACGCGCCATAAACAAATACACACACGTAAAAAAGATGGCCGCCAAAGATTACAATGCATTTATATCTTGATAACTACTTATTTCTGCAAAATTTCGATGCGATTTTCGTATTCAGCATAGTCGAAAACCATTTCAAGTCGTCATTTAAAAGAAAATTGAGGAGATGGACCTAATCTAAAAATTTACCAATAATTTTTAATCCCGTACGCCTCCCGATACATTGCTTCGTCAACATGCGACCATTTTATATCTCCCGAAGACACTTCCGTATTTAGAAAATAAATAAATAAATAAATAAAAAGTGACCGATTTACCAGAACGTGGTAACTAAAAAGTGAGTACCCCTTTCAAATGATGAAATGATTTTTTTTTTTTTTTCAATTTTTTTTCATAATCTGGTTAGTGTTCAATCAATAATAATCCAGTGAAAAAATTTCAAAAATCAATATAGAAACTCCACCACGTAAGTAAATAAATAAAAAATGTTACGTGCGCATGCGTTAACCTTGACTAGGGGGGTACTAAGGGAACGACCATTAAATAATTCTGCGGGTCGCCATGGAACTCAACGCCCAAGGAGTACCAAAATAGTTTTCATGATCTGAAGAAATTTTTTTTTTCGAAAAGTGGGTGATCACTTTTCCATCTAAATTTAACTTAAAATGAGCACCCACTTTCTGGCCACCTGAGGAAGGGGCATTTATTTTCGTGTTTATTGGCTTAAAGGTTTTTTTGACAAGGCAGTTTGGTACGCGAATGCATATTTAACAGTTTTCGTTTATGCTCACGCATAGCATAAACAAAGGCTACGTCTGTGAAATGGAAAATAGTCCCAGAGTTCAGGGGTTATTACCATGCAAAAGAAATCAAACAAAAAACTTTAGCCAAGAAACAGAAAAATACCCCTCTCTCAGGTGGCCAGAAAGTGGGTGCTCGTTCTAAGTTAAATTTAGATTGAAAAATGATAAACCCACTTTTCGAAAAAGTAATTTCATGAATGTCATGAAAATTTTTTTTTTGCTACATAAACGGTTTGCAGATTCGTTTTTAGCACACCGAAATCTACAATAAAATATTTCGGTATATATGAACGTGAAACGGGCCTTAAAGTAAAATAATACCGGATTTTTTTTAGCAGATTTGCCGTTTAGTTGTACAAATATCCTCAAACCAGGTAATCACTAAAAGGGATTTTTAAAAGTCGTCACCTGTATCGAGCAAAAGTTTAAAACCACCGATTATATGCCAGCCTACATCATGGTAACATATATGAGTGAGTTCCTAACAGTATTTTGTATAGTTTTTTAGTTTAAACTCATTTTCCCAAAATTTCCCCAAACTTAACGTGTTCGATACAGTCTGCCGCCATTTGTATTTTTCAGATATACCGATAAACATTGAATGTTTTTGAACCGATTATACATTACATAAAAACACTACAACGTTATCCAGTTAGGTAGAACACTTACTTTTCTTGCGTTTGATAACATTTATTTGTTATATATTTATTTTTTGACAACTTCTTTGTATCTGTGTTTAGTAATATAAACCCTTTTCATTTAACGTAACGTTTAGTCGGCTCGAAAAACAGTGTTTATTGGTGTATTTGAAAGCTACAAATGGTGGTGGACACTGTTGATTACTTAAAGTTAGAGAAAGTGAGTTAAAACTAAAAAAACTATAAAAAATACTGTCAGAAACCTACCGATTATGCCAGCCTATGTCATGGTAACATATGTTCGGTGAGTTTCAGACACTGTTTTGTATAGTTTTTAGTTTTCAACTTACTTTCCCAAACTTAACGTATTCAACAGAATTCGCGACCATTTCTGTTTTTGGAGCCAATTAAACATTTTACATTACATAAAAACACTAAACAATTATCCAATTAGGTAGAAACGTAAATTACCTATCCTTTGCTTTCATTTATTTATTTTTGGACAACTTTTTCGAATCTGTGTATAGTAACCCCCCTCCCCCCCCACCATCAACCAAATATTAATTACTAACTCACATTATTTAAAACAACAACAACAAAAAAAAAGCATTTAGCGTTTCAACATTTTTGCTACGTTCGGCTTCATCCACTGATTGTTGGTCAAGTCCAAAACATGAATGATTGACAGAAACTCTCGAGGATCCAGATCAAATTCTGCAAGAGTACCATATTTTTCAGTTTCGCCTTTTATACTTTTTGCAGTGGATTGCTGTACTAATATAAGAAACATGCATTTTCTCTTTTATTAAATTTTTCCATTACACCAAATTGAGCCACTGCAACGCGTGGCAGGGTACAGCTAGTATATATATATATATATATATATATATATATATATATATATATATATATATATATATTTATATATATATATATATGGTATATATATATGCATATATATATATGTTGTGTTATATATATATATATATATATATATATATATATATATATATATATATATATATATATATATATATATATATATTCCTATTTACACGGGACAGAGTTAGACATCAGGGTCGTTTTTTAATGTGGAGAAAAGGAACAAAAATAAAAATTTTCTCAGCTGTGAAGGATTTCTCCTTCACTGACAGAGAACGAGAAATTGAAGTGCAGTATCTGAAGAAGAGATACTACACTTTGATCTTGACCCCACCTATATATTGTGTATTTAGGCAGTATGTTTTCATTCATACATATATTGTTAAATAGCACGGGTTGTTTTTGCTAAATGAGCAATTTTGTAATTTACCAATTTTCCAGTTTATTAATAACAAAATCACCGACTCACTAGACGTAGAAAGCCTCTTCAACAACGTCCCAGTTCACGAAACTATTGATATCATTAGGAACAAAATAATCTCCCTTCACTGAAATTACCCCTATAATCATAGAAATGCAAATCGATGGGGTAGAAATAGCGTTTTTATTTGTCCATTAAAAACCCGTCTAATTACGTTAGGTACGTCGACTATATTTTTATTCTTGCTGACAATGATAACGAAATAGAGAAACTAAAGGATCATTTTCAAACAAACTCTGTACTTGCTTTCACTTATGAATTAAATTCCATTTCTTTACGTTCTCATATACTCCAGCAAAGATGAATTCCCGTATAAAAAGACTATTGCAACCAATAAAAATGAAATGTAATAAGTCCCTAGACGTACCTCTCCATCGTACAGTATATCAATACACTAAGGCTGACTGGGATAGCTTCCGTACATTTATATCAGATCTACCTCTACGTTCCATGTTTAAAAAGGATGTGTCCTCTATAGTATCAGACCTGACGGAATGGTTAATTGTAGGTATAGACCGTTTCATACCCTCGAAAAAGTTCCAGCAAAAACCTAACAGCCAACCATGGTTCTCTCCAGAATTTGCTGCTGCCATTGCACACAGAAATCACTTTTTCCGCTGCTTCCAACGTAATAGATGTATGGAAACTAAAGCTGCTTTCAGGACTGCCAGTAACCATTGTAAGAAAGTAATAAAAAACGCAAGAGAGTTGTATGCTCAATCCGTCAGGTTTAAAGTAGCTGAGCAGCGGCTTGGTTCCCACCAGTTTTGGCAAATACCAAACAGAATCCTGAACAGAAGCATGTGCTCTATCCCAACTATCATCAATGGACCTGAGGTAATCTCGTCAGCATCAGACAAAGTCAAACTCTTTGCCAACAACTTTGCAGCTAATTCTACCCTTTGCAACCAAGGCTGCCAACCCCCAATATTTCCTCCTGTATCAGAAAACACGCTATGTGATATGCATATATCTGTATGTTATGTTGCCAAGCTAATCAAAAACCTTGATGTCAGTAAAGCAACTGGCCCTGACGGTATTCCAATTATAGTACTCAAAAAACTTCAACCAGAACTAGCGCCCATACTTACAAAACTGTTTAAACGTTATCTTAAGGAGAATAGCTTCCCATCACCCTGGAAAATCTCATCAGTATGCCCTGTATTAAAGAATTCAGGTGATCGCTCATCCCCCTCTCAGTACAGGCCAATAAGTCTCCTGTGCCTCATGAGTAAGTTGCTGGAATCTGTGTTAAATACAGAAGTAATCAACCATCTCAACAAAAATAACCTTCTTAGTTACACTCAATATGGTTTCCGTTCTGCTAGATCTACAGCAGATGTGCTTACAGTTATATCTCATAGGATTAGGAAATCTCTCGACGGAGGCAACCTTCCTAGGGCAATTGCTCTTGACATAACTAAGGCTTTTGATAGGGTATGGCATCAAGGTTTACTTCACAAGATCTCTAGCTATGGTATAGCTGGAAATGTCTTCTTAATTATTAAATCATTTCTTTCTGATAGGTTCATAAGAGTAGTAGTTGAGGGGAAAAAATCAGAAGCTCACAGCATTAATGCTGGTGTCCCTTAGGGATCCATCCTGGGTCCAACTCTTTTCCTGATCTACCTTAATGATCTTCCAAATCACATCCTTACGACACTACCATTTATGGTAGCACATCTAAGACAGTAAACGACCAAGCTCTCTCTGATTCTCTCTCCTCTGGTCTTGAGCATGTGGTACAATGGGGAAATGAGTGGCTGGTTACTTTTAATGCATCTAAAACCAAGCTTCTGTCTTTACATCATCAACATTCTGATCCATATCTGGCATCAATTGAAATGAATGGCTCTCGACTTCAGGAGGCCTCAAGTTTTGCCAAGTTTCTGAGCTTGACAATTACTCCTGATCTTAAATGGAACACGTACATCAAATCTGTTGCCAGGGCCGCTGGAAAAATGGTGGGATATTTCTATCGATCCAGTAGATATCTCACTGCTGATGCAATTCTCTATCTATATAAGAGCCAGGTACGTCCAAGGATGGAATACTGTTGCCACATCTGGACAGGAGCTGCTAGAAAGGACTTGTCCTGCCTTGATAGAGTTCAAAATAGACTTCATAGCCTCGTAGGAGATGTCCTTTTCTCTTCCCTGCAACCTCTATCTCACAGAAGATATGTTGCGAGCTTGTCTCTGATGTATCGTTATTTTCATGGAAAGTGTTCAACTGAGCTACAGTCTATGGTCCCCCCTCGCCAAACTTTCACAAGAAACGCTCATCTAGCTGAAAACACTATCAATAATTCCCCCCACTCTTTATCTATGCCTTAACCTAAACGTAGATTCCATGAACAAAGCTTCTTTCTTATAACTGCACGCCTGTGGAGTTGTCTTCCGTTTTCCTGCTTTCCGGCTGACTACAATATGGTTGTCTTCAAGTTTAACGTAAATAAGTTCTTGATGAGCCGTTCCATATGAGTTAACAAATTTTCCGAATTTTCATTACTAATGATTACTATATTGTCCAATTTCTACTGTACACTCTTTAACCCTTATCCTTGAGTGGCCTCTGGGCCTTGATAATGTGGTGATGCCTGTGTAAAAAAAAAAAAGAAATCCTGCATTTTAAACTTCAAAAGTGAATGTCCCTCATGATACAAGACTGTAATTATAAAAAGAAAAAACTTATTAATCGAGCCAGATTGGTCTCCTCAAAAAAAAAAAAACATTCTACAGCAAATTAAAGAATATCAGACAAGGCCTTGATTAATAACCAATCCCCCAATTTCTTAGTAGATAAACAATTTAAACCAACAATTAGAAATCTAGACCAAACTAATAACCAAGTTAACAATCTCCACCCCATTAATATATTCTATCGCAACCAGCTACACCACAACTTTAAATCAGATAAAAAGGTACTAAGGAATATAATGCATCGATATATATCCCCAGACAATAATAATAAGATAAGATTTATCAACCTCTTGGCCTTCGCGCCAGGATCAAAGTGTAGTATCTGTTCTGCAGATACTGCACTTAAGATAATTTGTACCAGTCAATGGAGGGGAAACCCTCTATACTGGGACAATTATTATTTTTGGTAACCAGAGTGCCCCCTTTTTGCCTACTTTTAGGGGAGCTGGTTTTTACCTCACATTAAAAACGGCCTTGTGCCTAATTTGCTCAGTGGGGGAGCAAATAAATACCATCTGTTCCGGCAGATGCTGCACTTAAGATAATTTGTACCAGTCAATGGAGGGGAAACCCTCTATACTGGGACAATTATTATTTTTGGTAACCAGAGTGCCCCCTTTTTGCCTACTTTTAGGGGAGCTGGTTTTTACCTCACATTAAAAACGGCCTTGTGCCTAATTTGCTCAGTGGGGGAGCAAATAAATACCATCTGTTCTTCAGATGCTGCACTTCTATTTCTTGTTCTCTTTCGGTGGAGGAGAAATCCTTCACGACTGAGACAATTTTTATTTTTGTACCTTTTCTCCACGTTAAAAAACGACCCTGGTGTCTAACTCTGTCCCGTGGGGAGGCATAGTAAATAGGTACTACAATAAATTAACAACTACTAACCTTATAATTTAAAACAACACATCCCGGACAACAAAATCAGTCGATGAAACCAATGTAGTCTAACTATTCAAATACCCCTTGGGGGAATGCATCTCCAGCAATAGAAATAGCTACATTGGACACACGACCAATACATTGTCCAGACGACTGACCCTAAACCTTCCAGACACAAGCTCGATTTGGCTATACCTAAAACAACATGGCTGCTCACATTCCCAATTTAGAAAAATCCTAGATGAAAACTCAAAAATCATCCAAATGGATTGAAACGTTAAACGACTAAAAATACTGGAAACACTGTATATAAGAACTAAACAGTTAAAAATTAACAATGTAAATTTTGAAAATAGTATAAATAATATGTGTGTGTGCACATATATACTTATATTTTTATATATTTTTATGTATATATATGTATGTGTATGTACACATGTCCCCTTTGTGAATGTGTGCATATAATATAATATGCTAATTTGTCACCCAAGTAAATCTAGTACACTTGACCCTAAAAGCGAGCACCTTAACCTAAAGTAGTAATTAAGGTATTTACCTCTCAAAACACTAACCTAGACCTCACTCCATTTTTATAATTAAACTTACCTGGACTATTATGACTTTTAACTCTTGCTCATATACTCCTTAAACCTCCATACTCCTTTTCAACCTCCATGCGCCTCTTCTATCTGTTTAATCCCATATTAACACCCAAATATTCAATTAACCATATAATTCGTAATATAAGTTTACCTCCATTTTACTACTCTGTCTTAATGCTTAATTAATTAATTAACCAATTTATTTATTTTCATTTATTTATTTTTATTATTTATTTTATATTCTCTTTTCTTTTTATTTATTTTCATGCTTTATATTTTATATTCATATACATTATTTACTTTTATATCTCACATGTTTATTTATTTATTTCATCATTTATCGATTTATTTAGTTAATTATTTATTCATATATCGATGTACTTATTAACTTACTTATTGTTTTAGACCCGTGCTAGGGGTTACAAACGAAAGAAACCACAAGTAAAGTGAATAAAATATAATATGTACTTATCATAAAGAACACAGGAGCCACTAAAGTGGTATGAGAGGAACGTAGCATGCTGTTAAACATGGTATGAATGAATCCATTTAATCTCTGAAACCAGTGGTATTCATAGGACTGGTTGATTCCACTTAGTTCCGAAATAGGGGTGATTTGTACCCCCAGAACACTTATATATATATATTGATTTATTGTCTTAGTTACTTTTAAATATTTACTTGTTTATTTTTTATTTTTTATTTACTTAGTTATTTTAGTTACTTATTTAATTATATATATATATATATATATATATATATAGATATATAGATATATATATATATATATATATATATATATATATATATATATATATATATATATATATATATATATATATACGTTTTATTTATTCTCCTATTCTTATTCTTTATTCTTATTTATTATTCTTTATTCTTCTATTCTTATTCTTTATTCTTATTTATTCTCCTATTCTTATTCTTTATTCTTATTTTCAATCCATTATCTTAGTTTTACCTTTCTTTTATTTTATACGCCTGCCTATAATTAGTAGTAGGACATATCTTAATTATTCATGAGAAGCCGTATCTTTAACACGACGTTAATTTCACCCTAATACAGCTACATCCCTCCTCACATCGTCCGCTGATCGACTTTCAAGTCCCTTCTGAAATGCCTTCAATTGTCACCTTTTCTCTCTTTCCCTCGCCCTCTCTTTCTCTCTCTCTCTTTCTCTATCTTTATTTCCACTCGTCTCGAAGACTGGAAATATATTTTTAATATATATTTCTTAAAATATATTTTTATTTTTATTTTTTTTTATATTTCTTTATTTATATTTTTTATTATGTTTTATATCTTTTATGCTTTGTATTTTGATCTTCATATTAACTGCCGGATCATATCCAACCCCGTCCATATATTTAACCGCTTGCCTTTCTTTCTTTCTTTCTCTCTTAATAACTTACCCTTCCCCCGTTTCTTTTTCGCTCTACTCTCTCCCCCACTTTCTCTTTTTCTTTACCTCTGGTTTTGTAATTTAATCCTCTTTCTTTTTTTTTACCTTTGTTATCTGTCATTTTTTATGGTTTTAAAGTTGGCAGCTGCTGATTTGAATTCATCCTATTTATTTCTTCTTCCTTATAATAAATATTTAAATCTATTCTGGTAGCGGAAACATATGTAACTAAGCAGATTAAAACCGATAATATATACATGTCTATTACATCTATGATGTAAAAATTGATGATACCAGGAATACCAGTTGACAAAAAGACGGCGGACGGAACACTATGGCAAAAACGTTAAGTATTATTTTTTAAACTAATCCTAGATGTTTTTTCTGTTGCCTTGTTTTTAAACTTTTTTCGTGTTTTATTTATGTATTTTGTCTGTATTCTCCTGTCTTTTACGTAACCCCCCATGCTAAAACGATAAAAACAAACAAAATGCCAGAAACTAACGATTAAAAAAATGCCGGAAATAATTCTATTAGAGTAGATAAACTTAGGACTTTATAAAAAAAAGTTAGAACTTTTTTAACAATAAAAAAAATGTAAATTAAATATTTTACACATCCGAACGTAACGACTTTTATTCTATAAATAGATAGGCACTCGACCAAGTTATCCGGAAATAGAAATCTTCTTACACTCTAGAAAGACATGATGATATGCCAGCTACCAGTTGACAAAAAGACGGCGGACGGAACACTATGGCAAAAACGTTAAGTATTTTTTTAAAAACTAATCCTAAATGCTTTTTATGTTACCTTGTTTTTAAACTTGCTTTTCGTGTTTTATTTATGTATTTTGTCTGTATTCTCCTGTCTTATCCGTAATCCTCATGCTACAAAGTAAACGATAAAAACAAACAAAATGCCAGAAACTAACGAGAAAAAAATGTCGGAAAGTATTCTATTAGAGTGGATAAACTTAGGACTTTATTTAAGTAGTATACTTAATATATATTATTACTGCAAGCTTGCCTGTATTGAAAATGCTTGCTTCCTTACTGGCCAATCAAACCATCTAATATAGTTAGCTTTATGTTCAAGTACGTTCGAAATATAATACAGTGCAAAGAACCAGTTACTCATGAAAACGAACCTCCTAAAGTAAAACCTTGAATAATTATCTAAACTCGAATGTAAATTAATATTAAGCCGACTTTACAAATTGATAATAGTTAATTATTGGACTTTAATTAATCATAAGGTGAAACTCTAATGATTCAAACTCGATAGATAACGACAAACTTCCACCCATTAATATGGGAGGGGAGATTATCATCAAAAGTGTCCTGAATTGTTAACTTAGCACCGGACTTACTACTTAGATATGAATAAGTCACTTGTACCCATTCCCCCTTTTTTAAATGGAGAGTAGATAATACAGTGGATGTGTTATCGGCAGCTCCAGTAACTATCGTTTCTATTTTGTCATTCAGTCCTCATTCAATGAGTGATTTTTCTGACAAAGGGTGAAGAAAAAGCTGCTTAAAGGTCGGTAATACTTGGTGACCAGTAGTCTGAGATGTCGGAAATTTTTCTGTCTCTGTCTGTCCTTGTGGCCATGTCACTAGTAAGGGTGCTGGAGGTAAACGTTTTGTCTGGGCTGACGTCATCCGCCTGATAGTCAGGGACCCGAACCTTGGATTAACCACTAAGGAGGCTGTCCTATCAGCAGGCGCAAAGTACTGGGACTGCTGTATTGCCATTTGGTGAGTGGATCTGGACCATGCAGTAGTCTCTGGTGGGGCCTCTCGATGCCATACTAGTGGGTAATTGTTACGGCTTTACCTTTTCGTGTGCTACAAAAAAAAATTTTCCTGTCTTTTTCTCTCTTACTTTCCCTCTCTGAACTGCTCTAACCAAGTATGCCGACCTATTCCACAAATCCCAAAACCTCAACATGAAATATCTCCAAAATAAAAACTCGATTAAACCTAGAACCCCATCTTCCAACGTAGACCCCTACTACCAGGTCTCCTTCTCCAACATCAGGGGTCTACGTTCCAACCTTCCAGAAGTTGAAACCCAACTACAGGAGACGAAACCGGACATATTCTTTCTAAGTGAAACTGGAATAGGGCCGACCACTTCCCTAGATGAGTTCATAATTAACGGATACTAATTTAACAGCTAAATCTGACACCCAAGATCGCCATGGGCATGGAATATGTGCCTACATTAAGGATGGCTTCCCGTGTGGCAGGGATATCTCTAGAGAAGATCCTAATTTACCCTATATGTGCTTCAGGGTTGCACTTGCTAACACCACTGCATTTATATTTGCCCTCTATAGGCCCCACAACAGCGGAGTTACTATCTTTAAGAGCATATCTGAGAAAATAGACCACACACTGTCTTCACATCCCTCGGCTAACATCCACATCTGTGGTGACTTCAACGTCCATAACATGGAATAGCTGACCTATTCAAATAAGACAGATGATGAGGGAAGGTTTTGTCATGATTTTGCCATTGCTTTTGACCTCACTCAGATTGTTCGCGAACCCACCCGTGTGCCCGATACACCCGGTCAATATGCAAGCCTCTTAGACCTTTTTCTCTCAACTTCCCCTGAGCTATGTTCATGTTCCATTCATTCTCCTCTAGGATCCTCCGACCACTCCGTCGTATCAGTTAAGATAAAAACAAAATGTAAGAAGCCCCCAGACGTACCCCTCCACCGTACTGTATACCGATACTCTATGGCTGACTGGGATAGCTTCCGTACATTCATATCTGATTTACCTCTGCACTCCATGTTTAAAAAGGAAGTGTCCTCTATAGTATCAGATCTGACCGAATGGTTAATTGTAGGCATAGACCAATTCATATCATCTAAAAAATTCCAGCAAAAACCTAACAGCCAGCCATGGTTCTCCCCAGAATGTGCTACTGCTATCGCGCACAGAAATCACTTTTCAATAGCTACCAACGTAATAGATGCACTGAGACCAAAGCTGCTTTCAGGAATGCCAGCAACCACTGTAAAAGAGTAATAAAAAATGCAAGAGAACTATATGCCCAGTCTGTTAAATCCAAGGTAGCTGATCAGCGGCTTGGATCCCACCAGTTTTGGCAAATAACAAATAGGATCCTGAATAGAAGTGTGCGTTCTATCCCAACCATTATCAATGGACCAGAGGTCATCTCGTCAGCGTCAGACAAGGCCAAACTATTGGCAAAGAACTTTGCAGCTAATTCTACCCTATACGACGAAGGCTATCAACTCCCCATATTTCCTCCTATAACACAGAACAAGCTAGGTAACATATAAATATCCGTGCATGATGTCGTCAAGCTAATCAAGAACCTAGATTCCAGTAAAGCAACTGGCCCTGGTGGCATCCCAATTATAGTGTTAAAAAAGCTTCAACTAGAACTTGCTCCCATACTTACGAAACTATTTAAGCGCTGCCTTAAGGAGAAGTGCTTTCCGACTCCCTGGAAGACCTCATCAATTTACCCTGTATTTAAGAATTCAGGTGATAAGTCATCTCCCTCTCAGTACAGACCAATAAGTCTCCTGTGTGTTATGAGTAAGTTGCTGGAATCCATATTAAATAGAGAAATAATCAACCACCTCAGCAGAAACAACCTTCTTAGTGACACACAATATGGTTTCCGCTCTGCAAGATCTACCGCAGATGTGCTGACAGTTATATCCCACAGGATTAGTGAATCTCGACAAAGGCTTCCTTTCTAGGGCAATTGCTCTTGACATATCAAAGGCCTTCGACAAGGTATGGCATAAGGGTCTACTTCACAAGATTTCCAGCTACGGTATAACTGGAAATGTTTTCTCAATCATTTCTCTCCGATAGGCTCATAAGAGTAGTGGTTGATGGACAAAAATCGGAGGCCTGCAATATAAATGCTGGAGTCCCTCAGGGGTCAATCCTAGGCCCAACTCTGTTCCTGATCTACATCAATGACCTCCCTAAACACATACTTAAATCATTCGTTGACATCTATGCTGATAACACGACCATCTACGGCAACACATCAAAGGCTGTAAATGACAAAGTTCTCTCTAATTCTCTCTCCTCTGATCTCGAGCGCGTGGTTCAGTGGGGGAAGATGTGGCTGGTTACCTTTAATGCATCCAAAACCAAACTCCTATCCTTACATCATCAACGCTCTGATCCCCATCTGGCATCAATTGTGATGGATGGCTCTCGTCTGGGTGAGTCCCCGTGTTTTGACAAGCTTCTGGGTTTGACCTTTACTCCTGATCTGAAATGGAACACGTACATCAATTCTGTTGCCAAGGTCGCTGGAAAGATGGTGGGATCCTTCTACCACTCCAGAAGATATCTCACTACTGATGCAATTCCCTATCTATATAAAAACCAAGTACGTCCAAGGATGGAATACTGTTGCCATATCTGGGCAGGAGCTGCTAAAAACAGCCTATCCTGCCTTGGCAGAGTACAAAATAGACAAAATGGCTTAGTGGGGGATGCCCTTTTCTCTACCCTGCAACCTCTCTCCCACAGAAGAGACGTTGCGAGCCTATCCTTGGTTTATCGTTATTTCCATGGCAGGTGTTCGTCTGAACTCCAATTTCTGGTCCCCCCTCGCCAATCTTTCACGAAAAACACCAGTCTAGCTGAATCCATTGTGAAAAATTTCCCCCACTCTATATCTGTGCCTAAATCAAAACGCGGATTCCATGAACAAAGCTTCTTTCTTAGAACTGCACGCTTGTGGAACTCTGTTCCGTCTGCCTGCTTACCACCGGACTATAACCTGGATGTCTTCAAGTCCAATGTTAACAAATTCCTAATGAACCGCCCCCTTAAGTAAACACTTCATCAAATCTCCACACTAACGTAATGTATTTGCAATAACCCTTATCTCTGAGTGGCTTCAGGGCTTTGATAAGTGGTGATTACTCTGTAAAAAAATATATATATATATTTATTATATATATATATGTGTGTGTGTGTGTGTGTGTGTGTGTGTGTGTGTGTGTGTGTGTGTGTAGATAGAAAGATGATTTTGGAAGCGGCGAACTGGAAATTAAACTAAATCAAAGAAAAATATTTTATTATGCAAATTAGATTAATTGCTTATCGTGGCCGTATTTCAGATGCACACACGTTTGTGTGAGCGTATTGCTCGTGTCACTTTATGTAATCCTTGTTTTTAAACTCACTGGCTTTGCGTATATAGTTCAGCCATACTTATAGGCTGTTTTGAAAATCAATATCGAAACTTCGAAGTTATGGATCTTCGATGTTATGTACATGTAAAAGATAGATACGGAAGCCCTAAAGTTACTATGGGAACTTGTCAGCTTCAATACTTCATGGTTTCAACAAAATGTGGAAATGTTGTAATTTAGCTAAGCGGGACGAAGATTATTTAACGTTCATGTTCCTCGCAAACAAGCACTGTAACGACTTTCGATAAATGGAATTGTAAACGGATTATTTTAGATATCCCACTTTTGCTCACGAAACAGTGTCTGCAAAGAATGCCGAAATCAAACGAAGCGTACTAGCGAAACTCGAAAGTGAACTTAATCTCACTTTACTGTAACGTGCATCCAGGAGATAAGCGCCCGCGTGTTTGCATGTTGTGTGGGTACGTGGGAGAGACGGATGAGGGGAAAAAGACTTACCTCGAGACCAGCTCAGCGTTACCGACCAAAAATAGAAAAGAAAGACCAAGATGGCGACCGCCGTCTTTTGTAAAGTATGATGTCTCGCAAAGTCACACGAATTCTCGGAATATGCAAATTTAGCCGGCCTAGAACGACGATAAAAGCGGGTGAGGGGAAAGACGTGGGGAGTGACGATTGAGTTGGCTGGGGAATCGTGTGGCTGTTGCTTCTTGTGCCGTGTTGAGGATATCTTACCGTGTTAAAGAGAGAGTCGGGCGCCATCTTGAATTTTTCCTTACGGAAAAATTCCTTACTTGCGGAGAATTTCTAAAGGGTTGTTAGCTTGAGAAGCCATTCTAAAAGCTAAGAGGAATTGGGCGTAGCATAAGTAAAGTATGAAGACAAAAATTACTCCCGTGTAAAAGATAAAAAATATGGCTGCACATATTTTCGAAACAAGCGACCATGTTATCGTTAAGAATTACAGCCGGGACTAGTTTGTCCATTTCGAAGTAAAAGTTGCTTAAATTGTGACAAGCTTGGTCATAAAAGTTCGCATTGTAGAAACAAAAGCAATGCGAAAAATAGAATTAGACATACAAAATCTAACGAAAAGCCACACGAAAATTTACGCAAGTACGTAATACTGCGTCTGATTTTCCATAACAATTTTACATACGAAGAAGAGATTTAAACCGACTTTGCATAAAATACAAGTCCGTTCGCACTGTGACTGGAAATAAAATTAATTTTATTGACGAATTATTTCTACTAGGAAAGTTGTACAGTATAATTAAAAAATTAAAAGTTTTCGTACTAAAAATTCCGAGAATTTATCTGTCACTGGATTCACAGTTTTAACGTTTGGTATCATTCAATAAATACTTCGTGAGAGAAAGTTAAAAACGGGACATCGGATGCTGAATTAAATTAAAACGTTTTCGAAGTTTTTCAGCTGAATGAGGCAGATAGATGCGGCAGATGGATGAGACAAATGGATGGGGCAGCTGGATGAGGCAGATGGACGAGGCAGATCCTCGAACATGAAAGCCAAATATTACGTCAAAGAAAACGCACGACGCAGTTTAAAAAAAGGGGGGCACATTCCATTCGCGATATTGAACACTCTTGAAAGAATGTTGAAAAGCCACAATGTACACGAGCGAGCGAGCCTTACAACATGTCTTGTAAGTGTATGGAATTACGTCAAATTGAAACACTCCGAAGACAGCCTTACCTGCTGCAACAATGTTCACACGAAGGTGAGATTGTTTTGTTTTTTTTTTTGTTTTTTTTATAAACTCCTCCTGAAACAACAAAACCGTCTAAGACAACTCTGTTAACTCTGGAAAGAATTTTTTTTTTTAAGTTTTAAAATTAATAACTCATTTTAGGAATTAGGTAGGATCAGCAAGAGGATTGGCGATATAGTGTATATTACGTAATGTCCGAGAAATACACATAAACGCCACTATAACCGGTTTAAAACATCCCTTAAATGAGACTAGCGACATATTACCCGTAGAGGAAGAGCTGATCGGCACCATTTTGGGATCTTTCGATCTCGATCCACCCCAACCAAGACCTGAACAGTGACGGTTGGGCAGGAGAGATATCTATGTTCGAATTCTTCTTAGTGACCTTTACAGCCCAAAATAGAGATAGATAGATAGATAGATAGATAGATAGATAGATAGATAGATACATAGATACATAGATAGATAGATAACTTTATAAGGAACAAACGTTGAATTAAATAAGTTTTAGCCTGATAATATATAATAGATGACGCATAAAGTCTCCTAAAAGACTCATGCGATATAAACCGTGTGAATACAGTGGAAAACACAGCTCTATTTATAGTTTGCATGTGTTCACGCTATAAGTCTCGTAAATGCTTAATAACGTTGCATGCATCAAATTACAAAGAAAACACGCCTTTATTCCATAGTCAGTATCACTGCATTTTTATGAGGATTGAATGAATGTTTTATTTTTTAAATTTTTATTCGACGTGTTCATTTGATTGCATAAAAAAGAAAGTTGATGTATTGATAGTATGTTTCTGTTGATAAAGAATAAATATATTGTGTGCAAGAGAGAGATAGAGAGAGGATATATATATATAGAGAGAGATAGAAAGAGAGAGAGAGATGGGAGAGAGGGCGAAAGAAAAAAAATTAATGAAATCATTCTACAACTCAAGTAATCACCGACGAATGGACAAACAAAACGGAACACACCTTTATATATATATATATATATATATATATATATATATATATATATATATATATATATATATATATATTAGTATGTTTATCTGTCCATTCCAGTTTCTTGGAAATTATCAAGCCGATTTGGCTGAGATTTTCTATGCATTTTTTTATAAGGTAGAACGAACAAAGTATTATGGTATCTGTTCGATTCACAGTTTGTGGTTAATAATCATTAACAGGGTCAAGTCACCACAATATCACATTTACTCTAGAGGTTCTCTCGGAAACTACTGTCATGATCTGGCTAAAATTTTGCATGAACCTTTGTTATGATAAGGTGTTACTAATACCATATTCAATCATTAAAAACTCATTTTTACTCAACAGGTTGTAACGTTTGACATTTTTAACGGGATGGATATATATATATATATATATATATATATATATATATATATATATATATATATTTTTTTTTTTTCTATTTTTTTTTCTTTAAACATAACGTCAACCACCGCTGGTACATTTTTTCATTCCTTATACATATATATATATATATATATATATATATATATATATATATATATATATATATATATATATATAAGAAAAGATAATAATTAAAGTTACATTAGAACTTTATTACATTGTCAATAAGTATGGGGTGATTACGATAACTGAAAAGAAATGAGGGGGGAACCTATTTAGGCCATTACATTTCAAAGCTAAATGCTTCTCATCAGAGGTGGGGAGACAAAATCAGCATTATAGACTCAATCAATGGGCCGATATATCGTTAATCAGAAAACATTAACAGCAAGAGGAGAAAAAAGAAGGAAACAAAGCAAACAGAAGCCACAAATGTCGGAGGGGGGTGTTTCCGTTTCCAATCGACACGCCGTTTCTTCGTCCATATTTTTTATTCTAAGGGATTTTACAGATCACTCTGATGGGATACTGACTGGACTGACTGATTGGCTGTCTCTGTGATTACGGGAACTCGCCATCTGCTGACTGAGTGACTTACTACTATTGGAAAACAGCTCTGCGCTTCTATTTATCTCGAAAATGTTGTCGGACAGCAGCACGATCTCTCCCTTCGATAGACAAATCAACTAGTGTTACATCAACCTACGCAGAAGCGGATTAGTCCATTGGATACGCCAGATCGGCTGATGTAATTCAGGTTTTCCCCGATAGCACGCAATGACAGAATGTCCTGGGGTTTAGTCGTGGTCGACGGGTTAATTCTTCGGCTTAGACGATTTTCATTATTATAAATGGAAATGCAATTTCCGCTTTTGTACAGAAACAATCTTTAATAAATAATTTAAAAATAATTATTTCAATCGAAATCTCAAAACGAACAGGCATTTTCGCATTGAAAAATTCGTCATTTATTATTCAGCCAAACACAGACATATACCAGCCCTGATATTTACAAGTTGATATATTGCTATTGTAATCAAGGTCCGTAGCTTGGTCTGAGATTGAATCTCTCGGGACTAGCTACACTGAGGGCACTGGTGTTTCACTCAAGCGCAGCGACGCAGCGTTACTAATTAAAAAAATGGCTGTCTATAAGCCCTTCACAAAACCCTTGATAACAGCTGAAAATCGTAAATTAAACAAACACTGGTAGAAACACATCAAATAAATATCAATAATTGGGTGAAAATGTTGTGTTTTATCAGTATTTTGTTTCGATTTTTGAGCGATTAGACAAGATTAAACAGTTAGAATGGGCTGGAAATGATTATTATTTTATATTAAGTTTATGTGCGAAACTGCTTTACTACTCGAAATTATAAAAGAGTTGTTTTCCCCCCACTTAATCATCTAAAAAATAAAATCTAACTGGGGAGGGGGTGATTTAGGTATCAATCTATTTGCTGCTACAATTATTACTACTATTATTATTATTATTATTATTATTATTATTATTATTATTATTCTATAGCGCCTGTGTTATTTTCTGTGTCACGCTTTTATCTGGGTCGTTTAATTGTTATGTACTTCCATTTCTTATCATAAATAATTTTACAAAGAATTCTTCATAAGTTTTGGTTTCGGTTTCGATTATAGCTGATGGTACTTAAGATATCTATTTTTTTATACACAATTTTCTCAAGAATTCTTCATA
Organism: Euprymna scolopes; assembly: GCF_053919585.1. Classification (NCBI taxonomy): domain Eukaryota; kingdom Metazoa; phylum Mollusca; class Cephalopoda; order Sepiida; family Sepiolidae; genus Euprymna; species Euprymna scolopes. The sequence continues at coordinate 24,638,519 of NC_136488.1, forward strand.
AGTTTTAGTTTCGGTTTCGATTATGGCTGAAGGAACTCAATATATATATATATATATATATATATATATATATATATATATATACAGTGATGATCATATTTATTGGCACGGTAAAATAAAAGTTAAATTTTGTCTAATAAATTCTAAAAAAGGGATTAAATTAAAGAAAATAACAAAGTATATTATGTATTTTTAACTGGCCTTTCCGATGCAGCAATCGGATTTTAGAAAAAATAAATAACAAAGGAACAACAAACATAATTGCAAAAAACCCTTGTTCAAAATTATTGGCACGATTTATTTAATAATCAATTGTATAGCCTTTGGCCTTGATTACCTTCCTCAGTTGCTTTTCATAGTTTACAACCAAGTTGTTGCACTCTTCAGTAGTAATTTTAGCCCACTCTTCCTGACAATAATCCTCCAATTGAATAAGATTCTTAGGCTTCCTTTGCATTACCCTCAATTTTAATGTTCTCCATAAATTTTCAATTGGATTAAGGTCTGGGCTTTGTGATGGCCACTCCAAAACATTAATATGATTGTCCTCAAGCCATTTCTTAGTCAGTTTAGCCGAATGCTTTGGGTCATTATCTTGCATGAACCACCAACGACGACCAAGTGAGAGCTCTTTAGCAGAGTCTTTCAGGTTTTCATCCAATATTTTAACATAATCTTCCTTTTTATGCTACCTGTGACCTTAACAAGTCGCCCTGGTCCAGAGGCAGCAAAGGATCCCCAAAACATCAAACTGCCTCCACCGTGCTTCACTGTGGGTATGGTGTTCTTAGGCAGGAAAGCTTCGCCAGATTTTCTGTAAATATAAGACACTTTATTATGGCCAAATAACTCTATTTTCGTTTCGTCAGTCCATAGAACACGTTTCCAGAATGCAACATCTTTATCAATATGACGTTTTGCAAAGGCTAGCCTTGCTTTCAGGTGCATAGGCTTCAATAAGGGAGTCTTTCTCGGACGACATACTTTTAAACCAGCTCTCTTCAAAACTCTACCAACTGTATGTCGAGATACATTCACTCCAGAGGTGCTCTGTTTATCAACAATCTCCCCAACAGAGATCCTTGGGTTTTGTTTTACTTGTCGAACAATTTTCCGTTCATCTCTTGGGGAAAGAATCCTTTTTCTCCCTCAACCCTCTAAACTCATAACGTGGCCTTGCGATTTGAACTTGTTTATTATGGCTCTAACAGTGGATTTGGGAAGGTTTAGCTTCTTTGAAATCTTATCATAGCCCTCCCCATTAGTATGGCATGCTACAACAAGCTTCCTGACGTCTTCGCTGTGTTCCTTAGTTTTAACCATGGCGATTGAAAATTATAATTTAGTCACTTATAATAGTTTAAATAAATCGCTATCTAAAAATTATCTCAAAAAAATTATTCACTGAATTAGCGTTAAACAAGCATAATATGGCTATAAAAAAGTTCAGAAAGCACGTAAACCGGAAATTGATTGATATTATACTGATACTAAAAGAAAAACAAAGCCGTGCCAATAATTTTGAACAAGGGTTTTTTGCAATTATGTTTGTTGTTCCTTTGTTATTTATTTTTTCTAAAATCCGATTGCTGCATCGGAAAGGCCAGTTAAAAATACATAATATACTTTGTTATTTTCTTTAATTTAATCCCTTTTTTAGAATTTATTAGACAAAATTTAACTTTTATTTTACCGTGCTAATAAATATGATCATCACTGTATATATATATATATATATATATATATATATATATATATATATATATATATATATATATATATATATATATATATATATATATATACTGAGCTCCTGAAACAGTTGAGCACTCTCAAAAGAATTTATTTCACCACATTAAAAATAGATATGGAAAGAGTTAATTTCGAAACATCGCTAAAAAAAACATCCCCAAACCTAGCAAGCATAACTATATTATTAAATTAATTAAAAAGGCAGATGAACTAATACGCCGAATGCGATGGCGAGTAAATTTCTTCCTTAAAAATGAAAACGTAAACAAAAAAGAATCCTATGGTTTTAAACCCCTAAAAATGCGAAAACAGTAGACCTTTTGATAAACTTTGAAAATGACCTTTTAAACATAATTAAAAACTTAGAATTCCACAATCAACCCAACAATTTCCAACGGAAACTACACAAAATCGTTAGAGACATAAGCAACTCTAATAAAATCTTTGTAAAGGCAGATAAAACTAGAAACTTTTATAAAATAGACAAACAAAAATATAACAAACTAATCACAGAAAACATTACAAAAAACTACAAAAAAAAACTAGATACAAACGAATGCGACTACATAGATATGATGCATACTGAAAATAAACAAATTACCGATAAATTAAAAATTAGCGATAAAGTTGGCAAATTGAAACCTAGAGAGGCATACATTCTGATCAAAGACCACAAATGGGACTTTAATAATAATCCCAGCGCCCGCTTGGTAAACCCAACTAATACTAAGCAATACTTTCTAGAGTAAACAAATCAAACAAGATTTCTGGGCAAATACTGCTGAATCAATCACCTGGTTTAAAAATATAGGAAACAAAAATAAATGTACATTTATACAATTCGACATCATAGACTTCTATCCCTCGATATCCGAAGAACTTTTTAAGATTGCCCTAGAATTTGCGAGGCATACACTGATATATCCTCGGAAGAAATCAACATCATTAACAAATGTAGAAAATCAGTTCTAATAAATAACAATAACCAATGGATAAAAACTAAAATGACAAATTCGTTTGATTTGGCGATGGGTGCCAGAGATTCTACAGAGGCATCAGATCTTGTCGGATTATTCATTCTATATACCCTCCCAAGCATATTTGATACTACGGATAGCGGCCTATATAGAGAAGATGGACTAGCTGTAATAAAAGACTCCAAGTCAAGGGAGATAACTTTAAGAAAATCATACACAAGAAAATGAAAAAAGTAAGCCTCAAAGTAGACGTATTAGCTAACATAAAAATAACAAACTTCCTCGACGTCACGTTAAATTTAGAAAAAAAAACACAAATGAACCCTATTTAAAAGATAACGCTACTCCAATATACGTAAACCCTAAGTCCAATCACCCACCATCAATTATAAAACAGATTCCTAACTCGATCGTAAGTAGACTCAGCAATAACTCAAGCGATGAAAGTGCATTTAACAGGCCAACCAATGTCTATACAACAGCCCTAAAAATAGTGGATACAAAAATATCGGTATCAAATATAAGCAACAAAACACCAATAACTATAATAAAATTAAAAATATAAGAAAAAGAAATATAATCTGGTATACGGCCCCATACAATCAAATGTTAAAAACAAAATTTGGCAAAATCGGGCGTTCGTGTTAGCTGGATATGTAATATAGTTATTATTATTATTAGACGAATTTACCACTTGTGCGTATGTTACGTGAGTTCTTACAAGTAAAGATACGAGTCTTAGTGAGAGTTTGTCTTATTACAGAGAGCGATGTTGAAAGACTTAGAGAGAGAGACAGTAAGATGTTGTTGTAAGAGACTTAGAGAGATTGTTCGTTTATAACGATTCCTATATATTAAATGTTCATTCCTTAATTGTGTTTATGGAAGAAGAAGGGGAAGAAGCTCTTGGAGTGAGGAGATAGTGTTCACTGTTCAGATATTGTGTAGACATGAAATATTGATTTCACGACATTTTATAACACAGACATATAATAACAATACAATTTACCTTTTTGTAGGAATCACAAACACAAGACGACGTTCTACAAAAATACAGTTGAGTTTATTCTTCACACGACCGGCTTTGATTTCCATCATCAAGAATTCAAAGCTTCACATTTTAGTTTAAAAGTGATCGTCTCGCTTCTAGACGTTCGAATTTCAAACTGCAGACTCTCTCTGAGTTTTTTCACTGACTGTCTCTAACTAACTATCACATCCTATATTGAGAAATCCATGCATGTCCGGACACGTGAGCAAAATTCACGTGTTTCAACATGCGCGACTTTGCACGTTTCCGACATTGATTTCCCAATAACCTATTTTTCTTGTGTTGTTTCCACAAAGGAATTCAACCTACATATCTAATTTATTTAACCCATATTTTATTATTCACATTCTTTTAACAATTGAATAGTTTATTTATTATTTATTTCATCCGAATTAACAATTTACTGGACATTCCATTTAAACCTATTGTTCTTTAAAACTTATGTCCAGGGTTCGATTTCTGCTTTCTCTTATTTTCATTTTAACTAATCTCTCTATTTTTATACTTACATGAAAAGGGGACAGCCCTTATCATGTAACAGATAAGTTCTTTTGCAGTTTTAACAAAAAAGAACTACAATAACATCAGAGCGTGTCTCCATTTACACTTAACATCTACAGAATTCAAACGTCAATATATTATATATATGCATGAATCCCCTGTGGAATTTTCACAGGTCCCGCTAGTTGTTGTTGTTGTTGTTATTATTATTATTATTATTATTATTATTATTATTATTATTATTATTATTATTATTTGTATCTTGTTTTCTTTTTGCAGTAATGCAAATCAATCTAATAAATGACCAAATATTTATAATTGCAAGAAAAAACATCAACATTTCTTCATGGAGGAAAGGTCGAGAATAGTTAACATAATGTTAAGAATGTATTTCTTTAATAAATGGTAATGTTAAAAATGTTTTTCTAAATAGTAACATTATTATGTAGAAAATCATTCTTCACATGTGATGGGCTTTGTTAAATATTCTGTACCTAAACTGTTTTCTTATCTTGCATATCAGTTATCTAATAATAAAATATTTTTCGTAATACAACGTAGTTATACGTTTTACTTTCAATGAGGAGAGGGGTCAAAAACGAATGAAAGCTTTTTTTTGCGCTCGTTTGAATTTCTTTTTAACAATTCAAATCCTTGTTCGACCTTGTTATATTGTTGGGTGTGTTACAATCTTGTTTTTTTTATAAGTGAATCGATAATTCTTTTTACTCGTTTGTGAACAATAAAAACTGGCACCACAACGGCGCCCAAATACACATGAGATTTGTTTAAAAAAAAACAAATCTTGTCTCACAATTTTCAATCAATTGCAAGTAAAACGTTAGAGAAAAATATTTATAAAGATCTACATTTGTCACAAGTGTATTTTTACATTTTGCAAAATTTATGCGGACATTACACAGAGAGGGATACAGTCATTTGAATATTTTTAAAAACCATCGAATGAATGTAAGGAAATTTAAAAAGAATCGGAATCGATACTTGTATTAGAATCGGGACTTTAGAACAGAATCGGTAATTGTATCAGAATCGGGAAAATTTTGGAATCGTTCAATCACCAATATACAGTGCCAGCAAAAAGAAAGTTTTTTTTTCAAAAACTGAAAATTTAAGCTAAATTTAATGTAACTGTTTAAACAACCTATACCTCATTTGATTCGCCTTTAATTCCTCCATAATTTTACCTGTTCGTATTTGTTACGTTTAATTGAAATATTCTAGTGTTCACGTCAATTTAAAAAAATAACTTTAAATTAAGGCGGCAAAAAGAAAGTCTGCAGCAACAAATATGCTTAAAACCAGCTTAGATTATCGCCCACAATTCAGTTTAAAATATCTACTAATAGGCAACAAAGCATCTCTAATCGTAATTGTTGTTGTTCCACGTTATAAAACGTAACATTTAGCCCATATGCTACGACTTTCTCATAGTGATCGTCAGGAGATCATTAATCTCCACCTTTCTGGTTTATCCAATCGAGAAATCGACCGCAGATTGAAATGTGATGAGAAAACGGCACGAAAAGCATCAAAACACCGGGAGTGTTCGTGATGCCCCTGGTCGTACTAGCGTTACTTCTAACAGGGAAGACAATGCTATCAAGATCCGAAGCCTAAAAACAGATTTGAAACGGCTCCCCAAATCCAAAAACAGTGCAAACTTGTTAAAAAGTGCTCTCTTTCTACTGTCAAGAACAGATTAAAGGAATTTAATTTGCAGGGATATGTTGCAAGACGCAAGCCAATGATTTCTGTAAAGAACAGAAAGCGCCGTCTGGACATCGTCAGGTGCAATGGAGATCATGACTCTTCATATTGGTTAAAAGTGCTTTTTAGCGATGAAAGCAAGTTCAGTAGGCTAGACAATGATGGTAGGCAGTACGGCCGTCGGTTGAAAGACGAAGAATTTAATCCTAAGTGCTCAGTTTCAACGCTGCAAGGTGGTGGAGTTTTAGTTTTGGTGTGGGGCATTATTAGTACCAATGCTCCAGGGCCTATCCTAATCTAGCCGTCGACAGGACGTGCGAACAAAATCGATTCACTTATAAAAAAAAAAACAAGATTGTAACACACCCAATAATATAACAATATAACAATGTCGAACAAGGATTTGAATTGTAAAAAAGAAATTCAAACGAGCGCAAAAAAAAAAAAAAAATAAATAAATAGCTTTTATTCTTTTTTGATCCCTCTCCTCATTGAAAGTAAAACGTATAACTACACTTTTATATTATTAGATAACTGTTTGGTTGCATTTTGTACATATTTTGTACATGTACATATTTTTGTTTATACTCAATATGGACAAATTAACAGAATTGACAAAAAAAAAAAAACAAGCACCGCGGTATAACAATTACAACACCAGTTTTTACAGGAACAAGAAATATACCAGAAAAAAATTTACACAAACAACAAACAGATTTGCAAAAACAAATTGTATAACAGCAGGGCATTTTGCATAAAATATTAAAGCAAGGCGAACCAGGCCAAGGTTTTATAGTTTTCCAGCAAAAGACAGCGAATTTACTTTCAGAATTTAGATATAAACCTGTGGAAGGAATAACTTCTACTGCTTACTTAAAACGGTACGAAACAATTTTTGCAAAATGGTGCCAATCATGGTCCGATGAAAAAAGATTATGTTTGTACTACAAAAGTTAAGCGCTCACGAAAACACGAAATATATGAATTCCATTTTATCCTCATCTATCTTAGATATTGTTTCACGACGTTTCGGCCACTTATTCCTCTGGCATTCGTCAGGTGGTAACCGCGACGGGATAGGAACTCCGAATCTCCTAACTGCATTCTCAGCAATTACTGCCATCCATGGTTATTGTCGTCTCCGATTACAGGTGAGAATTGTTTGAAGATAGCGGTTTCAATCCTACCCAAAGCCGGCTAGAGGCTTACTTGGCCAAAACATGGTGAGACGACAACTATGGAAGGCAGTAATTGCTGAGAATGCATTTAGGAGATTCGAAGTTCCTATCCCATCGCGGTTACCACCTGCCGAAGGCCAGAGGAATAGTTGGCCGAAATGTCGTGAAACAATAACTAAGAAAGATGAGGATAATAGTCCGCAATAAATAAGCAAATTAAAAATTAAAGAAGATGATAAAGATTGTGTAGCATACGCCGAGAAAGTAAATGCCCAGTGTTAACGCTTCAAACTTAGAGACCTTAAGGAATACAGATTTAAGTGTCTAATATTTGAGCAGAGCTTGATATCGAATAAAGTGATTCGGTCGATGATTATAGTGTTAGAACAAGGTACGGAGACAACATTGCAGTAAGTACCGGAAGAATGTCAGAATTGAATTAATATGAAGACGAGATCATCTAACATAGTGCGTGTGAGTGCGTAGAAAATATCAGCAGCAACGAAGGAAAGCCAGCATGCAAAGAGATTAGCAGCAAGGGCAGCGGTAGCCGAAAACGCGCATATGCAAATTAGGATGTATACATGAGAAGAGAAAGAAAAGAAAAAGGGGGAAAATGCAACACGTTCTCGTTGACAAATAAAATCGGTGTCGAAGAGAACGGATGTATAAAGACGCAGGCGAGAAAAGGCTAACATGCGGCTGGCGTGAAGTTAGAGAAAGAAAGTTGACATCAAAGTAAATGGACGCGTGAATAGCGAGGAGGAAACTGGGTCAATTGTGACCGGCATGCGGTCGGGGGAAGGAGAAACGAAAGCCTGGTAAAATGAATATTTGGCAGCGACAGTCTTTTGTTTTAGTGGTGCCGAAAGTGACTGGAATAAAAACATTTTGCAAAAAAGAAAAGGTGTTGACTCGGATTGTGATTATATACTAGCAGTTCAGCCCGGCTTTGCTCGGGCCCTATGTTAATAAAAACAAACGTGATTATAAAGAAAGGAAACCCCTTATTAAAGAAAGAAAAAAGAAACGTTAGAAAAAAAAGGACCTTATCAAAGAAAGGAAAAAGAACACAAAAAAAGAAAGATTGATTGCAAAGCATGTAGGAGTTCAAATCATACTACAATTAGATGTTATTTTAGGAACAAGATTTGTTTCAAATGTGCTCGGACGGGGCATAAGGTGTAGGAAGAAATTTTCAGAAATTTAAAAGGATAAATGCAGTTTTATCGAAAGTTACGAAAAATAACGGGAAAAGGAAATATGTAGACATAAAAGTTAATGATCGAAATATTACTTGTTTGCTTGATACGAGAATTGACATTTTTATAATTGATGAAACCATCTGGAAGAAAATAAGCAAACCTGAATGACGAAATACACAAAAAATAGCAAAGGGTATTTCAGGATGCAAACCGAAATTCAAAGGAGAATTTGATGCTAAAGTAACAATCGATGACAAAACGCATAAAACGAATTTATTCGGCATTAATTATGGGAGGAGCCAATAACCGCGCTTTATATGAGATTAAGTACGTCGAGTATGGGAAAGTCAAACAGACTGAAAAATTTGTTAAGGATTTAATAATTTGTTAAAGATTTGAATGTAATAAATTTTTGCTGACAAAATTGGTTGTTCTACGAAGATTAAAATGAGATTCGAAGTAAAATACAACATAAACCTAGTATTTAAGCTAAAACGAAAGGTTTTATTTTCATCGTAAGAGACGATATACAAAGAATTACGGAGATTAGAAGAAAATGGAGCAATTAGTAAAGTAGATTACTCTGAATGAACATCATCTACAGTTTATCAAACAAACCAAAAAACAGATAAGGCTCTGCGCAGATTACTCAACTAAGACATCACTCATATCCACTTCTCATACCGCGCAGGGTCAGTCCAGTCGCACTCGTCCTTAATTTGCGTAGGAAAGGCTTTAACGCGAGGACGTAGGGCAAGGGCAACAACAGACACCTCTGACAAACCGACTGAGAGAGAACGACGTCGACCGCCACCCTCACCACTGCCATCGGTCGAGTATACAGAATGGAGATCCATCTGATGAAGTTCGGATCAAAACCGGCTTCTCTCCAACAGACCGGAAGGAGCAATGGTCGACCCTATCGAACGCCTACGACTGATCTAAATTGATCGGCGCGGCTTCAGTGTTATCTTCTAGCTCTTCTATGATCGTGCGAATCAAGTGCAGAGTGTTTTGAACTGACCTGACCTTCACACTGTAATTCTGATGCGGTTCGATCAAGTCAATGAAAACGACCTGCAAACAATTCGCAAGAACTCTGGCCAAAGTTTTTAAATCTGTGTTTAACCGAGTTATGGGCCTGTAAACATCTATCCCCCCCACCCAACACATCACCCGTCCCTCTTATTCACCCTAAAGTACAACTAAAGGGCAGGTTATCGAGCCTCAGTGGCCGACCTAATTCAGATCAGCAACTACCACACTCCGCAACCCGACCATCACAGCTAGTGGCTCGTGCCATCTCCAGGTGAGGCGAACCAGTTAAATAACTGTGAAACTCATGGACGCGGAGCCTAGACAAGTGACTAAAGCGTTCTGCGAAATGCACTCGAAACCGCTCGCAAATCTCTCGAGTCGATACTATGGTGTGATCTTCCGGGATCTGAATCTGACGAATGTAATTATCTGATTTGCGACCGAGTGAAGATTAAAGCTCGTGAGCATCAACGTTCACGGCTTCGTTAGACACTTTCTAACGTAGATCTAACTACCTGACCCTCATACCGCTCGCTAGCCGAACATTTAAGGTCCCCCTTAGCTAAATCTATCTCTTGGGAATCCCCCAGTCACCGCCCGAGCCAACCTATTCTCTAAGGCTTTTTCTGTGTTAGGCGAAGTGCCGGCTATATTTGACAGAAAAGTCCCTAATGCTGCATTTTGCGCTAACCCACCACCTACTCTCGATTACCGCCCCGACTAATTCCTTTATAAAATGTTCTAACTTCTCCAGGTAGTCGTACATCTCGAGTAACGAGGTGTTGAACTTCCAGCTTAGGATTACTATCTAAATCCATCCTGGCCACAAGCAGTTTGTGGTCAGAATGGCCTAATAGTGAAACGTGGGACAAGATATGTACTCTACGTTGCCTCTTCTAACTAACAACCGATCCAGGCAAGTACTTGAACTGTAAGGCTGGCTAGAGAGCCACGTCCCTGGATGATCGACACAAAACTTGTCGACAAGATCGCACCGAGCCATCAGGTCAGACAGATTTGTCTCACACCAATCTGACCATCATTACTCACCTTATCTATTCAGAGATCAAGGATGACGTTTCAGTCCCCTAGTAAAATTAACCGTTCCGAACCACCTAGAAACATTTCCAACTGCCGAAAAAAGGGGACGCGCTCCCGAATGTAATCTCGCGCATAAACCGTGACGACCCGGAATCATCTACTTTTCATTGCAACATAGGTCACGACTAGTCTGCCATCAGCAGCTGTGTGTACAACGTTTTCCCCTGCTGACAGAGTGCATTTAAATATCAGAGAGACCCCACTTCTATAACGATCACTGAACGTTAAGAAGACATTGGAATGCCCAGGAAACAACCGATGATCATCAACTGAATTGGAGTGAGTTTCTTGTACCGCGACCATACCTCTAGGTTCAGGACCATGAGGTCCCTCAGGATGTGTACTGCTTTGCTTCGGCTATGCACTGCATAACCTCTTGTTTAGCTCCCCCTAACCTAAACCGAAACTCTTTTAAAAATATGACGACAGTACAATCTAAAAATAAGCTTAAACCAGGCTTAGGGACAAACAAATTCAACTTTCCTCCTCCCTTAAGGCTTGCATTCACAAAGATCCGTGGGCTTAGAACTAATTTAGCTGATGTTGAAGCATTTCTCTTAACAAATACACCGGATATCTTAGCACTAAGTGAGACTAACCTACACTCCTCCATCCCCTCTAACCACTTTAACATGCCTGGCTATCTCCCACTCTGCCGTAAGGACTCTGACAGACACATGCACAGACTTGGAGTTTACATTCGTAATACCCTTCCCTTGACTAGAGAAACAAACCTAGAAACGGATGATCAAGCCTTTATGTGCTTTAGACTAAACAGGCAACACAACATTAGCTACTTTTATTTTCTGTACCGCTCTCCCTCGACTCAGGACTGCACCATAATAAACAAAGTCTCTGACAGAATAGACACGGCACTGCCCTTCGACATTAGCGCACAAGTACATGTATTTGGTGACTTTAATGTCCATCACAAAAACTGGCTTGGACTCTCTACTTACACAGATGCAGCGGGCAGAACAACTCATAGCTTCTCTATATCTCACTCCCTATCACAAATTGTTACGTTTCCAACCCGTTTCCCTGACCAGGAAGAACAACACGCATCACATCTAGATCTGTTTTTGACCACAGTTCCCGATGATTGCATAACGAAGGCCCACAGCCCACTCGGGGACGCTGATCATGCAGTGATAATGGTTGAAATCGCCCTAAACTCTAGAGCCAAAACTGAAGAGCCAGTGCTCAAAACAACGAGATATTATAAAAAGGCTGACTGGGAAGCCATCAGGGAACTAATCAGAGGAGATGCCCCATGGGGAAATATTTTTTTCACTCCCTGCTGAACAGTGTGCATAGAGACCACTGACTGGTTCAAAACTGCAATCGAAGCGCATGTGCCCATGCGGAAATTTTATAGTAAGCCCCACTCTCCCCAATGGTTTACTTCGACTTGCGCAACTATCATTGCTCAAAAGCAGCATGCATACCGCAGATTTAACTGACATAAGTCCAGTTCAAACAGACTAAAGTACATAGAAGCTAGAAGTAACGTTAAGAAAGAAATAGCGACAGCTAAGAGAGAATTTACGGAAACCACTAAAAAACGCATTGAAGCACAAAAACTAGGAACTCGAGACTTCTGGAAAATCTACAACAGTGTCGTAAATAATGGGCAATCAACAATTCCCCCACTAACCAACAATCACGAGGTTGTCTCCTCAGCAATCGAGAAGGCTAACATGCTTGCCAGTCGGTTTGCCTCAAACTCCACACTGGACCCTTCCAACCACCCCCTACCTGACTTTGCGGACAGACGCCACGCTAGACGATCTGAAAATCACCCCTGCTCAGGTGCATGCCATCATAAAAAACCTTGACACTTCAAAATCATGTGGACCAGATCTCATCCCAGCTGTGCTATTAAAAAAATGCTCAGCCGAAGTAGTTCCAGTTCTGTCCAAATTCTACAACAAATGTCTTAATGAAGCTTGTTTTCCGGGCTGTTGGAAAACTGCTTCTGTTGTACCAGTATTCAAGAATTCTGGCGAAAGGACTGACCCATAAAATTATCGCCCCATTAGCTTCCTCCCACTTTTTGCCAAAATATTTGAGACCTTAATTAACCATGCTCTAGTCCATCACCTTACAGATTCTAAACTTCTGACTGACCAACAATATAGATTTAGACAAGCTCGTTCCACAGCAGACATCCTTACTGTAATCTCTGAACGTATATACCATTCACTGGACAAAGCAGGGGAGGACAGAGCGGTAGCTCTAGATATATCTAAGGCGTTTGACAGGGTATGGCATGAGGGTCTCTTCAGGAAAATTAGATCATACGGTATCACTGGTAGAATACTTAACATAATTAAATTCTTCTTAGATAAGAGAAAAATCCAGGTTGTCCTCGACGGTCGTACATCTAAACAATATGATATAAATGTGGGAGTGCCCCAGGGGTCTATCCTTGGACCTCTATTGTTCCTGATATTCATAAATGACCTCCCCGACAAAACTGCCTCTGAGATGGGTATATATGCTGATGACACTACACTCTATGGTAGGCACGACAGGAAGACGAATGAACACATTTCTAAAGAAATGGCAGAAACACTAGAGGAAGACCTCCAATCTGTAGTGGAATGGGGACAAAAGTGGTTGGTCGCGTTCAATGCCGCCAAGACTAAACTAGTTTCATTCAATAATTACAAGAAATCCTCTCTACCACCTATAGCAATGACCAACGACTCTTTATCTGAGAGTACATCTTTCAAACTCCTTGGCCTAACGTTCACAGGAAACATGAGTTGGAAAAATTACATTGAAGGCATTGCCAGGGCCGCTGCAAGGAAGGTGGGCTCTCTCTACCGTGCTAGACAACTACTAACACCCGAAAGTATCCTGTACCTCTATAAGGCCACCATTCGCCTATGTATGGAGTATTGCTATCATATTTGGGCTGGTGCATCTGCTACTAGTCTCTCGCTTCTTGACAAGGTTCAAAAAAGAGTCGCAAACCCGATAGGCCCTGAAGTGGCATCTAAGTTTCAGTCTCTGTCCCATCGACGAAATGTTGCATCTCTCTGCCTGTTCTACAAGTATTTTAATGGTGAATGCTCTGACGAACTGCAATCACTTGTGCCTCCACGACGTGAGCACCCTCGACAAACCTGACAGGCTACTAAATCCCACCCCCACACTGTAGAGATCCCTAGATGTAAAAGATCTTTCTACTCTAATAGTTTCTTCCCCAGAACCGCTAGACTTTGGAATTCCATTCCAGGTCACTGCTTCCCCAACAGTACTGACGTGCATAAGTTCAAGTGTAACGTGAACCGACATCTTGCTGCCCAAATCCCTACATAGTACTCCATTAGTTGTTGTCCATGATAGTAGCCCCTACACCAAAGTGGCAATGTGCCTTGTTTGGGGTGAAAAAAATGTAATGAAAAAACTTCATGCCCCTAGCATTCAAGCTTCCCAAGCTCAAATACGCGGCCATTGCAACTAGTCAGTGTCAACCACGGGTTTGAAGTCTACGGAGGATAGGACGCCTCGGGACTGGCTGAGATTGCCCGTGAGCAATTCGAACGTAACTTGTCTGTCTCGCCAGTTTTCAGAAGAAAATCGGTGCAAAAGTGTTAAAATAAAAAATTAAATTTGTCAGGGGAAGGTCGAACGCCAACATTACGAATATGTATGGGTGACGTAATAGGTATTGGTTCATGTTTTCATTTCTATCCTTGCTGCAAACATGTGATCATAGCTCAGGCATTAATGTCAAAGGAAAAAGTAAATCGTAAGCTAAATATTTTGGTTTTGATTCTCGATGGTGGTGCACGAGTTTTTTTTTGTTTTTTCCCCCCCTTTTTAAATCCTTACGATATATTGGGTCCATTATAATATAATAATCATTAAGAAATCCGCATTAATCAAAATATCATATTCAAGCGTATTTTACGACCGGGCAATACCGAGCGGCCTGCAAGTATATAATAGATAACGTAGAATGTTTTCAAAAAAAAAAAAAATAAATAAGGATATAAACCGTCTGAATACAGTGGAGAAACAGCTCTATTTATAGTTTGTACAACTACACAACTACAAACGTTGTAACATAATTAGTTACGTTGCATGCATTGAATTCCAAGAAACGGGCTTCTTTATAAAACATTGAGTGTTATACGTTTCTATGGCTATTGAATGAGTGTGACTTCTATTAGACATGACTGTGTTCACTCGATTGCATTAAAAAAAGTTGACGTATTAACAATCATAATTTTCTGAACTTAATATCTCTGTCGATAAAATGTTAATGTATGTATATATATATATATATATATATATATATATATATATATATATATATATATATATATATATATATATACTAGTAAGGAGACTCGACGTTTCCCAGGATTAAATGATAATCAACGAAGGTTTCACATCTTCCATATTTTTATCGAAATTGGTAAAATCGACCATTTTCTTAATCCACTGAATTGATTGTCTGCTCTAGTTGGGGATCCACCGCAGTGCATCGGGAAGAAGCTTCATTTGGTTCCTCGCAGTGATTAGTCCATAATATATTGTAGTCTACATTGCATTGTAGAGAATCTGTTGTTTATTTTATAATATCATTTTCATACATAATAGTTAGAATTAAAGTTTAAAATGCAAAAGTCAAGTATCATGGTTCAGTTGTGCTCTAAAAAGAAACATTCATTTTAAACGCGTCCCTGTCATATCAAAGAACCTACTGTTGATGCCTGGCTTTTCTGCGTGTGTGATAAAAAATTCTTAAATGCACTTGTGATGTTAGGCTTTGTAAGGTGTTCCCTTTCGTAAAAATCTCGTATCCTCTTTCATCGGATTTTTCGATTATAGATCATCGACACATCGAAAACATTCCAATGCAAAACATATCTACGAACACTGTCAGATACACAAAGTACATTCGTGTGAAATGTCCATTTCGTAGTCTATACAAAACGAACTCACACACAGAAAGTATATATATATATATATATATATATATATATATATATATATATATATATATATATATGAGTATTTTCGAATAACAAGAAAATAGAATCAGCGCAGAAAATAGTTAACGGCAATCATAAACCAGCTCACCCAAACTGTAATTGTAACGACCCAGATAGCTGCCCACTGGAGAATTACTGTGTACATTCAGACGTCATATACTCATGCACAGTAACTGAACTTACATCTACCACGACAGCAAATAACTTAACCGCCCAATCCCATAGAACTAGTAATACCAGCGGGAATTCGCATAACACAACAAATAATAGCACACTCACCAAACAACTAATCACGCAACCGATAGAAATAGACGGTACTAAGCCGCACATTCAACAAACCCCGGAACATATAAGCTCAATTTATCCCCAAATTAATGAAGAAACCCTAAATACACTGCACACAAACCCAAAAATACACACATACATAGGATTATCTTCCTTCCCGATAAAAACCAGAATTTCGAACCACTTACAATCGTTCTCCAGGGAGACCCCTAAGATTAAAACAACCCTATCCAACCTAGTAAGAAATTTGAAAGAAGACAACATAAACTCATTAAAATGGAAAATATTAAGAAAATCAAAATCTTAGCTCTAAATACTGCTTGCTCTGTAACGTAGAGACAACCGAGATTATAACGGCACCTAATAAATTAAACGTTCTCAACTCTAAACCAGAGATAATTTGCAGTTGCAGACACAAGAGAAAGTTCAAATCCGGAAATAAAAACAACCCCGCTGAAAGAACACCGCCAGACAGGGACTAATATCTAGCACTTCTAATGCTAACAATGCAGAAACTTAACGCCCTCCTTTGCTGTTCCTTGTCCATAGCAAACGACTAAAACCCCAATTATTATTATTATTATTATTATTATTATTATTATTATTATTATTATTATTATTATTATTTTATTATTTATTTATTTATTTATTTATTTATTTTTCCTTTGCAATCGCCACAAAGACTTTTTCCCCGCTGTAATCACCACAAAGACTTTAATCTTTTAATATAAACTAGTAGCACACTCTCTGAATATATAACGCTTATATAACATTAATACAGCAAACCCACCTTGTATCACTTTTCCTCTGGCAAGATCAAACTATCACTACAACTATTTTACTCATAGTTTCTCAGACAATTATCTCTAACCAAATCTTATCCCGAAAAATCTAACACTTAACACCACCTATTAAACTGCACGCCAATTAGCAATTAGCACTAGTTATACCAAGAATATGTCCTCATCAATTTAAAGCCAAAGTTTAATGAAAAGTAACTTAGAAACCTCTCTTCCCCGAGCCTCAAACCGCAAACCAAAAATAAGAACTCTAAAATATCCCCCCACAAATCGAACTAATTTAAATATAAAATCAACACATAAACTTATACAATTCAAATAATACTAACCCATTCAATCCAGAAATATTTATAATTAATTTACTAAAAATACTAACCCATTCAATCCAGAAATATTTATAATTAATTTACGAAAAATACTAACCCATTCAATCCAGAAATATTTATAATTAATTTACTAAAAATACTAACCCATTCAATCCAGAAATATTTATATTTAATTTACGAAAAATACTAACCCATTCAATCCAGAAATATTTATAATTAATTTACTAAAAATACTTTACGATAAGGGCAACCGACCTTCATTTCCTCAAAACAGGCCCCCCCCCGTCACATACTCCCATCTCCCATTTACATCTCCTGACTGTCAGTTAAGGTCGATCTAATCACTCCCACACGCTTGCTTAGCGTATTCTTTCTACCTCCTCCCACCCAGCTATTTTGTCGCGACTACTAACTTACTCTGACCATTATTCGAATTAAAAGCAGCTGAACAATCTTACAACTGGCTACTTCGATACAGTCATTGAACCCGGCCCAATTCTGCTGTCCCATACACAAAAGACGAATGAGGATTACATTTTATCAACACTAACTAAGTAACACCCACGGAATCATATAAAAAACAATATACAAGACCAACACGGAAATACCAACATCATCCTTGAAGCTAACTAAACCCAATCTCCTCATCATCTTTATCAGGACAGAGGTAATGTCTCGTTCCTCCACATCTCTTTACGAGTAATAATACAATTCACCGAAACGCCACACGGGAATAACCCTTTTCTCGCTTATAAAGGAGCATATATGTATTCTGTTGTTTATATCTTGCTTGTTCATAAATAACATAGATCACTGGTCCTTGCAGTCGGGAAATTCAGGACTATATTGTTGACTTCTGCAGACATTTTCCTATCATGGAGATTTTTATCCTCCGGAGTATTGTCTACCGAACTCTCTGCTTTGCTGGCTAATCCCATATATGCACATTATTCCTTTGTGCCTCATTCTTGTATGCATGCACCCTAGTTATTCAACTCTTCCCCCATTTAACTAAATTTTCAATTTAGTTGTTTAGTTGTTTAGTTATTTATTTCTTATTTTTTATCATTTTATTTTATTTCTCTTTTTACTTTACTCTTCATCATTATCCCTTATTTTATTTCATGTGTTATTTTTATCTTATCTTTATCTTTATCCCTTAATTTTATTTACCTTTTCGCTATTATTATTATTATTATTATTATTATTAGTAGTAGTAGTAGTAGTAGTAGTAGTAGTAGTAGCAGTAGTAGTAGTACATTTTCTTCCTATTATCCCACCACGCCAATTGTCCACATCCTAAATTTTCTTTTGTCCTTTTATCCACTTCCATAAACTTTGCTACCCTTTCCTTATACATCTGCCTTATAGCCCAACCCCCTCCCTGTCTATTTAATAACAAAGAAATCCTAGAATTATTTCTACATATTATCTAATATATATTGTTATTCTGAAATTTATTATTAGAGCCTCACAACTACCCACCCAAACCCACCCCATAACTTGCTCCTTTAACTCACTTCCGAACCCTCCTTCCCCTTAATAAATTAAAACCCTGGTACAAGACCCCCATGTAATCCCTTGTGTTAAACCCTGCTTAGAATACACCCATTCGCCTTTTCACCTTAAATCATCCCAAAATTATACACTATTGTTGTCGTCTTGGTTGCCTCTGTCAATAAAATGCTCCTGCATAGATAAGCCTTAAAACTTATACTACATACATTTAAGACTATGATAAAGACCCTATACACCTTTCTACATTACACTCTATATAATACGCTCCTCTTTTATTTAGAATTTGATAAAACTCCCCCCCCCCAACATCATCTATAATTTTAATTGATCTATTTCATTCCTAATG
The DNA here is from genome assembly GCF_053919585.1 of Euprymna scolopes. Lineage (NCBI taxonomy): Eukaryota > Metazoa > Mollusca > Cephalopoda > Sepiida > Sepiolidae > Euprymna > Euprymna scolopes. Next base: position 24,657,340 of record NC_136488.1, read on the forward strand.
AATCCCACGCTAGATGCTGCATCAACATGATGTTACCTAGCATCTTCTCAACTCTTCTGATGAGAACCATTAGGCTTCGAAATGCCTTGGCATAAAGAGTCCCTTCTATACCGCAACTAATTGTTTGTATTCCCTTATTGAATAAATGCACCAATCTATATTTACCAATATATAGTTTTTGTGAATTCATTTACCTTTCCTATTGTTCTCCTATATAAGCTCCAAAGATACTTGTTGAGCTTTATATTGTCCTTGTAAGTCTCCTCTCATAGAATTGAGCTCACTCTTTTCTTCTAACGCACTGCTATATATATATATATATATATATATATATATATATATATATATATATATATATATATATATATATATATATATACTTCACATATTATACACACTTTACATATATATATATATATATATACACTTCACATATTATATACACTTTACACATACACACACAAACATATATATATATATATATATATATATATATATATATATATGTATATATATATATATGTATATATATATATATACTATTGTTATGAGACTTACCCAAGGTATGAACTCTTCCGAACTGTATAAATTAACTGAGATTTACCTTTTAATGCAATTCATCTTTGCAGCGAGCAAATCAGTTCACTCTGTAATATAGCTGCTAACATTGGGTTAGTAACAGCCATATGCAAATGACCGAGCCAGTATGCGATGTGACGTCAAAACAGAAATAAAAAGGACACAAGAGACATATTCGAGACACTAAAGAGCGAGACATGTGGATAACATGGGAAGGGACAAAAAGTCACATACAGCCAGATAAGTAGAAATAAACTGTTTAAATATTTATAAAAAAATGTGTTGTTGGAAATACCAGAGAAAAAAAAAAAAAGAAATGAGTCCGAGTTTTTCCTTTTCTTTGTTGCTTTGATATAACAATTATGTTACAACCCACTTCAAATCCTGTCTTCTCTAGGTTTTTTTACATAAGCATCACCACTTATCAAGGCAAAGGGGCCACTCGAGGGTAAGGGTTAAAGGGTTTTACAGTAGTCAATTGGACAATATAATAATTGTCAGTAATGGAAATTGAGTAAATTTGTTAACTTAAGGGGAACAGCTTATCAAGAACTTGTTTACATTGGACTTGAAGACAACCATATTGTAGTCAGCTGGAAAGCAGAAAAACGGAAGACAGTTCCACAGGCGTTCAGTTCTAAGGAAGAAGCTTTGTTCATGGAATCTACGTTTAGGTTTAGGCACAGATAAAGAGTGGGGGAAATTATTGATAGTATTTTCGGCTAGAAGAGTGATTCTTGTGAAAGTTTGGCGATGGGGGACCATAGATTGAAGCTCAGTCAAGCACTTGCCATGAAAATGATAAAACAAAGACAAACTCGCTACATTTCTTCTGTAAGATAGAGGTTGCAGGGAAGAAAAAAGGACATCTCCTATGAGGCTATGAAATCTATTTTGAACTCTATCAAGGCAGAATAAGTCCTTTCTGCCCAGATGTGGCAACAGTACTCCATCCTTGGACAAACTTGGCTCTTATAAAGATAGAGAATTGCATCAGCAGGGAGATATCTACTAGATCGATAGAAGGATCCCACTATTTTTTCAGCGGCTTTAGAAACTGTCATTTCTTTTTTTTAGCCTGATTATTACTGTATGGTTTACATCACAATTTTTTTTTTTTTTTTTTTTTTTTTTTTACATAGGCATCACCACATTATCAAGGCCCAGAGGCCACTCAAGGATAAGGGTTAAAGAGTGTACAGTAGAAATTGGACAATATAGTAATCATTAGTAATGAAAATTTGGTAAATTTGATAACTTATATGGAACGGCTCATCAAGAACTTATTTACTTTAGACTTGAACACAACCATATTGTAGTCAGCCGGAAAGCAGGAAAACAGAAGACAACTCCACAGGCGTGCAGTTCTAAGAAAGAAGCTTTGTTCATAGAATCTACGTTTAGGTTTAGGCACAGATAAAGAGTGGGGGGAATTATTGATAGTGTTTACAGCTAGACGAGTGTTTCTTGTGAAAGTTTGGCGAGGGGGAACCATAGATGGAAGCTCAGTCGAACACTTCCCATGAAAATAACGATACATCAGAGACAAACTCGCAACATCTCTTCTGTGAGATAGAGGTTGCAAGGAGGAGAAAAGGACATCTCCTACGAGGCTACGAAGTCTATTTTGAACTCTATCAAGGCAGGACAAGTCCTTTCTAGCAGCTCCTGCCCAGATGTGGCAACAGTATTCCATCCTTGGACGTACCTGACTCTTATATAGATAGAGAATAGCATCAGCAGTGAGATATTTACCGGATCGATAGAAAGATCCCACCATTTTTCCAGCGGCCTTGGCAACAGATTTGATGTACGTGTTCCATTTAAGATCAGGAGTAATGGTCAAGCCCAGAAGCTTGTCAAAACTTGAGGCCTCCAGAAGACGAGAGCCATTCATTTCAATTGATGCCAAATGTGGATTAGAATGTTGATGATGTAAGGAGAGAAGCTTGGTTTTAGATGCATTAAAAGTAACCAGCCACTCCTTTCCCCATTGTACTACGTGCTCAAGATCAGAGGAGAGAGAATTGGAGAGAACTTGGTCGTTTACTGTCTTAGATGTGCTACCATAAATGGTAGTGTCGTCAGCATAAATGTCTACAAATGATGTAAGGATGTGATTTGGAAGATCATTAATGTAGATCAGGAAAAGAGTTGGGCCCAGGGTGGACCCCTGAGGGACACCGGCATTAATACTGTGAGCTTCTGATTTTTGCCCCTCAACTACTACTCTTATGAACCTATCAGAAAGAAACGATTTAATAATTGAGAAGACTTTTCCAGCTATACCATAGCTAGCGATCTTATGAAGTAAACCTTTATGCCATACCCTATCAAAGGCTTTAGATATGTCAAGAGCAATTGCCCTAGAAAGATTGCCACCGTCGAGAGATTTGCTAATCCTATGTGATATAACTGTAAGCACATCTGCTGTAGATCTCGCAGAACGGAAACCATATTGAGTGTCACTAAGAAGGTTATTTTTGTTGAGATGGTTGATTACTTCTGTATTTAACACAGATTCTAGCAACTTACTCATGACGCACAGGAGACTTATTGGCCTGTACTGAGAGGGGGATGAGCGATCACCTGAATTCTTAAATACAGGGCATACTGATGAGATTTTCCAGGGAGATGGGAAACTATTCTCCTTAAGACAACGTTTAAACAGTTTTGTAAGTATGGGCGCTAGTTCAGGTTGAAGTTTTTTGAGTACTATAATTGGAATACCGCCAGGGCCAGTTGCTTTACTGGAATCAAGGTTTTTGATAAGCTTGGCAACATCACGTACAGATATACGTATATCACATAGCATGTTTTCTGATACAGGAGGAAATATTGGGGGTTGGCGGCCTTGGTCGCAAAGGGTAGAATTAGCTGCAAAGTTCTTGACAAAGAGTTTGGCTTTGTCTGATGCTGACGAGATTATCTCAGGTCCATTGATAATAGTTGGGATGGAGCACACGCTTCTGTTCAGGATTCTGTTTGCTATTTGCTAAAACTGGTGGGAACCAAGCCGCTGCTCAGCTACTTTGGACTTAACAGATTGTTTCAGATGAATTCGTTTTTAATTGATATTTATGTATAGTGCATATTCGACCTGAATAACTCAGTCATTGTTCAATGTCTTGTATCAAAATATTGCGAATATTATCGTTTTACTTTCTTTTGCAATTCCATTTTATTACTGTATCCTATCAACTGTTTTATTGCCTGTTGATCTGATGTTATAAATACGAAGTTGTATTGTTGATATGATGTTATAAATACAAAGTTGTATTGTTGATCTGATGTTATAAATACGAAGTTGTATTGTGAAAGTTCCGAAAGAAATTACGTTGTAATAAATCTCTTGGTTTTTCATTATTTCTATTATTTCGAGATCTCATCAATAATTTATGCAAAATTATCTGTTACCTGTCTATCTTGTTGTGTTCACAGTGCCAGTTAGAGGTGTGTAGAGGGTGGGTATTTATACAATGTACAAAAGCGGCAACTCCCCCCCCCTTTCGGTTGTACCACTTCCTTGTGGTGAGAGACAGTAACGGCTGTCTGATTAGTGATAGTACATCTTACTCATGTGAGCAACTAGAACTGTGTCAAGCCTAAACGGTCGAAGGACGGGTAGTCTTTTGGGAGTCTCAACTAGTATCTCCTGGTCTCCCACATGGTTCCTAATAAAGATACTATACATGATAACGCCTTCCATGGGGATGTAGAAACTACAGCCAGTCATGGCCGATCAAATGACCGAGTCGGCGGAGGTTCTGGCAACCTTGTAAAGTGCATCTGTGGGTGGGTGTTCAAGAGCGTGAGAGGCCTTGGGGTCCAACGTGTGAAAGCGCATCTCGCCAGGAACGGGCTGAACGGTCGATAGTGTCAAGCAGCACCTTGTTAGAGCAAGGGTCAATGTGACTCCGGCCTTCACGAGAGTCAAGGGCTTGCCTACCATGAAGCGAGTAGCGAAAGTGCGAAAAATGAGATCGAATAGACACTAGAGGCCGGTACAGCACATAATGATCACCTGAAGATTATTAGCCAGGAAGAGAAGCTCATTGCGAAGGTCGATCTGGACACGGATGGGCCTTTGGTCGAATTGCATCGGATTCTAAATCTTGCCTGACGAGGTTCCAAGGAAGATGTAGTGGTTAAGCGGTTGCGCATATCCTTTTCAGATTTCTGGTGCCACGCGGTATAGAAATTAATGAAAAACTGCGCATTGCAGGGATAGGATAAATGATGACAAACTCTCGAGGGGGAAAAGCTAAACTAGATACCGTAACCCAAGAAAGGCGTGTAGAAGGGTGGCACCTCTAAGCGTCAGTGAGGTCTAGGCATCCCTGAAAGCCATGAGCAGATCAGCTCCTGGTCTGGACGGCCTTTCCCCGCCGACGCCCTACCAATGTCTAAGATCATCACCGTGTTTCTTTAACATGGTGCTATTGACAGAAACTCCTTCAGCCAGATGTCACAGCAAAGTCAGGTTGATCCTGAAGTCCAAAGAAGTCGTAGATCCCTCTCAACTGCGCCCTATTTTAGTCTGCTCTGTCTTATTGCGTTGCCTACATAAAATCTTGGCATGCAGGTGGAACAAAGAGTGCAAGTTCTGCAGCCAATTTGCATTTTAGGCTGCAGTGGCTGTTTGGATGCCACAGCGGCCTTAAATATACTCATACAAAGCGCCCACAAGGAGACAGGGACCTACCTATATGCTGTCATGGTGGACGTGTCTAAGACATTCGGCACCATTAAGCATGACTCAATCTACCAGGAAGTTCGAAGGGTTGGGGCCCCGCCCCCACTCCTAGACTACTTGTGCTAGCTATGAGCAGGCAACTGACATAATTGGAGACAAAGACTACCACTCCTCCTGAGGCGTCTGCCAGAGCGACTCCCTATCACCTCATGTTCTTCAACACAATTACGGAAGACGTCCTTTCATCGTCCATGCCAGAAATCTACTACTCGCTGGGGTCTGAGGAGGAGGACCTAACCCTATTTGTCAGGACCACGATAGGAATTCAGGGGAAGATTGATGGGGTAGAGAAAGTCCTGGAGGTTGGTGATATTCAGACTACTTTTACTCTCACTATCAAAGACTATAGGAATGGAAAAGTACATCTTCCTTGATAACACAAAGCTAAGCACGTGGGGTGGCTCGATCAGAGACATGGTCCCTGGCGGGTTCTTTTAGTATTTAGGTGTTAGGTATGATTGGAAGGGCATCACAGCCTTTCCTTATCGTCACATGGTCCATGTCTCGATTGAAGCCGTATCAATACTTGGGGCTCCTGAAGAGCAATCCGATCCTGAGACTGTTTCATACACTCGTACTTTGGGAATATTCACGGCAACACATTAAAGACCCTTGATATCAACATTAGGGAATGAGTGTGTCGTTAGTTGAGACTCCCAAAAGACTCCCGGTCGGCTTCTTTCACGCTGTCATATCAGTTTTGTCTGGTAGTTCTGCCAGCTCTGGCAGTATCGATCCCTCTTATGAGGCAATGCAGATACAAGAAGTTGTTCACCGCGGCATCCTCAGGTATTGTGCGTGAATCCGTCCAGTGCTCATCGTTCCAGACCGTACTGAATATTGTGAACCGCCCTGTTAAGGTATGCGAGAATGTGGTTAGAGATTCAAAAGACGCTGAAACGGAGTGGGCCGGTGTCCTGCAACAATCCCCTGACGGTGCGGGCCTCACTTCTGCCAGCGACTCCAGGGCTTCTAACCTCTTGCTCCGCCATCCCAAGAGAGTGTTTCCTGAGTTCTACATCCGTTGTGTACACTTTCAATGTAGGTTGCTAAGCACAAAAATCATGCAGGTTAGGGACGGCCGCCAAAATAGAGACCTGAGATGTTGAGGACGGTGAAGTAGAAAGTCTTGGCCACATTGTGACGCAATTTGTGGCAACGCATGACGCAAGATGCACATGTCACAACAGAACGTTAGCCATTCTGGCAAAGGGCCAAGCGATTCATGAGGAGTCTATGGTCCAGATGAGTAAAAGCTTCCTTAATCCAGATCTTGTTGTGGAGACCTCATCGGAAACATTCGCCCTAGATGTGATGGTCGTAATTGATGATGGCCTTGCCCCGGGGTATCGTTGGAAGAAAGAAAAATATGACGTTCACCTATTTAACGATTACCTCCATTCTCAGGTGCTGCGGAAAAGCATTTATTTTGTGAAGCATGTCCTGGTCGTGCTAACGTACCAAGGCTAGCATCACCCTCCGAGCAGTTCCTCCCTCCATGCCATTGGTCTCTCCTTGAGGCATTTGGACGATTTCACGTTCCTGGTAATGATCGATCACTGAAATGCTATGACACATACATGCGAGATACGTGAATGTCCGATCATTAGCACATTAAACAGGACATTTGCTGGGGAAGTGTTCCCGCTGCCTAAGATCTCCGACTGTCAGTCATCAGGTCGGTTGTCGCTGGCTGGGCACACTCGAATACCCCTCTTCTGTAGCTGGTCATTCGCATACCTTACGACCTCTGTATGCTTGGAAGTGCTTTGATGTAAGGATCAGGGACAGCTTGCAATTTATTCTATCATGGAGTCGATTGTGGCGTGCAGGCACTCTGAGTTTGGGATGTGGCAGCTCACGTTCCTTGCCCTTAGGTGTACTTTCCAACCCCAATGGTTCCCTGTCTTTACCGGTGGGAGAAGGCAGACCAACGCCTGCTGACCACCCACAGAAAAGCAAGCTATAATAGCCCCGTCTTATAAAAGCCCCCCCCCCCGGTTAGTCAAAATGGTATGATATTATTCACTGCTTCATTCTAGGTAAATGACCCTCTCTGTTCAGTCTCGAAAGACAATGGATACACTCTGTATCAGTGGCTGCGCGTATTATTATAAAGCAAAGGTTGCGCTATCTCTAATGACAACTTTCCTGAATCGGCACTGCTTGGTTCTAGTGACAAAGTCCAGGATGACTGGAAACAATGTTGAGATAAGCAGAGACTACATACAGCACCTGGTATTCCTAAATCGCCACCCATTTAAGTACTGACCAGCTGCTTAACTTCGGTAATTGGGAGCCAATATGTTAACTTGATTCTGCCCTATATATTCCAAACAGATCACACAAATTCCATATTCTCAATCCATTCAACAACTACTCCAGTCCATACAAATCCAGGAATGATTTTATGTTGAAACGGCTGCCCATTTTAGGTCACAATAGCTTCTTGTAATCATTTAATGAAAGTAAAAGAAATCTTCAAAAGCGTAACGACCACGGACAAACCTCAACTCCAATTTTCTAACTCAGCTTTACAAAGTTCAATTACCTTTCCATTTGATCCCTTCCGTTTATTTCAGCTAATCTTTAAGAGATTGGCTTAAATATGAAAATGATTATACTTACTAGCTGTAGCTATAAAAGTCAATATCTCATTTGCGGAGAGAAGCCCTCTCTCATTTTGATTCGGATGGAGAGACTCAACTTTCGCTGCTTATTCTTTGTCCTGTTGCTTTTTCTGTATTAATCGCTAATAGCATCAGGTTTTGAGCTATAAAATATGAAAATATAAAAAATATATGTAATAACATACAAAGGAGCGTTCCAAAAGAAATGCCTCCTATTATTCCGCCCGAATGGATCAGAGGGTATTGCAACTTGCATTGTTATGATGACTGAAATTATGCATTCATAACTTAAAACTATCATCTCTCTGTTGTATAACGTGACCGATATCGCACCAACCACACCGGGTGTCTTTAACCTCGTCAGATTTCACTCGATATGACAGGTGTTCTTTCGATCGTACATTGTCCCGTCACAAGTTGGCCTGTTGATCGTCTTCACCCACTGCGTTTTCATAGTGGGGCGCTTTGCCTCTCGATCAAATCGTTTCCTACCCTGTGTAAGTAGTCTCTGGATACATCAATCACTCCGCTGGTCCTTGCGGCTTGCTGCAAAATTAAGAGTCCTCACCACAACAAACAGAACTCCGGTTTATAACAATAACAAACTATTTATTAATTTCATTACTTCATAACAGCTACTGTCTAAATTGAGGTGACTGACTATAGCAGTGAAACGATGTAAGACCAGACCAGTAAAGTCACAGATTTCCCATTAACACAGGCTAGTTAACATAATAACATCAGGTCCTGAGGGCTCCCAAATCGGGAGCGCTTGACCAGCCCAGCCATTCAGTTTGCTGGCTACGACTCTACTCTTTTTAGAATTCCTTTTTCTAAATCCAACCCCTTTTCCCCACCTCTCCTTCAGAGAGTGGTTACAAACACCCTTTCTTTCTTCCTCTTAGAGCTTATCTCTACCAAATTTTAACCCCCATTTGCACTGAGGTTTTTACTTATCAAATTAGGAGTGATTAGTCACAATGCTTGGCGGCGACCCTTGCCCTGGACCCCCATTCTAAGTTATCAGCCTTAATCAGCTAAGGATCTCTGGATCTCTTCATACCTCTCAACAGGGGTTTTAAAAACAACCTTTCATGTTAACAGATATATAACGACAGTAAGATAAAAACAATTATTATTTGTTTTTTCTCTTTCTGACAAAATCCCATAGACATTTCTTTTTTGTCCCAATCAGACATCAACACCCCCTCTTCTGCCCTCTCTTCCTCTATCCCGTCCGGTCAAACCCCCCTTTCACCATAATATGCACCTCGCTGCATGCATTCATGGCACCAATAGTGTCATAGTTGCAGATGTGAATCCTCAGTGTGCGACTCTAAGAAAAAAATTACTGTCATGGACGTGCGTCAGGAGCAGAGATGCGTCATTGAATTCATGGCAAAAGTACATTGAGAATGGTGGTGACTGTGTAGAAAAATAAATTCTGGGGCACAAAATGTCGCTCGTTTTAATGGTACCACTCCTGTCTTCGGAACTCTTTAGATTTTGGAATAAAAAAGGAGGCTTTACGTTTGGAACAACCCTCGTATTTTACCTTTAATATATATCAATATTTTGTTTTGTTGTTTTTACGGCATATGAACCTTTTCATGTCATTTAATGCGAAATGTGTTTATTAATGCAAATGTTTATGTTTTAAGTTCTTAATATGTTCAAATATTTATTCGTAGAGAAAATGTCTATTAATTACTTTTGAGACATTATTTGTTTGCACGGTACTTTATCCCTTTTTTTACTTTAGCAGATCATGTTATTTTAATAAAAAGTGATTGTTAAAGTTCTGAAATTTTCAGATAGGCGTTGATTGTTTATATTAATTGTATTGATCGGACTTCTTTCTTTTCCAAACAACAACCAACATGCCTGAGGACGATCCAAGGTCAAACCGCCCGAAACGTTGCACAAATTGCACTCAAGATGAGAACAATAGTTCGATCAATAAAAGTAATATAAAAAAGTGATTGTTTTTAATATCCTAAATTAATAGATGAATTTTTATCGGTGCATGCATTTTAAATTATGTCTATAAACAATCAGATTCTCTTTAAGCTATGAATAACCATGTGAGGTATCATTACTAATGGTTCTGGAGAAAACGTATCACGTAGGGGTATATCAAATTATAATCAATTTAAAAAGTTGGGGATTCTCGAGTATCTGGGCGTTAGTAATGATTGGAAGAGCATCACAGCCTTTCTCCATCGTCGCATGGCTCATGCCTAGATTGAAGCCGCACCAACGCTTGGAGCTCCTGAAGAGCTACGCGATGCTGAGACTAGTACTTGGGAATATTCATGGCAACACATTAAAAGCCCTTGATATGAACATTAGGGAAGGAGTGCACCGTTAGTTTAGGCTCCCAAACCTTCTATCACGCTGCGATTTCAGATGGGGAGTGGGGCTTGGTCTGCCAGCTCTGGCAGTATCCGTTCCCCCATTATAAGGCAGCACAGGTACGAGAAGCTGTTCGCCGCGGCATCCTCAGATATATACGTGAGTCCGTCCAGACCCCATCATTTACTATGATAAAATATTAAAAAAACATTTACGTTTTTAAGCATTTTGACTCAGAAAAGATACGTCAATAGAATAAATTTGCGGTAGATGTGATGATCGTATTACTTGGATTATTAAGACTACTGTTTTCCTCTTGGATGTTATTTTCACAGCGTTTCGGCCGATGTTAAATTCGAGCTTCTTCACGTTTATCTTTTTGAACTCGGGAGTCTGCACGGAATTTCAAACATAACTACGTATTTAATCCATGGGGGTAGCAAGCTATAGCCCTATTATTAATGACAATGTACAAGTCCTAAGTAATTAGCAATTGTATTCTTATATCATCTGCACTCGAGATTGAAGTTTCAACCCCTAGAAGAGGGTTTTAAATCGGCCGAAACGTTCTGACAATAAAAGTCAAGATGAGAATAATAGTCCGAATAATCTAAATAATACGAAATATCAATTCTTCTCCCAAATTTTAGAAACAATTTACATGTTTAGTGTGAAATGGTGCAACTTGTTAGATAGCAGTTAGCCTTGAAGTTTTTTTTTTCCTCGAATGATTACATGATTGACTATGATTCACAATTGTTTTGAAAATGTTGTTTGTCGTGCTCATAAAAGAGTTATTTGTTCTGTTCGTTTCTGTAAAATATACGCTTGCATTTTATTTTGACATCTTTAGAAAACGTCTAATAGTAATCACTAAAACGTATCTTAATATGCACCCAATTAGTAACATGCTCAGTAAACAGCAATATAATCAAAATTTATTATAGGTTGGGTGTTTACCGATTTTGCACGGATGACGTCTTCTGATGCCATATCTTGATGTATGATAATAAAATTGAAACCTTACAATGATGAAATCAAGTTATTGCCATCGCGAATTGACTATTCAACATGACGTGTTCGAGACTTATCAGGCCTGTCGTTCCACCCTTCACTTGAAATATAAACAATCTCCCCGTAATTTCTCTTGCAAGTAACTGATTCTATCTGGAAAGTCGAAACTAATAAAATCAAATCAGTTAAGTTCGAACACTTTCACATAAATTACCTTCGTTTGGGATTTGTCTGTATCATTTGGATTTTTTGGTCTACTGCGCCCATTTTAGATGTTATTCTCCCAGCGTTTCGGCCGATGTAACCCCCAATCCTCTTTAAACTCGTGAATTAATGTCGAAATTAAGAATTTGTACGGAATTTCGAATTGAAACCATTATTTAATCCACGAGGACATATTGTTCTCATCCCTTCTGCCAATTACTAGGTAATAAGTATTAAATATTCTTTAATTATATTTTTGATATCATCTTTACTAAGAATTGAATATTTAACCTATAGAAGATTGTCACTCAGAATTGATTAAACGCTGCACTTTATCCGTTGCACCATGGATCCATGTAAAGATCGAAGATGAAAATGTAGTTCAAATAATCCAAATTATCAATTCTTATCAGAAAATTTCCGCAATTTAGCTTTATTGTGGATGTTGGCAACCTTCATGCGGTTCATGCAGGGAAACTTATGCCCGGAAATCAAGTATTCCCAGAATCACATTTATAATCAAATCCATATATTAAGCGTTAATTGTGATTTGTTTTATTAATCGAAGATATGATAATATGCTAATGGTTTTATATAAGACCAAAATTATCTAGCAACACATTTTAGCTTTAATATATGTAGAAATATTCAAAATGGAAAAAGGGCAAAATCAATAAAAATCAAGAATGTTATCTTACGAAACTGATTCTCTTGTGCATATCAGAAATGAAATATCTCGACGATGTTAAAAAAATAAACAAAAATAATAGGTTCTTTATAAGTCTTGATCTTGATCCATGTGATTTCTGATCTGACTAGCATCAAAATGGAGTATCTGTTTTCATATTACACTTCATTTATTTTCCTTTGTCGGTGAAAGAACAATCCCTCTAGACTAAGGAAAATTAAACCTTTGTCACAATCCGCAATGCCGCTTCTAGGGAAGCTCAATTTTCCACACATTAAAATTAATCTTATGCCTAACTCTGTTCTCGTGTGCAGGCAAGTTAATTCGCATTTCTATATGGTAACGGTGACGTTCATATTCAAATTTGCATGCAAATTGGCATTAGTCCAACTGTTATAGTATATAGAATAGTAGATCAACAGTATACATCCATCAGAGCTGAAAATATAATATATCAATAATTTTGTATATATTCTAAATTTGTTTAAAAAAACTTTTTAATTCAAACAATCATTTCTGCCCATTTCAAAACATCCATTCATTTGATAATAAAATTTACGATGTTCTCAAAAAGGTTTAATCGGGGAGATATTTGGACTCTGTTATAAATAGAGCCTACATCATCTATGCTTAAAGCATCTATTTACATCTACCTTAACAAAATAATTATAGCTTTGTCGTGACATCATAGACTTACACCATGTTTCAAAACATTAATACAAACATAAGCGATCCCCCCCAAAATCAAATAAATGAATGAGTAAACGTAATCGGTAGGGCTAAGACAACAGCATATTCTTTTCCTGGTTTTGACTCTCAGGTATATATGCATTGATATCTTATATATTTTTATGCAGAATGATGTGATTCTCGGTTGATTAATTGTGTCTGTGTCGGATATACACTCGAGAGTAAAAACAATGAAAAGAATATGCTGTTGTCCTAGCCCTTGTCATTAGTAACGTTGGAATAGCCCAAAACATTTTAGTTTGCTTTAACTACGCATTTGCGTAAAAACATGTTAATATTCAATATACACTCGAATTTGCGTCCTTAGGATTCTAGTTTATTTAAAAGTAAATATTTAGCTGGCAATTATTTTTACGGTAAGAGGAAAGGTAATATTTTTCATTTAAAAAGATATAAATTGCTAAAATTTTTAATTAATGAATCAAGCAAAGAGTTCTTTTTATGTATTACTTGTTTTGGTCGGATTATTGTTCTCATCTTGAGTGTTATTTATACAACGTTTCGGCTGATATGGGCTATATATAGTAAGGTAAGAAAAAAAAAGATGCTAATAAAACGATTTATCCCAGATCAGAAAATCTTATAACATGTTCAAAAGAATGTGCCATATTGAAAGGAGAAACCGATCATTATGAGGATCGGCAAGATAGTGTACTTAATCCAAGGACAAAGGTGTACCCATTAGAGACATATTAATCGATTAAAAAACAGCATGAATTGGATCCCGTCAAGACACAGGATAAAGTGAAAAAACCGACTGAGATCATCTACGAAACGTTTGACCTCGATTCCCTTAAACATATACCCTAACAACGAACGTCGGAAAGAAAAGAAATTTACGAAATCTTTAACAATTAATCACCAAACGATAAAATATTAAAGCGAAATAAGAAACCGTTTTACAATGAAAGAATCTTATGAGGGGGTGAACCTACCTCCAAGTGAACTTGTCCATACTTGATAAACACGGCTACAACTCGGAGTGAGTGTAATAGATGTACTGAGACTAAAGCTGCCTTCAGGACTGCCAGCAACCACTGTAAAAGAGTAATAAAACATGCAAGAGAGCTATATGCTCAGTCCGTCAAATCCAAAGTAGCTGAGCAGCGGCTTGGTTCCCACCAGTTTTGGCAAATAGCAAACAGGATCCTGAACAGAAGCGTGCGTTCCATCCCAACCATCATCAATGGACATGAGGTCGTCTCGTCAGCATCAGACAAGGTCAAACTATTCGCCAAGAACTTTGCAGCTAACTCTACCCTCTGCGACGAAGGGCATCAACTTCCCATATTTCCTCCTACAACAGACAACACCCTATCCAACATACAAATATCTGTGCACGAGGTCGCTAAACTAATCAAGAACCTTGATTCCAGTAAAGCAACTGGCCCAGACGGCATTCCAATTATAGTGTTGAAAAAGCTTCAACCAGAACTTGCTCCCATACTTACAAAGCTGTTTAAGCGTTGCCGTAAGGAGAAGTGCTTTCAAACACCATGGAAAACCTCGTCAGTATGCCCTGTATTTAAGAACTCAGGTAATAAATCATCCCCCTCTCATTACAGACCAATAAGTCTCTTGTATGTCATGAGTAAGTTACTGGAATCCATATTAAATAAAGAAGTAGTCAACCACTTCAGCAGAAATAACCTCCTTAGTGACATGCAATATGATTTCCGTTCTGCTAGATCTACAGCTGATGTGCTAACAGTTATATCCCATAGGATTAGTGAATCTCTCGACAAAGGTTTTCTTTCTAGGGCAATTGCTCTTGACGTATCAAAGGCCTTCGATAAGGTTTGGCATAAGGGCCTACTTCACAAGATTTCCAGCTACGGTATAACTGGAAATGTTTTTTCAATCATTAAATCATTTCTCTCTGATAGGTTCATAAGAGTAGTGGTTGATGGGCAGAAATCTGAGGCCCACAGTATTAATGCTAGAGTCCCCCAGGGGTCCATCCTGGGCCCAACTCTCTTCCTGATCTACATCAATGATCTCCCAAAACACATACTAAATTCATTTGTTGACATCTATGCTGATGACACGACCATCTACGGCAACACATCAAAGGCTGTAAATGACAAAGCTTTCTCTGATTCCCTCTCCTCTGATCTTGAGCGCGTCGTTGAGTGGGGGAAGAGATGGCTGGTTATTTTTAATGCATCTAAAACCAAGTTCCTAACTTTACATCATCAACGATCTGTTCCTCATCTAGCATCAATTGAAATGGATGGCTCTCGTCTTGCGGAGGCTTCATGTTTTGACAAGCTCCTGATTTTGACCTTTACTCCTGATCCGAAATGGAACACGTATATAAAGTCTGTTGCCAGGGCCGCTGGGGAAATGGTGGGATCCTTCTACCGCTCCAGAAGATATCTCACTACTGATGCAATTTTCTATCTATATAAAAGCCAAGTACGTCCTAAGATGGAGTACTGCTGCCACATCTGGGCAGGAGCTGCTAAAAACAGCCTATCCTGCCTTGACAGAATACAAAATAGACTTCGTGGCTTAGTGGGGGATGCTCTCTTCTCTTTCCCGCAACCTCTCTCCCACAGAAGAGACGTTGCAAGCCTGTCTTTGTTTTATCGTTATTTCCATGGCAAGTGTTCGTCCGAGCTCCAATCTCTGGTCCCCCTCGCCAATCCTTCATGATAAACACTCCTCTAGCTAAAACCGCTGTCAGTAATTTCCCCCACTCTTTATCTGTACCTAAATCAAAACGTAGATTCCATGAACATAGTTTTTTTTTCTGAGATGTGAACGCCTGTGGAATTCTCTTCCGTTTCCCTGTTTCCCACTTGACTACAACTAGGACAAGTTAAGTAAAACGCTTTATAAAATCTCCAATACCAACTATTACTACGATATTATCCCATTGATTATTGTACACAAAATAACCCTTATCCCGAGTGGCTTACGGGCCTTGATAAGTGGTGATCCCCATGTAAAAAAAAAAGGAAGTTACCCCGGCTGTTAATGTACAATATTTTCCTTGAAAATAAAATTGTCTGCAAAGAGGTGCCGGACTGAAGGATTCAATTAAAGAATATGTCTTACAATGTGATTTTATTACTTGTATTGAACTATTGAGCACAATATTACTTCATGAGTATTTATTAGTACTTATTATTTATTTTATTTAGATAAGTTCTATATTTAAAATACAATGGACACTATTTTCATAGAAATGTTAATAAACTTGTATTTGCTGCGTCTCATTTTTTCCCTCTATTCTGTTTTGTGCTATCTACAAAATAATATCAGTTTTATCAAAACATATTTATTGATCAAATATATTTCTCATTCCAAATAATTTCAACGTGTCCTGCTAGTATTTTATTAATAAGTTTAAAGGTTCTGCGTGTTAGGTATTTTTGTTTTAAAGGTTGAGTTAAGAAGTTTGTTAAAAGAGGGATTCACCCAAAGAGGTGAAACAAGCAAACAGTAAAAAAATGTATCAGGGTTCATATAAATGTCTTTTGGTTGTTATGCAAAAGCTGTTTAAAAACTATTCAAATATGTTGACACGCTTGGTTTTAGATTTGTTTCATGGATTTCAGAAAAAAGTCGCAAATCAAATGTAGCAAGATCTTCTTTATAAGGAGGGCGTATGATTTCCCTTTTTTTTTTTTCTTTTTTTCGTCAAAGTATTTTTCTTCAATCTTTTCAATTGCGATTATTTATGCATATGTGCACATGTCTTATCATTGTTGAAGACAAGAGCTTGAAATTTTATCTCGTTTTTATATCTTTCTTCTTTTTTCTTCCTTTTTCCTCCTCCACTTTTCTCTCTCATTCCAAATTTAACTACTGCTATATATATATATATATATATATATATATATATATATATATATATATATATATATATATATATATATATATATATTCAGTATTTACTTCAACAGTCCTCAATACATAGGTAGAGCCAGGTAGTAAGTTAAATCCTATATATGGCAATTAAGGTACACAAAATAATCCGCGTTTCATTCTCGTGAGAATTCGTCAGGCAAGTCTGATGAATTCTCACGAGAATAAAACGTGAAATATATTCTGTAGCTTAATTGCCATATATATTTTATAACTTCATATATATATATATATATATATATATATATATATATATATATATATATATATATATATATATATACACACACAAGGTGATAGAAAAGTAGCTCCTTGTTTTAAAATACAATTTATTTTTTAAATATAATTCATACAATTAATGAATATGAGAAGTATAATGCATGGACCTTTAAACAACGTATTTAAATCATAAACGACTCACGAAATGAAAATAAATCGGCATTTTAGCTTTCACATTTTCGATTGAGCACTTTATTGATTTTTCAACACAACCCGACGTTATGCGCTTTGGTTTTAGAAAAATTTTGCTATAGGTATTAGATATCTGCCAAATTTAGCTACAAAGTCCCACCCCTTCATAGTAGAGATCCCTAGGTGTAAGAAAGCCTATTACTCCAAAAGTTTCTTCCGCAGAACTGCCAGACTTTGGAACTCCCTTCCGGAATTCTGCTTTCCCAACTTTTACTGATATGCAGAAGTTCAAGTGCAATGAGAACAAGCATCTTGATGCACATCTCCCTTCATAGTGCCCTTGCAAATTATGTCCCCGATAGTAGCCCTCTACTTCAAAGTGACACTGTGCCTTGTTTGGGGGTGAAAATTGAATAAAAAAAAATCAGTTTCTTTGGAACAGTTGAAATGGTTTTAGGAGAGCACAGTATGTGCACAATCTAGAGAGGTCCTCAGGTGCAGTTCTGGCAGATATCTGGGAGCAACGGATACCGTTTTCTGTTTTTGACTTAGTGCAATATTTCATTAATAAAATGTTCTTTATACGAGATTTTGCGTTCTATTCTTTTACGTGGCTTTCGCGTTTAATCCATTCAATCTTTGTCTATTCCTTTTCAATAGTAAGCGACAAGCTTACATATCCGTTATAGATTTAAAATGTCAATTACTTTTTCTTTTTCACTTCATTAATGATTGTCTTTGCCGTTTTTTCTTCGCTGCCGTTTTTCGCTTTTTTTTATGCAGAAAGAGTACACACCGAGACATTCACTGAATTTTCTGCCAGATTCTATTTGGAGAAAATGGGCTTAACAGAGAAGAAGACTGATATCATCTTAATAGTTATTTACTTCTTAAACTTTGTAACTTAAGAAATGAGTGAGGCGGACGGGCAGACATCGAAGTAACATTCGCTTAAGATTACATATACTATATTAGAAGCCGTATCCCGTTCGCATGGCTTCCCGAGAGAGATTCATCTGAAAACCTTAGTTTTCTCTCAACTCGAACACGTGACATCATTCTGCGTTTATAGGTCGAGCCCTTATGATTGTACGGTGATAAAACTTATCAAATGCACTTGTGATGTTAGGCTGTATAAGGGTGTTAACTGTAGTCAAAATGTACGTCACTTTTACTGGAATAGAATGCTTTCTTTATATAATTTGTACCTTAAGATCAAAGTTTAATATCTGTTCTGGGACGAGACGGGTCCTTTTCCGTCCTCGGTAAGAAAAGGAAAAGTCGTTCTTTTTATTTCTGTTCCACTCTAGAGTGCCTGCCGCATTTAGGAGAGCTAGATTTCCCTATAGAAACCGACCTTGTGTCTGGCTTTGCCCCCGTGCAGAGGCAAATAAATAGAAACATGGACATCATAAAAGACATTTTGTTACAGATAGACCTTAGTTCCAGAGATTAGCGTAGAAAACGAATGGATTCCCAACTTACACACACACACACACACACACACACACACACACACACACACACACACACACACACACACACACACACAGGTTGATGAGAAAGTTCTTGCGGAATATTTAATATGGATTTCAAATTATGTATTTTCGAATGCGTTTTCGTTATAATACCTTTAGTTTATATATCATTTTAAAGAATGGTTTTCGCTCTATTTAATCGTTTAAATTACAATTGATTTAATAAGACAATTATGTCTTACTTTCAAAACTTTGATTACAAGATGGAAAAAAAGCAAATTAGCACAATTTTCTTATTTCACTTCTAGTTAGGCTGAAAAGCTTCTGAAACAGCTCACGATATCAACGAAGCGTTTTGCTCAGGAACTACTACTGAACGCACAACACAATAGTGGTTTAAATAATTCCGTGGCGGCGATGAGTCTTGAAGATAATGAGCGTCACCAGAACGCAAGATTTTTAAGTTACTCGCATAAATACACTTATTTTACGTTGGTAAAAGTGTGTTGATTTTGATGGTGCTTATTTCGATCAATAAATCTTTTGTTTGAACCGAGATATTTTCATCTGAATTTAAAAGTTAAAAACCGTAAGAACTTTCTTGTCAACTTGATAATATAAATCAGCCATACTTTGTTACGGGCGGAGGTATGGTTCTGTTTAGTCTTTGATGTACAGGTTTCACTTTCTCTGAAAACTTAGCTTATTGTAAATCGCCTCATGCGTCCCTGCATTGGAAAGCCGATTGGGCCGCTCTGGCATTTTTGCATGCAAGTTTGTGCTTGCTTCTTAAAATCACGCATTACCTTGTGTCTAACCCCTTGGAAAGGAGATAAATAATGTTTTTTTTTTACAAAAAGTAACAGAAAAACACAAACACGAAATAAAATAACGTATCAGTGGATATTTTTCGGTTAACTCTGTTTCAGAAAACGAAACATATTTGTTTTAAATAAAAATCATAAGAAAAATGAGTCGATTCTAACGTTTTATGCTTTTTTTAATCTTTTTTTCTTCTTTTTCATCTAGATTTTCATTTCTTTTCTTTATTGACAGCCTTCTTCTAATTCTATCTACTTTTTTTTGTTATCATATTTTCCTCTTTGTCTTGTCCCATTTTTCTCCTCTCTCTTCCATGTGTTTTTCCTCTTCTCGCCTTTTTCTTTCTTTTTCTCCTCGTCTTCTTTTGCCTCACCTTCTGATTCCCTTTCATCTCGTCGTATCTTCTTCTACTCCTCCCTTTTCTTTTCGTCTTATCTTTTTCTTCCTCTTGTCATAATCTATTCTTCTCCGCCTTTTCTTTCTTTTTATTTTTCTTCTTCTCTTCCTGCTTCTTCTAGTCTTATCTTGATCTTCATCTTTTTCTTCTCATTATATCTTCTTCTCTTTCTTCTTATTTCTCTTCTTTTCTTTCTTCTTTTCTCCCCTTTCTTCTTTCTGAACATGAATCTATTCTCATCTGTTTTTTTTTTAACTTTGAAACATATCCAATTTATGTTTATAGTGAGAAAAAGAGAAGAAGTAAAGGAGGACGGAAAGAAGAGAAAAAGAGAAGAAGTATAAATACAAGTTAGAAAAAGACAGAAAGTAAAAAAGAAAGGAAAGAAAAGATGATTAAAAAAAAAGAAATCAAAAGAAGAACAACAAGAATAAGAAAGAATAACTAACAAATAACTAGTAAAAAACGAAAAAGAAGACTACAAATTAGAAATGGGTGAATAAAAATAAAGAAAAAATAATAAATAAAATCAAAGAAAAAGAAGAAAAATAAGTAGAATAAACACACCAAAAAAAAACGAAAATCAATATGCCAAAATAGAATAAAAAGTGGCGATAGTGAAAAATAAATTTTAAAGAAGACGAAGAAATTAAAAATAAGATGTTAATGTAGTCTTCTCGAAGAATTGCTAGTGCGTATATATAAAAGTATGCATGTTTGAACTAAGTCAAGCACGTAATGTAACAAAGGAAAATGTCTCGAAATATCATACGACACGGAATTTCCACCATACCACACTGACGCAAGTAAGAACACAATGCAATGTTAAAAGTATCTATCTATCTATCTATCTATCTATATATATATATATATATATGTGTGTGTGTGTGTGTGTGTGTGTGTGTGTGTGTGTGTGTGTGTGTGTGCATATATATATCTATATATATATATACATATGTGTGTGTGTGTGTGTGTGTGTGTGTGTGTGTGTGTGTGTGTGTGTGTGTGTGTGTGTGTGTGTGTGTGTGTGTGTGTGTGTGTGTATTATAATCTATTAATAAAAGGTAAATGTGCATAGCTGGATTCACTAATGTTTCTTAGTTTGCTTTAGTTTGTGTCGATTTATTACACTTCTGCATCGTATTGCCTTCTATAAATTTCCTTTGTATATATGACTAGCCTGGGTTCCCGGCATTGTCGGGGTGTTTGTAGGTGTGTTTTGAGTAAAACAAAACAAAAAAGTTCTAGTGGGCAGACAGGCTTGAACCCGTACCGCGAAGGAGGAAAAGAATGTGAATTTTAAAAAATGTGACGTCTTTGCCATCGCGTTCATTGCCTAAGCGGAAGTGGCGAAAGTATAAATTAAGGCTAGTCAATCGAAAAGAGGGGTAACTTTCGAAAATATCGGCGATAAAGCGATTCCTCCTTGTGAAAAAAGTGCTCAGTTGAGGGTGAAGGAATTAATGCTTTTAGCCAATTTTTTGATATTTGTCGTCCGAATGGTCGAGCTTCAAAACGATACCGATGTCGTGAAAATCCGTTGCCTCTGTCGAAAGTTTTAGGCAGACATACATACATACATTTAAACAGACAGGTGATATTTATATTATAGACTAGCGTGGGTGCCTGGCGTTGCCCGGGTGTTTGTAGGTGTGTGTTGAGCAAAAAAAAAATGTTGTAGTAGGCAGGCAGACCAAACTCGTACCGCGAAGGAGGAAAAGAATGTGAAAAAAACCCTGACGTATTTGCTGTTGTGTCCATCGCCAAACCGGAGGTGATGAAGGTTTAAATTAAGGCTAGTCATTCGAAAAGAGGAGTGACTTTCCAAAATATCAGCGAAAAAAGCAACCCCTCCTTGTAGAAAAGTGCCAGTTGAGGAAGAAGGAATTAATGTTTTTAGCCAATTTTTCCATATTTGCCGCCCGAAAGGTCTAGCTTCACAATGATACCGATCTCATGAAAATCTGTCGCCTCTGTCGAACGTTTTAGGCAAACAATACATACATACATACATACATACATACATACATACATACATACATTTAAACTGACAAGTGAGATTTATATTATAGATGAAAAAAGTATTTTTAAATAGATATGTTGCTTGCTTGAAGCATTGCTGATAAACAGATATGTGAATATTTATAAAGTATGATTGTAAAACAGAAAAACTGGAATGGTTTTAAAGAGTATGAACAAAAAACAAACAATCGAAGACAATATTTAGATTACAAATCTTCACAAGATTTATTTATTTTTCAAAAAATCTTTCACATATCAAGCCAGCAAATCTTGGACTTGCAGCAAAATATCAATATAGATACCCGGTATGGTGTAACAACTATCATAATTTCAGGAGAATATCCCCTTCTAATAAAGAATGCAAAAGTGAAGCTTTTAAGCTGCGTGAATAATTTAAGATGGCTGCCGCTCAACAATATTTTTATTTGTATTGATTTTTAGTAGGTACGGGCAAAATGAATGCCGATGCTCAAAATGTATAAACGTTTTGACCTCTCCCTTTACTTAAAAATTCACCAAATATCAGGAAAGTAACCAATTTTAATAAAATTTTCAGTATTTATCAAATAATGATCACGGAATATAACGAACTAATTATTTTTCTTTATATCTTAGTGAAAATGTAGTATTTTGTTTAAACAAAAAATACCTTTACTAAAGTTATGGTTTTCAGTAGTAAATAAAAAACGCAATAATTTATTTTTGCTTTTATTTATGTAAATAAAGCATCGTAATTTGTAACAATAAAATAAAAATAAAAATAAAATAATTTTTACAGGAACATTACGAAAAAAGCCCCTGAAGTCCGTATTAATGAAGTCGACATAACTCGAAGAAAAATTAATTTCTCGAACTACCAATATTATCATAGAATTCAGCATTATTTATTTAATATTTTCACACAAAAAAAAATTATAATTGCAAAAATTATTTCTACTTCTTTTTACGCTTACATTTTTAACGTAATCTTCACACGTAATATTCTAATATTTCGATTGCACGCAAGAACGTATAATTATCAACGTAAAATAATGTTCATATAATCTTGGAAAAAAAGTTAAAAGAAATTCAATTGAAAAACAGGAACATAGAAAAATAATTTAATTAAAAAATGGCAAAAATTATACAAACGTTCCATCTCGGTAAGTACGGATGCGCAGAGTTGAAAAGAAAACCAGTCTGTTTCGCCCACCCTCCTCCTCTTTTCAGCTACATGCCTGTTTGTATTTATCAACTTTAAATTTAACGTAACTATTATGATAAATTTTAACGTAAGTCTGTATTTTTTAGTGTGTAATTTTTTCAATGATTATAAATTGTTTTCTTAACCAATTATAATTCTGTATTAATATTAATAAATAATGCTGCTAACTTTTTTTTCAAAGAATAAATTGTCAGTAGTATAATTAATGAATTTAATTAACTTTTATGCATTTTTAAATGAAGGAAGGAGAATCTTCGACTCAAAAAAAAAAAAAAAAGTCGCTCGGTATGCCGGAATAAAGACATAAATTATGTCTAATTTGTCCTTCCATACATATTTCATTTTTGCCGCCAGTATTTATTTTGATACAACGAACGAGTCTCGTTGCTACTAATGATATATTTTTGGATGATTATTACTTTTTTTGCAAAAGTTAAGTACATTTATTGTATTAATTCATTATCTTAAGACTTTAACTTAATACTTAACTTGGAAATAATTCAAGAAAAGTTATATGTTTTTGCTAGAAAAATGTAATCGCGATTTTTGTCATAATGAATTTTTACGTGAAATCTAGGATTTTTCAGATTTGAGATAAAATTATTCCATGTATTTTTTTTTTATTTCACACACTTTTTTTCTTTGAGAAATTAACTTTAAATTATAATCTTTCAAATAAAATAAAAAAGTACTCGAAAATTTAAAAAATTATTACGATTAACCGGCGTTAACAACCATACCCCCTACCGAAGCAGTCATTAATTGCCCGTACCTAATTTTTAGTATTTTCGCAAATGAAGAAACTTGCCGAATCACGAAAGGATATGAAATGGAAAATAAGAAAAAATAGAAGGAAAACGAAGAAAAGAAAAGGAGAAAATAAGAGAAACGCATTATTTAATTATAAATAATATTTTTACTCTCTTTTGATTTTTCAATTAATAAATAGAAAAAGCATAGAAAATGGACGAAATGTTAAAGAAAGAAGAATATGCAAATAAAATAGAAAGATTACTAAGTAGGAGAAAAAGCTACAAAAATAAACAGAAAAAAAACGAATAATAATAATAATAATAATAATAATAATAATAATAATAATAATAATAATAATAATAATGTAATAGAAAGAAAAAAGGGAATAAAAATATTTCTTCTCCATTATTTTTCTATTTCTCTCAAAAAGAAAAGATAAAAGCCGAAAAATACGAGAAAGAAAAGAAAAGAATAAAAATTAAAAGTGAATGTGAAAAAGAAAGAAAAAAATTAAGAAAGGTGAAAAAGCAATATAAACGAAGTCGAAATAAAAAAATAAAAAATAAAAACGTAACAGATAAAAATAAATAATGAAAAACAGGATAAAAAGAGAAATAAAATAGAGGCAGGAAATGAGGAAAATATGAGAAAATGACGAATAAGACGACGACGATTATAATGATGATGACAAATTAATAAACTATGATATAACAAAATTATTTGAAAGAAAATAAAACAATCGTTCTGTCTCTTAATTCTTTTTTTTATATTTTATCACCACTTTCTCTCTTTTTCTTCTGCACAGATATCCTCTCTCTCTCTCTCTCTCTCTCTCTCTCACACACACACTCTCTCACTCTCTCTTTGGTCCTGGATATGACCTTAAACTATATCCAGTGGCGAGGCCCCAGATAGCGGGCTTTGGGAAGTGTGGAGCCACCCTTTAATTTCCATTGCTCCCAGATCCACTCTGACCCGGAATGGTAGTACCTGTTAGGGCCCCAACTATGGGTTAAATGGAAACCGACTTGAAAACAAATATATTCTATTAAAAAGTTTTTCTTCAAAATCTTTGGATTTGGCATTAAATAACCTGAAAAGGGTTGATATGCCGTAAAACAAAAACAACCAACCAACCTCTCTCTCTCTCTCTCTCTCTCTCTCTCTCTCTCTCTCTCTCTCTCTCTCTCTCTCTCTCTCTCTTCTAATCCCTGCCTATATCTCTCGATATCTCTTTCTTTATCTTCCTGTTTTTTATTGTTTTTTCACTCTCTTTCTTAGTCTTACTCCCTCTTTGCCTCTGCCCCGCCCTCTCTCTCTCTCTCTCTCTCTCACGCTCTCTCACGCTCTCTCTCTCTCTTTTACCTCTCTCTTTCTCTCTAATATTTTCACAATTTATGGCGTTCTGCAAGTTAGTCTGCACAAACATTTCAGTTTTGACAACTGTATATTTTTCAAAGGCAAATCCACAAGAAAATGACACCATGTTGGTTATCGCATAGTTTTGACCAGTCACGTGTGACCAGGAAAAACAGGGGAAAAAAAAAAAAAAAAAAAAAACGAAAAGCTACTTGTCTTCCTACTTTGAAATGTAAACGGTGAGGGGATAGACGATGAAAACTAGGGCAACTAAACCAGATCCACCTTTTTCTAACGTAATAGAAATGCGTAATAATGTTAACAGTTCACGCGTTGAATGATTCTCCAACCAGGAAGCTTATATAAGATTCGATTGGATAAAATACCAGACACTTTACTGAATACAAATATAAAATGAAGTACTTTCATATATATATATGTGTGTGTGTGTGTGTGTGTGTGTGTGTGTGTGTGTGTGTGTGTGTGTGTGTGTGTTTGGAGCTACACAATTTATCAACAAATTTGAACATTAGCGGAAATCTTTCTAGATCTCTTTCGGCTATCATCACATCAGTAGAAAAATCGATAGCAATGATAAATGATATTAATATCGAAAATAAAGAGCAATTTTTTAATATATGAATATAAAAGATCCCCCATTGTTTCTTTTTTCGCCATTAATATTATGTTTCATTACTATCGATTTTTCTATTTTTCTACTGTCAGAAGAGCTGTAGATAGATTTTCGCTAATGTTCATATATATATATATATTAGTGACCTGGCAAGGCCACATAAGAAACAACCAAGCAAAAAATCCAAAGCAAAATTCATCCCAAAGCAGCAAAACTAAAGTTAGCTTGCCATGACACTATATATATAAATGTATGCTAATTTGGGCATATTTTATTGGTTTAAATATATAGGTACTTTTTATCCAATTGTCATAAAATTTGGACCATAGAATAATATTATAATCTTCTAAACATCTGCGAATTGTAATGTAGTTTCGATCCATAGAACCAAAGGTATGAGCATTTCAATATTCAATTTGGGGACGAGTATAGATATATCCATATAGATATACCACTTTTGGGGACAATTTTATAAGTTCGAAATCTCTGCAACTACTAATCAAAATTTAACAAATGAAGGCTCGTTGGAAAGCTTATGACCTGAATTGTGTAATGGCCTATTTAATATTTGCTCTTAAGGTCGCATATTACGGTTTGAAGATGTGCGGACCACGTTTCTATTTTAATTTAACGTAAAATGAGTACCCACTTTTATAGCCACCTTGGCTATAAAAGTGGATGTTCATTTTGCATTAAATTAAAATAGAAAAGTTATTACTTACTTTATTGTTTCATATTTTGGAAACTACACGTTTCCTGGGGTTTTGCTGTTATTTTTGTTTTCAGCACCTTCGAAAACCTAGTGGCAATTTTAAAGGAATTTTCGTGGGTGGAATGATACTGCACCTTTACAAATACTTCGATCATAGTCATTTGTTTTCCTAGTTTTGCATATAAATTACAAGATGTTTGATATTTACCCAAATATTTCTCATATGTTGTATCTCCCTTCTTTGTTTTTCACACATAAAGTAAATTTCGCAATGTATTTGATACTGGAGAAAATCATAACCATACCCATTTCCAAAAGAGGAGAGGATATAACATATTAGAAATATTTGGAATCAAGTCTTCCCTTGCTGTTTTCTCAGATCATTTAAAACTATAGCAACAAATTTTGTCTCCTCTCCATCAAGGCCAGGGGCTTTGGGATTTTTTTTCCTTTTTCTTGCAAACAAATCACAGCTCAAATACCACCTGATTATTGAGTTAAAGAGGTAGGCAGTGAGACCCCGAAGGGATTTCTAACGATGATTTTAACATCGGAAATTGATTAAGAATTTGTTTACATTCTCTTTGAAAACGGCTATGTTATAATCAGTCGAGAAGACGCCCTATGGCACTGTGTTCATTATAGTTTGTCTTAGTTATAGGTACACAGAGAAAGAAATGGAATTATTGACAGTGGTCGTAGCTTGATGTGAATGTTCGACGGGAGAGACATAGATTGAAACTCAGTCGAGCATTTGCCATGAAAATAATACAGTAAATAAAAACTAACAATGTCTTTTCTGTGAAAAAGAGAATGTGGGATGGAGAATAGGAAATGGCCCACTAAATTTCGAAGTGGGTTTTGAAATCTATCAATGGGAGAAAAGTGCTGTGAGCGCCACCTCTCTGTATGTGGCAACAGGACTCCATTTTATAACTTATTTGACTCTTATACAAGTAGCAGAGTGAGATGCTTCTTAGAGCGGTAGAATGATCCAACCATTTTTTTCAATGACTTTAGCACCGTATTTGATGTAAATATTCCATTTAAGGTCTGAAGTGATGGTAAGTCTCAGAAGCTTATTAAAACAGTGGAGGACTTCCTCAAGGTGAGAGTCATTCATTTCAATAGGGGCAGGGTAATAGACGTATGAAAAGAATCCCAAGCACCTTTTCCCCATTGAATGACGTGCTCCATGTCGGAGTAAAGAGAATTAGAAAGCTCTAAATGCTATTAGAATTGTTAACATACATAGTTGTACCATCTACATAAATGTCTATGAATTATGTAAGAATGTAATCTGGGAGATCATGGTTAAAGATCAGATAGAGGGTTTAACCCAGAATGGATCCTTGCGACACGCCAGAGTTGATATTATGAGGTTCAAACTTCTACCCATCAACGACTACTTTTACGATCCTATCAAAGAAGAATGGTTTGATGGTTGAAAGGATGTGTCCAGATATGCCACAGCCAGAAATTTTGTTCTTGAATTGGTAGCCATGTTTAATCTCAGAAGATTTTCTGATGGGTATTTATTCTATACAAGTCCTGGGCATGAAGGATTCTCGATGGATCGCTGTTCTTTACAGAACTGGACTTTATAATTTTGCAAGCAAAGAGATATAGGTCCCTCTCATGTTTACACGAGCAAATTATGTGTTGGAATTCTAAACTATTCAATTTTTATGGGGCGATTCTGGTTTCTGATTGGTTGATAGCGTGAATTAATTTGATTCGTCAGTTCTTATCGGCAGCATTTATAAATAGTATCTCCAAACTTTTAAGGAGCATACCCCATTATGTATAAAAAATATTGCAACACTTGTGAAGTAGATAGTTTTGTTAAACCTAATCAGAGCTTTTTGATATGTCGAGAGCTATTGCTCTAGAAACGAAACCATTGTCAATAGATTCACTGATCTTGTGTGATATTATAGTCAGAAGATTCACTGTTCATTATGCAGGAAGCGATCGATATTGCTTGTTACTAAATAGGCTGGATTGACAACTTCTTAATTGATCATAAATTTAAGCAATTTACTTATAATGTAGAGGAGTGATTGGTCCATACTGAGATGTCGATGAGTGATCTCCAGTATTTTAGAATATTTGGTAAACTGACGAAGTTTTAAAATGTGTTGGGAAGCACGTTACCGTTAAGCAACGATTGAACAGCTTCGTAAGAATAGTTGCAGCTTTCTAAGCGCTATAATTGGCATTGAGGTTCTTGATAATTTGACAAAATTCTCGACAGAAATATCGATCTAACTCAGAGTATTTTCACTTATTGGGGAAAATTCAGGGGGTAAGCGGCCCTGATCTGAAGTGGAAAGCACAGAAAAAAATGTTCGTTCGCATAGACAAGTTATATACACAAAATGTAATTAATATTGTTTTCCGTTTGAGTTTCTCAAAATAATTTTTGAAGCCGGTTGGTTTACATAAAAACAAGTTCGTCAATCAAAGTTCAGCAAATAGGTTTGTAAACATAACAGATGGACCGGATTTAAAATAACCAGCGCCATAACAAATCGAAACGATCATAGTTGAAATGATTACACACACACACACACACACACACACACACACACACACACACACACTTACACTTATAGACCGTAACGAAATGTTATATTTTTACTTACTGATAGGTGTATAAACCATTAACAGCCGTGTGTATAAACAATTATATACACGTGCGTACAAACAATGGGACACCTGCAGTAATCGTCGTCGTGAACCCAGATGCTATTCGTCTGAAGACAAAACCGTTCAGACTTTGATGTTGATTTATAAAAAAATTATTATTTAAAAAGGCGAAACACTCACAGAAATCATCAAAGCGACGGGATATTTTTATACGCGTGAGAGAAAAAATAAGCAAACAGATAGACGAATAGTTTGTTTCCCTACATCAAGCCATACTGTGTGTACTGCTTTCCATTGAGGACAGCACCGAAACACGTCTTTTCTGATTGAAATCTCATCAGTCAAATATATAGATAACCCCCATCCCGAAAATAACGTGAGTTTTCAAATTTCATCATGTCATATATGCGCTGTAAGATATCATTTACACTTTTTCACTCAAACACGATTCTTGTTGTATAACATCAATATCTACAGATTTTTGTTGTATAACATCAATATCTACAGATTTTTGTTGTATAACATCAATATCTACAGATTTTTGTTGTATAACATCAATATCTACAGATTTTTGTTGTATAACATCAATATCTACAGATTTTTGTTGTATAACATCAATATCTACAGATTTTTGTTGTATAACATCAATATCTACAGATTTTTGTTGTATAACATCAATATCTACAGATTTTTGTTGTATAACATCAATATCTACAGATTTTTGTTGCATAACATCAATATCTACAGATTTTTGTTGTATAACATCAATATCTACAGATTTTTGTTGCATAACATCAATATCTACAGATTTTTGTTGCATAACATCAATATCTACAGATTTTTGTTGCATAACATCAATATCTACAGATTTTTGTTGTATAACATCAATATCTACAGATTTTTGTTGTATAACATCAATATCTACAGATTTTTGTTGTATAACATCAATATCTACAGATTTTTGTTGTATAACATCAATATCTACAGATTTTTGTTGTATAACATCAATATCTACAGATTTTTGTTGTATAACATCAATATCTACAGATTTTTGTTGTATAACATCAATATCTACAGATTTTTGTTGTATAACATCAATATCTACAGATTTTTGTTGCATAACATCAATATCTACAGATTTTTGTTGCATAACATCAATATCTACAGATTTTTGTTGCATAACATCAATATCTACAGATTTTTGTTGTATAACATCAATATCTACAGAAATAATACTCGCTAAGATACAGCAATGAACAGTCAAACTGCAAAAAACACACGCATAAATTATATGAATATATAAGCTATGTAATAAATTAAAATCGGCATATTTTTCCAAGTTTATCAGTGATAGTTTTTAATCCTACAAGTCGATATTTTATTATGTGTAGTAAGTTTTTAATTCTTGCACTATATTCTGTAAGATTCAGTTTTTCTTTAAAAATATTTATTCCGATAAGGAAGATTGTTAAGATAGAGAATTATTTCTATAATGATCTAAATAGTAGTTTAAACTTATGGTATTACTAACAAATTCCACATTTCTTT
Source organism: Euprymna scolopes (assembly GCF_053919585.1). Lineage (NCBI taxonomy): Eukaryota > Metazoa > Mollusca > Cephalopoda > Sepiida > Sepiolidae > Euprymna > Euprymna scolopes. The sequence continues at coordinate 24,688,184 of NC_136488.1, forward strand.
ATCTACCGTTCTCCTTCATCCCAGGACTGTACCTTAATTAACCATATTTGGTGACGTTAATGTCCACCACAATAACTGTCTTGGTTTCTCTAGTAACACAGATGCAGTTGGTAGCATCACACATAAGTTTTCTATATCTCATTCCTTGACATAGACAGTAACGTTCCCAATCCGTTTTCCAGGTCAGATCAACAAATTTCACTTCTAGACCTATTTCTGGCCATAGTTCTCGAGAATTGTATTGCGAATGCCCATTGCTCATTCGGTAATGCTGATCATGTTGTCATAATGATAGACATTACCTAAACTTTCGATTCAAGTTGAAGAACCATTGTTCAAAAACGACGATGTATCACAAGAAGGATAACTGGAAAGCCATCAGAGATCGCACCAAATGCTCCATGTGGAAATATCTTTTCTATTCATGTGGAACAGTGCGCAAATGAGACCACTAAATGGTTTAAAACAGCAATTGAAGCACATTTCCTGCACAGAAGTTCTTTAGCAATCTCCACTCTCCTCGATGGTTCATGCATTCCGCAGATTTATCCGACGTAAGTCCAGTAAAAACGGGACAAAAGTATACAGAAGTTAGATATAATTGTAAGAACCGCAGCTAAGAGAAGACATACGGAAATCACCAATAAACGTAACAAGTTGCAGAAATTAGTAACTCGCGACTTCTGGAAAATGTATAACGGTGTAGTAAATAATGGACAGATAACAATTCCCCTACTATCTAACAATCTTTAGGTTGTTAGAACGGCAATCGAAAAGGCTAACCTTCTTGCCCGACAGTTTGCCTTCATCTTCATTTTGGACACAGCAAACCATTCCCTCCTAGGTTTTTATTTGCAGACAGAAACTATACTCGATGATCTGAAAATCACACCTTCCTAAGTTCGTGATATTAAAAAAAAATAACTAGACACCTCAAAGGCATGTGGACCTGATGTCACCCAAACTATACTATTAAAAAGTTCTCTACTGAGGTTGCCCCAGTTCTCTCCAAACTCTCCAACAAATGCCTTACCGAATCTTGCTTTCCTAACTACTGGAAAATTCCCTCTGTGGTACCAGTGTACACGAATTCTGGCGAAAGAACTGGCCCACTAGATTTTCGCCTCATTGGCCTCCGTCCTCTCTTTGCTAAAATCTTTGATTCCTTTATTAATCAAGCACTAATTGACTACCTCATAGATACTAAACCTCTCTCTTAATAACTATGGATTTAGGCAAACCAACTCTGCTGCAGATCTAGCGAAGCCACTGCCACATGAAAATGACCAAGCGGTATTGGAATGTAACAATGCAATAATTGTTACATAATATATTCAGTTAAGTCGAAGGCACAGATAATGCCTCTGGCCCTTTAGGTCAGGTGTTAGCCGTAATTGTCTCGAATAATCTTGCCATTGAACAGCTAAGAGACAAAATGGACCGCAAAACAAAACAAAAGATTATATTAACTAACTTGTGTTGTCTCGAATAATCTCGCCACAAGGGACTGAGCAGCTAAGAGACAAATGGGTTGTATGACTAAGCAAGAGGTTATGCTATGTTGGTCAAGAATCGCGGAGAGGAAGTTTGGCCAAAAAGAAACTGATTTGGTAGTCGGCATGAAAATCTCCTATCAAACGAACAGAGAGAGAGAAATAGATGAGGATATGACTGGTATGTTAGGTGGGAAGAATCGGGAGTTGTGGAAGAAAATGCATTAAAAAATTCAAACGATCCAAGAAAAAGTAACAAAAGAATATTGCAATACAACAGAAAAATATATTCGTTTTGAAGACTGTCCATATAAGCGATAAACAACGAGTTTTATTGCTAAAAGAAAAAAAAACATCCTGTTAAAGTTTAGGGGAAATTACCAACGCAAGACCAACCAACATCAAAAGCGATTCAATGGAAGTCGGTTGTCGTCTTGCCTCGATTTAACTGATAATTTAATACTTGTTTAACATTGAAAACTAACTTTAATCTTGGACAACCAAGTTGAAACATTTCGATACTGATTCAATGAACTTTTTAAAAGTACAGAAACTACATTCTCTCTATTTAAACAGTTAACTGAGTTTTTTTCCACTTTCAACGTGTAAAAACGTTGCCTTTGAATATTTAGAAATATACGTTGGAATTCCATTATTTTATTTTTAAAATTTAAAAAGAAAATTCTGAAGAAGAAAAAAAAAGGTTAAATGAAAAGGTAAAATAAACTAAGACATTTTATCTGGATTTATTTATTCATGTTTTTTGTTTGAACTTTTGAGATTTTTTCCTTGTTTTTAATTATCTCGTTGTGGGTTTTAATAATTTTTTGTAAAGAATATTTTGGCATTGGAAGGTATGTAACGAAGCCATTGACACCGATGCAAATGACCAAGCCCTTACGTGAACATGACGTCACAGCGGGTGGGAGGAAAAGGAAGGGAAAAAAGGAAAAATTAGAAACTTTTAAGCACGTGTCGATATGACAGTGTTTTTTTAACTACGTGACCGTACAAGAAATTTTAAACAAGATGTAAAAATCACTTTATTCTTCGAACTTTTAACAAGATTCTCATATGACAGAATATAGTGGAACGAATTACAGACATAACAGCTGGTTGGTGCAGACTGAGTAACTGTTAATTGACCATGAGGGGAAAATTAATAATGCGGCTATAGTGTCGCTGGCTTGATGACCAGTAATAAATGCTTTTTCTTTCAACTAAAAAAAAGCTCGTGGCAATTTTATTTCTATTGTCCCTTTGCGAGACTTTCATACACAACATCGGGTATTTGTTAAAATGTAACTGAACTACGTTACACAGATTTCCTAATTGCAATCTTTGAGCGTATATAGCTTCCGCTGAATAAGGCAGGAGAGGCTAGGGTAGTAGTGTCTGAGACTTTTGACGGGGTATGGCACAATGTTCATCTCATAAAAATTAAGCCATATGGTATTAGTGGATGAATACTTAAACTAATCAAATCTTTCTTACATAAGAGAAAAATCCAAGTTTTCCTGGATAGCCGTACATTAAAACAACATTATACAAATGCAGGTGTGTCTCAGGGATCGTTCCTTGAACTTTTACTATTCCACATATTATAAATGATCTTTCTGATAAAGTTGTCTTCGAGATGGGTATATTTGCTTATGCCTATTACAAGTACGATGGGAAAACGAATGAAAACATATGTAAGGAAATGGCTGAAACCTTAGAGAAAAATCTGCAGTCTGTAGTGGAATAGTAACGTAAATAGATGGTAACATGTAATGCTGCTAAGACTAAGCTGCTTTCCTTTAACAATTACAAAAAAAAAACTTCTCAACTATTGATTGCAATGACTAAGGATACACTACATGAAAGCTTTTCGTTCAAACTCCTCGGCAACGTTCACTGGGAGCATCAATTGGAGCTAATACATTGAGGGCATTGCCAAGGTTGCTGCAAAGGAAATGGATTCTCTCTACCGTGATAGAAAGTTACTTACATCTTAAAGTATCCAGTACCTCTACAAGGCCACTATTTGCTCATGTATGGCGTAGTGTTGCCACATTTGGGCTGGTGCCTCTGCTACTAGTCTCTCACTTCTAGACAGAGTCGCCAATCTAATAAGTCTCGCACTGGTAATTAAACTTAAACCTCTGTCTCATCGATGAAATGTTGCATCTCTGTAGGTATTTTACCAATATTTTAATGGGTAGTACTCTGACAAACTCCAGCCTCTTGTACCATCTCGACTTAAATAATTCCAATCGAGCCTACAAAGGCCCAATGTAATCCAAGTAGCAGATCTAACAAAAGTAGAATCACTGGATGACCAGATGTGAAACACAGACTTCCACTTTCGCCTTTAACGATATATCTCCACGGTTAAACAGAGCAGCTGTGGCCCGAATCGTTTTCATTACTTCCGACCAATTTTTGTCTATCTAAAGATTAGGGCCAAATCAGATGCTGAGTAGCTTGCAAAATTCATCAGTCGAACTAAAGGGTTTCCATAATCATACACACTTCTAGGAACCAGTGCGCAAACTCACAAATTTACTACAATTAATTAATGGTTCCCTGTTATCGTTTCAAGCATTCTACTTGTTTGACGACGACGCAAATAACGGCACTATTTGTTACAAGTACTGTCACATCGTCGGCGTAGGTAGAGTATTTTAACATGGTGAGAAAACCTGTCAAAGTAACCCTACATGGGATCGGATTCACTTTTAGCTTGTGAACGAAGGATTCAGATGCAAGTGCATAAAGAATCGGTGATAGCAAATAACGAATAGATCTGAATAATGTGAAGAGCTTCCATCTCAGACAATTCACCTTCACCAGTTCACACCGGGGCTGGGGTGCATAGAATAGATGAATCTAACAGTGAAACTTTGGGTCAAAATTGACTAAAATGAGAGAAGCTACAAATGACAATGGTCCGCCCTATTGAATGCTTTGGAATGATTTCAATTAAACAACACGGCTTTTGGGTTGACTTTTTTAATGATCAAAGGTATCGCATGCAAAATATCGTTAATTGTTCTACCCCTCACAATATAGGTCTGTTCGGAGCTAATCAGGCACGGCAGAACAACCTGCATAAAGTTGGCTAAAATCCTTTAAATTTTAACTTTGTGTTTAACGTCATTAAGGGCCCTAAATTCACTATCCCACACTTATCATCTGTGCTCTTGCGTAACAACTTCACAATACCCCCCCCCCCCGGTAACGTAGTGAGAACCGTCAGTAAATAAACAAAAATGTGAGATGGGTTCAAATACGACTCATAGGGCGAACCATCGATTCCAGGATCTATTCAAGGTGATATATATATATATATATATATATATATATATATTATATATACACCTATAAATTTGTTTTTCTTGTGTGTGTATTGTTATTCATATTAAAAACCCTCCTATCTATTTATTTAAAAAGAATATACAATTTTCTTATATATGGCTTGTGAAACTGCATTCACTAGCAAAAGATCTAGCTAATTTGCATATTCTTTTAAACATTCATTTTAATTAATTTCCTATTAGCGTCTTCGGTTTTCTAATGAAATAATCATCTTTAGTTCACTATTACATGTAATTATATTCATGCAGATATTCTACATGATTTATACTTGCATAATATTTGCATAAAATGTTTATAGTAAACACAAAATTGTTTCCATATATATTTATGTATATTTTTTTACATAGGCATCACCACTTATCAAGGCCAGGAGGCCACTCGAGGATAAGAGTTAAAGAGTGTACAGTAGAAATTGGACAATATAGTAATCGTTAGTAATGGATATTCAGTAAATTTGTTAACAAGTGGAACGGCTCATCAAGAACTTGTTAACGTTAGACTTGAAGACAACCTGGAAAGCAGGAAAACGGAAAACAATTCCACAGGCGTGCAGTTCTAAGAAAGAAGCTTTGTTCATGGAATCCACGTTTAGGTTTAGGCACAGATAACGAGTGGGAGAAATTATTGATAGTGTTTTCAGCTAGATAAGTGTTTCTTTTGAAAGTTTGGCGAGGAGGGACCATAGACTGAAGCTCAGTCGAACACTTTCCATGAAAATAACGATACAGCAGAGACAAACTCGCAACATCTCTTCTGTGAGATATAGTTTGCAGGGAAGAGAAAAGGATATCTCCTATGAGGCTACGAAGTCTATTTTGTACTCTATCAAGGCAGGACAAGTCCTTTCTAGCAGCTCCTGCCAAGATGTGGCAACAGTATTCCATCCTTGGACGTACCTGGCTCTTATATAGATAGAGAATTGCATCAGCAGTGAGATATCTACTGCATCGAGAGAAGGATCCCACCATTTTTCCAGCGGCTTTGGCAACAGATTTGATGTACGTGTTCCGTTTAAGATCAGGAGTAAAGGTCAAGCCCAGAAGCTTGTCAAAACGAGGTCTCCTCAAGACGAGAGCCATTCATTTCAATTGATGCCAGATGGGGGTCAGAACGTTGATTTGGTTTTAGATGCATTAAAAGTAACCAGCCACTCATTTCCCCATTGTACCACGTGCTCAAGATCAGAGGAGAGAGAATCGGAGAGAACTTAGTCCTTTACTGACTTAGATGTGCTATCATAGATGGTAGTGTCATCACCATAAATGTCTAGAAATGATGTAAGGATGTGATTTGGAAGATCATTAATGTAGATCAGGAAAAGAGTTGGGCCCAGGATGGACCCCTGAGGGACTCCAGCACTAATACTGTGAGCTTCTGATTTTTTCCCATCAACTACTACTCTTATGACCATGGCAGAAAGAAATGATTTAATAATTGAGAAGACATTTCCGGCTATACCATAGCTAGAGATCCTGTGAAGTAAACTTTCATGCCATACCCTATCAAAGGCCTTAGATATGTCAAGAGCAATTGCCCTAGAAAGGTTGCCTCCGTCGAGAGATTTGCTAATCCTATCTGCTGTAGATCTAGCAGAACGGAAACCATATTGTGTGTCACTAAGAAGGTTATTTTTGCTGAGATGGTTGATTACTTCTCTATTTAACACAGATTCCAGCAACTTACTCATGACACACAGGAGACTTATTGGCCTTTATTGAGAGGGGGATGAGCGATCACCAGAATTCTTAAATACAGGGCATACTGATGAGATTTTCCAGGGTGATGGGAAGCAATTCTCCTTGAGACAACGTTTAAACAGTTTTGTAAGTATGGGCGCTAGTTCTGGTTGAAGTTTTTGAGTACTATAATTGAATTACCGTCAGGGCCGGTTGCTTTACTGGAATCAAGATTTTTGATTAGCTTGACAACATCACGTAGAGATATATGTATATCACATAGCGTGTTTTCTGATACAGGAGGAAATATTGGGGTTTGGCGGCCTTGGTCGCAAAGGGTAGAATTAGCTGCAAAGTTCTTGGCAAATAGTTTGGCTTTGTCTGATACTGACGAGATTATCTCAGGTCCATTGATGATAGTTGGGATAGAGCTTGGACTTGACAGACTGAGCATACAACTCCCTTGCGTTCTTTATTACTTTCTTACAATGGTTGCTGGCAGTCTTGAAAGCGGCTTTAGCTTCCATACATCTGTTACGTTGGAAGCAGTGGAAAAAGTGATTTCTGTGCATAATGGCAGCAGCACATTCTGGAGAGAACCACGGCTGGCTGTTAGGTTTTTGCTGGAACTTTTTCGAGGGTATGAAACGGTCTATACCTACAATTAACCATTCCGTCAGGTCTGATACTATAGAGGAAACATCCTTTTTAAACATGGAACGCAGATGTAGATCCGATATAAATGTACGGAAGCTATCCCAGTCAGCCATAGTGTATCGATATATTATATGATGGAGAGGTACGTCTGGAGACTTATTATATTTCATTTTTATCTTAATTGATACAACAGAGTGGTTGGAAGGTCCAAGAGGAGACTGAACAGAAACTGAACATAGTTCAAAGCAAGTTGTAAGAAAAAAGTCTCGTAGACTCACATACTGGCCGTCATTATCGGGCACACAGGTAGGTTCGTGAACAATCTGAGTGAGGTCATAAGCAATGGAGAAATCATTACAGAGCCTCCCCTCATCATCGGTCTTGTTTGAGTGGGTCAACTATTCCACGTTGAAGTCTCCACATATGTGAATGTTAGCTGAAGGATAAACAAATAGAACAATTTTCTCAGATATGCTTTTAAAGATAGTAACTCCGCTGTTGTGGGGGCGATAGAGAGTAGATATAAATGCAGTAATGTGAGCTAATGCAACCCGGAAGCACATATAGGATAAGTTAGGATCTTCTCTGGAGATGTCCCTATCACATGGAAAGCCATCTTTAATATAGGCACATATTCCATGCCCATAGCGATCTTGGTGGTCAGATTTAGAAGTTAAGTTAGAGTATCCTTTAATTACAAACTCATCTAGGGAAATAGTCTGCCCAATGCCAGTTTCGCTTAAAAATAAAAGTTCTGGTTTAGTCTCCTGTAATTGAGTTTCAACCTCTGGAAGGTTAGAACGTGACCTCTGATGTTGGTGGAGGAGACATGGTAGTGGGGGTCTGCGTTGGAAGTTGGAGATCCGGGTTTAATTGTGTATTTTTTTCTTGAAACTTGTTATGATGGAATTTTGGAATTTGTGGACTAGGGCGTCAGACTTGCTTAGAGCAGGACAGAAAGGGGAAACAAAGAGAGAAAAAGAAACAAAGAATTTTTTTTTGTAGAACATGATAAGGTAAAGCCGTAACAATTACCCACTAATATGGCATCGAGAGGCTCCACCAGAAGCTACTGTGTGGTCCAGAATCCATTCACCAAATGGCAATACAGCAGCCCCAGTACTTTGCGCCTGCTGATAGGACAGCCTCCTTAGTGGTTAATCCAAGGATCGTGTCCCTGACTATCAGGCAGATAACGTCAGCTCAGATAAAACGTTTACCTCTAGCACCCTTACTAGTGACATGGCTACAAGGATAAACAGAAACAGAAAATTTCCGCCACCTCTGCCAACTGTTTGCACAAATACTGCCAACCTAGAATACAGCTTTTTCTTCTCCCTTTGTCAGAAAAATCACTCATTAAAAAATGAGGACTGAGGGACAAATGAAGAGAAGCGAGAGTAACGGGAGCTGCTGATAACGCATCCACAATACGTTTTCTACTCTCCATTAAAAAATAAAAAAATAAAAAAATTATTAAGTATTGTACTTAATACAAGTCCAACTGGCGTGTTTAAGGGAAAGTATGGTGATATATTCCCCTCTCACGAACTAAAAGTGAATATAATTTCCTAATCTATTTTTGCAATTAGCTTGGGAAATGTAATAAACAACATTTATGGATGAGAAAATGCTAGCATTAAATAAAACAATCAAAAAATAAATATATACGTTAAATACTGAAATAAAATGTAGTTAATTAATATTTGATTCTAAAGATAAAATGATTAATATAGAAGTCACATCTCGAAAAAAAGAGATCCGTCTCCAGAATGCAAACTGTTGAAAAAAGTTTTAGTTTTTAAAACATCAGCGTTCCAAGGATTTTTTTTTCTTCTTCTTTTGAATTAACTGTTAAAAGAAAAGTGTGATCATATTCTGGACTTTAGGTTTTAAGAAACTTGCAGTATAAAAGAAAAGCGAGGGTGGGGTCTTGTTGCACAAATTTTGCGTACCAAACCCTCCTAGAGTTTTTTTGTCTACAGACATGAAACTTCATATATAAGGTATTTGAACCCATGCAAAACTTTGTTTTAGTCCGGAAAAATCGGTGCAAAAGTGTGAAAATTAAAAAAAATGAAATTTGCCAGGTGAAGGTCGAACGCCGGCATTACGAATGCATAACGTAATTGCTATTGGTTCATGTTTTAATTTTTAGCTTTGCAGTAAACATGTTTTCATAGCCCAGTCATTTACGGCAGAGGCAAAATAAATCATGAGCTGAACGTTTTGGTTTCGATTCTCGGTGGTGGTGCATGAGTCTTTTTTTTTTTAATAATTTTTAAATCATTAGTATATATTGCATCCAATCTATCTATCTATCTATATCTATAAAAGTGAAAATGTCTGTCTGTCTTTTCTCTATGGTAGTTAGGAAGATTATTATACAGAAAGGCATTACTTTACATATTCACACTTTTTTAATATATACATATGCACATAAGCTTATGAACAGTACATAGGGCCCGAGCAAAGCCGGGCGGAACTGTTAGTTTAATATATCTATAAAAGTGAACGTTTCTGTGTATCTGTCTGTCTGTGTATCTGTCTGTGTGTTTGTGTGTGTACATTTCCCTACGCAATAACTCTGTCAATTTTTAGTCTATAGACTCGAAATTTGATATACAGCGTACTGAGATTTGGGAAAATCTATGTGATCGGTTTTCGGCCAGACATTTGGCTGTTAAGGGATCAAAGTTCAACGATTTGACCTTTGAGAACTCTACCAAACTCCTCCGACAATTTTCGGTCTAAACACTTGAAATTTTAGGTATAGGTTCCTTGAACATGGATCTAACTTAATAACTTAATTTGAGCCCAAAACAATAAATGTTAAGGGGTCATAATAGGCGTCAAAGTTAAAAAAATTGACCGTTTTTTTTTTTTTTTTGCTCAACATACACCTCCAAATACCCGGGCAACGCCGGGCACCCATGCTAGTCTATATATCTATAAAAGTGAACGTGTCTGTTTGTCTGTCTGTCTGTCTGTCTGTCTGTGTGCCTGTGTACATTTTCCTTCACAATAACTCTGTTAATTTTTAGTCTACAGACTCGAAATTTGATATACAGGGTACTGAGATTTGGAAAAATTTAGGTGATCGGTTTTCGGCCAGACATTTGGCTGTTAAGGGATCAAAGTTCAATGATTTGACCTTTGAGAAATCTATTAAACTCCTCCGCCAATTTTTGGTCTAAACACTTGAAATTTTAGATATAGGTTCCTTGGACATGGATCTAACTTAATAACTCGATTTGAGCCCAAAACAATAAATGTTAAGGAGTCATAATAGGCGTTAAAGTTAAAAAAATTTACCTTTTTATTTTTTGCTCAGCATACGCCTCCAAACACCCGGGCAACGCCGGGCACCCATGCTAGTATATATATATATATATATATATATATATATATATATATATATATATATATTGTTTGTTTTTTTCTTGTTAAGTAAAAATTGGCCAAATAGGGATCAAAATGCGCTAAAAACAGACCGGACTTTCTGGTAAGGCAATCCTGAAAATTAGAATGAAAAGCATTCAGAATACTTTTGTTTTGTGGTCGCCAAACGTCCATCCGGCAATATAATACATGCGATGTGTCGATCGAAGCGTTTATGTTCCAGGTAAGTTATTTTTTTTTAATATTTAATCGGTTATTTGGAGCGTAAGATGTGGAGTAACAAAAAACCCGGATGATTGCAAGAGTTGTCAAGCAGGATGAGATCTAACATAGGAAAAAAGAAGTAAACATTACATACAGTGAAGAAAACAAATCAAGAATCAAAAGAGTACTACTACTACTACTACTACAACTACTACTACTATTAATAATGATGAAGACAGGTATTAATGCTATATTAACAAGAAACAATTAAGTGGGGAAATTTGCTGAACATTTTTAAAAATGCAGAGAGCTAATCTCTGTATGAATAAAATATCTCGTGTGTATCTGCGTTAATCATCTCTTTGCAATTTCAAAAAGAATTGGAATCAATAATTCTATCGGAATTTTAAATTTTGAACAGAACTGATAATTGTATTGGAATCGGAAAAAAAATCGGAATTGCCTTATCACTAATCCCTATCTTCCCGAATTACTGTATAACTTAAGGTGAACTATACTATAGTTTTGGTACTATCTTTCAACTTCGAATTTAAACATATCGTCTTGGAAACGATCGTACACGAAACTGTTGTTCACGTTAAATTTTTGGAACGAATGCATGCAAATAAACATGTCATATATTTATTTACTTAATAACTAATATATATATATATATATATATATATATATATATAAATATATATATATATATATATATATATATATATGAACAAATGATTAATAAAACATGTTAAAAGACATCTTGAAAAAGAGTTAAAAACATAATATTTTTAGTATAAAAATATGTGGTTAATTAATTTGGGTATTTATAATTTAAATATGATGCCACAGTAGTTCGTGCGTATGTGGCATAATCAAGAGTTCCAATTTTCAGAACTATACACATTAAATTAGATTGTATTTTACCAATATCGAGTTGAATGTTGTCTATTATGTCTGTTTTATCAGACATAGGACTTTGTATATACCCCAAAGAAAATAATCTGGTGAGGTTAAATGGCACAAACCAGGTGGCCAGCTGACAGATCCATTTTGTGAAATTATTTGTTCATCAAATTTTTCTCTCAATAAATTGATCGTATTGCGGGCTGTGTGGTATCTAGCTCCATCATGCTAAAATCTTACAATGAATTGCTAACCAAGCTGAACTAAGAATAACCAATAATGTGAATGTCATGTTGCCAAACATGTAATTTCTAGAAATTTGCCATGGCTTCATTGAAATATTACTCGAGTCATGCTATTATTCCCCTCACTGTAAAATTTAGCACAAATAAAAAAATCGTCCGATTAATAAATAGACATTTTTCTCCATCCAATAAGCTTTGCAATAGGAATACTGCCCAAAAAATTATTTATAGACACCCATCAAAAATTCACTACAGCTTGTATACCATATATGAAGGGTTTGTCTGAAAAACTTCAACGAATTTGTAATCCATACAACATCAGGACAATATTCATGAGTGATTCAACTCTCCGGCAACAGCTTGTGAGATGGCTTTTCGTCATCCAATAAGCTTCGATACAGGAATATTGCCAAAACGAACTATTTATGCTAACCTTCCGTAGGATCGCGTTAGCCTCATAAGCCCAACTCCTCATGCAAAAATAAATGATGTTTCTTCCTTGGGGAGGGTGTAGCATAATTAAGTGCATAGTTAATGAAGCCAAAGTATGCAAAACAATAGATATACATTGTAATGACACCAGGAACTTTCAAACAGAGATTCTACGGTGACAATATTGACTTCAGATATTGAAGAAATGAGCGATCACTTACTTAGCAACTAACATATTTTTTTTTCTTTTTTAAATTGTCGTTTCACACCAAGCAAGGCACAGAACCACTTAGTCGTGAAGGGCTATTTATGAAGTTGGGCAGGAGATGTCTGTTCACATTACACTTGCATTTCGTCATGTATTTAAAGTCAGGGAATATACTTCATGTATCTGGCAGTGTTCTTACATAGGTTTTGTATCAGAATGTCTTTGACAAGTAGCGATAGTTGAAAATATTTGATAAAAAAAGGAGCAGGCGATTTTGAACAAGCCTAACAGCACAAAGACATTTGAGATTTTATTAAATCTGTCAATTTCTTGGAATATTCTGCTCTATCTATTAACACTGTAGCATTACCTTTGTCTGCTTGTAGTATTATGATATCACTGTCATAGCACAGGGATTTGATAGCCAATACTTCTTCTATTGAGAGGTTCGGTTTTAGAGGCTTTGAATTCTTGAATGCTTGTCTCATTTTCCACCTTATGCTTTGGGTTTATTCAAGGCTGTCTCCTCTATTGGAGCTCAAAAAAATCTGGACCAGACACAAAAAGACACCACTCATAAATTCACCACAGTTTGTATACCATATATGAGGGGCTTGTCTGAAAAACTTCAACGAATATGTAATCCATATGACATCAGGGCAGTATTTAGGAGTAATTCAACTCCATAAAAACAGTTTTTAAGAGTCAAGCCCCCTACAGAAAAAATCATGACTGAGAACTGTGTATATGTGTAAATCCCATGTAAATGTGGCAAACTATACAAAAGTGAAACGTGTCGTCCACTAAAAGTATGGTTAGAAGAACATCGAAAAGCCGTGGTACGTAGAGAAATTAAGAAATCAGATATAGCTGACCATATCTGGAAGGAAAAGGGAAACCATCTACCATTATGGGATGAAGTAAAAATTATAGAGAAGAACGGTGGAGACTAAGACGCCTCAAAGTAGTAGCACATATGCTGGGGAATAACTAATTACTAAGTATACCTAGTATAGTATTTAATGCGATATGGGAACCATTAATTATAAACAATAAATATATACAAGTAATAAGTAAAAACATTAAGATATATAAATATATATATATATATTAATATATAGTAATAATCAATAATGAATATTGATATTTACAAATAGAAATAAAATATGTTTAAAGCTGCTAAAATTCGTACCAGAATTGTCTGCAAGGACCATAGTGCAGTGGTTAGAGTACTTGGAAAAATCAATTGTGAGTAGTAATATTCTCCTGAAGGTTGAAAGTTCAATCTTTGTGTGTGCCAAAAAAAAATCAAATGATGGTCTGACCTCTCTAGGGAGATACAGAGATGTTAAGACATTTTATGCTTTGCTTCGTCAGGCCTATAATCCAAAATCCTCTTCAATTACACCACTCCTGCTGAAGGATGGGAGAACTGTGCTGAAAATCTCAGATGAAATTATACATCGATGGCATGAGCACTTTCATGAGCTTTTTCACGACCCATCCAATGTTGATGTTGCTGCAATATAAAGTATCCGTCAGTGTTCCTTTAATCTGGAATGTGATGTTGAACCGACTCTCATAAAAATAGTTGACTGCATAAAACAGATAAACTCGAACAAAGCCCCTGGGCTGGATGGCATTCCTGTTGAGCTGCTGAAACATGGTAGTATCAACGTACATTGTGCAGTCCACTCTTTGATACTGTCTGTATGGCAAGGTGACCTGGTTTCCCAAGACTGGATAGATGGCATCCTGATTATCCTGTACAAAGGAAAAGGGTACAAGCTCTGATTGTGGAAATTATTGAGGTATCTTGCTGTTGACTGCAAGTGGAAAGGTATTTACACGGCTCTTACTGAACCGATTGGAGAAGTATATTTGTCCTGATATCCTTCCAGAATCCCAGTCTGGTTTTAGAGGTGAACGAGGGACCAGAGATATGTGTTTTCTGCTAGATAGCTTTTGGAAAAGTGTATTGAGCATCGTATGCCTCTTTACCAGGTGTTTGTGGACTTGACCAAGGCATTTGACACAGTCAACCATGAGGCTTTCTGAAAAATGTTGGGAAAATTTGATTGTACACCTGCTTTGATAGAAAAGTTCAAGGAACTTCATCATAATATGAAGGGTCGCATCGACTTTAATGGTCGGCTATTGGAGGAATTCCCCATTGATAATGGAGTTAAGCGGGGTGATATAGCTGCACCAACATTTTCTTTTTGCTCTATTTGATTGCTGTGTTCTGACTGCGATTGCGATATGGGTGTTTATATTAGATTCTGAATGACTGGAAATGTGTTCAACCTCAAAAGATTCCAAGCCAAAAAACTTGTTAGTGATGAGTTTGTTAGGGAGCTATTGTATGCTGATGATGCTAACCTGGTGACACCCTCCCCAGTTAAGATGCAATTTTTTAATTTTTTTTATTACATTTTCACCCCAAACAAGGCACATTGCCACTTTGTTGTAGGGGGCTACTATCAGGGACATAAGCATCAGGGGTAATTTGTAGGAAGTTGGGCAGCAAGATGTCGGTTCATGTTATACTTGAACTTCTGCATGTCAGTACAGTTGGGGAAGCAGGGACCTGGAAGGGAATTCCAAAGTCTAGCTGTTCTGGGGAAGAAACTACTGGAGTAGAAGGCTCTCTTGCATCTAGGGATCTTTACTGTGAAGGGGTGGGATTTAGCTGCCTGTCGGGTTTGTCGGGGGTATTTACATCGAGGGAGCACAAGTGCTTGCAGTTCGTCAGAGCATTCACCATAAAAGTACTTGTAGAACAGGCAGAGAGATGCAACATTTCGTTGATGTGACAGAGGCTGAAGTTTAGCTGACAGTTCAGGACCTATCAGATTGGCGACTCTCTTTTGAACCTTGTCTAGGAGAGACTAATGGCAGATGCACCAGCCCAAATATGACAACAATACTCCATACATTGGCGAATGATGGCCTTATAGAGGTATAGGATACTTCCAGGCGTTAATAGCTTTCTAGCACGGTAGAGAGAACCCACCTTCTTCGAAGCGGTCCTGGCAATGTTCTCAATGTAATTGTTCCAACTCATGTTTCCTTGTGAACATTAGGCCGAGGAGTTTAAAAGATGTACTTTCAGATAAAAAGTCATTGGCCATTGCTATTGGCGGTAGGGAAAGTTTCTTGTAATTATTGAAGGAAACAAGTTTAGTCTTGGCAGCATTGAAGGTGCCCATCCATTTTTGTCCCCATTCCACTACAGATCGGAGGTCTTCCTATAGTGTTTCTGCCATTTCTTTAGATATGTGTTCATTTATTTTCCTGTCGTGTCTTTTATAGAGCGTAGTGTCGTCAGCATACATACCCATCTCACAGACAATTTTGTCAGGGAGGTCATTTATGAATATTAGGAATAACAGAGGTCCAAGGATAGACCCTTTAGGCACTCCCGCATTTATATCATATTGTTTAGATGTACGACTGTCGAGAACAACCTGGATTTTTCTCTTATCTAAGAAGGATCTAATTATGTTATGTATTCTTCTGATGATGCCGTATGATCTGATTTTCTTGAGAAGATCCTCATGCCATACCCTGTCAAAAGCCTTATATATATCTAGAGCTACCGCTCTACCCTCCCCTGCTTTGTCCAGTGACTGGTATATATGTTCTGAAATTACAGTTAGGATGTCTGCTGTGGAATGGGCTTGCCTAAATCCATATTGTTGGTCAGTGAGAAGGTTAGCATCTGTAAGGTGATTGACTAGAGCTTGGTTAATTTTGATCTCAAATATTTTGGCGAAAAGTGAGAGGAGACTAATGGGGCAATAATTTACTTAGTCAGTTCTTTCGCCAGAATTCTTGAAAACTGGCACTACAGAAGCAGTTTTCCAGCAGGCAGGAAAGCAAGATTCATTAAGGCATTTGTTGTAAAGTTTGCAGAGAAAACTGGAGCTACTTCGGCGGCACACTTTTTTAATAGCACAGCCAGGATGAGATCAGGTCCACATGCTTTTGCAATGTCAAGCTTTCATATGATAGCATGCACCTGAGCAGGGGTGATTTTCAGATCGTCTAGTGTAGCGTCTGTCCACAAAAGAAAGTCAGGGAGTGGGTGGTTAGCAGAGTCCAGTGTGGAGTTGGAGGCAAACCGTCTGGAAAGCATGTTAGCCATCTCAGTTGCAGAGCAAACAACCTCATGATTGTTGGATAGTGGGGGAATTGTTGATTGCCGATTATTTACTACACTATTGTAGATTTTCCAGAAGTCTCGGTTTCCTAATTTCTGTGCTTCAATGCGTTTTGGGGTGGTTTCAGTAAATTCTCTCTTAGCTGTCGCTATTTCTTTCTCACAGTTATTTCTGGCTTCTATGTACTTCTATCTGTTTGAACTGGACTTTTGTCGGTTAAATTTGCGGTATGCATGCTACCTTTGCGTTATTGAAGTGAACTATTGGGGAGAGTGGGGTTTGCTATAGAATTTGCGTGTGGGAACATGTGCTTCAATTGCCATTTTGAACCATTCAGTGGTCTCATTTGCGCAATGTTCAGCAGGAAGTGAAAAGATATTTTGCCATGGAGCGTCCCTGATGAGATCCCTGATGGTTTTCCAGTCAGCCTTTTTATAATATCTCGTTGTTTTGAGCAGTGGCTCTTCAGTTTTGGCTCTAGATTTTAGGGCGATTTCAACCATTACCACTGCATGATGAGCGTTCCCAAGAGGGCTGTGGGCATTCGTTACACAGTCATCGGGAACTGTGGTTAGAAACAGATCTAGAAGTGATGCATATTGTTCTTGCTGGTCTGGGAAACGTGTTGGAAACGTAACCATTTGTGATAGGGAATAAGATATAGAGAAGTTACGTGTTGTGGTACCAGCTGCGTCTGTGTAAGTAGAAAATCCAAGTCAGTTGCTGTGGTGAACATTGAAGTCACCAAATACATGCACTTGTGCGCTAGTGTTGAGGGAAAGTATCTATGCTATCAGAGACTTTGTTTATTAGGGTACAGTCCTGGGTCGAAGGAGAGCGGTAGAGAAAATAAAAGTAGCTAATGTTATGTTGCATATTAAGCATATAAAGGCTTGATCGTCCGATTCTGGTTTAGTTTCTCTAGTCAAGGGGAAGGTGTTTCGAATGTAGACTCCAAGCCCATGCATATGTCTGTCAGAGTCCTTACGGCAGAGTGCGAGGTGTCCAGTTGGAGGGGATAGAGGAGTGTAGGTTAGTCTCACTTGGTGCTAAGATATCCGGGCTGTTTGTTAGGAGAAATGCTTCAATATCATTTAAATTAGTTCTAAACCCACAGATGTTCGTAAATGCGAGCCTCAAGGGAGAAGGCAGGTTGGTTTTGTTTGAGTTTTGGCCTGATTTTAACGTAATTAATTAGTGATGGATCTCTTTATGAATGCTTGTACCTAATGCAAACTGACAGTTAGCATTAAGAAAACTAAAGTTATGTATACTCCCTCTCCTAAATTATTTAAAATCTAAAATATATATAATAATTTATATATGTATATATATAAAAAAATATTGTCCGTCCACCTAAATCGTAATTAGCCACTACATGCCTGTGACAAAATATATATATATAATTAAAAACATCATTTTTATAACGCAATATGCCTGCGCATGATGGAAGTATTCCTATCAAAAGCACTTGCTAAAGGAACTTATGGATCCAGCCTAAACAATTTTGAGAAAAACGCAAAAACAATTATTTGGAGATTGGAGTAGGTAATAAAGAAAACGGTGAAACAGAAGAATTCCGTGCTTTTTAATAACACTTGTCTCAAGAATATGCTGCCTAAATATACCCAATATATATATATATATATATATATATATATATTTCTGTGGAAATATATTTTCTTATAATAATATACCAAACCTTATTTAAGAAGCTCATTATATATATATATATATATATATGTATATATATATATATATATATATATATATATATTTAAATTGTGAAGAATGAATATAAATATTCTCTTGAAAATTGGAAATTATCAAAATAATAAAAATCTCAATATACTAAAGAGGGTAATTAAAGAAATAGGCAAAATATATGATGAAAAATAAAACTGAATAAATTACAATTAATCAAATTCAAGCAAAAAAAATTGTACCAATGAAAAATCCTCAATCCATGAATTTTCAAAGATATGCTCTTTTCTTCAGAGGATAAACATTACGAAAAATTTACCAATATTTTACATAGATTTGAAAAAGATCTTTTATTCGCATTTTTTACATAAGTTTTTCCTATATATTTAAATTTTTTTATATTTAAAAAAAAAATGTCATCGAAAATATATGCATTAAGGATTTTCCATTAATACAATTTCCTTGGATTAATAATTATTGCAATTTATTGAATTTTATTTCCATTAAATACACACACACACACACACACACACACACACACACACACACACATATATATATATATATATATATATATATATATATATATATATATATATATATATAGAGAGAGAGAGAGAGAGATAGATAGATAGATGTGTGGGTGTGTGTGTGATGTGATGTGTGATGTCATGTGATGTGTGATGTCATGTGATGTGTGTGTGTGTATGTGTGTGTGTGTTTTGACAGATATAATGTATAAAGTTATAAAAATATATGATAATTAAGCTAAAACTTCCGTGTTTCATCCTCATAAGGAACAGTCAGGCTAAAATGCATAAAATTTGTGTTATGCCCTTTTTTATGTGCCCATGTGATGTTTAACTACCTAATCAATCAAATTCATTTCTATTCACGCCAGTGCATTTAAGTTGTCATTAGCCAACAGACTTGCATCACTCAGACAAAGGTTTGGCTAACGCCTGTTTCCTGTTCTGTTGTTCTGTTTTCTATAATGTGGTTCACCTTTTTTTCTTTATAATAATCCGAAACGTACATAAATAGTTTTAGGTGTTTGTTCCCCTTGATTGAAAAAAAAACTTAGAGTTGTCTCCCATGAATAATCTGAGACGTTGAGAATGTGTGTGTGTGTGTGTGTGTGTGTGTGTGTGTGTGTGTGTGTGTGTGTGTGTGTGTGTGTGTGTGTGTGTGTGTGTGAGAGAGTGAGAGAGAGAGAGTGAGAGAGAAAGAGAGAGAGAGAGAGAGAGTTCTCTATGGCCTCCTAAACGGCAGGGCCGATTTTTATGAAATTTTACACGAAAGTACTTTATGCCCCTGTCAGTGTTCTAAGATAGGTCTTGTATCGGAATGTATTCGATAAGTATCGATAATCAATAGGTACCTCCAACGCGCGCCACAGTTTTAACCCCTCCCCCTGTATGTAACACGAGGGAACTGTAATTTAATTTAATATTATCAATCTAACATTTTTACCATTTAAAAGAAGAAGCTTCAAATAAACTGCTAATATTTTTTTTTATTTTTTACAGCATACAAAAGTAATGAAAATGCGAGACAAAAATCGTGTTTACATTATCGACGCTTTAAAACAATGTTCCTATGTAGTGAGGTTTTTTTAACCCATGTTTTAAAACTCCAGCAAAAATCAAATAATAGTCATATTTTCCTGAAATTTTCAATATTTATTCATTATTAAATAAACTTACATAATAAAAGTAAGTTTCATTAAATATATTAGAGGAAATATTTTTTTTAGGTGTTCTAACCCCCCCCCCATATTTCATGTTACGAAAACTAAAAATGTAAGTCGATAAAAATTTCAACATTTTTTAAAGCTGAAAAGATCAAATAATTAAAAAATAGTTATTTATATATATATATATATATATATATATATATATATATATATATATATATATATATATATATATATATATATATATAAAATCCTGTCATTTTTTTCACTTACCTTGAAGTTGTAAAAAAATTTGGACATAAAATCAATATTATTCTGTTAAAAAAAATAAAATAAACAATTTTTCTTGATTTTTTTTCTCTGTAATATAATTATTTGAATTACAACAAAAAAAAAAAAACAGAATTTTAAAAAAATTATTATTTTTAAAAAGCTTTAAATGATATTAAATTCAAATATTATGCGATATGAAGTTTAAACAGCTTTTTTTTATATAATAGGTTTCCAATAATAAAAAAATATATATTCATATAATAGAATATATGACTTTTGAGATAATAAAAATTACAAAAGCAAAATCGGCTAAAAAAATTCGTTTGGATTTGATTATTTAAAATGACAGAGGGTTTATTCAAATTTAGCTTTCGTACATTCATATCTGATCTACCTCTGCATTCCATGTTTAAAATGGATGTGTCCTCTATAGTATCAGACCTGACCGAATGGTTATTTGTAGGCATAGACCGATGCATACCATAAAAAAAATTCCACCAAAAACCTAACAGCCAGCCATAGTTCTCCCCTGAATGTGCTGCTGCTATCGCGCACAGAAATCACTTTTTCCATAGCTACCGACGTAATAGATGCACTGAGACTAAAGCTGCTTTCAGGAACGCCAGCAACCACTGCAAAAGAGTAATAAAAAATGCAAGAAAGCTATATGCTCAATCCGTTAAATCCAAAGTAGCTGATCAGTGGCTTGGTTCCCACCAGTTTTGGCAAATAACAAATAGGATCCTGAATAGAAGCGTGCGTTCTATTCTAACCATTATCAATGGACCAGAGGTCGTCTCGTCAGCATCAGACAAGGCCAAGCTATTTTCCAGGAACTTTGCAGCTAATTCTACCCTATGCAATGAAGGCCATCAACTCCCCATATTTCCTCCTATAACACACAACACACTAGGTAACATACAAATATCTGTGTGTGATGTCGCCAAGCTAATCAAGAACCTTGATTCCAGTAAAGCAACTGGCCCTGACGGCATTCCAATTATAGTGTTGAAAAAGCTTCAACCAGAACTTGCCCCATACTTACAAAGCTGTTTAAGCGTTGCCTTAAGGAGAAGTGCTTTCCAACACCCTGGAAAACCTCATCAGCATGCCCTGTATTTAAGAATTCAGGTGATAAGTCATCTCCCTCTCAGTACAGACCAATAAGTTTTGTGTGTGTCATGAGTAAGTTGCTGGAATCCATATTAAATAGAGAAGTAGTTAACCACCTCAGCAGAAATAACCTTCTTAGTGACATGCAATATGATTTCCGTTCTGCTAGATCTACAGCAGATGTGCTACCGGTTATATCTCACATGATTAGTGAATCTCTTGACAAAGGCTTCCTTTCTAGGGCAATTGCTCTTGACATATCAAAGGCCTTCGATAAGGTATGACATAAAGGCCTACTTCACAAGATTTCCAGCTACGGTATAACTGGAAATGTTTTCTCAATCATTAAATCATTTCTCTCTGATAGGCTCATAAGAGTAGTGGTTGATGGGCAAAAATCAGAGGCCCGCAGTATTAATGCTGGAGTCCCTCAGGGGTCCATCCTGGGCCCAACTCTCTTCCTGATCTACATCAATGATCTCCCAAAACACATACTTAAATCATTCGTTGACATCTATGCTGATGACACTACCATCTATGGCATCACATCAAAGGCCGTTAGTGACAATGTTCTCTCAGATTCTCTCTCCTCTGATCTTAAGCATGTGGTACAGTGGGGGAAGAGGTGGCTGGTTACATTTAATGCATCTAAAACCAAGCTTTGATCTTATACATCATCAACGCTCTGATCCCCATCTGGCATCAATTGAAATTGATGGCTTTCGTTTGGGGAGGCCCCATGTTTTGATAAGCTTCTGGGTTTGATCTTTACTCCTGATCTGAAATGGAGCATGTATATCAAGTCTGTTGCCAAGGTCGCTGGAAAAATGGTGGGATCCTTCTACCACTCCAGAAGATATCTCACTACTGATGCAATTCTCTATCTATATAAAAGTCAACTATGTCCAAGGATGGAATACTGCTGCCACATATGGGCAGGAGCTGCTAAAAACAGCCAATCCTGCCTTGACACAGTACAAAATAGACTTCGTGGTTTAGTGGGGGATGCCCTTTTCTCTTCCCTGCAACCTCTCTCCCACAGAAGAGATGTTGCGAACCTATCTCTGTTTTATCGTTATTTCCATGTCAGGTGTTCGTCTGAGCTCCAATCTCTGCCCCCTCCCTCGCCAATCTTTCACGATAAACACTCGTCTAGTTGAAACCACTATCAATAATTTTCCTCACTCTTTATCTGTGCCTAAATCAAAACGTAGATTCCATGAACAAAGCTTTTTTCTTAGAAGTGCACGCCTGTGGAACTCTCTACCGCTTGCCTGTTTCCCTCCTGACTTCAATATGGATGTCTTCAAGTCCAACATAAACAAATTCCTGATGAACTGCCCCCTTAAGTAATGATGCTTTATCAAATCTCCAATACTAACGAATACTGCAGCACTACCCCATTGATTACTGTACACACAATAACCTTATCCCCGAGTGGCTTCTGAGCCTTGATAAGTGGTGACCTCCATGTAAGAAAGAAAAAATTGGCGGCATTTTTCCAAAAAAGTATGGACGTGTGTAAGCACAGCATCTTTAGATACATGTATCAAGAGAACAGGTTAAAATTAATTTTATCGTCTCTGTAGTTCGTTATTAAAAAAAAGCGAGGATCGGCTTCAATTAACACGAGAAATTGCTGTTGAACTCGAGGTGGACTACTCAATAGTCGTTTGCTATGTAAATCAAATAGAGAAGTAAAAAAGGTGAATAAATGTGTGCCGCATGAATTGAACGAAAATCAAAAAAGTGTTGTTTTCAGGTGTCTTCTACGCTCCTTCTACGCAACAAAAACGACCTATTTCTTGAGCGGATTTTGAGGTGTGATGAGAAGTGGATCCTCTACGACAACCAGTGACATTTGGCACAGTGGTTAGATGCTGGATAAGCTCCACAACACTTCCCGAAGTCGAAATTGCACCAAAAATGGTTATGGTGACTGTTTGGTGGTCTGCAGCCGGTCTTATCTTATCCATCACAGCTCCTTGAATCTGCACAAAACGATTACGGCGGAAAAGTACTGCCTGCAAATTGACGAAATGCACCAGAAGCTCCAACATATGTGGTCAAGGTTGGTCAATATTCAGGGACCAATTCTCCTCCATCACAACACTCGCTCACATGTTGCTCAACTGACCCTACAGAAGCTGAATGAATTGGGCTATGAGACTCTGCCTCATCCGTCATATTCACCAGATCTCTAGCCCATCGATTTTACTTTTTCAAGCATCTCGACAACTTCCTGCGCGAAAAATGCTTTAAAAGCTGAGATGATGCCGAATCGGCTTTCAATGTCTTCATCGCTTCCAGAACACCGGATTTCTATGCTAATAGGATGAATAAAGTTGTTTCTTATTGGCAAAAATGTGTCGATTCTAATGGTTCTTATTTCGATTAATAAAGTTTATTATGAAAGGAGTTATGATCTTTGGAAGTTGAACGTCAAAAAAAAAACATTATTTTTGGAACAACCTAATATTATTGTACTTATAGTCGGCCACTAATACAAAGACAAAACACCTTACAAAGGGCAAATGAAAATCTTTTAAATACATCTCTCAGTAGAGAATGATACTAAAACATCCTAACGTGAAATATAAAATTGTCTGTAGAGTTTAAATACTAAGGTTGTATAAGCCACATTATATTCTTCCATAATATCAGGGGAAAAAATTATATTGATATTTGCTGTGTTTAAAAATCGAATATTTAATTTGAAAATGAAGTCTTGCATGTGGAATGTGATACGTTCTAAATGGGAAAATTAATTCAATTATGTTACGTTCACAAATCAGGCTGTCTGAAGATATTGGCTTTCTGATCTAAAATGCACAACACATTGACGTTGTTGTTATTGTTTTCCTTTTCTCTATGTAAAACTCAATCATGTTCTGCAAAGCCAACAACAAAAACATCAGTTTCTTCTACGAAACAAGCAAACCAAATTCCACGAATAAATATTTAAAGATACAAAAAACTTCAAGTATCAAAAAAGTTTAACAGAATAACAGATTCTGTATTACGTAACACGGAAAGGGTTGATATGCCGTAAAACAAAAACAATCAAACAAAATTAAGAATTATTATTTACTATAATTTTCGAAATCGAATATTAGACATTTTACTTTTTTTAAAGATGGCAGCTTCTATTTTTAAAGTAATTATATTCATATTAATACCTAACAAATGACTTGCAATAAAATATTGCAATGTGGAAGCATGGCACAAAACTGTTCAAATTTGACATTCGGGCCAAGATCACAGTGTTGTATCTGTTTTGATGCTACATTTCACCTTTTTTGTTCTCGGTTAATGTAGGAGAAATCCTTCGTGACTGAGGCAATTTTAATTTTTGTTCCTATTCAGAGTGCCCCTTTTTGGGGAGCTGGATTTTCCCTACATTAAAAACCGACCTTGTGTCTAACTCTGTCCTCGTGGGGAGGCAAGTAAATAGGCACAATGGCACTCTTATCGGTTTTGTTTTTGGCTTCACTGTTAAATTTTTACATGTATTTATTTTTTTATTGGCTTACCATTTATAAAGGCGAAGTGTCACTCCAGAATAGGTGTTACTGCGATGGAATAATTGTCATAAAAAAAAAATGAAGAACACTATGAGAGTACTAAAATTGATCGATGGAATGAACTAATTCTGATTAATTATGGGACGGTTTATGACAATATTTGTAGACATAAAATTTGAAAGTGGCTATGTTATAATCTGCAGGGGAGCAGTTCGATAGTAATATGTTCCAAAAATGGTAGGCAATTGTAAAGAAGTACTTTTCACTAAAACTTCTATACAAGTGCTTGCTGTCAATGTTTACAAAAATAACTAGAGATTAGAGCTGAGTCGAACATCTTCCATAGAAATAAGGGTAGAATAGAGAAAGAGCACCAACGTCTCTTCTGTGAGAAAAATGGCTTCTTGCTTTTTTTTACATGGGGGGGGGGCCCAGAGGCCACTCGAGAATAAGGGTTAATAGGTATACATTAGTCATTGTGATTTTAGCATAGCAAGCATTAGTGGGAATTTTGTAACTTGGATTACTTAGGGGGACGGTTCAATAAGAACTTGTTCATGTTGGACTTGAAGACAATCAGATTGTAGTCAGCTGGAAAGCAGGCAAACGGAATAGAGTTCCACAGACGAGCAGTTCTAAGAAAGAAGCCCTGTTGATGGAATCTACATTTAGGTGTAGGCACGGATAAAGAGTGTGAGAAATTGTTGATAGTGGTTTGGGCTAGACGAGTGTTTTTTGTGAAAGTCTGGTGAGAGGGGACCAGAGATTGAAGTTCAGATGAGCACCTGCCATGAAAATAACGATAAAGCAGGGAGAGGCTCGCAACGCCTATTCTGTGGGAGAGGAGTTGCAGAGAAGAGAAAAGAGCATCTCCACTAAACTACGAAATCTATTTTGAACTCTGTCAAGACAAGATAAGCTGCTTCTAGCAGCTCCTGCCCAGATGTGGCAACAGTACTCCATCATTGGCCGAACCTGGCTTTTATATAGGTAGAAAATTGCATCAGGAGTAAGATATCTACTGGAGTGGTAGTCGGATCCCACCATCTTTCCAGCGACTTTGGCAATTGATTTGATATACGTGTTCCATTTCAGATCGGGAGTAAAGATCAAGCCCAGAAGCTTGTTAAAACATGAAGCCTCCCCAAGACGAGAGCCATTCATTTCAATTGATGGCAGCTGGGCAGCAGAGCGTTGATAATGTAAAGATAGAAGTTTGGTTTTAGATGCATTAAAAGTAACCAGCCACTTCTTTCCCCATTGTACCATGTGCTTAAGATCAGAGGAGAGAGAGTCAGAGAGATCTTGGTCGTTTATGATCTTCAAAGTGCTTCCATAGATGGTAGTGTCATCACCATAAATGTCTATGAATGATCTAAGGATGTGGTCTGGAAGATCATTGATGTAGATCAGGAAGAGAGTTGAACCTATAATGGACCCCTGAGGGACTCCAGCATTAATACTGAGAGCCTCTGATTTCTGCCCATCAACCACTACTCTTATGAACCTATCAGAGAGAAATGATTTAATAGTTTAGAAGACATTTCCAGCTATACCATGACTGGAGATCTGGTGAAGTAGGGCTTTATGCCATACCTTGATATGTCAAGAGCAATTGCCCTAGAGAGGAAACCTCCATCGAGGGATTCGCCAATCCTATGAGATATAACTGTAAGCTCGTCTGCTGTAGATCTTGCACGTCACTAAGAAGGTTATTTTTGCTGAGATCGTTGACTACTTCCTTGTCTAGCACAGATTTCAGCAGCTTACTCATGATGCATAGGAGACTTATTGGTCTGTACTGAGAGGGAGATGAGCGATCACCTGAGTTCTTAAATACAGGGCATACTGATGAGATTTTCCAAGGTGTTGGGAAGCATTACTCGTTAAGACAACACTTAAATAATTTGGTAAGTATGGGCGCTAGTTCTGATTGAAGTTTTTTGAGCACTATGACTGGAAAACCGTCAGGACCAGTTGCTTTACTGGAATCAAGGTTTTTGAGTAGCTTGGCAACATCACGTACAGATATTTGTATGTCACTTAACATATTTTCTGATATACAAGGGAATACTGGGGGCTGGTGGCCTTAGTCGTAAAGGGTAGAATTAGTTGCAAAGTTCTTGGTAAAGAGATTGGCTTTGTCTGATGCTGATGATATTAACTCAGGTCCATTGATGATAGTTGAGATAGAGGATTCTGTTTGCTATTTTCCAGAACTGATGGGAACCAAGCCGTTGCTCAGCTACCTTGGACTTGACAGACTGAGCATACAACTCTCTTGCATTCTTTATTACTTTTTTATAATGGTCGCTGGCAGTCCTGAAGGTAGCTTTAGTCTCAGTACATCTATTATGTTGGAAGCAATGGAAAAAGTGATTTCTGTGCGCAATGGCAGCAGCACATTCTGGGGAGAACCATGGCTGGCTGTTAGGTTTTTGCTGGAACTTTTTCGAGGGTATGAAACTGTCTATGCCTACAGTTAAACATTCCGTCAGGTCTGATACTATAGAGGACACATCCTTTTTAAACATGGCACATAGAGGTAGGTCTGATATAAATGTACGGAAGCTATCCCAGTCAGCCATAGAATATCGATACACTGTATGATGGAGAGGACGCCTGAGGACCTATTACATTTTGTTTTTATCTTTACTGATACAACAGAGTGGTCGGAAGATCCCAGTGGGGACTGAACGGAAGATGAGCACAGCTCAGGGCAAGTTGTGAGAAAGAGGTCTAGGAGACTTGCATACTGACTGTCAGTGTCGGGAACATGGGTGGGTTCTTGGACAATCTGAGTGAGGTCATAAGCAATGGAGAAATCGTGGCAGAACCTCCCCTCTTCATCGGTCTTGTTAGAGTGGGTTAACCATTCCACAGTGAACATTGAAGTCCCCTCAGACGTGGATGTTAACTGAGGGGTACTCAGACAGGACATTGTCAAATTTCTCAGTTTTGTTCTTAAAGATAGTAATTCCACTGTTGTGGGGTCGATAGAGTGCAAATATAAACGCAGTAGTGTGAGCAAGTGCAACCTGGAAGCACATGTAAGGTAAATTAGGATCTTCTCCTGAGATGTCCCTACCACATGGAAAGTCGTCTTTTATGTAGGCACATACTCCATGCCCATGGCGATTTTGGGGGTCAGATTTAGAGGTTAAGTTAAAGTATCCTTTAATTACGAACTCATCTAGGGAAGAAGTCGGTCTAATGCCAGTTTTGCTTAGGAATAATAGGTCTGGCTTAGTCTCCTGTAATAGAGTTTGAACCTCTGGAAGGTTGGAACGTAGACCCCGGATGTTGGAGAAGGAGACATGGTAGTGGGGGTCTGAGTTGGAAGTTGGAGATCTGGGTTTAATTGAGTATTTTTTTTTGAAAACCTTTCATGATTGAGATTTTGGATTTGTGGAATAGGTCGACAGACTTGCTTAGAGCAGGGCAGAGAGGGAAGGTAAAAGAAAAAAGAATTAATTTTTTTTTTTTTGTATCACATGATAAGGTAAAGCCGCAACAATTACCCACTAATATGGCATGGAGAGACCCCACCAGAAGATACTGCATGGTCCAGAATCCATTCACCAAATGGCAATACAGCAGCCCAGGTACTTTTCACCTGCTGATAGGACAGCCTCCTTAGGGGTTAAACCAAGGTTCGGGTCCCTGACTATCAGGCAGATAATGTCAGCCCAGTCGAAACGTTTACCTCCAGTACTCTTATTAGTGACATGGCCACAAGGATAGACAAAGGAACAGAGTTTCCAACATCTCTGGCAATTGTTCACAAAAAGTGCTGCCAACCTAGTAAACAGCTTTTTCTTCTCCCTTTGTCAGAAAAATCACTCATTGGAAAAATGAGGACTGAGTGACAAATAAGGAGAAGCGAGAGTAACTAGAGCTGCCGAACGAAGTCGATTTTGTGTTATATCAATGCAGAAAAAGAGTGCTCTAAGCAGCATTTCACCAAATGTGGCATCAGTATCTCATCTTAAGACGTATCTGTCTTACAAGATGTAAATAAATTACTGCATCATACATCAAGTACTTTCTGGAGCAATAGAATGATTCAACCATCTTTCCTTGCGATCATAGAAACAGACTAGACATAATTTTTCCATTGTAAATCTGTTTAAAAATCAATCCTAAGAGTTTATCAAAATAAGGGGCTTCCTCAAAGAGAAAGCCATTCATTTTGACTGGGACAAAGCAAAGATGGGAGTAGTCATTTGGTTATTTCGTTTTACGGCATACCAACCATTTTCGTTTTTCTAAATACCGAATATGGTCGTTTTGGTAAAAAATTGTATGTTTTAAATTGTTTATATCTTCAAATATTTATTCAATGTGTTTGGTTTGGTTTGGTTGTTTTTGGATTTTCAGAACATGATTGAGTTTTGCAAAAGAAAAAGTTCTAAAAACAATAGCATCAATTGTTGGCGCATTTTTTATCAGGAAGCTTGTATCTGCAGACTGTCTGATTTGATAGCACCAGGAAATAAATATTAATTAAATATACTGATAAAGATATTGATTTTTATACTTACGCAATAATCAGTGTAGTTATAATTACTACCTGTGAAATTATCCAAACTATTCACAAAGTTACCTTTGATTCTCCAGTCTGGTATTCAATCACTCGACTAACAAGAATTATCATCCGAGTATTGGCAGTTAAAGGAGAGAAGCTTGGTTTTAAAGGTGTTAAATGTAACAAGCTATGTTTGTTCCCATTGAATCATATGATAAAACTCCGAAAAAAGAGAATCAGTGAGATTTTAGTCACTGGTGTTCTTATAAGTGCGGCCATAAATAGCTGCATCAGCTTTATACATTGCAACAAATGATTCCAGAATATGATTTGACAAACCATTAACCAATATCAAGAAACATGTTATGCCATAAAGTATATTTAGGCATGTCAGCGTTAATTTTATGGGCTTCCGACGTCTGCTCATTAATCACACCAACTATGCATATCTGTAGCATGCCAAATCAAGACATGGACGATAGATCAACGAGTTGTCTGAAGACATTATTAACTAAAAATATTTTTTAGAAAATGTAGATGTAATTACAAATACGAGTTCATTATTTTTCAGTTTTATTATTTTCAATGAAACGCACCCCATTCTAAACGCCAAACATATTTGTTGTACTTTTATTCTCTATTGACTTCAACTCTCAATATTTTAATTATGCTTATTTTGAGTTACTTAAATGTTTTCTTTTAACACATGTGTTTAAAAATAGCCTTTTTCTGTTTTTGTTTTTCGATATCTTAAATGTCTACGAATGTCCGTCGCCCCCAAAAAATGGATCTTCAAGAATTCTGCCTATATCTTGCCTGCATTATACATCATTTTAAATCGTCTTAATTCAATACATAACTAAATCCTTGTATTTTAATGATGCATTCGTACTGTATTTTTATTGTTACTTAACCAGTTTTCTAACAATTTCATCTAATCCAAATTAATACAAAAATAATGAGTTTGTTCTCCATGCTATACATAATTACAATATCGTATTTATTGTAAGGTGGATTTTTATTTTTTTTTTAACTTTAGCACCTTAAAGAACTTTAATTAAGTATGATACTTAATATCTGAATTATATAGCTGGCTTTGTTTGAATGATTCTTAGGTTTGCTTGAATTGTTTAAGCCATTATTGTAAAAGCGTTGCAAAATATAGTTATATTAAACTTGTAAAATATGAATCCATAATTAATCAAGCTCTAGTCCACCGCCTTACAGTTGCTAAACTGTCCGACTATCAATATGCATTTAGGCAAGCCTCTTCTACTGCAGATATTCTAACTAACCTCTAAACATATATACCATGTACTGGATAAGGCAGGGGAGAGGAGGGCAGTAGCCCTAGATATTTCTAAGGCTTTTGACAAGGTATGGCACGATGGTCTTCTTATGAAAATCAGATCCTATGGTATTACTGGACGAATACTTAACATAATTAAATCTTTCTTAAGTAAGAGAAGAATCCAGGTTGTCCTCGATGGTCGTATATCTAAACAATATGATATAAATGCGGGTGTACCTCAGTGGTCAATTCTTAGACCTTTATTATTCTTGATATTCATAAATGGCCTCCCTGATAAAATAGTCTCTGAGATGAGTATATTTGCTGACGACACCACATTCTATAACAGGCACGAGGGGAAATCGAATGAACACATATCCATGGCAATGGCAGAAACCTTAGAGAAAGGCTTGCAGTCTGTAGTGGAATCAGGTCAAAATTGAATGTTAACTTTCAATTCTGCCAAAACTAAGCTTGTTTCCTTTAATAATTACAAGAAACCTTCTGAACGACCAATAGCTATGGCTAAAGATACATTACCTGAGAATACTTTGTTCAAACAAACGCTTAACATTCACAGGGAACATGAGTTGGAACAGATACACCGAGAGCATTGCCATGGCTGCTGAAAAGAAGATGGGCTCTCTCTACCGTACTAGAAAGTTACTTATGCCTGAAAGTATCCTGTACCTCTAGAAGGCCACCATTAGCCCATGTATGGAGTATTGTTGCCACACCTGGGCTTATGCATCTGCTACTAGTTTCTCACTCCTGAACTGAGTTCAAAAGATAGTTGCCAACCTAAAATTTCATCTAAGTTTCAACCTCTGTCCTACCGATGGAATATTGCATTCCTTTGCTTGTTTTACAAATATTTTAATTGTGGATGCTCCGACGAACTACAAGCCCTTGTACTCCCTCGACGTAAATACCCCTGACAAATCCAACAAGCAG
This sequence comes from Euprymna scolopes, assembly GCF_053919585.1. Lineage (NCBI taxonomy): Eukaryota > Metazoa > Mollusca > Cephalopoda > Sepiida > Sepiolidae > Euprymna > Euprymna scolopes. The sequence continues at coordinate 24,720,016 of NC_136488.1, forward strand.
TTAAATCCCACCCATACACAGCAGAGATCCCTGAATGTAAGAAAGATTTCTACCCTAATAGTTTATTCCGTAGAACTGCTAGACTTTGGAATTCTCTTCTGGATTCCTACATTCCCAACTGTACTGACATGCAGAAGTTCAAGTATAATGTGTACAGACATCTTGCTGCTCAACTCCCTACATAGTTTCCATGCAACTTATGCCCTTGATAGTATCCCACTATATCAAAGTGGCACTGTGCCTTGTTTAGGGGTGAAAATGTAATAAAAAATTAAAAAACAAAACAACAAAAAAAAAAATTATTAAAAAAAGTTGTTTTATATTTTTAAACTAGAAGAAATAAAAATTATTGTTTTGTTAATTCAAATAGATTTGTGTAAATTTATGAATTTAAAATGTTTTCATGAATTAATTTTTTTTTTTTTTTTGGATGATGAATTTAAAAATGTTTTTATGAACTTTTTAAGATTATAAATGTATTTTAAAATGATTTTAATTGTTTAAGATGAATCACAAATTATTTATTATTTTATTGGTGATATGCTTATATCGTTCAAATAAAACTAAAATTGAACCTGAGTTAATGATTTTACATGTCGATTTCACTGGGAAAAATCCGGAAAATTACCTATTTCTAAAATTAAATAGTTGTTATATATACCCCGTGCAAAAGATTAATTATTGCTAGGTAATTAACTATGGGAAACGACACTTTAAGAATATCGGAGGATAAAACTAGCGTAAAAATTGTGAACATAATCACCATAATTTTAACAATTTATCAGAAACGTGTAAATAACCCGTTTTGATATTTCATTATAGATTTCATATTTGCTACAAGATTTGTTGCCCTTTAATTAAATAAAATATGTATTAGAGTTATCTCCCATACACCATCGGTAACGCTGAGAAAATCTGTTTTGATATTTTTCAGTTTGTTTTTGTTTGCCTTGGTTACGGCAAATCAACCCCCTTTTTTTTTTTTTAACATATAATAACTTATTATGATTCATTGGCTTGGTTTGTCTATTCATAACATTGCAAGTATTTTCAAGATTATTCAATTTCAAAGCACAAATTTATTTGAAATGATTTCGGTTCTCGTATGGCGAATTGATGCTTTAGGTGTATACTGTATCACTGTATCAGAATTTGGGGTAATTTTTGACACCCCTAACACAAAACTTCGAATAAAATATATATAAAAAAAAAAACTCGTAATTTCTCTTTTTAAAGTGAGTTATTTATTTTCTTTATGGAATATACTTCCAAAATAAACTATTGAAGTTCTTTAAAAAAGTAATAGAAATATTTTTTATTTAAAAAAAAAAAAAACAGTGTTTACAAAGTGCCGGCGCGCCTTCATGCAGCCATTTTTCTTTTCTTTTTTTTTTTTTTTTTTTTTACATAATGAAATCAATTGAAGTTTACGAGGTAAATATTTTTCAATTTTTAAACTTTAAAAATCTATCAAAATTGTTCTATTGGTTCAATTTTTACGATATTTTCAGTGTCAATGTGAAATTTTATGCTCTTTTCAATAAACCAAATATAATATTTTAAACAAACATTTTTTTTTAAATACCCCCCCCCAATTTTGAAATGTCTATTTAAATTTAAATAATTAATTTACGTACCAAAGTTTTATATATCACAAATTGAAGATAAAAGATGCGCGAGCCTTTTCGTCTCACACAAAAATACGCGTTCACATCTCAAGCTATATTACTTGTCATATACATACGGACACACAAACATACGCGCGCACGTCCACACATGTACATATATTAATGTTCGCGTATATACACTCACATTCACGTGTATACGCACACACACACTAACGTACACACATGTACACACATACGCACACATGGACAACGTCACTGCCCCTTTCAAAGGAAATCCACACATGCGCAAAAGACCACCGGAAACAACTATAAAAGCAAGAGACAAGCTGTTTCCTACCCTTTTCAATCCAGCTACCGAGCTGAACGGTTTGACAAACCAGCAGCCTTCCTCTCGGGAGGCGCGTGCCCGTGCACGTCATGTCCCCTGCTGCTGTATGTGTGGGGGCAAGAGTTAACAGACAGTATGTACACCTTATACGCTTTCTCTTTCCATGAACTGGATTGACATTCTCACTCTTTCTCTCTCTATATATACAACTTGTCCCTGAGAATACCTTCGCGTAGCTGACTGCTAACATGGCACACAGCTTTACTGATATGAACCCTCTATCTTTTTCTTTGTCTACACGCTGGACTATCATTTCTCGTTCCACTACATTGCTCACTCCTTTTTCCACGCGCGAACAAACGATAGTGACCCGAACGTGAGATGAACACACATTTCCTTTTCTTTCTACACCACCAGTCCCGCAACAAACAATGGTTACACCCGAACGCGGACATGAACACGTGTTATACCTAAAACATTCATTTTTCAACAGTAAATAAACGACACGTTTATTTTATCCAGCAATTGAGTTTTTGTTTCCTTCATTCCATTCGTTTCATTATATTCTTTTGTAACAGGATTAGGATATATATATATATATATCCTAGTCCTCTACAAACGATGGTGACCCCTCTACAAAGATCAATAAATAAAACATTCTAATTTAAAACAAACAAAAAGTAAAGTCCAAAGTGTAAAACCATTCTTTTTTTTAAATAAACACGTTGATTTTTTTTTTTAAGTGGAAGCTTATGTTATGCTTAGAATATCAAGTAAATATCGGACGCTTACGACGATTTTTTCTATGTCATTCAATCTTTTCTTTTGTTAGATATTAAAAAAAAAATTCCCTCGATAAAGAAGTATTAAAATATATCAATCAAAAACTCATGTATTTCATTAAGAGAATTAAAAAAATCGGTCGACTGTTTTTTTTTTTTTTTTTTTTTTTTTTAACGGCAAAAACTTATAAGTGTTCATTTTTTACCTAAGGAGGCCCAAAACTACTAATTTTGGTTTACAGCACGCAATAGAAAGAGACATTAATTATGTCCCTTAGAAGTCACCGGAAGATAAACGTGAAGAACATCAGCTATTTGTCTTCCTTTATTTGAACAGTGAAAAAAAATCTGAGTTCGCGTTTTTTTTTAATCATTGTTTAAAAAAGTATTTTATTTCAAAAACGGACATGGAATATAAGTATAAATATGGATAAATTTTTAACAATGAACAATGGAAGTACTCATTGAATAGTATTTTTATAGGTAAGTGATTTTTTGGAATTTATATATATTTTTTGTAATCGAAGTAAATAAAATTTCGTTGATTTTCTTTAAATCTTTTTTTAAAGAAAACCGATTTCAAAAAAACAAATATTGCATAATTTGCCATTAAACCTGTTATTTTTAAAATTTTTGGTCTTTGCTCCTTTAATTAAAAGAAAAATTAGGGTTTGAATTACATTTTTCAAGAATTTATAAGTTTCGAAAGACAGTAAGTCTAAATATTCCAGTGTTTACAACAAATTTTTACTGACGATTTCTGACACTGCTATTAATGCTTTGAGGAGGAGGGGCTGATCTTGTAACTGATTTATTATATAATATTAAACAAACTTTTGTTGCTCAGTGAAAAGAGGTGGTTTATTCCTTTCCTGATATTAAAGAGATACAAAACAATAGCAATTTCCTGAATGCATTATTATCTTCTTCATTGTAGTAACGTCAAACAAGCAAAACTCGTTAAATTTTTTTCAAATAAATCTCGATAAAGACTTCTTAAATCAATGATTATTGCAAAATCTAAGGCAATTAAACAGTGCGAGGAATGCTACAATTTAATACAATTTAATAAATATTCTCATATTAAAAGAAAAAAATTAAACTAAAACATATGTTAACTTACTTACACCATTAAAAATGTAAACTATAATAATTAATATATGATGTAATGAAATAACCTAACATCCCTTCATAGATGAAATGAACTATGGATATATTGACCCTCTCACGTGACTGAGACAAAAGGAAAAAAGACAGGAAGTGAATAAGAAAATATGTCGAGTAACTCTTATGTCACATATATTCCCTTGTAAATAAACCCCTTTGTCTTTCACCCATAACCCTGTGGTGCTTGCTATATTCTTATTTAAAGTAAGGATATAACAAATGGTGACAGGATTCGAATTCACAAAAAGGAAACTTTAAGCCAAAAAGATATTGGAAAACGAAGAGAAAAAATACTGCACGGAAAAATTCAACTACTGAAAATAAAAAGCTAAGACACACACAAAAAGTAAGTTATATATTTTTTTTTAATTCAGTCTGTTACGGTCCTACTGAAAAAAAAGAGAAATTGACATTTCACGAAGCATTGAAAAGAACAATTTTTGAAAGTTGTCCATTTCAAATTTCTTTTGTTTCATAAGAAAAAAATACGGCGGAAGGAATGCTTGTATGCTGTTGGTTCGGTGTCAATTTCGTATGTGTAAACCCCCCCCCCAAAAAAAAAACCTTGTCTACAAAAGAATTTTTTTTTTGTCGTTAAAAAAAAACTATTTAGTGAATTTATTTAATACTTTGTGCAGGTACTGTTAACCTTTTGCTTTATTACTGTGCTTTAAAAAAAAAATTCTTCAACATGGAACAATTAGCCGAGTTTATAAAAACGATACAATTAGCACTGGCGACTCAACAAAGCCAGATGGAATTTTTACTAAAAGAAAACAAAATGAAGTATTAAAAATAATATTAATGAAACAAGAAGAAAAAAAGGATTGTCGGTTCACTCCGGAAGGAATTGCAAGTTCGCTGACATAATTTTTATATGAACTAACTAATAGCTTAACGTTTCCAGCATATTATCGTAGATACGAAAATATTTTTTCCAAATGATGTCAGGCCTCGTCAGATGAAGAAAAAATTATTTTACTGTTGCAAAAATTGGGTTCCCATGAAAATACCAAGTGTACCAATTTTATACTCCCAAGGAAACCTGAAATATTTTTTTAAAGAGACTATAGAAATTTTATCGAACATTTTCGGGGAGCGGGATAGCTTATTTTATACTCGTTATAGGTGTTTAAATATTTTGAAACAAGATGATGAAGACTTTATCGCCAATGCTGGGAGAGTAAATGCCCAATGTGAGTTATTTAAGTTGAAAGACCTAAAAGAGGCATGTTTAAATGCTTGATATTTGTGCAAGGGTTAATATCCTCGACAGATAAAAAGATTCGTTCTAGGACATTATCCATTATGAACCAAGACATGGAAATAACCTTACAGAAAGTTAGTGAGGAATGCCAGAAACTGTTAAATTTAAAACAGGATAATACTAGTATCGAAGAGAAAAATGTTGACAAAATACAAAGGGTAAAGCAAGACCAATGTAAAAAAATACTGTAAGACGTGTGGAGGAAAGAATCACTTCACAAAAGAGTGCTACTTCAAAAGCAAAACATGCTATGAGTGCAGGCATAAAGGACACAAGTAAACAGTATGCAAAAAGGGGAAATACTGTAAGCCTGAAATAAAGACCATTGATTCTAAAAAAGAGTCCATGTATGGTAAAAAATGGAAATATATTGAAGTTAGAATTAATGACCGGAAAGTAAACTGTCTTTTGGATACTGAAAGTGACGTATTCTTAATTGATGAAACAACATGGAAGAAAATTGGTTCTCCAAAGCTGAAAAATACAAAGAAAATTGCCAGAAGAATGTCTGGAAATAGATTAAAATTCAAGGGTGAATGTGACCCTGAATGAAAAGACGTTAAAAACTAAAATGCATGTGATACATGGAAAAAATTCTAATCTATTCAGTATAGATTTGATGATAGTTTTCAATTTATGGGAGAAACCAATCATTTTGCAAAAGAGTAAATATGACAGAATCTGAAAGTCCCAAACTGCCAGGAAGATTTGTTGGGTATTTGAAGACGGATTTTAAAAATGTATTTTCTGAAGGTCTGGGTTGCTGCACTAAAACAGAAGTGAAATTTGAACTGAAAGATGAAGCGAAACCAGTGTTTAAACCCAAAAGGAAGGTTCCGTATTCGGCATTAGAAACAATAGAGAAAGAATTAAATAGACTCGAAGAAATCAGTGTAATAAAAAAGTCGACTACTCTGAATGGGCATCATCCACAGTTTATGCGAAAAAAAAAAAGAAAAAATCAGGGTATGTGGGGATTTTTCGACGGGACTGAATGATTGCTTAAAGAATCATAACTATCCACTCCCTACCCCTGAGGAAATATTTTCTAAGTTAAATGGAGGATAAATTTTCACAAAAATTGACTTATCAGAAGCATATTTGTAGGTCAAAGTCCACGAAGATTGTTCTAAATACCTGATAATGAATACTCATAAAGGAACATTTTCCCTAAAACAATTGCCGTTTGGGTTGAAAGTAGCACTAAATTTATTCCAACAAATTATGGATGCCATGCTAGCAGGCTTGGATTTTGCAATGGCTTATTTAGACGATATTTTGATAAGAAGCAAAAATGTTGAAGAACATAAAAACCATATTCGGAAGATATTCGAGAAAATAGAAGACTACGGATTTAAAGTGGCTCTCAAACAATGTAATTTTGGTATGGACAAGATTGAATATTTGGGACAAATAATTGATTGGAAAGGTAGAAGACCTAACCCAAATAAGACAGAAACAATTAGAGACATGCCTAGACCATACAATGTAGTGAAGTTACAGTCATTCTTGGGTCTAGCAAACTACTATAATTCTTATATCCCAAATATGCACGAACTAAAAGCACCATTAAATGAATTATTGAAGAAGAATAAAAATTGGCTCTGGACAAAAATATGTGAGGAAGCATTCCAAAAAATTAAAAGACATTTGTTATCGGATCTAGTATTAGCACATTACGATCTGAAAAAGGATTTAATTGTAGTGGCAGATGCGAGCAAATACGGTTTAGGAGCGGTGCTTCTACATAGAATGGAATATGGATCTACTAATCCAATTTCTCACGCCTCTAGGGTTTTATTACCTGCTGAAAGAAAGTACAGTCAGATCGAAAAAGAGGGTTTGGCGATTGTGTATGCCATGAGAAAATTTCATAGATTCATTCATGGAAGATCTTTCGTCTTGAAAACAGACCATAAACCATTACTATCGATTTTTTGGTTCGAAAAAAGGATTCCTACTCATACGGCAAATAGATTACAGAGATGGAGTATTATTTTGCTCAATTACGATTTCAAAATGAAACACCTAGCATCTAGTAAAATTGCACATGCATATGGTTTGTCGGCATTGATCCCCAGTAAAACTGAATTTGAAGAACCTGTTATAGCAGCACTAAAAGAAGAAAATGAACTAACAGATATATTAATAAATACTGTTAGGAAACTTCCTGTTACACTTGAGGAAATAAAGAAAGCAGCGAAAACAGATAAATATATTAATTAGATAAAAAAACAAGTGGGACAAGACGAAAAGAATAGAAAAGGATTAAAAGTGTTTCCATTTTCTATGTGTGATGAAACTCTGATGTACGCAGACAGAGTGGTAATACCGCAAGTATTACAAAAGAAAATCCTAAAAGAATTCCACATGGGACATCCTGGAATCTCCAGAATGAAGGCCCTAATGAGAGGATTCACATACTGGCCTGGAATGGATCAGGACATTGAGAAAATGGTGAAATTATGTAACAGTTGCCAACTAGCCGCAAGATCTTCCCCCCATACGGACGCAACCTTGGCCTAAAACAGATGTACCTTGGACACGCATCCATATCGATTACACAGGACCTCGGAAGGGATATTATTACCTAGTAATCGTAGATAGTATGTCAAAATGGCCAGAAATTTTTAAATACAAACACCCTACAGCGGCAAACACAATAAAAGTGCTGGACGAGGTATTTAGTCAGTTCGGAGTTCCGATAACAATTGTTAGTGATAATGGCACTATGTTCACAAGTCAAGAATTCAAGCACTACTGTGAGGCACTGGCCATTGAACACATTACAACACCAACTTTTAACCCTCGATCAAACGGACAAGCAGAAAGATTTGTCGATACTTTTAAACAAGCTTTAAAAAAGAATAATAATATCGACACGGAAGAAAAAAGCATTAAAAAATTCTTAGAAATATATAGGATAACACCAAAACTCAAACACAAATGCTAAATTATCCCCAGCTGAAATTATGTTTGCCAGGAAGGTACGTTCGGTCTTCGACCGGTTAATTCCAAGAGAAAAAGTAAAAAAAAAAGTATCAAGGATAATGTAAGGTACAAGACTTACAATGACGGGGATAAAGTTTTCTTCAAAAATTATCGGGCAGGGAAGAGTTTTTGGGAAGAAGGTATAATCTCAAGAAGAATTGGGAGAATGGTTTATATTATAAAAGGGCAGACTTTCTACAAAAAACATATTAACCAACTGAGACCCCGATGCATAGAAACAGTCAGAAACCAAGAGTTACCAATAGAAGTGCTATATGACACTTTCCATATACAGCCTATAAACAAAATCCATTAATTAATTACAAGAAAACTTCTCATCCACTGATTGCCATGGTTACTGATACACTGTGTGTAAGTAGTTCCCTCAAATCTTCGCAGACAACATGAATAATAAACAAAAGTAGATCCTAAGGCTCAAATAAATGAATTATTTATCACCATATCCACCATTTTTTAAAATGATTTTAAACAACAAAGAAGTCAATTGTTTGATCTGAAAAGAAGTTATGGTTCTGGCATCATCAACTATTTTCCTCCACAGAGCATCCTTTGAAGTAAATTGCTCTCCTCCCTTATAAACACCTCTTTTCAATATTAAATATTCAATGAGGTTAACATCCGGAGAACACGGTGGCCAGCTCATGAGGGTTTCTCCAAAGAAGCCCATAGATTCAAGGAAGGCTGCAGTTGCCCTAGCAGAATGGGATGGTGCATTTTCATGCATAAAAATCATCTGAAAACGACGTGACAATGGTAGGTCATCTAGCCATTGTGACAAATGTTTATCCAAAAAGGCATTAGGCATTGCTGGTAAGTTTTACACCCTCTGGAACTCGGAATGGTCAAACCAACTTATCCCTAATGATTCTCGCCCAAAACATGATGCCTCCACCTCCTTGTTGGTGATGAACTCTGTCAGAGGTTGGAGTTCCAAACTTTGACCCATCCATCCGAACCATCAAGTGTAGCACGGGTCTCATCTGTAAATAGGACATGATGGAATCTATTTTCATGTAATTCTGTGGCCAAGCCATTCGTTTTCCCCTATGTTGTTCGCTCAATGGAGGCCTTGGGATAGTTTTGATGTTATTTGCAGTCTCATTCAACACATTGTATCCGGCCTGTCTGGATCTTGGAGCGATTCCAGCTCTTGCAAAAATGGAAGCACTGGTGCTGTTTGGGTTTCGTTTGACTTCCCTGCAAATTTTCCGAATATCACGATGTGAAAGGCTTCTCCTGGTGCCCTTATCTCTTCTGGATTTGGTGTTGGGGTTGTTCACAGATGAAGCCAAAGTTCTTGGATCCTTTTCCAGCTCCATAGCTAAATCTTTGATGAACAATCCTTCTGTGAGTCCAGCAACAATCCTTTCCGTTTCGATAACCCTTAATCGTTCCTTTTTTGCATTTAAAAAGACCTGCAATAAAGCGATGGACAGTATAAATTACTTGATCATAAATAAAATGTCATAACTTCGGGAATATCGCATGGATTTGAATAAAATTTTGGGAAATAACTAACCTTGAAACAGTCATTTGATGATACAATTTTCATATTTTTATGACGGATATTTAGTGAAATATTAATATTTTACTAATCTGCAATAAAGTGATTGACGCAGTTTATATATACATACATATCTTCATTTTATAATATAAAGCTGAACGTCTGTGTGTGTGTGTGTGTGTGTGTGTGTGTGTGTGTGTGTGTGTGTGTGTGTGTGTGTGTGTGTGTGTGTGTGTGTGTGTGGTCACGAATAGGCTCCTATATGGTCGACTATTATAGAAAATTGATCACATAATAATAGATGTATCGAGACACAGGAATGGGTATGTTTGATCTGGCAGAACGGTGGTTCATTAAAATTGTGGGGTTTGCGTTTACGCCTGGTCCACAAAGTATGAAAATAAAAAATTAAAAAATTAAAAAAAAAAACGTTTACAAGGGTTTTTGATATAGATGTACATAAGAATACTTTGATTAGTATGTTTTAACATAAATAGGGATGGTATAATAAAACTGTGGGATCTGCGTTCGCGCCTGGCCTCCATAGAATGGAAATAGGCACAAACTTTAATAAAGACTTTTCATATCTATCTGTGTAAGTATACTTTGATAATTATGTTTCAGTTTGAAGAAATATGGTATGATAAAATTGTTGGGTGTTCGTTCGAACCTGACCTCCATAAAATAGAAATATGCCACAAAGTTTAACAAGGTTTTTTTAATATAGATCCACAGAATATTGTAATAAGTGTTTCATTGTGAACAGGTATGGTATAGTAAATTATGGGGTTTATCTATTTTATTTTTACTTTCATGATATTTTGCTTTGGTTTTGATACCCCCAAATTCGAAGCTATCTCTTCACAACCCTTCCTTTTCATAACCTATCATACTTTCATAAATCAGAGTCCATTTTCTGTAGGCTGTTTTTGAACCCAGTCAACGACGTGTACTTTTGCTAGTATTTATATATGTGTATTCGTATACACACGGATGTATATATGTGTACATATATGTCGCTGTATACGTATTCGTACACACCCACACACACACACACACACACACACACACATATATGTGTGAAATTATCTCTGTGTGTGTGCGTTTGTGTGTGCACATTTCTCTATCAAACTACTCTGGAAATTTTCAGTCTACAGACACGAGATTTGTCATAAGGTGTATTGCAATTTGGGAAAATCTTTTTAATCGGTTTTCTGCCATAAATTTGGTTGTCAAGAGGTCAAAGTTCAACGATTTAAACTTTGAAAACTCTACCGATTTGGGGTCTAAACACTTGAAATTTTAGATGTAGGTTGCTTGAACATGGATCAAACTTTTTCATTTGATTTGAGCCCAAAATAATAAATGATAAGGGGTCAAAATTTGGGTCCAATAAAAAAAATTGACCCCTGCAGTCTCTACCAAAAATTGTATGAATCAAAAATAATAATTGCATGTAATAGATTCACTCGCGTCTGTCTGATATTTTGTCATAAATACGCATCATCTTTAGTTTGACTCGTAGACACGAGAGTGGCCAATATCTGAGTGTTTACCAGCAACATTTCCCGTCGTTCACTATCTTTACAAGAAAGTATGAACAGAATCTTAAATATTCATCTCATTTCTTTAGGTTATCTAAGCGATCCAGAGAGCAAACACGTTGGATTGCATTGTGACATATAGCAGGGTAGACCAAGAATTCGTTGGTAAAAGTAAAAACAACGTCGAATCAACCCTATTTGAATTAGACATAGGGGACTATTTTTAGATCAACGGGGTATAACTTGGACAGGCATTTTCATTTACTTTTTTTTTATTATACATTGATTGTCAGATGAAATTCTCCCGATCGAATGAGTGAGAAAATGTAATTGTTTTAGCTTTTTTTTTAAATTCATTTTCATCCCAAACAACGCACAGTGCCACTTTGATGTAGGGGCTACTATCGGGAACATAAGTTGCAGGGATAGTCAGGAGCACTTGGAATTAATATGATTAAAAGTCGTTGTAATGACAAATTGATATCAAGCTAGTATCAAAGATGACCTAGGCTGACTCCTATCGTGGGAATCGGTTAAAAGCACCTGTTTGATTGGGATTAACCAATGTCTGAGACTGGTCTTGGTGATTGAGGAAATCACCCAAATCACCCCATTTACCTAAGTATAAAAGGTACTACACAGCTATATATATATATATATATATATATATATATATATATATATATATATATATATATATATATAGGGAGAGAGAGAGAGACAGACAGACAGACAGACAGACAGACAGACAGAGGCTCTGGGCGTCTTTTTTGGGATCCCCTCCCTGAGAACAACACCGCAAGTCAGAATATCCCAGCTGAGAAATTAATTGGAAATCAAATTGCGATGTGTGAAACAGAAAGTTTTTTTTTCTTTGCAAGAATCTTTGGAGTGAAGCCGACAGCCTAAACACAGGCTGAGATTGTGAGGATGTGAATATTACTACCTTACTCTCCTTCTATCCTTCTTGTTAACGACCAGCAGTGACTGCTAAAAATGCTCGTGCTCTCAGCCGACAAACAAGAAGGGAGGAAGAAAATGCATTGGTTTATGCACGACTATATACACGCAAATTCAAATATTATAGCCATTTCTTTTTCTGTTTGTGATCAACGTCTACAAAGAAAGAGGTCTGCAACGTCTACAAAAGAATATATTTTGTATAAATTAACCTCTTGTTGAGCTTCTTATCAATTCTATTGGAACATTTGAAAAGGAAGTTTTTTTTCACCGTGATTGGTTTCAAACTGACCACCGAAGAAGTAATCTACTCTTTATATAGCAGAGGCGCACTGCGAAATAACATGAGACTCCTTTTATTTTACAGAAGAAGCGCGCCGCGCAACACTATACACTGGCAAAGTATCACTCCGGATTAACTGAGTTGTGAACTCTAAATCTTATTAGACTCGACGACCTGTGAAGTTGCCAAGAACTATATAACTATCTGAGATCGACCTCTGACTCGGCCTAATGAGAGAGGTCCTGTTCGGATAGGTTTACAAAGTCAAAGGTGACCCATGGGACAGCCTTATTTAGCCATGTTGATGCGACTTATTAAAACGAAACATGTACATATGTTGTTCCTTTAATTCTTGTCAAAATTGCCGGTGGCCTAGAGGCAGCATCTTAGCCTATGAAATCAAATATGACTTAGTGACCTGCTTCGAATCTCCCAACCAACAGTAAATATCATTTCATACACTGATGATTACGAAAGCATGAAATACTACTGTGTTAAAGTAAGCATTAATACTTATAATTATAAGCCCTTTTAAGATGATTAAAATGGAGCCGTGTCCGGGAATTAAGGAGGAGGCGTTCAAATATATTGATTTCATGAACTTAAAACCAATATATTTTTTCAAACGTGCTCAATGGAAAGTACAGCATTTATAAATAAAATTATATAATGATACTATAAACTGTCTAAGCGAGTTAATCAGGATTCCAACATTAACACCTCCGACCACGACAGAGCCTGTAACTGAGTGCATTACCACAACGCTATGAAACTCCGGCTGAAATTAGGTCTAATTTATCGCCTTGAAGTTATATCGAGTCTTGCTGTTATTTTTTCTAGCGATACTTATGTTAAGTGTTATTTCACCTGGGAATTTAGGAAGAATTTAATTCCTTACAACTGAATAGCCTCCCAACAATTTAGGGACTTGCACAAATCGTCTATGTATATATCTATATTTATATAAAACTAAACACACACACACACACACACACACACACACATATATATATATATTGTTTTAAAATCCTTGAGACAGTGTTTCATAGTAAACAAATGATGATCCTTGAAATAACATTAGCTTGTGTGGGAATTTGTAAAAGCAAAATGATATAGCGATTGCAAGAATGTAAATTGACTTACACTTAATTTTCCACCGAAGGACAGTGTTTTAAAAAACTTCCAAGACTATCTATATATATATATATATGTGTGTGTGTGTGTGTGTGTGTGTGTGTGTGTGAGAGAGAGAGAGAGAGTATTATGTCTCTACTTACACTTTCTATTTGCTGCATGCACTTTTAATTTATAAGCTGATGTAAACACAGTTTTTCCTCTGGATTCATAATTCTGCCTTCTTCATCCCTTCTGATGAGAAGCATGTAACTTCTAAATGAAATAACCTACAAATGTTATTTCTTTTCTATTTTTAGCTTTTTTGTTGATCTGATGAATTAATAAAAGTTTTTTGGTATAAAAATTTTGTATCTTGAGCGTATTTTTCAAGTGATCTCCTTGGCCTGATGACGTGATTTCTCTGAAACGGGAAATTACAGAAACATGTATACACATATGTCGCCGTTTGTACAAACAAATTTAATATAATATGCTCTGTTAAATCATTGACCACTTTATTTGGTAGACGCATATAGTTTTAGTGGATGTACTTATAGGAAACGCAATCAAACTCCCACTACACACACACACACACACACACACACATACACACACACATATGTATGCTTATGCATCACATGGAAAACTTCAGAAAAGGGTATTCAGCAATATATATAGCAATAAATGAGTATTCAGCAATATATATATATATATATATATATATATATATATATATATATATATATATATATATATATATATATACTAGCAGTTCAGCCCGGCTTTTCTTGGGTACTGTGTACTGTTCATAACTTGATGTACGTATGTATATACAGTAAAACTCCTTTAATTTGAACTTCCTCTAAAGTTGGACTTCTTCTCATTTGGACTTCCTCTCATTTGGACTTTTTCTAAACCTGAACTTTCTCTAAACTTGAACTGTCTCGTCATTGAAATTGTATTAGCATATTTGATGCAGAGTTGCAGTAAAGCTGTTTACATGGTTTAGTTAGATATTGCACAGAAATGTTAATATTGTTACTATGTAATTAATGTAGATTAGCTAATGATAATTAATTTACACTAACAGTAATTTTTTCTTCAGATTGCTATATTTAAAGCAAGCACATCAACAAAAGCATGGGATGAATTATGCCCAACGCCAAAGGCTTCTGAACTGAAAGAATCAGAGAATACATCTGGTCTAGAAAAAATTCTTGCAACCAAACGGTTACCGACCAACCACGCTGTTCTTAAATCACTTAATGCAAATGATGTTGAAATGTGGGTGCAACAAGATGAGGAAACTACTGATGAATATCCTGAAGGCAGTAATGGTGATGAAAATAGCGATAGTTCCCATTCTCTTGACCCTAATGTAAATAACAAAGAACACTCTGATGAAGCAATATCATAGGATGATGTAGAAAAGTCTATGGAGAAGGTTATAAAATTTCTAGAAAAAAGTCCTTACTTTAGTGACAACTATGTTTTGCAAGCAATGTCACTGAAGAAATATAACCATAAAGAAGCTACAGAACCAAGAAATTGTAGATTTTCGTGATCGCTTACGAAATACAATGGCAGTGCCCAAGAGCTCAATCGATAGAAATAGAAATTACAATGAGACTCATTCAATGAATAAATAAAAAAAACTGTATTTTACATAAATGTATGATTTCTGTAGATGATAACTTAAGTAATAAATACCTAACAAGTAAGAGTAGATTTAATTTATTTTCAATGTTTTTGTTCCTGGAAATAATATTCAACAATTCTTACTTGCAATATATCGTAAACTCAACTTAATATATCATATAGCAATCAATTCTATTTACTATTTCTTAATTCTTAGAAAATTAAAGTTAGCTGTAGCACATTTTTTTATCACGAAACTTGTACAGTATCCTCTAATTTTAAATTATAGGAGTTATACTGTATATATTAAAAAGTTTGACTCATGTCCAGGTAACCTAAAATTTAAAGTATTTAGACACCAAAATTGGCGGATGAGTTAGGTAGAGTCTGCAAAGGTCAACTCTTTCAACTTTGACCTCTTGGCAGCTAAATTTTCGCCCAAAAACTGATTAGAAAGCTTGTTGCACGTCTGAATATCCTTTATGTAAACTTTCAAATGTTTAGGCCCCAAATTAGCTGAATAGTTTGCTAGCGACCGCAAAGGTCAAATCTTTTCAATTTGACCCCTTGGAGCCAAATTTTCGGGCAAAAAATGATTAAAAAGCTTGTCCTAAGTCTGAATACACTTTATATAGAATTTCAAAATTTTAAACCAGTAATTGGCTGAGTAACTTAGTAAAGACCGCAGAGGTATAATTATTTTAAACTTTAACCCAAATTTTGACCCCTTAACATTTATTGTTTTGGGCTACATTTAAAATTTCAAGTGTATAAAACCCAAAATTGGCGGAGGAGTTTGATAGAGTTTTCAAAGGTCAAATCGTTGACATTTAACCCCTTGCTGGCCGAAAACCGATTAAAAAGATGTTCCCAAATCTTAATACCCTTATGACAAATCTCGAGTCTGTAGACTGAAAATTGGCAGAATTATTTGACAGGGAAATACACACACATTTTCATATATATATATATATATATATATATATATATATATATATATATATATATATATATATATATAAGAATGCACATTTCTTGACGGGTGAATTTTATTCTCAGAATAGAGCAGTTTTGGACTAATTATACGCTCCATTACGAAGATTAAACAAAGATATAATAGTGCTAAACCTTATGAATAGACAGTAGCGTATCTAAGGGGGACGAGGGAGGCGTGAGAGGCTGACTGACCCGGGTGCTAGCACAGGAGGAGTTGATACAATATCACCTATAACAAAATTATTCAATCAGGCTAAGGTGCCAAAAATAATCGGAAAACAGTGGTGGAGACACATGATTTCGCAGGTGAACATATGACCTCTCTTCAGAAACACTTTATGACATTCCCCTCGGAAACAATTATGACCCCCTATCCGCTTTTGTCCTCCTTCGTCACAAATTGTCGGGAAAATTGTGAGTACGAAAAATAGTAATATTTTCAACTTCTAAGTATTTCATGTGCTACAATCTTGGTTACTTGGTAATCTTGGCAACATTTTATCAGATGATCTGGTGTTTTTGTTCTGAAAAATAGATATAAATCATGACGGTTGTCGGAAAATTTGTTCCAATCGTTAGATTTAAAAAGAAATGGTTCCCTGGATCAAAGTGTCTGGCTCCACCACTGTCTGAAAATAGAATTTATCCATATGTAATGTCCGTGAATGATTTAGTTTGCAGAAGAATCTAGTTTTCTAAAGCCTTGGGTTGTAAAGAAACATGTTTTTTATTGAAAAGTTGCACCATCATTAACCTATTAAAATATTCATAGAGGCGTTTGTTTAACGTTGAATGAAAATCAAAATTCTGATAATTGAAATATTCAAACGTTTTATATATTATTCCTTAATTGGAATTCATTTTTGAGATGAGCATTATATATATTAATTTATTTTTATTTCGGACTATTATTCTCATCTTTATTAGTTGTTGTTTTTTCATCTTTTATTGGTTTGTTTATTCACAACGTTTCGGCCAACTATTCCTCTGGCCTTCGTCAGGTGGTAACCGCGACGGATAGGAACTTCGAATCTCCTAACTGCATTCTCAGCCATCATTGCCATCCGTAGTTGTTGTCGTCTCACCACATTTTTGGTCAAGTAAACCTCTGGCACACTTTAGGTGGGATTGAAACCGCTATCTTCAGACAATGTTCATTTGGAACTGTAGAGATTCAACGTCTCAATCAACTGCGCCACGGGCCCCGAAGGGCGATCAAGGTCGGATTCTTTGATCTTATAAATCCACGTTTATTTATTCAAACGTTTTGTTTTTTCTATTTTGATTTAGGTCGAAATGATAAATAATTTATCAATTTCTTAATTCCGTTTAAATGTATATCATTTCTTTGTTCTGTCGCATTATCATTTCAGATTCATATTTTTGCAATTGCAGCCAACTTTTAATTCATTTTTTTTTTTTTTTGGAAGCTCGATATCAATGAAATGTCAAAAACGCCCTATCGGCTATCAGCAACGCCAAGCCAAAAAGGTAGAAGATGCAGCATCAAATACTATGAACGAGTCTCAGCTGATTGAACACAGAAAATAGAAACCGTTAAGAGTTCTGGTTCTATTGATGCTGCAGGAACATCGCACGAACAACAATTTGAAAAACATTCTTCAAGTTCAAATGAAAGCGATCAACCGAGAGACAATGAGCAAACTGGCATTGATGCAGCAATATGATGCAGCAATATGATGCAGCAATATGATGCAGCAATATGATGCAGCAATTGCATCTCAATCTGGGGAAGAGTTTGATACTTTGTTCGCCAGCATCACCAGTAATTTGTCAATATTCAATGACGTTTCATCGTGGAAAATTCTTGTGACTAATATCATCAAAAGGGGGAACAGCCATTCCAAAATAAGCAGGAAAAGATTTCATCGGAAAAGATCGTTAAAATGGAGGACATTTATTGAACCATGTAATAATTTTATTTTTGTTGAAAGCTGTTGTCAATAAATGTTTTTGGTGGGTGCTCTTGTGTAAGATCTCAATTCTAAACCACATTTTATTGCATGTCTTTTTATCTATCTCTAATTTCGCTGCAATTTTTGTCATAAATTTAGTTGAATCTTTAAGTATTTAGAATTTGAGAGATTTAATGAAAGATTTGGTAAATGTTTTGTTGATTCATCAAATTCCAGACATTCTCAACAAATTAACTCATATGCAGTCTATTTTTTATATATAATAAACGGTCTTTATGGACAATCAAACTATTCTTGAAGTCTTCTTTGGTATGACGAATGACTTCAGTCACAAACTCCTTGATGTTGTTTTCCTATTATTATTCATATGGGCAAAAGTTTCTAAAAAGGTAAGGATAATAGTGTTAACTATGAATAAGACTTCAATATATGTTAAATTTCCATACAATTAATTAGTTCCTACAATAAAAATGACTTTACTTTCATTGTAAATTTTTCCTCTTCACCATATAATTAATATATATATATTATATATATATATATATATATATAGTGAGGAAGAAAAATTCATAATGAAAGTAAAGTCATTTATATATATATATATGTATATATGTATATATATATATAATTTACAATGAAAGTAAATTAAATATATATATATATATATATTTAATTTACTTTCATTGTAAATTATATATATATATGCATATATATATATATACATATAAATGACTTTACTTTCATTGTAAATTTTTCTTCCTCACTATATATATATATTGTTTAAAGTTTTAGATGAGATAAGTCAGTGGTACCGTCGGTTTCAGACCCGATAATTAAGAAAATACCCGAAATCGACGGTGTCAATGATTTATCTCATCTAAAACTGTCTGTAATCAAACTGTAAATAATACGCTCTTATTTTCGGATTTTCCTTATAATTGAGCACTCTGCTGGATTTCTTTTTCTAAAAAAAACAAAACAAATTATATATATATATATATATATATATATATATATATTATATATATATATATATATATATATATATACTTTCAAGATACCACACACACACACACACACATATATATATATGTATACATATATATATATAATCATGTAAGATACAACGTTAATAAGGATAGATACAAAAAAGTGTTTTTCTTTTATTATCCACAACATTGCGTACAATTGTTTCGTCCTCCAGTGTTAGCATATAAGGATAAAATTGTTCATCAAATTATAACTTTTACAAGCCTGCACTTCAGCGTGTTAGGAAAAAAATTTCAAAAATTTTGCGGGCCACAAATATGACCTTTCCATATAATACAATCGGCATTCATCATTTTTCTATAAACAACAAATACAAATAAGGTTTTAAGCGGGCTTTATCTATACTTTTATATTGAACACAGTGTATGATGTGATTTTTCTAACATGAGTGTATCTATCTGTATTAATGTAGTATCTTGAAAGAAAAATATTTATAGCTCTAGTATTGCCCTAATTAGCTATCTAAACGAGAACTTTATGCTATTCATTCATATGTAATCACTTACCAAAGTAATTAAATTACATATAAACATTGTATATATATATATATATACACTTACACACACACATACGCACACACACACACACACACACACACATATATATATATATATATATTAGAAAGTAAACCCAATGTCCAGTTTCTATTCGCTCGTATATATTCAAACCGGAAGTAACGAGAAAACGCCGCTATGTCGAATTTAAATAAAAAAAATTTACGATATTTTGTATCTACTAATATTTTAAAGTATTAATTATACTTAAAACAATAATTTAAATAATGGTTTAAGCACGAATAAGTTGTTAACGTCAAATAACGAAATAATAATTTCCTCACATACACCAGGAAATCATTTACTGCTGCTGCTTCGTAGGTTGAGCTAATCTCTTTCGGACCACCCTGTAGTTCGTGACTGTGAATTTTTCACATATGTTTGCGAGTATGCGCGTGTGTAGATATTTATAAAAAGGTGGGTTCTAATGAAATCGTCAGTGTCATTTGAATAGTGTTTATTTCTGTTTTTAAACGACTAATTTGCACTCATTTACAGATTACGAGAATATGTTCAAAAACAAAACACAAATTAAAACAAAAAAGCACTTTTAAAATTTAGATGCGCATGTTATGGACCGCTACGTATGTGTGTGTGTGTGTGTGTGTGTGTGTGTGTGTGTGTGTGTGTGTGTGTGTGTGTGTGTGTGTGCAAAAAAGAGAGTAAGAGAGATGAGAGGAAGAAGGAGAAAGAGAGTAGCGCATGTGTACGAGAGAACAAGAGAAAGAGATAAAAAGATAAAGAGTGATGGGACAGAAGTTCAAAGTAAGGGCGAGAAAAAGAAACATCAACACAAAATTTAAAAAAAATGTAAGAAAATTAGTAAAAGAGAAAGAGGGAAGAACCAGTCATAAAGAAAGAAAGAAAGAAAGAAAGGAAGGAAGGAAGGAAGGAAGAAAGAAAAGAAACAAAACACTACGAAAGGAAGTTAAGAAAAAAGTTGTGAAATAAAATAGAGTGAGAAAGGATGAAAGGAGAGAGGAAAACAGATAACGAAAGGGGAATAAAGAAAAGAGAGAGGAAGAGAGAAAGAAAAACAGAATCAGAAAGAGAGAGAGATCAAAATAGAGAGAAATAGATAGATAGATAGAGAGAGAGAGAGAGAGAGAGAGAGAGAGAGAGAGAGAGAGAGAGAGAGAGAGAGAGAGAGAGAGAGGCGGGCGATAGAAAAAGTTGGAGCGATGGATTAAGAGAAAAAGTGTTCGAGTCAGGGTGAGACAGATATAGTGAGAAAGAAAGAAGGCGAGTGAAAAGAGAAAGAGACAAAAAGTAAGAAAGAAGAAGAAGGGAATAAAAGAGAGAAAGAGAGGAGGGTGGAAGAGAGAGAGAGAGAGAAAAAGAGAGGAAGAAAGAGAAACCGATGGAGAAAGACTGATACATATTATCTGGGATATAACAAGAGATAGGCATATACACTAAGAGAAGGGACGATGAAGACAGAGAAAGGAAAGAAAGAAGGGGTTGATGAATAGAAAGAAAGAGATACTCACGTATACTTACATGCTGAAAGATTGATAGAGAGCCATAGAGAAAGAGGGTGTGTGCAAGAGAAAGAAGGAGAGATGAAGGAGGGTTGACACCCACGCATGTCAAAATGAAGGCATGGGGGGGGTAGATGAGTAATAAATAAATAACAATAAAGATAAGGTCAGGTTATGAAAGATACGTAGATTGGAATGTAGGCGGGAAAGTAGATAAATCCATAGATAAACCAATAATTTCTTCCTGCTATCTGGATGGAAAGATAAGTGCGTGCCTGTTTTCCGACAAATGGATCATACTTTTTTTTTTTTAACCAATCACTATATTTGTCGTAAATCATTAATTGGAAACGGTTGCAATGAAAATGACATGCTAAGGAATTGCGTCTGATGACAACGGTCGTCTTTGTAAGGAGAAATATCGTAGCCTGCAGTGCTGCGTCTGCAGAGGAAGCGTGACAGAGGCTTTGACAGTTTGGACAGTCGAATAATCCGTGTCACTGATATGCAGATGGGTTGTTAGCCAACCAAGGATAGCATTCATCTAATCTATATAAGCAGGCGAAATTTGACTCATTCTCCAATGTTATCTTCTACGTATGTACTTATTTATGTGACGGAAGTTCCCTTTCTCGCTTTTCCGCCATATCTCCTTTTTACTCCCCCGTATCCCCTCTCTCGCTCTCTCGTAATACCCCTCCTATTCATGCTTTTTTGACCTAGGGATGCGGGAGATGACCGCTTATCAAGGCTATAAGATCATTCGAGGATAAAGGTCAATAAGTGTCGAGTAGACGGTGAGACAACACCGTGATAATCGATAATGGTGGAATTTAGGTAGGGCTTAATAATTTAAGATGAGGAACTTGTTTACATTGGATTTGAAAACGACCATGTTGTAGTCAACTTGGAAGCAACTTCAGTGTATTGTGTTCCACAAACTGAAAGTTCTATGAAAGAAAATTTGCTCACGAAATTTCCGTTTGGTTTTAGCCACAGCTAAAAAATTATTGACACTTGTTATAGCGAGATGATTATTTGTTGCGAACGTAATGATCGTTAATGGTGGGAATTGGGTAGAATCGGATTATTTAAAGCGGCAGCTCAACAATAATTTGTTTACATTGAACTTGAAGATGACCATGTTGTAGTGACCAGCACTAAAGACTTCCACAGGCGGACAGTTCTATGACAGAAGCTTTGGTCACGGAATTTGCGTTTAAATTTAGGCACATATAGAGAACGGGGGAAATTGTTGATAGCGGTTGTAGGTACATCAGTGCTTGTTGTGAATATTATACAGGGGCAGATCATAGATTGAAGCTTAGACGAGCACTTCCAATGAAAATAAGGGTAGAGCGGGGACGAACTCAGAATATCTCATGTGGAAAAGAGGTTGCAGGGAGGAATCTTCTTGCGGTTTTGAAAATGCTAGCCATGAATAGAATAGTACACACTTCTCATGCACACAAATATAAACATATGTGAATATGTTAGTTTTTTTTGTTTTTTTTGTGTGTGTGTGTGTGTGTGTGTGTGTACGGTGTGTGTGTGTGTGTGTGTGAACGCGTGTACATATGTATATGCGAACGATCATTTGTGGAGATATGCGTATGTACATGCGTCTGTATGTAAGCGTTTATACGCGCATCTATGTGTAAGTGGATTGCTCTGCGTTTATATGTGTGCGAATACAACTGTGTATGTGTGAATATATATGTGTCTGATACAAAAGTATTTGCACGCATTGGTGTGTGTGCGTGTGCGCGCGTGTGTGTGTCCATGTGTACGTTTTCCACGTGCATGTGTACGGGGTCCTTGAGCCAGAGTGGCAGGTTGTTGCTGATTTTTCCTTATCCCAAGGTTATTCGCCGACCAACCGCTCTTGACCTCTTTTTCTCTGACCTCCGTTTTCTGCCACTTTTCCACGTGATTCTCAAAAGTAAACGACCCTTACGAATTCTGGTCGCTTGCTTATCTCCTTTACATGGCAGATGCACTTCAAATATGACTTCGATCAGATAGAAGAAGAAAAAGAAGAAGCAAAAGAAGGAAAGATGAGGAGGAAAGTGAGGAGGAAAGAAGATAAAACAGTTTATACAGAATACACACATACACAAACATACACACATACATACACACATAAACGCACACATACAAGTACATAGACACCCATACACACATATAAACATACACACACGTACACATATATAGATACGAATAATTTATTACTTAATTATATACACTTCAAGATAAAAATCTATTACGTATTGAATATGTAAATACAACGAAGTTGTAGTATAGAAAAATAATTTTTCGATGACTAATACATTTCTCTATTTATAAAGTTTGGTATGTTTATATATTTGTATGTATCTAATTTACTCTTAAACTAATTAACTAATCATTATGAATTTTGGAAAATATCTGCTAGTTATAAGGCTTTCAAATGTGGGCTAGATTTAGTTTGATTTCGTTTTATGCAAAAAGGGAAGTGATGGAATGCCTTCGTGAAAATTCAGATATTTCCAATTTTTATGGAATTATAATAGTTGTGAATAAATATCTCCTTAATTTTAGTTTCTTTCAAGTATTTTTAGGTCTTTTAGGAAGGCACAATATAAGCTACTATTTTAAAATTCCAATATTTCAGAGTTACATTACATTGGAACCACAGTAATTAATAAAAATTAAGCAAAATCCCAAGAATTCCCACTTTTTCTTCAACCCCCTAAAACGAACGCTTTAAATTTTAGCCATTTTTAGAATCAAAATCACGTAATAAAATTGATCAAAATTAAAATAAGGATTCTAGACATAACGTTTAATATCATTGTATAGTGATTTTAATCTTCATAATAAAACATAAAAGTGGTTCAAAACATTTCTCTTCGCGAAATTTATTTTACCCGTCCTGGGACGAGTATTTGTATAAAGTTAGGCGGTGTATATGTTTGTATAGTATATTTATAGGATTTGCTTCTAAACTTATTAACCGACTATAATGAATTTTGGGACTCAGTTGTTTGTCGTAAGGGGAGATAATTTGGGCTCTATTTTGTTTATAGTTTTATGCAAAAGAGTCAAATTGGAAATGGAATACCTTCGTGAAAATATAGACGCCTCTGTTTTTTAGTAAGTGAAAGTTACGCCCACTTCTTCAAAGTATGACTGTTTTTTGAAAGTCAGGTTAGACAGAATTAAAGTGAATATAAATTTACGGAAACATGCATCATTTATTGAAAGGAAGTTACCTAATTATTCACTAAGCCATCGCCTTCTTGTATGTGATATTTGACGCCCTTCACTTTAACAGGGCAAAATAAAACACAAGGTGTATACATGCACGATAACTGTTCTCAGTCGGAGGGTAACGGCAGATAAATGACGCATTCATTCTCGGGTATGGTTTTAAATGGATTAAATCATTTTGAGGACCCAAATGATTACGCGACAGTTGATGCCGTTCAAAAAATATTACTCTTAGAAAAAAAGTGGGAAAATTAATCTTAGAAGACATTAATCTTAGAAGATATTAATCTTAGAATGGCTTAGTTTGTATTAGCTATTTGAAATTTTAACCTTTTATGACATGAATGATGATGTAGATGATTAAAAAATATATATTTATTGTTAATTTTAGTTTAAAGCCTAATGGTACTATGGTTGTCTTCAAACTTACATTGATTATTATCTATAGTGCTTGAAAATGTGTTTATGACAACGAACGAAATCCTCTACTCTCTGAGACAGATGGCAGCATACTGAATGTAAGCAATGGGCAGTTGCAATCAGGAGGTATCTGGCATCTACTCAAATATTGGACTAATACGTACAAGGCGTGTTGAATCAATTCCCACTTTATTTATATCGTTATATTAATTTATTTACAATTGAACGAATGAGTTCAACCAGGTCATAAAGGGTTAATTCATGCAAATATCGTATTTATTACTATAATATTATTTCTCTATGGGTTATTATATATTATATCGTATCCAATATATAAGAGTGATTCTACAAGTAAAAAAAAATAAACAAAATATAACTTGGGTGCATTCGAAACCAAAACATATAATGCTCTAATTTTTTTTTGCTATTGTTTGAGCTATTATCAGATCGATAAGGAATAGTTAAAAACAAACTTACATTAACGTATAAATGTATATATTTGCGCATACGCACAAATAACATGTTTAGTCGCCTTACATCTGCCAAGTTTAATTTTTTAATTTTGACCCATTAGCCGCTATTTTTACCAGTTCAAACTTACTCAAAGAACGGTTAACAAAAAATGCAATCATTTGACCAGCTTCGCACCACTTGATCTTGCATTTAGAAGAAGAAGAATCAATTTAAAAAAATGGAGACAAACAGACACACGGACGTAATTAGTTTTATAAATTAGATTGCAATACAATAACCATCCATGACTCTTAGAAAAAATAATTTTAGGAGGAAATTTTACAGTGAGAGTGTATAAACATTACTTTTAGAAAACATTCTTGGAAAACATAACATTTAGAAAGCACTTTTACAATGAGAGTGGAAGCATTATTCCGTGAAAATAATTACTTTTAGGAAACACTACAAGTAGAAAACATTGTTGTTAAAAACATTAGTATTATAAAACATTACTATTATAAAACATTACTGTTATGAAATATTACTGGCATAAAACATTACTGTTATGAAAACATTAGTGTTAGAAAACATTACTATTATAAAACATTACTGTTATGAAACATTGCACTTAAAACATTGCTGTTAAAAACATTACTATTATAAAACATTACTGTTATAAAACATTACTATTATAAAACAGTACTGTTATGAAACATTACTGTTATAAAACATTACTATTATGAAACATTACTGTTATGAAAGCATTAGTGTTAGAAAACATTACTATTATAAAACATTACTATTATGAAATATTGCACTTAGAACACATTGCTGCTAAAAACATTAGTGTTATAAAATATTACTATTATAAAACATTACTGTTATAAAACATTACTGTTATAAAATATTACTGTTATAAAACATTATTGTTATGAAACATTACTGAAATGAAAACATTAGTACTAGAACACATTACTGTTATAAAACATTACTGTTATAATACGTTACTGTTATGAAACACTACTGTTAAAACATTACTGTTAGAAAACATTACTATTATCAAACATTACTGTTATGAAACATTCCACTTAGAAAACATTGCTGTTAAAACATTACTGTTATAAAACATTACTA
Organism: Euprymna scolopes; assembly: GCF_053919585.1. Taxonomy (NCBI): domain Eukaryota; kingdom Metazoa; phylum Mollusca; class Cephalopoda; order Sepiida; family Sepiolidae; genus Euprymna; species Euprymna scolopes. Next base: position 24,746,522 of record NC_136488.1, read on the forward strand.
TTATAAAACATTACTTTCATGAAACATTACTGTTATGATATATTGGTGTTATGAAAACATTAGTGTTAGAAAACCTTACTATTATAAAACATTACTGTTATAAAACATAACTATTATGAAACATTACTGTTAAAAACATTACTGTCAAAACATTACTGTTATAAAACATTACTGCTATAAAACATTACTGTTATGAAACATTACTGTTATGAAACATTACTGTTATAAAACATTACTGTTATGAAACATTACTGTTATGAAAACATTACTTTTAGAAGGAAATTCTGTACAGAAAGTAGAAGTAATATTCCAAGAAAACATTACTATATATATTACATTATATATTTTTATTGAAATCGTTTGAGGTGAGTAATTTTTGTATTTGTCTATTTGTGAACTGTTATCCTCATGTTCATAGTTGTTGCTGCACCACGTTTCGGCCAAATCATCCTCTGGTCTTCTCCGGGTGATTAAACACGACGGGATAGGAATGCCGAGCCTTGTAACTGTGTCCCCAGTAATTACTGCCTTCCATGGTTGTTGTTGTCTCACCATGTTTTGGCCAACTAATCCTCTGGTTTGCTTTGGGTAGGATTGAAACCGTTGTCTTCAGAGAGTGCTCACCTGGAACTCTAGAGATTCAACGCCTCTATCCACTGCGCCACGGGCACTGAAGGCAGTAATTACTTCGGATACAGTTACGAGACTCAGCATTCTTATCTTGTCACGTTAAATTACCTGAAGAAGGCCAGAGGATAAGTTGACCGAAACGTGGTGAAATAATAACAACTATGAAGATGAGAATAAAATTCCGTAAATGGATAAAAATTTCTCTTAAAAAACGTTATTCTTAGGAGACATTACTCTATAACTATGGTAATATTTGTTTCCAACATGATTGGTTCTCAACCACCGCCTTCTAGTATGAATTTGTTAGGAAAATAAAAAGGAAAAGTAGTTTTGAATTAAAGAAGACGCAGGTTGAACAATACGGTTGATGATAAACTTATTGATACTAGGGCATGATTTGACAAGACGGTTGATTAGAAAAGTCTTCTCCAACATCCCGTTTGGTCCAAATAAGGTTCGAGGTGAAGAGTTGAAAACCACGTGATCATTTACGCAACCAGGTCACGGTGTGTCAAGCGATCAAAATCACGCCATAAAGGACGTATTTTTAAGATGTCACCATTACAGGTGACCCAATTTTGGGGGCGATTACTCGTTTGCATATAGTTGCAGTCGGCAAATTCATGGCCCCGCCGAAAGGGCAAGGCTACAATATGGAACAAGTATTGAGTCTACAATAAACAGAAGAAAATTCTCGCCAAATGTTTTACCTTATCTGTAACCTTGAACTTCGATTTAGATATCCAAAAATTGAATCAGTTCTAAGTTATTCTAGTCAAGTTGGCGGCGATTGATCAAGCGATGTGAAGTCTATACTGTATAAAACGAAAAAGTAAGAGATTCGACTGAATTCATAATCTACTTGGTGGAGGTGATTAAACATGTATATTTTTCAACATTTATTTTCATATACGAAAATGAGATGCTTAATACCAAAGATTTTTTTTTTTTTAAATCAGTAATACAAAATATAAAGCTAGTCATGTCGGCGCTGTAAATATTTATCACTTTGATTTGATTATTTTTACGTTTTTTTTTTTTTAATTTTTGTTTGTTTTGCTGGGGATAAGGCACCATACTGAAAGCCAAACATTCACTGGGAACTTCAAATACTCCAAATGAAAGATCTTATTAGAATTCAAACCGTCCCATTAGATGCAATTGTTTGGATGTCTCTTGTACTTGGTTAACCAGGTATATTCGCCAAATAGTTTTCAATTCTTTTTTATAAGGTAGCTCCAATGATTACAGGAGTGATTGGAATCTTCTTAAAATTCCAGTTTTATTTCATGTCATAGTTTGTGGCGTTACTGTGTTATTAAAATTGAGTTAATATTTAAAAAATGTAATAAGATTTTAATTAGCTATAAAATTTATTACAAATAATATGATGAAATTAGTTACCACTCATAAATTATAATGGACATAATTATCTGTAATATAATCGAAAATTATTTTTTTATATGATTAATTATTAATCATAAAAACAAATCAAAATTATTATTATATAACACATTCTTAATTCAAAATAACTGCTTTATACTGTACATGACCTTAAAATGAATATACTGATAAGACTCCAATCTGGAAGTTTTGGGGAATATGGAGATTTCAGGCTGGTAGCACTAAGGTGGTATGTGAACATGACACTAAACAGTCTTGGACAATCTCACTACACTAACCCCCAAATCAATGTCTAGTCTTTTCTATCTTATCTGTCGCCCTATTTCCCAACCCTAAAAACTACTCTCTCTCTTTGGATCCCTTTCTCTCTCTCTTTCTCATTCTTTCTCTCTATCTATCTCCCTATCTATCTCTGGCGTTCTTCCCACCTCTCTCTCTCTCTCTCTCTCTCTCTCTGTCTCTGTCTCTGTCTGTCTGTGTCTCTGTCTGTCTGTCTGTCTGTTTCTCTCTCTCCCCCTCTCTCTCCCCGTCTCTCTCTCTCTCTCTCTCTCTCTCTCTCTCTCTCTCTCTCTCTCTCTTACTGCCTATTTCGGTCGTCCTATGTGTGAGTTAAAACAATATCCAATGGTGAGATCCTAACTTGGGAGCATTGGAAAGTGTAGTTGCCCCTTGGTTGCCATTACTCCTACTATTATCTGTTTCGATTTATCTCCCCTATCCGAATTCATAATTTACGTTCCTTTAAATACAAGGAAAAACGGCACCTCTACACTATTAGGACGAAATTTCGGAAATCGTAAAACTGAATTTCACATGAAAACTATGGTATCTACGTATTCCTTGTATTTTTAAGATGATTATATCCAAAAATTACGAAAATCGATGAGGTAGGAAATTATTTATTAAAGAAAATAAAAAATAGAATTTAATGAAAACGATCGTAAGACAGAGGAGAGTTCAAAAGGGAGGTAATTTTCCGTTTTGATTTAAACGAGATGGCCGCAATTGTTTACCTGCTAACACGATTAAAGTTGTTGTTTTTTTTATAATAATTCGGTAATATTCAGATAAATTCGACGGAATAATTTGGAAGCTACCGTGTAATTTATTATAATTGACAAAAAAATCCGTAGAAACTATTATTTTTATCTGAAAACCCCATTTATCGACGATAACATTTCGTCCTAATAGTGTAGAAGCGCCGGAAAAAAACACGATGTAGTGCTATTACAGCTTTACATATTATCAACTACAATTCAATAAAATATGATTAAATAGATGAATTGCATGACATTAGCATGAAATCGTTAAAGTTCAATAAACATACGTCTTTTTCATAAAAAATAATTGTTTCTATTTTTTTTATTTCTGTTTTGAACATTTATATTGCCTTTAACTATCTTTTCGTAATTCAGTTCTATAAATGTCAAATTATTTAACTCTCTTCATAGCATTATTTCCGTATGAGCTTCTTTTTTTCATTTGTTTGTTTGTTTGTTTGTTTGTGTGTGTGTGTGTGTGTGTGTGTGTGTGTGTGTGTGTGTGTGTGTGTGTGTGTGTGTGTGTGTGTGTGTGTGTGTGTTTGTAAGCCGAGCAAATTATTTTATATGCATATAGTTTTCCTTTGTTGGCTTTATTACGTTGTGGTTTCGTGTTTTTTTTTTATGTGGACTAAAAGAATCTTGTTGGTGATATTTAACGCTGTATATAGCGATCCTAGTTAGTCTCAAACTAACCATGCTGAGTGGTTTAATCAAAGCAACCAATATGGGATCGTAAATAACGCCTAATCTTTGTAAAATTGTTCGGAACACAGCGGCCGAAACTTCGCAACGTAAAAAAATGTCGAGCATGTTTAAAGATGCTTTCCTTATGCAAAATTTGGTGTTAATTGTCTCGTAGTAGCGAATATAGGACATCTGTGACTCTCTTTCTTGTGACAACATTCTATTTCATAGCATGCGTGTCTCCCTCGTAACAGCCAACAATAATAATAACACATCATTTGAGGTTTAATATTTTTCTTATTTTCTATTCTTAGAAACTTACACATTATAATTTTTCCCCCAATCCGTCATCATGGGGTGGGGAGAAGAAACACCTCAGGATCGTTTTTCAAAGAGAGAGAGAGGGGGGGGATAGTCAGTCTGCCCTCACTATCTTCTGTCACTTCCGTATTTTCTATTCGACACATTACTATTAGTTTCAAAACTACATAACTCATATTTCTTCAACTATATTTTACATAATGTACTTATCTCACGTCAAATATTGTTACAGTAAGACACACACTTGTTTTGTTTTTAATGTGGGCAAAACACGGGTCCACAAAAACAGAGTAGTCTGGGTTAGGACAAAAAAAAACGACTCTATCTTGAAGAATATTTTATCTTCTGATCCAAAACAGAAAATATTTTAAACTCCAATGTTAGACGGAATACGAATCTGATACAACCTATGTTACATTTTCAAGGTTTATAATTATGCTTATAATCTTTATGTTTGTTAGGTCCTTGTCATTCAAAAATAAAGTTTTATATTTATTTTATATCAATTTCAGGAAACGGGTTCTCTGATGTAGCATCTCTCAAATTTTACCAATAATGGGGAGGGGGCAGGATTAATCCCTAATATAGATGATACACCTACGAATGACAATGGGTGTTAGAACATATTGGTGATCAGATTGGTATCGTGTAAAGTGGAGTTCCCATCTCTTTAATATCTGATAATATTAAGGAGCAAGGAATCACTTTAAAGGCGCTTTATCTCGCACGTAATCACGTATGGAAACTGATTAAACAACCATATGTTTGTATTCAACATATTTTACGATGACGCAATGATGTATCCTTGGCGTCCATGTTTATACCATTATTTTGATATTCTGTATTTCTTTTTCAACTGATGATTTGTCGTATTCTTCCCTGATGATGTTCGGAAGTTTTGTTGTTTGTTTTACGGCATATCCATCTTTTTTAGTTATCTAACACCTACACACAATATCTAGAGTTAACGATATATTGTATTGTTATTTTACCCATAGCTGGAGGAAATTGCAGGTTCATGCCGTTCCCAACGGTATTGAGACATAATTGAACACAATAGCACAGACAAGATTAAACTCGGCATAGCGGATCCTTTAGTCCGCGACCAAATCAATTACGCCAATCACACACCTAAGAAGTTTAGCAACATTTTAATAAGATCATTTAGTTAATAGAACACGTACTGTTAGAAAGTTGAATGAAAAATCTGATAAAATTAAAAATATTAAATTAAGCCGATAATAATAGTAGTGTTTATCTTAACTGCGAGAATTTAATTAATGCAAAAAAAGACACAGTATTTATCGGAACATGTGATTAGTAAAATATTTTATATTAATAACATGTGATTAGTAAAATATTTTATATTAATAACGAAATTTCTTGGATTTTTGTTTCACTAGCAGGCCACTCGGCGTTTCTCGGTCGTAAAATACGCTTAATTATGATATTTTAATTCATTCAGATTTCGTATATATTATTAAAAAGCCAGAATTATATTGAGTAATATATTGTTCCCAACATATAGTAGTGGTTTCAAAAGTAAAAAAACAAAACAAATGTATCCCGTGTGTCATCAGCTAGAATCGAAATCAAGACCATATAGCGCTCCAACCTTCGTCGTTACCGATTGAGCTATCGTTAGATGTATCAGAAATAGTTAAAATAAACAGACTTTAACGCATAAATATATATTTGCACATGTGTGGAAGAGCACTTTAAGCCGACTTACTTCTGCCTAGTTTCATGTTTTGTCAATTTTGATATCTTAGCAGTTTTTATTTTTTTACCGGCTAAAGATGGAATCGAATTCGTTTCACAGGTCCAAATCCCCGATCTATCAAGTGTCAAGTCTGCAGATCCAAAATTGTCAGGAGAGTTTTGTAGAGAGCGGTACTCCCACAGACAGACAGATAGATATGGCAAAAAATATTTCCCTTATATAAGGATGCGACTTTGTATTAAATACCGTGATGATTTGAATATTAAAATTTGAGTTTTCAGAACGCCAAAGAAATACGTGTTTTTTTTTCTTTCAAATAAACATTATGATATGAAGCAAGCGAACCATTTTTTATTATTTTCAGTAAGAGAAAGTGTGAGAGTTGCACTACAAACTTGAATATACCCGCTCCCTATGAACACATAGTGTACTTACACTAATGAGTCACATGACATTTTGGAGGGAAAAAAGCAGTACTCAATTTAGACATTTAAGGGTGTAGTTTTTTAGGATTGACTAACTCTTTAAGGTGTAGTTTCTTAGGGTGTGATCACTTTTGTTGCCAAGTATTTAGCTATTAATGGCTATATTTTTAGTTATTTTGAGGGGAAAATAAATTAACTCTGTGATATATGCTGCAGACTACTTTTTATTGTATAAAAAAAAATCATTTTTTCAGTATTGTCCCATGTATATACTTAAATATTTGAAGAAATATGAGGGGTGTACTCACTTTTGTGATCCACTGTATACCTCTGTTCAATTGAAGCTCCTTCTGAGTTGAGTTGTTCTCTTCAGTTTCAAGTTGTTTAAGTGCTAAAAATATAAGATAGAAAACTTACCATTATGGTTTTAACTCCAACAATAACTATAAATCATCTAATTCTCTTGTTTCTCAATTCCACTGGAATCTTTAAATAAGGACCTTCCTATTGATTCCCACTGGAGATAAAAGAAGAGTGAAAGGATAGCAACTACTTTCAATGGACTTAAACCCGCAGCTCGTCCTAACCATAACATCCACCTAGATGACTTTGAAAACTCTATGCTAAATTTAGTTAAGAAAATCAGTTTAAAAAAAACAAAAATACCATTTAAATCCAATTACTAGAAACATTAATAACTTTGCTGCAAAAGTAAAGAAAAAATACATATTCGTCCCCGCTGATAAGACAAAAACTTATTATAAACTCGACTACCCAACATATAAAGACTCATTGATAAAGAGCTCTATAAATCTTATAAAATAATTCCACAAAACTCTCTGGATAGTATAAACTTAGAGACTAAGATATTATTTACTTTTATAGATATCCATAATGTCACTAAAATACAGTCATCAGGTACACTTAGATTTACCCTTAAGGACCATAAACTAATTTTTACGACAACCCATCTATTAGATTGATTTGCCCATCTAGTTCTGATTTATGTTCAGTAAAAAAAAATCTTAGATAGAATTATCCCCTCTATTAGAGAAAAAGTTAGACTCCATCTCTGACAGAACTCGGACTTTGTAATTAACCGGTTTCTTACCCTAAAACATAAACATATCCTCAATTTTACAACCCTTGCTATCAACAATTATTGCCTGTTTATTTGTCCCATCCTCTTAAACAAGGCCCTTATTTTTGCTAAGAGAAACTCTGATATAACAGACTTGGAAATTAAATTAATCCTCTTAGCTAGAAAGTCTCTTATACACTTCAACAATAAATGTTGGACTAGGAAAAACGCCCCAATAACTTTCATATTCTGCTGAGGTAATCAACTTGGTACATTTTACCTTTTAAAAGAACTTAAACATTATTTTAAACACATCCAAGGGGGTATTTATAGAGATTATGCTCTATTCGCTACTGGAGCTAGACCAAGAGAATATAATTAAAAAATTAGGAAATGACACAATTTTTTCAACAATTTTAGGCTACGTATAACAATTGAACCTGACAAAACTGGATACTACGCTAAACCTCAATACAGAACCCTACAGTCTCTACTATAAGCCCAATTTAAATCTTTTCTATGTTCACAAGTTTTCCAATCACCCTAATTCTATTATAAATTCCATAGTGCCTTTTGTTTCTAGAATTTATTCACTTTCCGTACATGACAGAAATCCCCTATTCGTCTACTACTCAAAATATAACTCTAATTAGTGAATCGACTGTTCCACAAATCGTTTCACGTACAAATAACACCGTTATAACCAAGAACATAAATAATATCAATGATGATGATGATGATGATGATGATGATGATGATGATGATGATCCGCCTAATTTTTCTCAAAACACTTTTAATACTCAAAACTCACCTCTGAATATAGATCACAATATCTCAGTACGGATTGAATCTACTATTGCTGATTATAACAACCCTGAATTAAACCGTAATCTTACCCCAAATCCTTACAGAAATCCACATATCATTAACACTACGCGAACGCCAAGTAAAATATATAATTATATTGGCACCATTTCAACATTAATGTATGTTAGAATATCTACCCACAATTCTTCCTTTAATAATGAAATCACTTATAATAGCCATGGAACTTCCCTAAGCACGTTAATTTAAAAAAAAAAGACTTAAATCTAAAAATACCCCTTTCTCTATAAATTTGACTATTCTTAAAAAGTCAAAGTTTTACACTCCAAGTTCTAAGTCTTGTCACCTTTGCATATCTGAAGCTATAAGTATAATTACCTCCCCCAAAGTATCATTTTAATCGATTTCAAAAGCCAACCTGTTTCCCAATGTAAACATAAGAAAAATTCAAATATAACAGATTCGAAATCACTTAGCTCACCTCTTAAACCTTCAGCTATAAATTGACTTAATATAAGAGATTTTCTATTCTTCCTTTTTGTGATAGTAAAGGAACTGCTGTATAGTAACCCTGGCGTTATATCTGTATATATGTATGTCTGTTTTTATACGTAATTTGTAAGCGTATGTATGTGTGTATACATATGTGTATGTATGCATATATACATATATATATATGCGTGTGTGTATATATGCATGCATGTATATATGCATCTATGTCTGCGTAAAATTACATGTGTGTGTCCCTGTTGCTTGTGAGTGAGTTGTCTCCTTTAGTCTCACCTCTTATCCTATATTATTTTACATTTATTTTATTTATATATATATATATATATATATATATATATATATATATGCATATGCATTTATACATTTGTATATGTATATGTGTATGCGTACAATTATGGTTATAAATTAAATTATTAAACCATTACTTATTGTCAGTAACTCTGCGCCCGTTTTAACTTCTAAATTAAAAATAAATAGATCTAATTTATCGTCTTTACTCAATTACGTTCCTGTCTGAGTCAAATTGACCTCAACTGAGCTATATGTATCTGTTCTAAAAATAGATTTACAAAGATGATTCTCCATCTGCCATTTCCCCTTTCTTACTCTTCTCCTCTCTCAGCTATGTCTATCTCTCTACACACCCCTTTTTCGAAATCTTAATATTCTTTCTTTATCTTCTCTGTTCTTATCTCTCTTTTTAATTTTTTCTCTCTTTTTCTTACCAATTTGAATCTCCACCTTAATATTTGCCTTACCGTTAATTCTTTAAAAATATTTTGTATAAAACCCCCTGAAAATTCAATTCTCCATCATTAGATTTTTTCTGGAAGCTGTAATTCTATTTGCTTATAAGGGATATTCTATTTTGGATTTTTACTATATCCTTTTTCTCCTATTTTCCATTTTTTTTGCTTTCTTAATCTCATTGAATTCATATAAACTGTCACTAACTGTTGAATAACGTTTTTGATGTAAGTATGATTGCTTTCATATTGTTAGTTTCCTTTAATGCATTGACCTGCAAAATTTATTGTATATTTTGCAAACCTCTTTCCTCTGATGAGAATAATTTCATTTTTCAAAATTTCTGGGAATAATGTTTTTTTTGTTTATGACACAATTTTTTCAACAATTTTAGGCTACGTATAACAATTGAACCTGACAAAACTGGATACTACGCTAAACCTCAATACAGAACCCTACAGTCTCTACTATAAGCCCAATTTAAATCTTTTCTATGTTCACAAGTTTTCCAATCACCCTAATTCTATTATAAATTCCATAGTGCTTTTTGTTTCTAGAAGAATTTATTCACTTTCCGTACATGACTTGTCGAATAATTAAAACTTTGTATATCTTCCTTACAGGCTTATGTTTTATTGAAATTTGGATAAATTTCCAATAACAGGATTTTAATTTTATATATATATATATATATATATATATATATATATATATATATATATATATATATATATATATAACTACTTCATTTACTCACATAAATTTAATATACGAAAGTATAGATTTATGCGTAAACTTTAAGTATTTACTTCAAAAGTGCTCAATACGTAGGTAGAGTTAGTTAGTAATTTATAAAATATATATGGCGATTAAGCTACACTGAATATTCTGCGTTTCATCCACTATAGGATTCGTCAGGCTTATGCGCGAATTCTGTGGTTGCTTCTTGTTTTTATATATGTTGAGGATTTTTAGTTAGCCTATCAGCTTTCTAGTATCCACCGCGCCCCTTCCTATCAGCCAATGGGCATGCATTTTATCGAACAAAGGATCTGTTTTAGAACTAGGTTAGTGGTTTAAGACGTTTTCCTTTTTTTCTTTTATATATATATATAAATATACCTATGTGTACACACATACATGCACATATATACATATATATATATACATATATGTGTGATCGTTTATGTATATTCCTGTTTATTTAATTTATTTACTTGTTTGTTTTCTATTGTTATTGTTAGTTTTAAAGCTATTTTGTATCGCTATCCTAGAGTAAGTTTTATTTTGTGAACACAGTTGTTTGCTATTTCTCGTCTACAGTTTAATAGATTTGGGGGTTCTTTAAAGTACAGGATAGCAAATTTTTCATGGGGGCATAATTTACATGGGTCGTCTAAATGTCTGCACGTGGTAGCTTGTCTCATTATTTTCCATTCGACTACCGGCGAATGTCCGCTTTCTTTGAGTTCCCGGTATTTATTCGCTAGTGTTGTTTTTATACGGTGTTTTTTTTTATTTTTGAATGTACTTTTGTGGCCATAGTATCGGGTTTTGAAATCTAAGGAAGTCATGCCTATGTAATATTTCTTGTTATTCGGGTTTTGTTTCGCAAATATTGTTGATTTATAAACTACGCTTTTTGTTAGATATTTATTTTGGACTGGGCAAAGTGTGCGGTGTCTACAGTTGCATTTATCTTGTTCGTTATTAGCATTTTTATTTATGGTATGGTTGTTCTTGTCCAGGGTTGGTTTGTTGTTGTTGTTGTTGTTATTATTATTATTAGTATTATTATTATTATTATTATTATTATTATTATTATTATTATTAATCAAATTTATGAGTCGTTCAATTATATAAGAAAATTGCTTAATCAAACAAAAAAGAAAGTTTTGAAGGAAATAGCATATAAAATATTATTACAACCGGATACGATATATGAGAAGGACAATTTTATGCAATGGTATGACTATATTCTGGATATAATCGACACTAAATTATATAAGCCACCAGTGAACGATATAAAAAAGAAACCTAAAAATGTGTGCGTAGTTTTGTATGAAAATAAAGGTTTTGATGGTGTAAATTTACCTAAAATATTTAATAAACAAAAAACTATACAATTACTACCAAATGAGTTACAGACAAAAGATCAAAAACCAATAGTTACATATAAACTAGAGCCAAGAATACGCAATAAGATTTTAAATTTTAAGAAAACGGTAGAACATATAAATATAAATGATAATATAAATATTCCAGAATGTGAATGTAATTCCTCTCCTTTCTGTAATAATGAGATAAAACATGTAATTACAGGAGATTTAAAGATAGTAAATAATCCTAAATTAAAAAAACTACTTAGTAAGTGTCCAAATTATAGAGAACCTAAATCTCTAAATTACACTAAATGCGTTAAAGAAGTAACTAAAGCACTAGAAGGTTTTATTATGTATATGGTAAATAAATATAAATTAGCACAGTCTATGTTTGATGCATGGAAATATAGTATACTTGAATGCGTAAATGAAAAGGTTAAATATATAAAACAATTTAAACACCCTAGAAAAACCAATCCTCTTTTAAAAAATTCAGAAATACGAGAGGAACTTAAAATACTTAAAGAAAAGTTTGTAATAGTTCCGATTGATAAAGCAGCAAACAATATAGCTTTTATATGTAAAAAATATTATATACAACGTTTATTGATAGAAGTAGGACTTATAGGAAATGTTTCGGATACTTATGAAGTAAGTAATAGTAATTTAGATAACATTATTTTGAATAATAGTATTATTAGTGAAAAAGTAGGATTAAAGTTAGAAGACAAACACAAAAATCTTCCATGCATGTATTGGATACCTAAAATGCATAAAAATCCAGTTGGTGCTAGATTTATTGTAGGTTCAAAGACGTGCATCACTAAACCTTTAAGTAAAGCTGTATCTAAAATATTTAAATTAATTATAAATCAAATAAATAATTTTCACCTGAAAAGAAAATTCTATAGCAATATAAATCTATTTTGGGTAGTAAATAATTCCCAACCAGTGAAAGAAAAATTAGATAAAATAAATTCCAGAATAAAAGCAAAATCTATAGCTACTTATGATTTTAGTACGCTATATACTAAAATTCCGCACGAAAAACTTATAAAAGAATTAAATGATATTGTAGATTTGGCTTTTGAAGGTGGAAAAGGTAAATATATAGACTTTTCAAACTCTAACGCTTTCTGGTGTAAAAATAAAAATATCAAAACTTGTGTTTCCAAAGGTATTTTAAAAATACTTGTAAGTCATCTTATTAAAGAATGCTATTTTCAAATAGGAAATAAAATATTACTCCAAACGATAGGTATTCCAATGGGATTGGATCCTGCACCATTTTGGGCAAATTTGTATTTACATAGACTCGAGTATATATATATATATATATATATATATATATATATATATATATATATATATATATATATATATATATATATATATATATGTCATCACTATTAAAAACAGATATATCTAAAACATATAACTTTCATGGATGTAGGAGATTTATAGATGACCTTATATGTATAAACGATAATGATGAATTCGAAAAAAAATAAACATCTTATATATCCAAACGAATTAAAACTGAATTGTGAACATAGAGTACAACAGGCTACATTTCTGGATTTAGATATAAAAATTGAGGATGGGACTTTTCTTTATAAAATATTTGATAAAAGAAACGCTTTCCCCTTTAAAATAGTACTATGCCCCATAAAGATAGCACCTGCCCTGTTTTTATGTTTTATGGAACCATTATGTCAGAGTTTTTGAGAATAGCTCGCGTTACTTTAAAACTAACAGACTTTATACCACCAGTGTCTAGTTTAGTAATAAGGATGATAAAACAAGGTGGGGATAAAAATAAAATATTTAAACAGTTAAATAAAGCATTTTTTCGTTATCCTGATGCTTTTGAATCGTTTAAGATAAACCAGACTATATTAATAAAGGAAATCCAAAACTATATTAGCAATGTATAAAATGTATTTATAATTACATATAATAAATTTATATTAAAAAAATGTATATATGTAAAAATATTTTTAACCTTTATATATCTAATTTTAAATAATAATGCAAATATACTAGATACTAATCATAGTGGGGGTGATAAGTAGTTAAATGGATTAATCCTAATCTTATAAATACAAGACTGATAAATTAAAAAATTAAAAAATGTATCCATTTTATATGTGGAAATTGATGAATCGCACAGGTAAGAAATTCATTTTTATAGTATGAAAAGGTTAGTAATTGCAATTAAGAATAGGAAATTGGATCAAATGTTTGTAACATGTCTTCTTCCTAAGATTAAGGGTGGTGGTGTTTGATCAACACTGCTGGAGAGCCATGATGTAATATACTGCTTTGTTTTTAAATCCCCAAAACAGTGTTTCATAGTAAACAACTGATAATCCCTTGAAAAATAAATTATTGGTATTATAGTAAATTCGAGAGCGAGTTGATGCAGTTATTTCAGGTGATTAAATGACTTACTGACTAGATGGTTTTCTAACGAATGATAAAATTTATATATATATATATATATATATATATATATATATATACTTGTACTCTTAAATAAATGAAAGACTAATTATTAATTTTAAAACACAGCTACTAGGGGTAACGTGGGTAGTATGGTCTATATAAGTTTCATTTATTTTATGCAGGATTAAATTTGAACCATAGTTATTAGACAACAATTAATAAAAGATTTTCTGAATTACAATTGCTTATTAAGATACTTTAAGTCTTACATTTTAGATATTTTATAGAATCAAATTAATTTAATGGGTTTTGATCAAATTTTGAATAAGGATTCTATACATAAAATCAAATATTGTTTATAGATGTTGATATTCGCAAAAAGACATACAAGCGTTCTTTATTTGTAATTAATTTATCAGCTCTAAATGGTAAGATATATTGTTCTCTTATGTTTTTTTATTATAAACACAGACTCATATAGAAATTTGTATGACAAAGAGATACTTAATGCGAGCTAGTTTTTATAGTTTTTCCTACCATTATGTTAATGGTAAGATGCCAATAAAATAATGGTAAGAAAAACTATAAAACTATAGTTTACAATATAACTAAAAATATATAATATAAAAACTATAATACTTATAATATACCTATAAAATCTATAGTTTATAATATAAACTATAAAAACTATAATAGTTATAATATAACTATAACAACTATAGTTCATAATATAAACTATATTTTACTTCTCGTTAGTGTTTTTCTTAAAATACTTATTTTGTGCAAGAAAACATTCAGAGTGGATACTGTTTTCTTTGTTCATTATAATTAATAGTGAAATTTTAAAGAAAGGTTCATTTCCTTATTTTAATAATCTTCAAAAATAATCTTAATTCTCTTTCGATTAGCAATCTTCGATGATACTTTTAAAAACTTTCTTAAAAAAACAGTATTGTTTTAAAACTGCCAAAAAATACACCAACTCTCGTGCAGCGGTGAGTATATATATATATATATATATATATATATATATATATATATATATATATATATATATATATATATATATATGTGTGTGTGTGTGTGTGTGTGTGTGTGCGTATGTGTATATATATATATATATATATATATATATATATATATACTAGCAAAGTACCCGTCGTTGAATGGGTTCAAAAACAGCCTACAGAAAATGGACTCTGATTTATGAAAGTATGATAGGTTATGAAAAGGAAGGGTTGTAAAAGCTAGCTTCGAATATGGGGGTATCAAAACCAAAATTGAAAGGAAAAATAAAATAGATAAACCCCATAATTTATTATACCATACCTGTTCACACTGAAACACTTATCACAATATTTTGTGGATCTATATTAAAAAACCTTGTTAAACTTTGTGACATATTTCCATTCTATGGAGGTCAGGCGCGAGCGAGCACCCCATAAATTTATTATACTATATTTCTTCAAACTGAAACATAATTATAAAAGTATACTTACGCAGAAAGATATGAAAAGTCTTTATTAAAGACACATTCTATGGAGGCCAGGCGCAAACGCAGACCCCACAATTTTATTATACCATCCCTATTTAAGTTAAAACATACTTATCAAAGTATTTTTATGTACATCTATATCAAAAACACTTGTAAATGTTTTTTTTTCATTTTTAAATTTATTATTTCCATACTTTGTGGACCAGGCGCGAACGCAGACCCCACAATTTTAATGAACCACCGTTCTGCCAGATCAAACACACCCATTCCTGTGTCTCGAAACATCTTCTATCATTATGTGCAATCAGTTTTTTTTTAAATAGTCAACCATATAGGAGCCTATTCGTGACCACACACGCACACACACACACACACACACACACACATTCAGCTTTATAATATACACACACACACACACACACATATATATATATATATATATATATATATATATGTATACTGTTGTAATAAAAACAAAGACTTCAAGAAATGGGTTGATAGCAACAAAAAGTGTATTTCATTGTTAGTTACAATTGTTTCAAGACCATTTCGACAAATTCAAACAATAGGTCGTTTTCAAAGCAATTTCCTGAAATCTTGTTTTTTGTTAAAAAAAATATATGAATGCTCAATTATGAAATATGATAATTTTGTAGCTTACTTTTTAAGTCATCTCTCCTTTTTGGCTTAAATTCATTGGTGTATGAACAATTACTGAATTATATTAATCGAGTATAATTCGGAATATTACAAATTTATATATATATATATATATATATATATATATATATAAACATATATACATAAACATATATATATAAACATATATAAATATATATATAAAATATATATATATATATAAATATATATATATAAATATATAGTCTGTTTATTATGCAAACATTATTGGTTATATATGTGCATACATGTTTTAGTGGAATTCCAATTCAAAGAGACCTCTTCTCTCAGACCAAAACAAGAGCGATATTGAAACGAGAGTCAAAATTACATTCGTTTTTGTAAAACCTATTAAAACTAGTAATTTCTTTAACCTTAACCAACCACAATACATTGACTTGTTTCCCATCTGACTACAACTTGTATGTCCTCAAGTCCAAGATAAACAAATTCTTGATGACCCGCCCTTTTAAGTAAGACACTTTATCAAAACTCCAATACTAACGATTCCTACAATACTATCCTATTGATTCCTGTACACGCAATAACCCTTATCCCCGAGTGTCTTCCGGGCCTTGATGTGGTGCCCTCCATGTAAAAAACCCCTAATGATAAAACTTAACAAAAATCTAAAAAGCTTACAACATCAACCTAGTATAAATCATCAATAATGAGAGCAGGGATATTACGGAAAATTTACAAATCAGCAGCACAATTAGTAAACTCAAGGAAAATGAAGACTACATCCTACTCAAAGATCACAAACCCGACGTCCTGAAAGAACTTGAAACCAGATTATTTACCCCACTAGACCAAAAATCAGGAAAATCAACAAGAAATTTCTAGAAATAATTGAACCCCAAAAATTAAGGCGAAATACAACTTCAACCAATGGATTAACACCTTGGACTCGATAAAATTGTTCAACAATATTACTGATAAGAAAAATGTGCCTTCGTACAATTCGACATTATGGATTACTACCCGTTGATCACGAAGGGGCTCTTCATGAAAGTAAGTGCGTTTACCAAAAACTCTACTTGTGTTCCAGAGAATGATATCGATATAGTAATGAATAGTTGCAATGGACAAAAAATAGCCGAAATAGCTTCTTTGACTTAGCCATGCGCTCTCTGGACTCGGCAGAAGCCACAGATCTAATTGGATTATTTATACTTTATAACATTATCGTAAATAGCGGCATAAAAATCGATGATACAGGTTTATACAGTGATGATGGTCTGACGATAGTTAAGGACGCCACAATATGGCGAACTTAGAAGAAAAATACGTAAGATTATGAAAATATGGACCTTAAATTATAAATTATCATCAATATTAAACAAGTCAACTTTCTAGGCGTCATTTTAAATTTAACTGCCAATACTTACAACCCATACATTAAAGAAAACGCAAACCCCACATATATCCACCCACGCTCTAACCACCCGCCCTCTATTATTAAGCACATGCCTAAATCAATCGAACGTAGAATAAATAATAACTAATCCAATGGGGAAATATTAAATAGATAAAAAAATATTTATAACAATGCACTAAAAAATAACGAGTACAAAAATGCCGACATTAAATACAATCGAAGCAATAAAAATATGACTATATCTAATAATCGAGGTAGAAAAATAATCTGGTTCACTCCCTCCGTCAAAAAACAAAACTTTGGAATAGATTCTTACATCTTATAGATAAATACTTCCTACCAGGTAGTACATTACATAAAATCTAAAGAAAAAACTTTAAAACTTAGCAACAGCTGCACTGAAAACATAGAAAAAAATCATAAAATAAAATATTAAGGAGAAATAATCAAACAACAAACACTAATAATAGTGATAACAGAAAGACCTGCAATTGCCAAAAAACCGACCGCATGGCCACTAAGCAATAATTGCTTTATATCTTCGGTAGTATATCAGGCTAAAATATTCACTGTGGAAAACACAGAAGTAGAAAAATTCTACATAGATGCACCTCCATGACCTTTAAGAACAATTTCTACAATCATGCACTTTCAATGGATAATAAAGCATATGCTCTATCCCATTGATTACTGTACACGCAATAACCCTTACTAGAAGTTTATCGAGGAGAAAAAAACGCTCCTAGTCGAATTGAAAATACTTAGGGAGGCTAAAATATGTAGTTCATTAACTTCATCCTGTTATCTATGTTTAGCGGAAAAAAAAACTAGTGCATTTGTTTTAAGGACCGTGAAAAATTATTAAATGTAAATATAAGCTGCAAACACTTTGGTGGCTACGCTTTAAGTAAGTAGTAAAAACGAATAACGATCCTCTTATAGTAGTAATACTCTAGTTCATGGCCCTTTCTCTCCCAATATCTTAATTAATTAATAAATAAATCAACGGGAAAAAATTGAAAGGATACAAAGTAGTCCCGATACACCACAAATTAATAACTATACTTACTAAAAAACCGACACACCTCTAATTAATAACTATGCTCACCGAAAAACGTCGAAGAATATGCTAACATGAATGACTTAGCTAAATTAAGGAAGAAGCCATCCTATCGTAACCTCTCAACACCATCCCAAGTGCTACCACTTAATACTCAACTAAACGAACAGAAACACAACATGCCATCAAACCACAATATGGTGAGACATGTCACCAACTAAATGTAAGGGAAGCAGTAATACGTGGATATTCATTTTTATAGAGATTTATTTTTATGAATTATGTACTGATTTATTTAATTCTGCTTTAATATAATTTAATTAATGCGCATAAAAACGTCTGTAAAATAATTGAAATTTGAAAGAAACTTAAGATACAGAACATCTTGTCCTTATCGTCGAGTAGAATTTCTCTGGAAGAAAGGTGGATCATTAATGATAAAAAAGCCACGTTTATATTCAAAATCTGATTGTTTTGAACAACAATTAAAATATTCAATTTAAATCAGGCAAATGAGTAGATTGTTATGAAATTTTAGAGGCTAGCTTTACTTTGTTCGAACAGGATGTGTTCTCTTATTATGGCGGGAATAAATTCTTATTCACATCCTTTTTTTGTTGAATTTATTCAGTGTTTTGCGTGAGAATATATGTAAATGCATAGCAGTAGATTTTAATTATTCAATTTCTTTTCTAACTTATCTTATTGAAGTTGTTTTCAGTCAGATACCTTGCAAAATTATCCATTCAGAGGAAAATCAGATAACTGACGTTTATGCATGAAATATATATATACACATATATATATATATATGTGTGTGTATGTGTGTATGTGTGTCTGTGTAATTTTCTTCATTTATAGAAATATTATTGGCTACATATGTGCAGACATGTTTGAGCTGTGATTTTCTTTAAATCCAGAGTAATCAGTAGCCCGTTGACGCTGTTTATATAAATGGAGAGAATTATAAAATAATACAGCTCTGCTTGTTAGTGAGCACTATATTATAAACATCAGAGTTTTATTGGCTTAACATCAAGGAAACAACAGCAAATATATATATATATATATATATATATATATATATATATATATATATATATATATATATATAAATGCTATGACGATTCTAATATTTTTGGGTAGAGCACTGTTGTAAATAATCTTACCCGCTACTTAATTGACTGTAAATGCGAGGCTCGCTCTTTGTTTGTAAATACAAAGACAAGTGTCGTGAGCACTATAAAAGTGGCGGGCGAATGTTTGTTTGAAACAGATATTTGTTGAGATCATTTGCATACGCCGCTCCCGTGGGTTGATAGGCAGAACTGACGACTATCAACGCAATGGTTCTAGGTTCAATCCTTGGCTAGAGGAATGTGCTAGTCTAGCCGCACTGATGAGTTGTGACACGACGAAATAGTACAGTATGTGGATGACACACACACGCACACACACACATACATATATATATATATATATATATATATATATATATATATATATATATATATATATATATATATATATATATATATAAGTGAACGTTGGGAGGACTCCAGGGCTTGATGGTATTCCTGTGGAAGTCCGCTTACATGGGGGTGGTAAGCTTGTTCATGAAATTCTTCATCTTATCACTGATGTCTGGAAGAATGTTCCCGTCCATCAGGATTGGGTTGATGCAATTCTTATATCACTGTACAAGGGAAAGGGGTCCAGGACAGACTGTGGAAGTTATCGTGGGATAAGTTTATTGGAAGCAGTTGGCAAAGTATTTTCCATAGTTCTACTCAATAGATTGTTAAAGTATATTTGTCCATCCGTCATTCCAGAAAGCCAAAATGGCTTTTGTCCGGGAAGAGGAACCACGGACATGATCTTCTCTGCTCGGCAGTTGCAAGAGAAATGTACTGTTTGCTCTGTGGTCTGTAAATCGAGTGGAGGCCTGAAGCGTCATACGAACGTCCACAGTAGAGTAGCACCAGTTGGCATCCCCCAATCTCAGCTTAAGTGTGACCTTTGCAACAGACTGTATAAGAGCAGGGCTGGTCTGAAGAACCACCTTCGTTCACACAGTAGATAGAAATTGATGCATCTTGATCACATCTCCTCATGTATATATGTTTGTGTGTATAAATGTATATATATATATATATATATATATATATATATATATATATAATCTTTTTATCATTTTTCTTTTACCTCCTATTCCCCTTACCTAACCCTTTTTTTAACCAAGTAAGATCTGTGACTTATTTGTAGTTTCATTAAATACTTTTATATGCAAAATCCGATCCCGCATTTTGCTAATTCCTGCCCTCTGGTGAGAAGGAGAGTATTTCTTCGAAACTCCGCGGATTAAGGACTATCCACTTATCGTGTGCTTCCTTTTTTAAAATTAAATATTTTTTAACTCTTTTTCAAGATGTCTTTTAAAATGTTTTATTAATCATTTGTTCATATTATAAGCTCTATTTCCTTTTCGGTTTTATTGAGCTTTTACATCTGGTTGAGATTACTTTACTTGTAAATATTAACTCTTTAATATTTATAATATATTTTGAGTTTACCATTTTGATTATCTTGGTAAACTTATTGTAATTTTTATGCTTTATTTTATAATAATATACACATTGTTGGTGACTACTCCCTTATTTAAATATACATCTTTCTTTCGCTGGAATTTATTAACCCATTATATATATATATATATATATATATATATATATATATATATATATATATATATATATATATAAAATGGGTTAATAAATTCCAACGAAAGAAAGACGTATATTTAAATAAGGGAGTAGTCACCAACAATGTGTATTTTTTAACATTATTTTATCATTCCGTGTCTTGGTTTTTCATTAAGAATTATGTTTGGAACATTGTAATAATGTTTTTAAGTCATTGAAATCGTTTACGCGCGTTTCAGACGGTCTGTGATGCGTCCTCGTCAGAAATTATTTTCAAATGTGTAAAAATGGCGATTTTCGTAGTTAATTTGAAGTTTTTCTAAGGTGTGGAGGCTTGTAAGTGTTTATTATTCATTGGTATGCTGAATTTTTATTGCTTTTTTATTGGGCTTGTCCAGGGAGACGTTGACCTCGCTGTAGTCACTATCTCTTTCTGCTAATGTTTTTTTCTTTTCCTTTAGGGTGGGGTAGGGTGTGTGTGTGTGTGTGTGTGTGTGTGTGCGCGCGCGCGTGTGTGTGCGTGTGTGTGTTTGCTTTTATTGGTTTGGTAATGTGTATATTGTTTTATAGTATTTTGGGGTTATTTGCGTCCTTAGGAAGGCGGCTGTGGTCCGAGGTCGTTACTAACGTGTATGGGTGGGGAGGGGGACTGGCTCTTCTGAAATAAGGGTAGGGGTGCTTTCATTCTATTTTGATATTTATTTTTTGGGATTCTTTGATTTTAGTATTGTGATTTTTCGTTTTAGTCTTATATTATGTTTGTTTAGAAAGAGGGGTGTATTTAAAATAGGGGATTTTTTAATGTTTCTATTTATTATATATATATATATATATATATATATATATATATATATATATATATATATATATATATATATATAATTAAAAAAAATGACAGTATTTCAAAAGTACATGAAAATGAATGAATAATTAAAAATAAAGCAAGGGGAAGATGGTCTTCTTCTGTCAAGAAGTGACAATCACCATATATATATATATATATATATATATATATATATATATATATATATATATATATATAGTACAAAACTTTGTTGAAATTCAAAGACTTAGATTTTTTTCTTTTTGCAACCTTTGATTATTTCATCTTGGATTTCTTCATTACAGCCGTTTCGTTAATGGGATGGCACTTTCATGATTTTATGTGTTCATAAAGTCTCCTATTCTCATCAATTCGTAAGATGTTATTTTCATTAGATGTTACCGACATATATATATATATATATATATATATATATATATATATATATATATATATTAGGAGTATAAATGAAAATTGTAAACAAAATTTTACATGTAAAATTTTGTTTTTGTACAGAATACCTGCAATAATTAAAAACGGTTAATATATCTTTATTCTGTAGAGTTTCAAAGAATGCAAAATTCTTCTCTTCAGAGGAAAGAAATGAGTTATCAAATTATATAATTATAAAAACTAAAATTGCTGATTTTAGCATTTTATTAAATTACATGATAGTGGTCATAGAATGCAAAAAAATGTTTGTATAACGTTTGTAAAAATCAATAAAGAAAGAGGAGAAAAAGGAGAGAAAAAAACTGGAATGGGTAATTCCAAAGTGTATTATAGCTTTGTAGACATTAAGAACACTGGTATATATATACTAGCATGGGTGCCCGGCGTTGCCCGGGTGTTTGCAGGTGTATGCTGAAAAAAAAAACAAAAAAAAAAACGGTAAAATTTTTTAAACTTTGACCCCTATTATGATCCCTTAACATTTAATGTTTGGAGCTCAAATCAAGTTATTAAGTAAGATCAATGTCCAAGGAACCTATATCTAAAATTTCTAGTGTTTAGACCCCAAATTGTTGGAGGAGTTTGGTAGAGTTCTCAAAGGTCAAATCACATAGATTTTCCCAAATATCAGTACCATGTATATCAAATTTGAAGTCTGTAGACTAAAAATTGACAGAGTTACTGCGTACGGAAATGTACACAGACAGACACACAGACAGTCACACAGACACATTCACTTTTATATATATACTAGCATTTCAGATGTGTGTTTGGATGTGTATGATGAGCAAAAAGAAGTGGTAGTAGGAAGGCAGGCTCGAACCCGTACCGCAAAGGAGGAAAAGAACGAGGTAAAAGCTAACGTTTATGCTGTTACGACCACCGCCAAACCGGAAGCGACATTTTTTAAAATTAAGGCTGGACAATCTTAAGGAGAGGATAACTTTAAAAAATATCGACGAAAAAAGTGACCCTCCCTCGTGTAGAAAAGTGCTTAGTTGAAGAGGAAGATATTAATGTTTTTAGCCAATTTTTCGATATTTGTCGTATGAAAGGTCGAACTTTAAAACGATACTAATCTTGGTAACGTCCGTCGCCTCTATTGAAAGTTTAAGGCAGACATGCAAACAGACATACATGTAGGGAAATGTACACAGACAGACACACAGACACACAGACACGTCCACTTTTATATATATATATTAGACATTTTACCCCGTTAAAACGGGCAAAGGTTATAGCGTGTTGACTTAGAATGGGTGGTTCGCCCATTGATTTTAGATATAGATTCATTGGACATGGATCTAACGTAATAACTTTAATTGAGCCCTAAACAATAAATTTTAAGGGGTCATATTAGGAGTCAAAGTTAAAAAAATTGACCTTTTTTTGTTTTGTTTTGTTCAGCATACACCTCAAAACACCCGGGCAATGCCGGGCACCCATGCTAGTATATCTATTAATGCGAACGTGTCTATGTGTCTGTGTATCTGTGTGTCTGTGTGCATTTCCCTTCGCAATAACTCTGTTAATTTTTAGTCTACAGACTCGAAATTTGA